>NC_089694.1:8594977-9239422 GCF_031753505.1 Anomalospiza imberbis
CAAAAAAAAAGGGTTTTGGGACTTTACTTGTTTTGAATTGATGTGACCATTGTGAAGCAGATTGTCAACACAGCAGACATTTTTATCAGAGGAGAATAAAATAAACTCGTCAGCGAGTGAGCGATGGGTTGTACCTGTCCCACAGGTCATTTTGAGCACATATATACTGTATGCAGCAGAAACTGCAGAGGGGCATAGCTTCCAAATCCTCTGAAATGTGAGATTAAAGAGTCCCACAGGCACTTCAAATGGCTGCAGATAAGGATTTAATCTTTCAGTATATTTCCTTCATCCTTTATTAAAAGATGAGGATAATCTTTAAATCAAGAGAAAAATAGAAAAAAAAATTGAAAGAGCCAAAAATCATCAAGTGGAAAAAGAGGAGAGCAACAAATTCTATTTTTATTAACAAATCCTCTCAGTCAAGGCTTATACACCCAAAGCTGCAGGAAGGGGAAGCTGCTCCCCCAGCCTCAGTGGAAAAGGCAGCACAAGCTCCCCGTGAGCGGGGCGTGGGCACGACACTGACGGGTTGCCCCAATACCCAGATATTCCACCTGCCCCTGCCTGAACTACTGCACACAAACACATTCCTGAGAGGGGTTTTCTATCCTCCTGTCATGGCCACCACATGCCAGGACAGACATCAGCACTGCTCCTGTCCCTCAGCCACCTGGACAGTGTTGGTGAAGTAGCTCAAAACAGAGACCACTTCCTCAGCTTCTACTTTGCTCTGCTGCTCTCAGAGGAACATTCCTTGCCCATCTTGTAGGTTTTCTGCTGGTTTTTTTTCCCAGCAGACAGATTAGAGTTTTGCACCAGGAATGTAATTTCTGAGAAATTTCTCATGAAATTGTGTCAGCTTCTTGTAAGGAACCTGCTTGACTCTTCATTTTCCTGTTCAAAGTGTCTTCTGTTTGTCATGTGTTGAAGCAATTTCAGATTTTGCTTTGACATTTTCAACAAGAGAACAGATTCAATCTGCTCTGGGTAGTAACTGCTATTACATTTAAAATACAACATTCAATTGAAACTCAACATACTATTTTGACTGTCATTTTATATCTTATGTGTGATTATGCAGTGTTACTGCCCCAGCTCATGGAACAATTTTAAAGCAATAAAGACATTTAAAGACCCCCTCCAATATTCCAGTCACACCACTCTGAAACTTCTATTTCTTTCTGAAACAGCATTCTCACACAGCATTTGTCAGACATGCCTTTATGACTGGAGTTTTGTGAATTTTAAATTTTGTTCCAATGTAAAACAAAAAGAAAAATCTGAGGATTAAAAAAACCCAAAAAATCCTTCCAAATAAAAACTATAAATTTCTTACCATACTTCAGTCCCTAAGGATGGGAAGGCTGGTGGATGGAGAAGCTGGCTGAGCACAAATTCAGCAGTGTCAGGGCAGGAAACAGTAAAAGCTGCATTACTTATCATGTTCTTCATACAGTGAGTGTCATAACCTGCCCAGGCACATGTGATTGCTTTACCTACCACCTACCCCCATGTGAAATTTTTCTCCCATTTTGTTGTCTGCTTTAAGATGCATTATCCACCACATTCTGTTCTCTCTAATCAACACATACTTGTCCATCAACTCCTTCTGATGCACAACAGCCATCAAACACCTTTTTATTTATTACAGGTAAAAAGATTGTCTCGTTCAGCAAGTGTTTTACTTCAATTCTAAGGTTTGTTTTCTAGTGATGTAAGGCAAGGGCTTAAATTGAAAGATGCGAGATGCATAGCTAAAGAGGGTGACAATTTTTCAGGAGGTGAACAATATCTGGATTAATAATTACAGTACAAAGTATTTTAACAGGGCATTATGGAGATAATCTAAATACAGGATTAGAGATGGGAAATATTAGCACTTTGTCTCACAGATTTCAATTAGTAAATAAAGAAAATCTTTGTGTGTCAGCCCACTTTTAATACAGCACTTTATAAGGATCTATCAGTTATCTACAAACTACATTATATCGATGCTTTTTAGAGAACCAGTAGTTTAAATACAGAAAGGAAGAGCTGGTGGTTGTTTGTTAGTTGTTGCATTGGGGTTCTTTTAATCAGTAAAAGCATTGTGGCATCGTAAAAGGGCTGGATCACAAAAGCAGGAGCACAGTGCAACAGCACTGTAAGACATTCTTTTAGGGCAGAATGTCTGTCCTAATCTGCTATTACTCTCAGATTGTGTCTAAAGACCACCTTTTGTACCATGCTTTTGTTGTCTGTTGCCCATCCTGCGATGGGTCCCCATGCATGCATTACTGATATCACAACCACAGGGAGCATCCAAATGCAGCTGCAGGATTGCACTTCAGCAAATACACCAGAGCAAGCCAGAGACCTCTCCCAGCCCTTGGTATAATTCTGCAATGATGTGCTTCCTTACCAAGGTGCTGCAAAGGAAGCTAATATACTGTACTGTGCTGTAAATTGGCAGTTTTGGCCGAACACATTGTAGAATTATTTTTTAACTGCTGCAGAGCTGACATTTAGGGAATTATGAGTTGTTGCTGGAATGCTGCTTTTCTCCTTCTACATACTCCCGAGTTAGTATATCTCTTTCTACTGGCAAATAAGCACCTTTCTGTTCTCTTAGTCTCAACAGGAGCTGCTTAAAATAGTTGAAGTATCATTAACACCATATACTGATATTAAAAGAAGCAGAAAACTGCAGCACACTTTCATATCAAAGCAATGGACCCTTAAGCTTTTGCAGCTTTGAATGATGAGCAACATTACTTCAAATGACATCTTTTGTCAGAGTTCCTTGAGCTAAAGACAGAGTGAATCCATTTGTATAAATTGTGGCTTTGCTGCTGAAAGATTACAAAAATATATGATGCTATCCTTAAGTCTCAAACCATTAATATTGCTAAAATATGCCATCTTTTCCCAGGAAGAACTAGCAAGACCTTAAAACACTATCATCAATCATGACTAATTCACTAAATACACAATTCCAACAGCAACAGAAGAAGAACATAGAGTACAGGGTCATCTGTCACTACATCAACATCAAACACCTCTATCTTTCAATGGAAACTGCAAGTCAAGATTTCCCAGGTCTGTGATACAGATGATTTGTAACTGAATTCCTCTTCCACTTGGATTAGTCCTTTGCTTGCTTTCCATTTGACAGATCCAAAGCTGGTATTTTTCTTTGAAAAAGAAAACTAACATTAATTTCACCCCTTAAGAAAATATTTGCCTGGATTCTATCCTTTAGTGTCATTGTTTAACCCCAGCTGGCAACTCACACCCACACAGCCACTTGCTTACTCCTCCCATGCTGGGACTGGGAAGAAGATCAGAAGAGTAAAAGTAAGAAAACTCATGGTTGAGATAAAGACAATTTCATACATTAAGCAAAAGCTGCGCTCACAAGAAAATCAAAACAAGGAATTCATTCCATGGGCAGGCAGGTGTTCAAACCTATACATTCCCTGATTTATTAGAATTACACAGATTTTACACTGGCAGGTTGTCCAAAATCATTGCAAGGTGGAGGCCAGGAGTCCAGTGTACTGTACAAGAAGCTCCTGCCCATGGGCACTATCTTGTTTGACTCAGATCACTGCCTTATCAGTTGTATTCTCAAGCTGTTAGGTCGTGGTTTGGAGCAATAAGCATTTCACTATGCAAGACTGAAGGTCACAGTAAGGAAAAGGAACGCTAATGGGGTGAAAATGAGTATCATGAGGACAATAAATCATACTTGGAATCCTATTTAATTGATCATTTTGTAGCTGACCTTGCTTCCACAGAAGTCAATGGCAAAGCTTCCATTTCTGTGGATTCGAACAGGATTGGGTCCTTTAAAGTACAGCGTGTTTTATGAATGTTGAAGGTAGCATATTTTACACTAGAATTTTCTTTATTACTTCTCAATACAAAACTTCACCAAGAAAATCTAAATTGCTATATAAAAGCATCCCATAATACAGTACATTAATTTAACACATGACAAATTTTCCTGCTAGTAGTATTAGGAGTTGTCACTTTCAATACACAGATATCTAACAGAGTATTTCCTTCCCCCATCTTTCTCCCCAGTATTTTCCTCCCAAATTTTACAAACATGCCTATTCCAAAGCACCATCTCTCCACCTTTAGCAGTCTGATATTTCCTTTAATAATAAATGAACTCCTCTGAGGCAATGGGTGCTCTACCTGAGAGCCCAGTTCCCAGCAGCACAACACCCACAGCTCTGTGAGGATTTAGCAAGAATATTTATGCTTACTTGGAATGGAAATGAATCCACAAGGATTATTCTGCAGCCATATCTTTTAGGGTAAAGAACCTGACTTAAGCTAGTCTGATGTGAGCCATGAGAGAAGCAGCAGCTCAGCAGGGTCAGGAGTCTCTGTGCTCACCTTGACACTGTGGCTGAGGCAGATGCTCTTCTCTGTGACTGAGCTGAGCTGGCCAGGGTGGGCAAACTGGCTTCGAAAGAGCTTTGGCTGCATCTGAGGAAACTTGTTTATTCTCTTTTCTTTCATTCTAATCTTAACTCAAGAGATGTCTCTTTTGTACACTGATTGCTGTTAGTCACAAAGAACAGGCTTTGATGAAGTGTTTTCAGAGAAGCACAGGTTTCTCCCTGGTGCTCACCTCTGCTCTCTCATCATATTTGAAAATTCTGGATCAGAATGAGTGGCATCCACCAGGGAATGCTCAAAATCTGCAGATTTGCACTATGGTGAGAGGAAACAGCACCACAGAGTGTGCTCCTTCCATCCCTCTAAAGCCCTGTTCCTCCTCCCTTCCATTCCCCTGTGTCTCTCAGGACAATGACTTACCAGTATCACAGACTGAAATGTCTGCTTTGGGAAACAAACAAGAGGGATCCTAGCTGGGAAGAGGAGAGGCAGCTACAGTACCAGTACAAGCCATGGGCATATGGATGTGGGGATGGAGCCCTTCCTTGAGACACTTTGTACAGGGAACAGAGCCATGAGATGTGGGCAGTGACAAGGTGCCCTGATGGGAACAAGCTCTCTACCCCAGGTGATGCAGTGCTTTACTCAGACCCCACATAAAGGCCTCATCTTAACTGATGTGTTTTGGACTGCTGAAAGGGAAAAATGGTCTTTAAAAGCAGGCAAAATCCCTCAGACTGGGGAACTTTCCAATCTGAGTCCCTCTAGTGAAGTAAATTTTCTCAGGAGATATTTCCTTTGAGAGATGACGCTGCAGTCTCATGTGAGCACAGAACCCAGGGCAAGCAGATTTGGGCTGATTATTGTCATGCTGCTATTTATCTTGATCCTTTATGGTTTTTGTCTCCTTACTTTCTGTGGTGAAAGTGCTGGCACAGCAGCCTGTCACTGAGGAGAGTAAATTTGGCACCTGAGTTCCAAGTTCTTAAATTTTGGGGGCCATACTTTGGCAGTAAGGTATCTGATTCTTTGTGTTTGTTTTTGCTGGTACTCTTGGTAAGCACAACTTTTAATTCATAACTTTTATTATAAGTTCTGGATATATTACATCTTTTCCCAAATGTCACACATCTCAGGTAATAATTCATTTGTTTTCACTTCTACATATTGTTTATTCTTTTTAAAATATGACAGTAAGAAGAAGCAGAAACTAGGAGACTCCAATTATGTTTTCACACAGTTTGAACACTCAGAAGTTCTCAAATATTCAAGATAGGAGCCCCATTAATTTTTTCAGACAAATGGTTTATGAAGGAAAATATATGTGTTATTGGTTGCCTGAAACACTTTGTACATTAATATCAAATTCAGTTTTAGGTAACAAAATAAGACAAAAACAAAAGAACAAACAAACCAAAATATAAAACCCAACAAAAAGGAAGAGAAATATTTCCCCAAATAGAAACCCCTTGGTTTGACATTTTTGCTGTATAAAACATACTTAGGTAGTTTTCTTCAGAAAATTAAGACAATGACTTTGAAGGTTATTTAACTTCCTCTAAGCTAAAACAAATATGCTATGGAGGTTTTATAAAAAAAAGCAAAAACCAAAATACTATCTTTAACTACTATACTGAGAAAATTGCCATACAGCATTGAGCAATGGCTTGTCTTCAGTTTCCAAGGCTTTAAATTCTGTACAGCTGACTTTCTTCATAATCTCCCAAATGTGTCCTTTTATACCTTGCCATTAATTTGATTAATCTGTGTGTAGGATTTCAGGATATCGAATTTCCCCTGGTTTTGCATAATTTCATATGATGCTTTCGTTATTTCATTAAGCAACTAAATTGACTGCAATGACTCTTACATTTTCAAGTTTCAGATTCAGGCACATAACACTTCCTAATTTAAACACATTTAAAGTTCTGAAAGCTTCTTTCACAGCTGCAGCAGCTAGAGCCTTAACTATTACCTTTTTCTTTTTTAATAAACCTGTTCAGCCACCCACATGTACAGCCTGCTTTATACCAATATTTAAGGTAAAGGGGTGACCTGCTCTACTCTGTGTTAAATCTATGGCCAGAAATCAAGAGTAAGGACAACTACAGCAGTGTTTTGAAAATAAAATGAAGATAAGCACTTCTTGTTTCTGCTTAGTTCTGCTCCTGAGCACCATGGACAAGGTTGCTCCACACTGGTACCTGGTCAAATGAAATTACGGCTACAAATCAGGTTTTCTCTCTGTTCTAACCTTATCCAAACCCTAAGCTTATTCTTTGGTTGAGCCTTAGCTCTAAAACCTGCAGCCATTGCACATGTTTGGTGTTTAGCAGGAGCATAAATCAGTTCTCTGTTCTGAAAAGACCTCGCTGGGCTGGACATGCACTTCTATTAATCCCGACCCGTCAGTACACACTGTTCACTTAGCCCGAGGCTGAGCCCACCCCTCCAAGTCTCTGTAGCATTTTTAATTAAGTGCTACTACACAACTGAAAATTAGCACACTTTCTAGCTACTCAAAAGCCAGTGAAATCAACACATCACTAACTGCTAGGGAAGACTTGCTAAAAGGTTTCCCCAGTGCCAATTATTGCTGCCTCAATGATCACTGATTCTTTGAAAAAATCATTGCATATCCACAAAGTCAACAGTCTGCAAGCAGAGCAGAGTCACAGCAGCAGCTGGCAAACACCAGTTACTTTGCACTTGCATACTCACAACATTCCTCTTGCATACATGATCCACAATTAAATTGTGCTACATACCTCTAATTTTGCTTCCTGAATGCAGACAAATCTAACAAGTATAATTTAAGACACAATTGACAGCTTTGCTGTCAAAATTTTGACCCCAAGTATGATGAACTTGGGCAGAATTGAGTGGTTTAAACTTTTGAGCTATTTTAAATGAAAATGACAGTTTTATATGTGGGAAATTGGGGTACCTGCCTGTGGTTACTGTCCTTGAACAGAATATTTTTAAACTCTGCTTCTTAAAATGAGTTATTTTTAATACTGGACAAAATACACATAAATTAGGTAAAGATAGCACCATTTTTGAAATTATTTTCACTAATATTTAATATGAAATAAAATTATAATAATAGTGATTATTGTCATAATAATTATTATTATTATTAAACCCAAACCATTTAACTCTGCAGCAAGAACAATCTCAAGAGTTAATGCATGGTCTCTGTGGCTTTATTCTCCTTACAATTCTTTGCTTGAAAGGATGGAAAAGCAATTTGGAAAATCTACACTCTCTCTGTCCTAACAAAATAGTTTATCCAAACCAGAAAATACATTAAATTAACAGCTACTTTCTCCTCTGGCAGAGTGGATAATCTCAGGTACCTGGCCTCACAGAAATCTTTTATATTAATGTAATGCAACATCACCAACCCACACCACCCCAAACCAGCTGGAACAGGAAGGGTGGAGTGCCTGACAAAGTATGTTTATCATCTTATAACTAAATTTAATTTACTGATCTAATGTTCATCTTTTGGTTGGAAATCCTCCTGTATTCAAATTTCTGATTCCTTGGGACAGCAGCGTTGTAGACCTTGCTCTCAGTGAAAGAATATAAATAACTCTTGGCATAGCTAAGTCGAGCCCTGATGACCTGCTGTTCTGACACTTACACTGAAGTGCTCTTGTACAGCAGATGGAGGTTTCTAAACAGCCTCATCAGATACTTGTGTGCTAGATCCAACATTCTCCCCAAACAAACCATTATTCCACCAATTTACAAGAAAAATGTAGCTTCCTATCAACTGGTCTTCCAGCCAGCACAGGAAAAAGCCAACCCTCCTCCTACTGTCCCCACGTAAATGCACGTTGCAGATGCCACTCCTTGCCAGAGCTCAGGGCTGGCATGTGCTGATGTTTGTCCTCCCTGTCCAGCCAGGAGAGGCCAGGGGACAGAGACAGCACCATCCCCACCACACGGGCTCTGTGTTCTGTGTGCACCCGTCTGGCTTCACGTGGCACCTTGTTGCTTCTGTTGTCTCTTGCTGAGTGACAGTCAGCGAGCCCTTCAATGTGAAAGCACACACACACTGCCAGAAAAGCACCTTCCCAGCACTTCTACCAGTACAGAGATTCATTTTTTTTGATATTAAGCCCTTTCAAAAGGCTGTTATCAACAGCCTCATCCTGCCAAAGACTGCCCTGGCCATGCTCCAAGGAACTACTGCAGCTCCAGTGGCAGGGCACCACATGTGCTCTCACCCCTGCAGCCCTGAAGGTGCTCCAGGTTTTTGGGGTACACTTTGTAGCTATGCCTGGCTTTCCCTTTTGCTGGACACATCACTTTGTGTCTGCTACTGTTAAAACACCTTCTGGTTTAATATATCCAGCTTGGCAACTGATCTGGATAATGCTCTGAATTTTTGATAAAGCAAGGCCTTCTTTGATCAATAGGTGTCTCCTTAGAAAACAGAAGCATAAATAAAACAATTTTAATTTTTAATAATAGAATTAACATGTAATGGAAATCCTAGTAAGGCAGGAACTAAGCTATTATTTTAACCATTACTTTATAATCTTTACTGTCTTGGGAACTTTTAATAAATAATTCTTGCTTGTACAACAAATCTGTTGCTTGCCCTTTGATTTTCGCATCGTTTAACCTCCACTATTTTGTGAGGGTGTTAGAAAGACCCTGCAGTACCTCTGGAAAGCTGACAGTACTTTCAATATAATTTACTTAGTCACACAGTGTCCTGATCCACTTTCAGATTCCCACTAAGGAAAGGGCTCCCCATACAGTGTCACACAATGGGGACATCAGTAAGGAAGGACTGTGGCAAAAGAACCATATTTGGAAAGTCATCTTCACTTAAAGAAACAGTATTTCAGCCAAAGGACATTACATGACATTGAAACAAATGGTTATAATTGACAGAAAATTTATTTAAGCTATGAAGAGGTATTTTAATGACCAGTAAAGAGAACATTCAGAATATGCTTAGAAAGCATGAGCAAAACGCCCTCAATTTCATTTAAAACAGGACTGACTAGCTTATAGAGTCAAGTATTTAGTGTTGTTATAAAGACAATGACTGTAACAGAGGACCTGGGATGTCCCTGCCAAATGCTGTTCTTATTTATATCAATAAAGGAAAAAGAGCCTTGCAGCAGGAAAAAAAAGAATTTGCAAACAATGGAAAACAGCATTTCACACCTTGACTACGTTGCCATTTGAAAGCAGACAAAATGTCTTGCTAAGTGCTAGAATCTCCTTTTCCATTAAAATGCTAATAGGAAGGTTAACTTCAGCTTAAACCATTGTAAAAAATAGCAACATAAGCAAAATAGTTTAGCTTGAGGTTATACTTGGAGAAAAAAAACCCACAAGTTTAAGCTAAATGGGATTTCCACTGAGAAACAAAATTCATACAAACAGCAGGGGGGAAAAATACTCCACAGCAAAGTGGGGAACAATTCTAACACCTGTATTTGTTTATGTGAGACAGTCATGGACTGATGTTTTGCTTTAAGAAACACAAATTCTGTGGCAAATATAAATGTCTCGAGTAGAAGTGCATCATATGGGAGATGTGCCTATTTACTGTAAAATTAAATAAAATTTGTCAATTCCCTCTCCCCATGCTGTAAACAGAGCACTGCACAGTCCCTGTGCTGATTTACACAGTTCCTGCAGAAGAATCCTTAACATCCAAACAGGACTCACAGCACAATGGTTTGAGGAAGCTTTTGTGCACATCCCGAAGTATCTCAGGGATGAGGATCAAACTCTGTAATTACATACTTATGTGGGTGATACATGCACATCTGCCTTCACTCTTTCATCTGAGAATTGGGGCTTTTCTTTCATGCTTGATTATGCTGAAGTTTGTTCACTGGCATATGGGGAACATGCAGCAAGTGAGCATTTCGACTTAGCCAGAACTCAGTTGTGACTCTCAAAAGGCCTTCCCTGGTGCAGAGACAGACTTGGAAGATCCTTTCATACAGACAGCTTCGTCTATAGTGAGTAAATGTTTCTTCTTGCCCTTTTGACAAAGGACAGTGTTTGCAGAATAATGGCTGCCAGGCCATGGAGTATGAAATTCATGATTACACAGTGCACACAAGCAATATTCCAAACTTAATGGGAGTTCCAGAATTGAATACCATCAAGGGATAGAAGAAGGTAAAAGTGAAAGGAGGGAACATCACAGCCCCTACAAATTCCCACTGTGCAGCCCTGGATTGTGCATCCACACTGGTCAGCAGACAATGGGTTCCAATTTCAATTCAGGAGCAATTGACTCAAAGCCATGGGAAAACCTGTTTGTTAAGCAGTCCAGCCAGCAACCTCCAACATCCTTAGAGTGACACAAAATCTAAAACCTGCTTCTAATACACCCTAAGTTCATTTGCACTGAGGCCTGCTTTAGAAGCTAACTTTTATTCTGAGACCAACAAAATGAGAGGAGAAAGGATTTCTTCTGAGGACTGTACTCAGTATTTTCACTGTTTTCCAGGAATGGATGTATCTGCATTCACTGATGTTAATCCTAGTCTGAGAAATACAAATGGTAAAAGTTTCCTCAAACTGGAGGACAAGGTGCAGTGATCTTCACTGGAGCTGTATAAGCCTGAACCAAGTTTTTGTGTCAAGGATCTATCACAAAAGTGAGTGAGATAATCATGACACATCCAAATTGGAGAAAACAACTGCACCAGCTCTGTGTGAATGTTTTCTATAGCACAAGGAGTGTCCTTGTAAATATGAACACAACTCCTTGAGTTCAAAGTAGTGCACATGCAGTAGAGAGGAAAATCAGCATTGTTCATATTGTCCATGTGAAGGCTACAAAACTGAAAAACATGTTTCTTCTCATTTCTGTTCAACTACTAAGTGAAAGGCTGTCTGTTTATCTTGGCTCCTCACAGTCCCTCCCTGCCATCCTGAGAAGGCACAAAGACAAGCACAAGGAGGGAGGCATTCTCTGAAGCCACTTAAAATGACAAAGTTCAGTGCACATTGCAGCACAAGGGCTCATGGCCCTGCAGAACAATGGGGAATGCAGCTCCAAAAGGCAGAGTAAAGCTACCCCTGAAAACAGATTTTGAGAAGTAGAGCTCACCTTGCTGAACTGAGGAAACTCATGTTGCTCAAATGCATGTATTTTATTTAACTCAAAGTATAAGACAAAAGTGAATTCCCTCCTCAGCTTTGTTTCAGAATGATGGAATAGGGAAGACTGGAAAAATGTAATAACAGTACAGCTTTCCTATTAGTTGTGAGAATGTGAAACTTTATGCCAATTTATAAAGTGACTTCTCCAATTGTTTGTGTGAATACCATACTGTAAAACAGCATAAGACTAACAATATTCAGAAGACATCATTTTCCTCGCTCCAACCAACACTCACAGACGCAGGACAAAACTCAGAATGAAAACCACAGTTTCAGAGGTGCCCTCTGTAAATGCTGCCTTTCCTAGCAAAACTGCAAACAAATAAATCCCATTTAAAATACATTTGACTCAAATTCTAAGAGACTATCCCACATCTACTGTTAAACAATGATTTCCAAAAGATGATTGATGTGCTATCCAGCCAAACTTGGACTCACAATCTGTTTGGTTTTGTTTTGAAGGTTCACACAGAGCCTGTCTATTTCCATAGACTTTTTAATATATCATGGTTTTCTGCAAGAGAACTGCAGCTGTAAATTTCATAAAATAGTTTCACAGAGTCTGGAATCAAGGCATTAATGTAACAGACAATACTTTTGATTTCCTGCAATATTTTGGGTGCCCGGTCTTTCATACATTTTAAAGTCCCATCTTTCAAAATGTCATTTCCTTGCCTGAGGACACTATGGAGAATGACATTATTGATTCTCAAACAAACTCTGGTTTTGGATGTTATTCCCGTTAGTAAGATTCTTACAACAAGAAAGTACATTAATCTGCAACTTTTTCAAAGGAGCCCACTGTAAACAATGAACAGGATGTTCACATTTCTGAGAACAAGGTACATTAAAATCAATAGTGCAGCTGTTGGTCACACTCAAAAAGCCAGATAACCAGGCAACTCAGTACACCAAGAATTAGGAAGGATTAAGTGAGACTGATGTGATCACAGATTGCACACTCACATGCACTGACACACTGCCAAATCTTATATATACTTATATATACCATGGAGTCCTCCTCCTGCTTCAGGGACCTGTAGTGCTTGAAAGTGTCTCAGGAGGAGAACTAATGACAGACAGAAAAATAAAAGCAACTAGACAGATTATCATTGCTACATTTTACTGAGGCCTGACCAAAAATGGCAAGGTACCTATAGAGACCATTTCTACCATTCCCTCACCCCAAGGGAGGATCAGCTCCTCTTTGAACAATCCTCTACAACCACTGCTTTCCTGACAAGTGCTGAGCAAACCAGTTCTTCAGTGTTACAGTAAGATATCCAAGGTGACATGGAGTCACTATCTGAAGCAGGCTCCTTGATACTTCATATGTTTTGTACAAAGCTCAGCTGTTCTCAAACTGAGCTCAGCATTTTAGACCAAACTAAAAGTACTCCAAGTAAACTTTAAGTAAACACACTCAGAATCAGATAGTACACATGCTGTTAATCAAAACCAAGAGCTCGGTAGGTCAGCACCAATTTTCCCATACCGAGAACAAAGTCAGAATGGGCATGCATTGCCTTCCCTTATCTTCTGACTTTACCCCTCACAACACACATCAGTGTGTGTTTCGCCTTATTTACAATCAAACACACTCTTGTCTCATTTTCAACTTGGCATCCACTGTAACCCACAGGCCCTTCCCAGCAGCCCTGAGTGCAGGAGTAAATTGCAATCTCAGAGATTGTTCACACAAGGCTAAGCACTTTCAGCTCCCACTGGCGAGAAACTACCTATGTTTGTGTTGAGATGAGGGTATCGGATTCCTGTAAATTTGGGTTCACTGCATGTCAAGTGCTCCCTACTTTCCCTCAGGCACCTCACTAAAACATCTCAACACTTTGAAATTTGTTTTCTTCTTCACATGCCACCAAAGAACAACTGAGAACGAGAGGTTCTCAATTAAGTACCATCCTTCTTTAAAATTCTCGAGAAAGGGTTTTAATGCTATTCTTCTTTAGCAATAATGGGAAATAGCTGAAACTTTTCTAATTATTGAACTTCTAATGGGTTACCTAAAGGATGGAACTTGTAGCTACCTTATATTCAGTGATTAACTACAATAGCTGGGTCAAATTACAATGGCAAAAGAGTAAGTTGGCTCGAGGTTTTCAAATCTCTGTCCTGTGATATTATGCCCAAGGCATATTTTTCAGGTCTTATTAAAAGAAATTCCCTGAAGTATTTCTCTGAGAGCTTCATCCTTATCTTATTCATGACAGCCTTCAGTTCAGGATTCATAATTTCTTAAACAACAGGTGCTACTGGATTTTTTTATAATCATCCTTTTATTATTATTTTACAGGACTGTGACTTTGTCCTGCATTGTGCTTTCTTAGTTTTGCTGTAAAAACATTCTTAACTCATTAGATAGGCAATCATTAAAATGAGGCATCTTCCTTTGACAGGATTCATCCCACAATGACGCTTTTGCTTCAAACTTTATCTTAAAATGTATATTTTAGGCACATATTTCCACATCCAGAACAGAACAGAGACTCAGAAGGGATACTGTGGGCCAGCTGTATGCCCACTTTGCTTGTTGCTTGTTCACCCACAAATTAGCAGACATTAGCAGTCATTCCTGGGATCTTTTGGTGACATTTTGTGCTCCACTCATGCAGCAAGAACCAGCTTTTTTTTTATTTTTTTTTTTAATTCTGTGCTTCAGCAGCAACACAACTCACTAGAGCACACACAATTGGAATACTCAGCACTAGAAACAGTCAGAATGCCCACAGCAGGTTGTATCTTCATTCAATTAGAGACTTTCAACTTTTATCACAGAAATCATCTTTGAGAAATTGCCACAAATTGTCCCATTAATATAGATTTCAATGCCATAAGATTCCTGACTTATTTTTCACTATGGACAGGAGTCAGCTGGAGCTAAGCAGTTTCTCTCACTAGATTGTAATATGAGCTACAGTGATTTTCACCACTACAGTTTGGGATAATAAAATTAACACAACTGTTCCATTGAAAATGGGAAGAGTACAGACATCTGCATACACACAAGAATTTGTGAGAAAGGTATCTTGCCACTCTGATTTATGACTTTTTCACTGATGGGAATACACACATTGTTCTGATTACTGAGGATAAAACTCATAAAAGTCACAAACATTCATGTCTTTAAAAATATTTCATTGTCAAAATATCTTATGCACTATTTAAATCTGCATCACTCTACATGCAGCTTCTCAAGCACTAAAAATAGTTTTGATATGTACTGTGATCCTTTAGCAATTCAAATATTGCAACTATTTGAGACTTTGTACATATCCTTGAGAAATAACCCAGCATTATTTTGCAGATGAGTTCCAACCACCACTCAGTAAAATGGAATGCCCAGAGGTTAGCCTGTTTATAAGCATATGATGCCTTATGTTATTATTTTTAAAATTTGTTTGTTGTGAAATTACATTGCTTGGAAGAAATGGTAACATTTACACACTGTGATATAAAACTCCATGACCTGACCATGGTTCACACAGTATATTAGAGAGACTAGAGACTAGAAATGCAAGCTGAAAGACTGATAAATTGGTACAAACCAGGTTAGGTACTGTGCAGCAGAAGAATATAATTTTATGATTAAAGTTAGGATTGATTTTTTTTTTATCACAAACCTCTACAGATTTGTACACATGATCAACATCAGTTGCAGGTACAGTGGCTTCTTTTAAAAGTGATCTGCCATATGAACTACCAGCAAAGCTGTAGCCCAATCCACAGTGCTGCTGAAGCTGGGAATGGAATGGGTGCCCCCATTCCATTCCCACAGGGAATGGAGGTGTGAGGGAGGACACACTGCCCTGTGTCCCCCGTCGTGTGAGCAGGCACTGGATAAACAAGTGGAGTTCAGCATGGCCTGGGAATATTGCAGCCTCTGTACAGAGGAGACAAGCCTGCTCCATGGATACCAAGCACACTTCATACATGCCCAACTTTGGATTACAGTATTTACTTGTATAAATACTGCCATTTAGAGAACAAGCACCCAAGTATCAATGTGCAAAACTGAAGCTGTAGCTCCTTGAAAATGGAATTCCCATAGGATTTGAGCAGGAGAGAGACATGACCTTTCCTGTAATGGAAGTAATGTGTTCCAGAATGCCTCTCTACCATGTCAAAGCAATGTGCAAAATAAATGTTGTTCTGTGGAGAATTACAGTAATAACTTTTCTATGTGTGTTACTTGAACAGAAGAAATTTTCTGGTAGTTTTATAAAATTGAACTATTGCTGGGCAAGAAAAAGCAAAACATAAAGTATATATTTGAGGAGCCATGTCTAGGCTCCATCCATAATGTAAGGAAATTGAAAACAAGCAGCAAGCTAGCTAAACTACTTCAAAAATCTCATTGGAACTAAAATAATTTACTTACTTTTCTGCTCTGTAAAATTTATGTTAATGATATTCAAAATATTGACAGTATTTGGGAGGAACATATAACCCAAGGATCCCTCAACCAAGTGCTTGAGCTGACACTTCTCTTACTCTCTTTAGCCTTTTTGCTCCACTTCTCTTCCATGCAGCACATCATCCTTACTATGTGAGACCAATCACACACTGCTGTCCCTGCTGCTTCTTGGGAGAAGCAGCCTGTTAGAACAAAGCTCTCACCAAGTATCTCTCAGATCAGGATACCCACACCAGGAATATCCCCAACCCTTCTGCAAAGCAATGACCTACTTAACCATGAGGATCCCTACTGAAAGGAATGCAGTAGAGCACTGCAGGGAGACTGCCCCTGTCCATCAGCGACATGCGTGCAGGGAAATCCCACTCTTCCACACAGCCCTGCTGACTGACACAGCAGCGGGGACATTTGGCATCTCACTGAGCACTGCCTGTTAACAGAACAAATAGAAGCATAAAGGCTACAAATAGACTGAAGACTAAGTTAGAGGTTACACCTACATTCTCCCACGCTGTTGCTGTTGCTTGGTTGAATCAGCACACACTGATAGTTGCATTTCTCTGTATGAACATACCAGGCCAGTGATGCTCTGCTGCAGGCCCACTCTGGCCTCAGACAATCCTTCACTAGCACCAGCCAAGAAACAAAAATTCAACTTCTCTCCAGTTCATCACTGTGCTCCAGGGGTGTCTGTATTTCATTTTACAGAGGACAAAGGAGCACTACCCAGGTCAGTGCATCAGAGCTGTGGCTGAGCAGGGTGGAAACACAGGTCTCAGAATGCTTAAACTCCCAAGGTTTTGTTGGGAAATGGATTAATGCTGTAAAGCACATCTTCATTTGCCTCCCAGGAAAAACACTGTGGCATACCAGAAAGTTGGGAAAAGGCTTGGGTTTGGTTCAGCCTCACTTTCTGGGGTATGTCCCAGAAGTCAGCACACACAGGCGGGCTTAGCCCTTACACCCAGTTCTCCCTCTTAAGCAGCAGCTCAGGGAACTTTGTGGCAGCAGCTCTCTGGCCACGGAGAGCAGGCACAGACTTTCCCAGGTATTTTCCTGGGGAAGGCTGTGAGAAGATCAGAGGAAGGAATGAGAAACAATTCTTATCTCCACTCGAACCTGCTGTTGTGCACGTGTGGAATGTGTCATGGAGATTTGCTTGCCAAAGGGTGATTTCTTAATTGGACACTGGATGGTGTTTGGTTGGATTGACCAATTAGGTCAAAGCTGTATCGGACTGGCTGGAAGGGTTACTGAGTTTCTTAATAAACATAGTATAATATAGTATAAGATGATATAATAAAGCAATTGATCAGCCTTCTGCAACCATGGAGTCAATGCTAATTATTACCCGGCTGGAGGCCTGTGGTGACAGGAACCTGTGAGAGATACCACAACAAGGAACCTTGGCCATCATCAGTGGGGCCACGTACAGAGCAATGACTTGGATTTCTGCTGAAATACAGGAGCATCCCACTGATTTAAAGCATCACTACATCCTTACATCCCATTTCCTATAACTGGTTCTCCAGAAAAGATTTCAGGTGTTAATGTTCTCCAAACACCTGTAATATCCAGTGCTGTGACACAGCAAAACCAGGATACAATAAAGACAAGTATGAAAAGCAATAGTAAAAAGTCCTTCCTGCCATTTACAGGAGACAGTTTTCTCAACAAAATAGCTGTCTAGCAATGAAGTAATGAAATCATAGAATGCAGCATGGAGTAAGGAATGTTCAAGCTAGTAACAGCAATGCAAGACAAAAAAAGAAGTCTTGAGAATTGCAGCTGGAAGAACCAAGTACCGTAGTAAACACATACAAACCCACATAAAATATTAAAGTATCATCAGTTATACTGACACGATTTCACGCTAAGGATTCCTTGGCAGCCAATTATTTATCATCAGAAATACAGCTCACTTATTGTGCTACAAATCTCAACTGACTCTAATAAGGAACTAATTAACAAAGATTAGCACCCTTTTTGTATAATGAGTCACAAAGCCAATCAAGACAAGATGATAACAAGATGCAATCAAGGGGTATTAAAGACAACAAAATAGTGCCTAAGACTAGAGAGAAATATGCTGCAAGAAAAGAAATATCCAGCCAAAGAGGAATCTTCTTCCTAGGGAAGTGGTTGCTTCACATCTATAAGTATTTACTCAAAATGTTGAAGAGGGGGTAAGATTTGTCTGATAATTGAGAATTTTTCTGAGTTACAGAGCTTTCTGGGCTCTTTGATCTGTTGTCTTCCAGCACCAGTAGGGAGTTGCTAATTCTTTTGCCAGGGGAAGTGATACACCTGCCCTGCATGCCCGTGTATAGAAGTTAAATACCCAAGGGGTACCTCTGGTGTATCCCTTCCCAGGGCTACACTGGAATTCCCAGCAGGAGGCATTTGTCCCCTCCACATGTCTCTGAGTTGTCAGGAAGCAACCAGCTCAGCCTTGCCCAGCACTCAAAGATGCACCCAGCCCAAAAAAAAGGGGTGGCACAAAGCAATTCCTCTTCCACGGCTGAGAGCAGATAATGAAACTCTGCCATGGGAAAACACTCCTGATGTTTTCCATGTGACCACCTGTGACACCAGCACTAAATGGAATTATTCTCAGACCTTGAAATTATTTAGGCTGTGACACCCAGGGATACCCTAAGGCCTGATGTGTGTACAGTGTGCAAGTCAAGATTGAAAGTTAGGGTCAAACATATTTCCTGTCTGTTTTCCACTCTTTTCAATTGCACTGATTTAGGGATAATCAGAAAACAGCAATTCAATCTGGCAGGAAAGTCAGAAGAGACTTTTAATTCCAATATTGCTTTTAAGCTATAAGCAAATCCTCATCCTTCTATTCCAAAACACTGAATAAACATCAGAATAGGAGACAACAGAATAAAAGGAGCAGTGGTCTTGCAGAAAGGGCAAACAGTTAATTGAGGATGAGAATTTCAGTCTCCACAAGGTGATTGCATGGACAACCAGCCTCCTGGATGTTTCTGTAATGTTCCCACTTTTGCCAATATCCTTGAATTTCCACCAAAATCCATGAGCAGGTCCACATTGATGAGACAGCATTTCCCAAACCAAAAATAAAATTTTTATTTGAAAGGTTTTGCCAGTTAAAAATGTATTTTATTTAAATTAATTCTGTATTTTAATCATGTTATTGCATAAGGTAGCTTAAAATATAGTTACTAAAGATAAAAAAATGTAGAATTAAACCAATCGTAACTGACTTCTTCAGTAACACCTAAAGCTTCTATAAAAAGCAACATTTCAATTTTATTATAAATTTTTGCTAAAATACAGATAAAATGAAAAATGGGATACTTTCATGCTTTGTCTGTATGAAGATCTAAATCACCACAAAATAATTCCCATTTTAATCTGGAAGTCATTTAATTATGTCTAAATGGAAATGAGTTAAAAGGTACTGTATTCACTTAAAGGCCTGTGATCAGATCTGCTCTCAATAGGATGTCTCAATCTGTCAAGTACTTGCTCTGTAACAGAATTAACATTCAACTCACAGGATGTACTTTATCAGCTTCCTTTGTTTCACTGAAAAGATGTTTCACTTTTCCATTCCCCTATCAGAAGCTGAAGGCATTGACAAAGCTTCTGTAAGGAATTTTACTTGCTAAGTCTGCATTAAGGCTCAAGTGTGGAAGGTATGTCAGATCTGAGACAAACCACGCTGCAGGGCGCAGGTGTGGCAGGGCTGCACCTGGCCAGACCTGGCCACTCACCTGCCCAGAACTGCCCCCACCTCTGCGTGCCCACAACCCACCCCTGCCAACCTCCTGACCTGCCTTCTTGCCAGGCAAACACAGCCCCTTACCTGCTTTGTGGAACCTCCCACTCAACCTTGAAAGTAAAAAATTAAAAAGTATTTTCTAGAGAAAGAAGCAGCTGTGAGTTTTATCATAGGCCTGTCTCAAAATTAATTAATTACACACTATAATTTTGTAATTATGCTGACATCAAATTGCATAAAGAGAGATCACTTCAGTAGCTTTGTAACTACAGATACAGCCAACGGACAATGCAAGGCAGTTAAAATAAACTCAGGATCAAAAGCACCTGAAGGGGATCACAGAGCAAATGGGAACATGGAGCCACTCCCAGAGTCAAACACTGTAGCCAAGGGTGAGAGCACAGCAGCCTTTCCTGACACGCCACCGCACGCAAGAGCTGGTTTTGGAAAGTGTCAAACCTGTGTTCAAACCTCTACTCCTTATGGCAAATAACAAAGTATTCAGTCTGAGTACAGGTAAGCAGGTGCCAGAACATGAGTAAGCTGGCAGCTCAAATCTCTGGAAGCAGTTCCACTGTGGATGCCCATTTCTGAGCCTGCAGAATTCACCATCGTGCCTTTACACACCTGTGTCTATGTGTCTGTCTGTGCATGTACATGAAGCTTCCCCTCTAAGTAAATACTGGCAGTGTGTGGAAATTATGTATCCATTCTCCTTGCAGACACTTAACTGCAGAGAACATCTGGGGAAATGAAAATGGTGGAACAAAATCCAGAATGTTGAAAAAAATCTGGAAAAAGAAAACATGAGTAGATGATACTGTGTGAGATCACTCATAAAGACAAGAAAGAAAATACGCTCTCCTCTTTCTCTTTGCTTTGCCTCCCCATATCTGGGTCCGTGTGAAGTTTCCCTGCCTGAGATTTTATCACGATTTTCACTTCAAAACCAGGAGCACACTTACTGGGATTTGCAAGCAAGCTTTCTTCTGCTACTGCCAAAACCTGCTATCACTCCGAATTCCATATTTCTCCTGTTCCTCACCCCACTCCCAGCCACAGGAAAACTTCAAAACAGCTCTAGGCAGACCAAGCTGCTGCCACAACAAGATGGGATCATCTGAGGGTAAGAAGATTCCTGACAATATCAGTGAGGAGTAGCTCTGGTGAGCTGCTCCAGCCACCAACACCCACACCTCCAGGCCTAGACCCCCTGCTCCGTTAGAATAGTCCAGCCTGTGTACAAAGGAAGAAGAGGCTTCCACGTCTTATTCCCAAGAAAATCAGGCTTAGGGTTTAGTCCTGCACAACCTTTGATACCATACTTTGAAGCAGACAGAAGACATTACCTCTGTGCACACAATCAGCAGACAGATTCACCCCAAAATGCAGCACGTGGCACTGGGGAGAACAACTTCTTGCATGTCATGGACAGACTGTTAGGACTGACTGGGAGTCTCTGCTTGAGCTACACGTTGAGGAACAAAAAACTCTCACAGCAATAAGAGAAGTGCTGACAGGAAGTGAGGCTGCGAGATGGCAGGACCAGACTGCTGCCACTTCCAGCACTAAGGAGAGAACAGCAGGAAAAAGATTTTTCTTCACTGAAGACTGAAAAATAGCTTAATATAAAATCTAAAGAGCCAGAGGCAAATTTCATATTTCTTGCAGGCTGGAGAGGTAAGTGCACTCTGCCCAGATGATAGCAAATAATACTGAGTAAACAGCAGATATTACTTGGGAACGTCTCACCAAATGCAACACCATTTTCATCAGGTGCAGAGAAAAATCCTGGACTTCACTGAGTGCTTTGAGTGCCTAGGAGATCTGGCCTCTTAAATGCACCAAAGCAAAGAGAAACCTTTCATTTTAGTGAACACCTCTGAGAAAGTATTCCCAATTCCTGAAAATAAAATTGTTACCAGAGTAACCCTAAGTGCAGGGGACTGTGCTGAAACTTGGGATGGTTCTCTTTCACCTTGTGCAATCAAGATTGACATCAGATGCTCCCAAAACCAAAATAAGGAGAGATGGCAGCTACAATACTTGTCCCCAAGCTCTCTAATGAATTATTTTTACACAGTCCAATTTCCTTGCATTTTCTTATGGATGTCATTTTTCAACACTGTTTTAAAAGAACTCTTAATCTGCAGTCTGAAGCAAGCAGGCACAAATGGGTCTTTGACACTGGCTCTTCCATTAAAAAGTCTCCAAACATCTAAAAAGCTACTAATATAAAAGCAATTCTTCAAAAGGGGCAATTTCTTCTAGCTGCTACATTCCTGATATCTTTTCTATTAGTTTGAACCAGACTTCTTGAAGTTAACAAGAAATAATCACAAAAACAGACAAAGGGCAAACCAGTGAACTCCTCTCCAGCAGACTGCTGACATGGGGGGTTTAGTAGCTGGACTATATGTAATCTCTGACTCATTTAGAGGAGAGCCAAGCTCTACATCAACTAAAATGCTCCTAGCAAGCTGCAAGAAAATAATTCTCCCACGTTCTCCTCCACCCCTCCAAGTAGCACTCTCTATGTACCTACTGGGTAATGGCTACACAAGCAGAAGGCAGGAGGGTACACACAGAATTAACCACCCTGGGCAAGCTGATTGCTCTTTGGCAGAATTGTAAGAGTAAAAGCAGGCAGCCTTTAGGTTAGAAAACCTAGCCCTAGGTAAGAAATTCAGATGTCAGCAAAGTACCCAATAGTGCACCTTATAAATGTATTGTATTGGCATATATAAGCTGAAATCTTGGTGCTAAGTTGGATGTAAAGGGGAGTTACAAACTGTCCCCTGTCAGAGGAAGCACAGCCCTTAGAGAGACGATGGGTGGAGGGGGACATACAGCACCAGGGAAACTGAGCTCCTCCAAAGAGAAAAGGGAGGTTGCTGCTCTATTGGCTTTGTACTTCCTGTGTGTCTAAGTAATTCTAGAAACAACTCAGCCTGTCAGAGAATTGCCTCCGACCCAGTTGCTCAGGGAGGGCTTTCAGGGAGTAAGCAAAGCAGGCAGGATTGTGCAGTGATGCCCACCCACCCCCACTGCACCATTCAGGGAAGGCAAACGAGCCTCCATCAGGCAAAGGTTTGTCCACTGAAACGACCAGAATAATGAGCTCCCTGAACTAATCCCAGCAATACAGCATGGCTATGTCCTGAACAAAACATACTCCTTGCTCAGGAAGACACTATGCTTTCAAAAGTGTGAATGTGAACACACAAATGATTGGGATTGGATTTGTAAATTCTTACCAGGTGAGGTAAGCTGTAAAGCTTTCAAAAATGAGAAACCTGAGCCTTGTAAAATCTCCTCAAAAGACCTTTTTCAAGTATTTCCTATAAATTAATATTTTAACTCAGGAACTGCTTATGTGAGAATTATTTCTTATCTCAAGGCTCTTCAGCATGTCCAAATGGACGAATCTCTTTTGTTAGCTGTGCTCCATTACTCTCTTCTGAATGAATGCCTCTGGGATGGCTATAACAGATATAATTTTTAACATCATATCTAGTCCGCTAATAAAATGATGCCACTTTGCAGAGAGATTTAACACCAGTAGGCCTCTCCAGCAAAGTTTTGCTCCTGCTGTGGGGACTAACTTCTGAATATATGGTTCAATCATATGGTTCTCATCCAGATATTTTTATTCTCTATGAAAAAAAAAATAGCCAATATGAGACTACATGAATAGAGATTTTTTACAAAAGTGCAAATATCACAGACAAATGATGAAGTGACTCCTTGCTGTTATTTATCACTGTGTACAGTCCTGGGTTTTGTGTTATCACCTGAGAAGCTGGGGCAGCCTGGGATCAGGTGCTTTGCTACTAGGTACCATTCAGTTCTGAACCCAAAAGGACACAACAGAACTGGAAATTCTGCACCAATCCTCCTCACACCCTGGATTTAACGTATCTGAATCCATAAACATTTTTCTGATTGCAGGACAGATCTGAATTTGGTATGACTAGTCTTAAAAGTGTTTGGACAAAACGCTGTAACGCTGTGCAGCAGTACACGGCTGCTGTTCTCCCCCAGCTCCCATTTTTTAGTGCTGGCATGAATCTAAGCTACTGAAATGTTGTCCTGCTGGCATGTTACCAATGATATAAGAATTACTTGCTGGGGCATGGACTTTTTTACAATCAGCTCCACTTTTCCAGCTAAAACACCCTCTGAAATTACATGATGGCTTATCCGAATGTGAATATTCTTAGCCAAAACCAAGCACAGGAAGAATTCTGAGCTCCTGCCCCTGTAGATAACAACAACTATAATTTTGAGTTCTGTCCTTCTACATACAGAATACTGGAAGCATGAATTCACTGGGTATCCTACATTCTGTGTATACAGCAGGTAAGCTTGATCTTTTGCTGGGAGGGGAAAGGACACACTCCTAATTTGATAATTTGTTCAAAGCCATGAGTTGAATAGAGTGAGCAGCAGAGCTGAAACCCTGAAGGTTTCATTTTTGGCAGCTTCAGATCTCCATGCAGCCAGGCAGCAGCCATGGTAAGTAGCGATGCTACTTTCAAACAGATGTATTTTTATCATTCTGGGTCAACCACTGGTGGGGAACAATGACTCTTTCTCTGCCAGTTTGGATTTCATCTGTTCTAATCCACTGACCAGAAGCAACTCAGTAACACACAAAGAGTTAAGTCCACTAAAACCAGAGGCACTTGCACCCTTAGGGAATGTTCATATTTTTTTTTTTTTCTTAAGTTATTGAAAGAAAATCCAGGTAGGTGCAGTGCAAGCTCCTTTACTGAACCGGGATCCTAACTTCCCTTCTGGAAGAAGGGAAATTATTAGGGTTTAAGCTCTGCTTTCCAACACCAAGTCTGTAAAACCTTCACAGCTTTCAGAAGAGTTTGGAACGTAGACTTCTAGCAGAGAAAAGTGTAGTAAAATACACAACTGCTTGTATTTCTATATGAAAAAACAAAGCTGGAAAATATGTATGCTAATTATAGGCTAAAAAGCTATATGACTCTCTTTAGATCAACTAGAATCTACATAATTATTTTGAACAGATGATTATGTGTCTGCTGTTACAGGAGCTCAGCAAAAGACACGATTATTTAGCAGTCAGCAGATTCACAGAAAGCAGCCTGTGGTCTAAGAATACAACCAACATGGCACCAGAGCAGTGACAGACATTATGTACTTATTTATATTACAGTTCTTTCTGCACTAATGCCAGAATTCAGAGTGCTTTGAATTACAATGATCAATAAAAAAGTTTGATATTTTATTAAGCTGTTTTGTATTTCACAAAAATATCAAACTTTAATTAAAGACCATTGTTTTTCAAGGACAACAGAACAAAAAATTTTCTTCCTTCTTCATCTGAATGTGACTTAAGTTACAGCAGCCAGAAGGATTCTTGTTTGAAAGGAATTTTTGTTCCGCTTGGATTATAATGGAAGTAACTCTCAAATCACACAGCAATTGTACAAATTTACTAGGAGCGAACAAAATATTTTCCTTATGTTCCTTCCTTTGGAAGCAGATACTGTGATTTTTCAGGATCAGTTCTCCAGTACTTGTTCATATCAATGTGTAATGGTTTCTAGGTGACCTGTACCATTGCCTCCTCCTCCTCTGAGTACATTCTTTGCACAGAACTGGTGGTGAGCTTCAGAGATAAATCCACTCCCTCCTCTGAGCTCTCACAGGCACGCCTGAAAAATACTTTTACTTTCCTAGAGAGCAAGCATGGAACTGCCCCATCCTTAATTTGAGATCTACTTGTGGAAAATATTAAAAATCTGTGGATCTGATGTGGTTTACTCATGGTAACCAACTCTTCCCTCCTTCACCTCTCACCAAATGATGAAGCATCAAAGAGTGCTGAGGAAGACATCAGAATTAAGGGAACTATCTCAGATGAGGAAGCCAAAGATCAAAACCTTACTTTGCATAATCACAAATATTATTTATAGCCAGAAAATGATCTCCTTCCCTTTTTTAACCTTGAAATTATCATTAGCCAGCCAATTTCATACTGCACTTGGGCTACTCACGGATCTTGTACCAAATCCTTCCCAGACATTTCCAATACTTATAATGTGGTGTTGAGTTTTACTTTCAATGCAGAGAAACAGAATAATCCCACTGATTTTGATTTCTACAGTGGTTTTCTGAGGGCCATTTTCTCCATGTCTTGCACTTAATTATTGCTTCCCTATTTTTCAAAACCAACAAAGCTAGCAAATAAATGTTACTTTTTAACAGAAGACCATTGATGGCAGAAAACAAGCAAAAAGCTGCAGGAAGATGCACAGGAGTGTGGGTTACACTAAGGCATGCCCCATATCTAATGCAACATTACATTTGCTCCCAAATTGTTGTCAGAGGATACTACTACACTGAATTGCCACTTCCATGCAGTTTAATGGTAAGCAGCTTTGTACCAGCTGTTAAAAAAAAAAAAAGGAAATAAGCCACAGAGAAATAGAGGAACTGTAAATGCCTGTGCCAGGAGAGTGAAAGAGAAGTGCATGGAGTCAGAGTCAGATTCCCAATCCGTCTCACTTAGAAAAACTTGAACTTTTGGAGGAGCGAACAGGTGTTGTAAATCACAAGTTACACTGGAATTGAGCAATTATTTACTCATGTACTATTTTGTTAAGATACCATCTCCTCCTTCAAATCCAAGATCACATGCTTTACAATGACAGGAAACTTTTCCAAAATCTTTAGCTATTTATGCTCCCAGTGAATAAAGTGTCTGTGCAGAGAGAAGAATTGAAACTCCTTTGACAGCCTTAACATCCCATGCACAGTTGTGGTGCTTATTTTTCTCTTGTTTTCAGCCTTGCTGAATTAATTTCTGACAAACTGAAGCCAGACTGTGTCCACATTACTAAGTGACACTTTGTTCAAGCTGTAGAGACCTATTAATCAGGTGTCCAAATCAGGCACACCAAGTTAAAGGACCGAGTACATAACTGACTTTTATTGTTCTGTTCCTGCTTTTCTCTTGAATCAATAGAAAAGTTCTGAGATAAGCATGTTGTAGAAGTGATGGATGCCATCACTGCTAATTATTCCACCCATTACAAGACGCAGAATAAATCACTTTTTGTCTGGTGACTGTCGCATCGAATTTGTAGAGCACAAAAGACACTGCAGATCTGTGATACGCCTCTGTTCTTCTCATTACATAAGAGATAAAGATATGCATACTTAATAAATACATTTATTTTAACAAGATGAAGACAGGCCTAATTCAAGTAGTAGCACTTTCTGAACAGCTTTTTTATTATCACTATTACACGAGCACAAGACAAGTTTTATTTTCAAAATGGTCTTCACAACAGAGCATGGGGTTTTGCCATTTATGTTTTTAGTAGCTGCAGTCAAAAATGCCATTTAGAGACGAAGCTGCTGCACAAGTACACTTTGTTCAATAGAAGAGCCAAACACTCATTTCTATCAAGAGCTCTGTAAGAAAAGCTTCCTTATTCATAAGGTATCGATTCAGCATAAGTTTCCTGTACACTTTCAAGTGTTTGGGATCAGAGGGCATTAGGGAAAAGGACTGGATGTTTTACAACAACAGTTGTAGCTGGGGTGCTGTGACAGCTGGAAAAGCTGTGCCCTGACATGTACTGCTGGAGGTGACCACAGGCAGCCCTGGGAGACAGAAGAACCCTACACACGTTTTCACATGTACCTTCCTCTGAAACTCCATTTCTCTTCTGCCCAAATCTTGAGATTGCCCTTAAGCACTGTGCTTAAATCTTCTCCACTTCCAGCAGAATAAAACACTTGCTTATGTTTTGCTGAATGCAGCAGACAATTGGTCAAGGGATGGGCAATAGTTTCATGTTTTACCTTGGTCCCACAGAAATCAATTAAAGCCCATAACATTCTTGAGTAAGGAACTTCAGAGTCAGAGTTGAAATTGGAAGGCTCAAGCAGATCCAAAGCATTTGTCTACACAAGCAGAGAATGAGGAGCTCTGAGTAAGCTCACATATGTGGTATCATTTTAACAATACACAGCAAGATGGGTGTGCATGCCTGTTCCGGGTATAAATGCATTCCTACATCTACTTTTAATTTAGTGTCTTCACATCTTTCTGCAGAGAAGATAATCCAAAACCTAAGTGAACAGAGTATTTTGTAGTTAAGAAACAACTGTTTCATCCCTACTCTTTGTTATCTTTTGAATGAACTGCTTAACATAAAATTTTTATTTTTCGTTTTTCTGCTAAATTCTCCAGGGGCATTTATTTTTAAATGGTTGGGGATTTCACAACAGACTTCAATTTCAAAACTCAGAACTTGATTTGAATTTAGCCCTGGATGAAGGCCTTTGCTGTGATATGCTTCCAAAATTATAACTACAAAATGAAGTAGCAAAGTCATTTGAGACTTGTTTACTGCATGATAATTTCCACAGCTGGAGCTGCATATGTTTCTCTTTAGCTGGGGACAAAGAATGGCTTGAAAAGCTTGCTCTCCATGGCAAAGGGAATTTAACACCCACCAAAAATCCACTCTCTTCCATGAAAATGGAAGGTTTTTCTTGCCAGCTCACCTCACCTCTTACTTTTCTAACCCTTTAGCCTAGGCATCTGAACAGCTCTTCTCCAGCACTGGCACTTATGTCTGCCACAGACCAAATACTCACCTGCCCTCTGGTGGAACCCTACTGAGGGCAGCACAGGTTGCTCTGATTAACACCTACAGACCCAGACTGTTCATTTCAGATGTTTGCCCCTTCAGTGGCACAGACTGGGTCACACAGTGGCACATCCATCTAACAGCTACAGGTCAAAGGGACGGCCCTAGATGAAACCAGATTTATACATTTGCTGTTGCATCCTGGGTTTTCCTCCTGATGTTGGCTGTCTGGAGCACAGTCACCTTCACCTCAGGAATCTGGCAAATACCTTAATTTCAGTTTCATGCTGCAATGAACTTCTTGTAAGCCCTGTACTATTTCCTCACCAGGTTACTTTCCTATCACTTACACTTCTCACGTTATGTTTTGCCACTCTGAGGTTTTATTGGCACACATTGGCCCTTGTTACAGTACTCACAGCTGTGCCTACACGTACGCTACAAGGTTGCCCCTTTCATGCCAAGTCAGTGACTTAAAAATCTTTCTCTTTCAGGCTGAAATTTCCCAAGCATGAACAGAGACCAGTGTTGATTTTGCTGTTGCCATTTTTGTTGCAAGGAAAATATCCGTTTAGATGGTCTTTTTCTCTTTTGAAGGTCAGAAATGCAAAGCCAAAGCCGCCAGGACAAGGGAACTGTGCCAGCCAGCCCAGCACACTGTGCTGCAAGGATGCAGCACCATGACAGTGTGGTGGCATCTATCCTGTCCCTTGGGACAGTCATCACACCCTCTGACAGAGATGGAACAAAGCTACATTCCTCCACTGCTTTATATTACATGTGCACCTTGCCTCCAGGAGTGATATACAGCACCCAGGACAACAGCCCCACCACAGCAGCAGCACATTTGTTACGCTGACAAATGAGCTTCAAACACGGAATTGCAGCCACACACTTTGGAGTGACTTCATCTCCCCCCATCCTTGCTATGGCTAAAAAAAGGAAAGTAGTATTTAATACTCCAAAGTTGCTCCTGCTATGAAAGGGTTTATGATAAACCCTTTAAATAATTATTTACAATATTTATTGGTGCACCAGGGCTTCAGATGAGAGGAGAACAACTGCTCTTGTTGTAACTTGCATTATCTGGCAATGCCCTCTCTGGTGGCAAGGTCCTTGGCACACATGAAAAGTGCAGGCTGAATCTCAATCAACAGGAGTAACTTCTTAACCCACCTCCATAACAACCAACTGAGAATTAAACATAAAGGTCAGTACAAAGCAGCACTGTCTCCTTCATTTCTACTGCTGATTTGAGCTGGTCCACACTCTGGATTCTTTTAGGCACCTGTTTTAGCTGCCTCCTTCCATATCTCTACCAGGTCTTTGGACTGATTTGGACTGATTTGCACTATTGGTGCTGGGTCACAGATTGCACCCATTCTTTGGAGACTCTCTTTTTTTTCCTCCATGATGATGCAGCACAGCCTGGTTATCAGTTCTCATCCAGACATTCAAGCATGCATTAGAATCACAGAGAACCTCAAAGATGGAAACAATCTCTGGGTTTAACTTTCCTTTGTTCTGGGTTAACAGGCATGGCTATGTCATGGATTTGGGAATTTAAACTGCCACTTTCCATACTTGCAGCTGTTTCTTGCATCAGCCTCTGGGATTTGACTACGTCCTTATATTTAGTAAACACAAGAACAACAGAAAGATTTCCTCTAAATTAGGCATCTTTACTTGAAGATAAGGATCTGCAGTTTCATTTCTTATTCTTATTTTCATCATGTAAACCCAGCAAGCTGTTACTCACCAAGCATGTCACCAACAGGGAAAGCAGAGAAATGCAAATATCTGTGAATTAAGGCAAAATCAGAGCAATAAAAGCATGCTAAGCCAAAATCAATCCTATTTAACAGATAAAAACATGCCATGAGGTATCCAAATATAATTGATAATATTCTTGAAATGTACTATTTTTACCAAAATGAGCACTTATCTATTTTCCTTCATCACCCAGAAAATTCAAACAAAAAAACAGCCTGTAATGTTTAGATGAAAATATATGCATTGAACAGTAACTTCTTTTTTAACCTAGACTTTATTATCAATTTTTTTAAATGTCATGTTTTAGCAATACTTTTCTATCCCACAACTCAGCTCTTTTCACCCCGGATACTTCAAAAGAAATTCTAACAAGAGAGGTTGATCTTTTTGCAGTGTTAGGGGAAAAAAAATAAAATCACTCTTTGTCATACTGAAGACATGAGAATGATTTGGAATCAAAGGAAGAGGATTTCATCAAAGGTCCAGAGAGAAGATGAATAGCTTCAGGAAGGAAATGGGCATTTTTAATGCAGTTTAACACTGAGAATGAATGTAAGTATCTAGCCTGGCTGTGCAGAGAGATGGAGGATTTGGGGGGAAGGAGGATAGGGAGAGATATAATGTACACAGGAGGGTATCTAGCAGACACTGTAGACTGGGACCTGAGTGTTTTCTTCCAAGTTTTTCTTGAATTTTGACTGTCACAGTAAACAGCCCCAATTATATTCAGCTGGATTGACACATACAGTACACAAGGCTGGGGAGAAGAATATTTCAATAAGCATCTAAGTTACTGTAGGCATGAGGACATCAAGTTTTAGTCTCAATTCCTCCTGTTTCTGACATTTTGAAATGCCAAGCTCCTGTCCACATTGCTGCCTTGTTTCCCAGCTCATCTACAACTGAGCAAGGGAAAGTTACCTGTTCACTGCATAAAAAGGACCACAGGATCACTGCTGATTTTCAAATGAGAAATATGTAACCACAAGTCAGTGTAATGGTGCAACTATATGTCAGGAACTGCAGTGTGGTCAATTTAATGTTATTTGAAAGACATACATTTTCAAACACCACAGCCCTGGGGAAAATCACTAAGGGCTCCATGCCGGATGGGGTCTGTCTGCAGCACCTCCATCCATGGCTGCATTGTGGTGTCAGGCACCACAGGGAGCTTCATGTGAGTACCAGGGCAAGTGACAAGTTCCTGTCACCTTCAGCTGACACCCCATGTCAGCAGTTGTGTCAGTGAGAAACACCCAAACTTAACAACAAAGCTCTTCTCTCACACCAAAGAAAAGCTGATGAACAACACAATATTTAAACTCTGCAAAGTCCTTATTAAATGTGACAGCAACAGCTGTAGCAGCTTGAGCACTGACAGAATGAGGGAAAGAATTAAAGCCCTTTTGAGGGTTAGAAAAAGAAGGCAAGTACCATTTTAAATATTAAAATGAGGTCTGGGCTGAACAGGGACTATAGATCTAGTGGCAGACAGCCAGAGACTTTGGAGGTGCTCAAAGCTGTTACTCTGACCCTCCCACAACTTAATGGAAAGGAACCAGCTTTCTTTCCAGTCCATATCTTCTACATTAAACTAATATATATAATTCACTCTCCTTATCTTCAGAGTATGATGTGTCCCATTAACCTCTCCCCCACATCATGAGCTCCAGCCGAAATAAATCTCAGTATTTGCTTATGAAATGCACAATTCCTATTGCAGCACCAGAACACTGGATATTGGGGAATAGAATTATTCATTTTTGGAAAGTGGAAAAAACGCAGACACTAAAAATAAAAACCAAAAAAGAGGCATTTTATTCCCCACAAATAGAATGATTCAACACATACATTATAGGCATGCTCAGTTTCCACAACTCTGCTTTTCTGTAATAAAGACAATGATAACTTTCCTTGAGGGAATTGTTGGAAGTATTTCTGTGCTTTAGCATACTGCTTCAGTCATGAGGCCATGATCTACAGGAACTTGAACAGTCCTGGATAGGAAGCCACTAACATGGAAGAGAAATTTCTCATGGATAAGTTTGTTTAAGACAAACAGTCCCAAGTGAATTAACTTCAGTATATGAGTAAACAATGAAACATTTCTTTGTGTGAGGTATATCAAACCTGTTAAAGGTGAGAACTTAACAGGCTTTGCCACTGCTAGGAGGTGTAGGAACCACAGTTCTAACCCCTGAGGACGCCACATTTCTAGACTGACCTCTTCATCATCTTCTCTTCCCAGCAGCAGTCTGTGATCACAGTATTTCCTCTGAGTGCTGCACTGTCCAAAGCTTTAGGGAAGCTTCTTTGTCAAGAGATAACAAAAGTCTTTTAACTAGAAAAGCAGTGAATTCTCTCCCTCTGGAGAACAACACAGAAAGGCTGTGGTTTTTCCCAGAATGGAATTCTAACTATGAAGGGAAAAAAGAATTTCTTAAGGGGGCAAATGCTAACTCATGCTAATTCATCTCTAAAAAAACTCATGTTTTTTCTGAAAAGTCACATTTCTTCATCAGCCTGATACTCTGGTTAGGTCTGGTTAGGTCAAACAGACTTTTATATCAGAAAACCAAGTAACAAAGGTCTTCCTCTCTCTCCATCTAATCCTTCTCACCGTATTTCTGAGATCCATCCCTCTCACACTGGCATCCACACCATGCTGTGTACCCCTCTTATTTTATTTACAAATTAAGTAGCCTGTATTTCTCCAACATGTGCATACCCCAAGAGAAGCACAAATGGCATCTCTAAATCAGATTGCTTTACTGCACAGTCCCATGTACCAATATTTAGATAATACTCTCCTTAAAAACATCTGCCTAAATACAGCTGCTGCGGCCACTTAGAGGTTACAGAGCTGTCATAGCCCTGGCAGGGTCTCGTTCCAGGTGCATTTCATCTGGCATTAAGGAAGAAAAAGCAGCATGGTAGTGTATTCCAGAGAAGCTATAAGGGCATACACAGCTTATGGCAAATGGCTCCTTCCCTGCCAGAAACTATAACCACTCCTGGCCCAGGATGGGCGGCTCAACTCTCCGCAACTGGATTGCTGAGGCGGTTTGCACTGCATAAAGATGAAAAACCATCTGGTGCTTGGATCTAGCTTCCTTCAATATAACCAAAGCCCTTTCATCATCTCAATCGATTATGAAATTATCTCAGACCAGTTCCTGGCAGACAGGTACCCACACAGGAGAACCAGCTCCAGCCAAGATAAAATAAAATCAGAGACCACACAGAGCACACTGCCCTTTCTGAGGAGAAACAGGCCTTTAGGGCCATTGCTGGGCTATACCAGAAACAAACAGAGGATAAGGACCCAAAGCTGCCTTAGAAATTTATGACTAGATTGTTTATTAATTTTACTGCTTAATCATTTTGGTTTGCAATTTGCACTTTATATTTCCTGCACTTTCTCAGAGTACTTCAGCCTACAGGGCTTGTCATAAAAAAAACCTTGGAGAGCTTTTCATTTCAAGCTGAAGAAAAAGATGAAAAGTTAATTCACTTACTGTTGCATTCCCATTGGCTGCAAATTGATTTTATTTACTGAAACATGCTTGCATTGCAAAAACCACTCAACACACACAGTAAATAAGTCAGTATATGTAAGTCTAATGTAACAGAGTAGTTACCCAGCCCTTTGAAATAGACTGGAGTAATAAACACCTAAATACAAATTCAGTTGAATGCGTATTTTTCTCTTGCTTAGAAAAGGTCAATCAATGCTATCAAAGACAAAAAATAGCTTGGTTGGTGCTGATGAAAATTAAGAACATATTTTCCACACTGTTCCATGATATCAAAGACAAACAAGGTACTTAACACAACCAGCATATTCTTGTATGTCCTTTCAACTTAAAAATTGCAAGGCACAGAGCAAACATCGGTAAGTTATTAGCTCCAGTCTTCTGGTGAACTTCATAAGAGCAACATCAGAGCCTGAAGCAATACTAACACTGTCAGATCTCATAAGCTAAACAGGGTCAGGCCAAACAGGCACTTGAATAAGGCACCTTTGAGGATCACATCACTGCAGCAAGAAATAATGCTGACAATTCAGTAGTGAGCACTATCCCTTCCACAGCAGAACTTTTCATCTCAGATACACAGCTACAAGTGCCAGGCAGCACAAACCAGTTTTGAAAGGCATCAACATTGTGCTGTGAAAATATTATCCTGATCTCCAGCTCAAGTTATAGCAGAGCTTTCCACCTATTAAAATTTCTCCAGTCATTTCAAAGGAACAAGACAGTCATTGCTTCTGGTTCTCAAGCTTTTCTTATGAGACAAAATATTAGGCAAGATTTGCAGTTTCTCTGGGTGGGAAAGCTGCATTTTCAGTGGACAAGGCAATCTGCTCACTCATGTGTATCTCTTTTACCATTAGCAAAATGGTTTCAGGGGCAGTGTTATTTTGTGCCTTTGCATCTATCTGCCTATCTATTATTAATGAAGAAGAAAGAGCATCCAGCCTACACTTTCATGATGAAGGAAACCTCCTCTAACACAGAAAATGAAAACATACAAGTTTCTTTCAGTGTGTGTGCTTTACCTCACCGTTGTGGGCAAAACCTCCACAATCCTATCATTTATGCTAATTCATCTCCACTACTGAAAGCACAATACACTTAGAGAATGTGTCTCAGCAGCTCCTGGAATGAACAGCAGTTTTTAAAGTGGGAGCTCATATCTGTCTGACATTTACAGTCTATAGTCAGTGACTCAGCGAGCTACAGTTGCTGTGCACAAAGACAGATCATTGGAGAAATGAGCAACTCATAACATGTGTGGAAGCCTTGGCCGTCCACATCAATAAATTAGACAGTACCAAATAATCAATGCTACAAACTACAAACTGCTGATTTAAGGTGGAAGGAAAAAACCATGATGCTCAAGAACATGACAGAGAACTAGGGGGCAACATAGGTCAATAAAAGCTAATGCTATTTGCCATTCTAATTACTTTGCATGTTCATGAGCCAGGAAGGCAGGCTGTGGAGCTGTAAGTAAAGTGCCAAGAGTACTGACACTATATATAATTCATAGACTGCAGCATATTGCTACATTCCTCACTGCCCTTAGAACTTGCAATTTCTCCAGGAGATATGGAGGCAATACTTAATGTTTATCTTCCAAACTCATTTTTCATGAGCCCTGTATTAACAGGTCACTCTAGTGAATGGAAAAGTCATCAATCTGGGTCACTTGAGGGACTGCAAAGGAAGGAGCTTTTATCCTTGTGGGTATATTTTGTTGTCACTTCAACAGTGACACAGTTCACACAGCAACCACGAATGGGCACAGGCATCCCTCAGACACTGTCCAGATCCTCAGCTTACAGACTCTTATGAGGTGCTCCTGAAACCAGAAGAGCTGGTCCAATTTATCAGGACCTTGCTGGGTGTCAGGTGAAAAAGAGATTTTAAAAGACAGAACAGGACTGGCACTTCTTCCAGGTGAATGGGCACCCTCATTGTACTGATACCATGCTCTGAACTGAATTTTCCTGTTGACTCTTTGCAGACACAGAAGTTGCTGCAGATTTATAACAGGGTTTTTGCATGGTTGAACAAGAAATACTCTGAAAAAGGCAGAGAAATTGCTCCATTTTCCACATGGGGTCAAAAGCAAATGGACACATTTCTCTTGTTGTATCATACTGGGCTTTGCCTGAGGTAGTTAGAAAAACTAGTCACTACAGAAACCAGTGGCAAGTAAGTCTCCTTTCACCACAGAAACATGCTTAGCTATCTGCAGGAGTTAATAGGATGCCAGACATGTAACAAACTAGAATTGAAATTAAAGTTTTAAGATGAATACTTTACTGTATTACAGAAAGCTAATATTTACAAAACAAAGACCTTGGTAAAAATTTATACAAATCACATAAAATATATGAAAAGAAAACTCTAATTGTTGGCACTTCCTATATGTAGCTTTAAATAGATAGTTATTTTGGCAATGGTTTGAGAACCCAGCTGCGAAATTAATTTCCTGGTCTTTAAGTACTGTATTTGTCAGCACTTAACCCATTTCTGCCTTGCTGTCTCTCACAGAAAGGAAGGTTTCCTTTAGAAAATAAAAATACTAGAAGATGCAATGCATCATTTATAAGAAAGTGCAGCAGAGGAAATGCTAAGAACAGTATCTCCTACCACAGATCTTTTAAAGCTTGGGACTCTCAGCAAAAACTTAATTTGGGCAGGCTTTTTGCTGTCCCTTGCATTTAATGAAAAAGTGATTCCCTGACTGTGTCAAGATATTACAAAGAGATGAAGTCTTGCTATGGAAAGCTGTAGTTCATATGTGCAAGTAAATGTCACTTGAGATATGATGTGTCAATATTAGAAGTGAACAGGAAGGATTTTCTGTTCCCAAACAATCTGCAGTATCCGTCCCAGAAGTAAAAAACTTACGCAGATTTAACTTGTTCATTTTAAGATTTCATCTCCAAATTAACAAGTATCTAATTTTCACAGTTGTTAGAACTGCAGTCACAAGCAAGCTCCTTTTGTCTTTGTCCGATGTTTTGTAAATATCTTCCCCCGAACAATTGGTTTCTCCAATTGTCTTTTAGTTTATTCTCTTTTGGACTCAAATATTGGTAAAAGTTCTGTTATGAAAAAAATGTTTTCCCAGAGGAAGGAAGGCCTTTCTGCATCTACGACTATAAATGCAGTTCATTAGTCAATGGAATGTACTAACACTATGAACTAAAAAAGAAACCAAAAATCTGACTAATTTTTATCCCCCTTCACTGCTTATGTTACATTTGAGGAAAATCTGAAAATGCACACTTTATTTTGAGCTAAGCAGCCCTGGTGGGTTAATCATCGTATCTTTCTTTGTGACACTGTTTGGGTAGTGATACCTAAAGCCACCATGGCACACAGGCAGGTGCCAGGAGAGCCACAGTGTGAGCCCCCTTCTCCCTGCACTGTCCCAAGCCAAGATGTGAGATCCAACCTCATATCAGCCAAGGAAACGGGGTGCAAACATCCATCACCCCCTTGCTCCAGGAGCTTTCTGCACTGGGATTGGCTGTCTGTATTACAAAGTATGGGAGGGAGTTCCGACTTATAGATAAAATTGCCTGTTGAGAACAAAAATAAGTTCTAAAGTAGAAAGTGCCAATATTCCAGTGTTCTCTGCCTGTACTCCAGCAGCTCCCCATGAAGTTACAGGGAGCAGGAGTTGGGCTTTCAGCTGGAAACAGCACATTTCCTGCCAAAGGGGAGCTCTGGTTGGAACACTTGCCTGGGATACAACAGGGGACAGGCATCCTGGGCCATGTGTCAGAAGTGACGGGGACTGCCAAGCACTGGGAGTGAGCTGAACGTTGTTCACAGCAGGCAAAGAGGCCAAAGCTGCCAAGCCAGGAAGGAATAAAAAGCATGTCCCTACAGCTGCTGACAGCTTCAATATCACTTTAGAATTCTAGTGAACACTAAAAAGGGGAAATTTTTCTTTTGGAGATGTGGAGCTAAACAAATAGAGCTCTCAAGAAGGAGCATCTGCTTCCAGGAAAAGGGAGACAGCTCCAAGTACAGCAAACACTTCCCATGCCTGCCAGAACTGGTGATGCAAGGGAGTGAGGAGGAGCAAACCCTGAGGACCAGACCAGCTACTGCCATCAGCATGTCACCACGTTTTACCTTGGAGAGCTTTTCAGGCTGCTTCATCAGGAAAATTCACAGGCTGCTTTAGGCTTTCCTTGAAATGTTTTCTGCTTTATTTGAGACAACAGACTCTCTGACCCATGCTTGAAAATACAAACAAATAAGGGAGAGGGGAGCTAACAGCTCTCATCCAAGCTGCTGGCCAAAATCAACAATAAAACACCACTGCACTTCAAGCAACTCCCAGATCCCAGGGATTAGGTGAGATATTGAGTCCTGACAGGAACCAGATCTTGCATTTGGGGAAAATTTTGGTATTTCACAAGAAATTTCTTGCAAAACTTCACTTAAAAAAATTAGTAGAAACATTCAAAACACCTCATTTCAGAAATGATGAAAAATATTAGTAATATACATTAGCAGCTATATGTGTTATTAAAAGTAGTACAGCCACAAGTCAAAATAAAATATATTGGCTTACAATAAAGAAGTAACTTGACATAACAAAATCAGAAATATGAAGTGTTGTAATACGACCTTTGCTGTTAAAATTACATAAATCAAAATAAATGTTATTTTCACACAGTGCTCTAATTGATGTTACTGCCTTATTTGATGATAAAACAGTGCTAACAATAGCTATTTCATCCCATCTCCAAAGAAAAGGCTCTGGAGCTCAGAAAAGAGAGCAACAATGGGAGAGTGGGAGCATGTCCAGCCTCCATCAGGATCTGGAGAGGCTCTGCCTTCTCTGCAGAATGCAATGCCAGGCAGAGAGGTCCGAGTTAGTTTGGATACCCAAAGCCATAAAAAACATGTTAACTGGCTCTGCTGGAAAAGCTCCCTCACAGCTAACCGAGGAACCCCTGCACACCAGAGCTCAGGCATATCCAAGCACAGGACCTGCCCCTGCACAAAACTGCTGGGGATGTTCAGTTCAGCTTCTGCTCCTCAGCCACCTGCTTTTTTAACCTGAGTCTTATGCTGGCCCTGCTTTTACTTACATTTACAAATCGTATTCAGAGCTCAGTGACCTTTCAGAGCTAAACTGGATTTTTGGATAAGTAACTACTCAAGCAACACTGAACCATTTCACAAATTCATTGCACATTACTAAACTGTTTATGCCAAAACACAATGCCGTTGGGAGGGAATCACAATTACATGTTTTCAGATTTTTAAGTAAACAACAACTCTGTGGTGTCTATATTTGACACCATTAAAGTAAATCCCTTATAATAGTCTCAATTCCAAAGGACTTGAAGGACTTCCATGTTTCAGCTCAGTTTAGATAAGCTTTAAATTTATCTTAATCACTTTTTGCTGTGGTTGTTCCGGAAAGTGTCAGCAGCCAAAAATGTTGTCAGTCAACACGTCATTTGTATGACTGGTGACAATACTTCATCCACCATAAACTGATAAGGCCTAGAGAGTACTGACAGATTACTGCAGGTATAAATTTGATTTTGATCAGCACCCAGTAAACGCTGCCAATGTGTCACTAGCCTCGACTTCTAATAATGTAAAGCAGCATATCCAGTTCACAGAGGATTAAAAATGGGCAGAAAAGCAACCACTACCAAATGGTTGACATACTAATTTTAGCTCATACCCTCACTTCTTTTGTGGTAGCTTCTCTCTCTGTAGCACTAGAGCTGCTGAAAATCCAACTAATTGTTTGCCTTCTAAATCCATTTCACCCCCTTCGTTTAACAACAGCAAATGACCATCAATTACTTTTGCTAATAAAGGGGTTCCAAACCCACAAACAAAATCTAGCAACAGCAGCAGGTGTAATTTGAAAAGTGAGAGATGTAATGAGACTTGAAAGAATTTAATTGAAAAACTATGATCAAAGGGTGAATTCGGGCAGAATCATTCAACTCAAGTAGCCATGTGGAATAATTTGTCATTTACGATGGTCAAAACAGATATTGCTGCATAAATGACTTTTAGGAACAGCCAGGCATTTTAGCAGCCTGTGAAGAATATGCCAGAGTAGAGGATGAAGGAAACTTGGAAGACAGAGCTCCTGGACAGAGTGGTCCAGTAACTCCAGCATGTCACTCCAATCCATCACCAGCAGTTTATGAAGCTGGTCAGACAGCCACCTTCTGCTGCCATACTGGAAAATAATTCACCAGTACAAGCTCACAAATCACCTCTTTCCACAGGCAGCAGAAAGAACAAGGCAACTTCTCCCACTAGCCCAGCTGTCCCTGAAGAAACACATCCCTGCAAACAGCCTCATCTGCCAGGGCCACCTGGGCCATGCCCTGAGATCAGCCTTGCTGTCTTCCCAGAGGCATCGCCCTCTCCCAAAGCTCCAAGATACTTCTCCTTGCATCTTCTTCTTGGCCTGTGCCCTTACAGACCTGCGTTCCAAAGCAAAAAGAGTCCTGAAGGAGCAGATAAACACAGCAGGTGTTTTTCACAATGGCACCTTTTCACCCTCAAAGCTATTGAAACATTGCTGTGCATTGAGATGGAGTAAACTTGTTGGTAGGGCTGGGGAAAACAGGAAGATGCATAAATTGCCTTTCTAAACCAATGTTACATTTTACATTTGTTTTTTTGTTCTTTTAATCTGAATAGTATAACTGTTCTTTAATAAATGTTGGCATTTACAATACTAATTAAAATGATTTTGCTTGTTGATATTCCTGAATAACTGCAATTTTAATAAATTCTAATAATGTAGATTAACTGTAGCTTTATATTGGTGTACTCAGTTTTATCTAAATGGGTGCAGTCTAATTTATTGTCTAATTAAAAACTGAGTTTCTGTTACATTTTTACACTTTAGAACCCTAGATCACAGTTTCTAATCTCACTTGTTTGTCAATCTAAAGCTACTAAGAAGCAAAGTGAAATGGTATCAATATATTTTTTTTTACATAGACTGAGGGTTTACGTGTTTTTTGCTAAGAGATAACACTGTTATCATGTTTCTTCAGCAAAAAAGGCTGACAAGTCTTGTTTCACATCTGTCTGCATAATATAACAAACCCATGAAGAACTAGTGATGAAAAAGCTGGTTTGTTGACAATCTATTATTGTTAAATGCACCCAAACACCAAGATTTAGGCACTGCTCATTAGTGCTGTATTGTAGCTCAGGATTTTTTCCCTAAAAATACTTTGTGTCAAAATATTTTTCAAATATATTCTAGGCTGCAAGCCTTTCCCTTAGAACCCCGAAGAGCTACAGCCTCTGAAGCCTTTTATCCACTGAATCCCACCCAGCTGTTCATTACCCACTACAGCCAGACGATGACACTGCCATCCCTATGTCCAGCTGCCCCTTCCACCAAATGCCATCTGACCTGTTTGCTTTCTGTTCTGCTTGCCTACCAATACTACTCAGGTCCCTCTGTGTGTCTTCCCCTGGCCAGACATCACACACTGATAGCTTTCAGTTTTCATCTAAGACTGCCGAGATTTCTTTCTTACAAATTATTTCATAGTTGCTCATATGATGACACAGTCACAGAAGAAAAGGAGGAGGAGCTCCCCTCCTACCTCTAACAGGCCCACTGAGATCTTCCAGTTGGGTCTGCAAAGCCAGAAGGCAAGACAGGATCCAAGGAAAGCACAACGTCCTTGCAGCTCCCTGCCACAGGCACAGCCACTAAGAGAACTGCGCCGACACTTTGGCACAGGAAGTTACGGCAACACCTTCTAATAGCTCTAATGACACTCAAACTGGACATTGCTGCATAACTAAATAATAAGGGTCGTGTCCCCAGGTGAAAGCTTCTACTTGAAATAAATCCTCAGGCAGCACTGATATAAATACCAAACAGGCAGACATCCTTCACTCGGCCCACAGCTGCTCTCTTGCCTGCTGTTAATTTGGATCAGGCTGGCTTGTGGGATCACATCTTCAGCAGAACTGCTGCATTTGTCTCGGATCTCATTAACTATTCTGATTAGTTGTACCAACAGCAAGTTAAAATGGTGCATGTGGCTCCTGCACCTTGAAATTTTCCTGAAGCTTTTGATGTAATTTCTGTTATGACAGCCCTGCATTTATTCTGATGTCAGGTTTCAATGTTTAGATGCCCATTCTGCATTTAGCTATGAACAGCAAATATTTCATATTGCTACTTACATAACTACCAGAATCTTCACAAAGGATTAAAAACCCCATGTACCATATTTGATGTGACTTCAAAGAAGAAAAGATCCTTGTCTTACAATCAAGAGATAAATAACTTCATCCACCTAACTGGTGTACTTTGTACTGTGTACTTCAGCAAACGCCTGAAAGACTACAGGGAATCTAAGCCAGCTTCTCCTCTCTCCATCGCAGTGCATCTCTCCTTGCTCAAGGGAGACACCCATTTCACTTTCAGAATAACTCTTCAATAACAATTTCAGGTTACCATGGTTGCTAGCAGTGCCAACAGACTCTTTCTGTTCAAAATCTTTATGTTAGAGGAACTCAGACACTTGCCAATAAATGCTAATTTAGACATGGTAATAAGTACCAGTAATAGAAACAGCATCACAATGCTCCTTCAGAAGAAAACAGCAGGCAAGATCCTTTTCTCCACATCTGTGCTGCAGGCTAGCAGAGTCAATTCTACCCCAGCCTTCAGAAGTATTTGCTAATAGTGATTTTAAAGACCAGCAGGTTCAGAAGTCAGAGCTCTGGTTCTCCCTCTAGCTTCTCCTGGTACAATATTTTGATGAGAACTCATTTTCAGACAGATGAAAAATGAGCCCATTGCAACACCAATTCCATTATAAGAAATAAATAAACCTGGACATGCTGGGATGAGTCTGTGAAGGACCCCAACATTTATTCAGCTAAGTCCCTGAGGATGTCATGTACCTGTTCCCAGCCTGTGATCTGACCTCAGGACCCCCCAGCTGGCTTGGAGAGCCACACACCACAAGCAATCCTTTGCTATTTGTTGTACAAGTTTTCTTTGACCTCTCCCCCACAAAGATCTAAACCTACACAGATGTAAAATTCACCAACTGAAACAAAACAAAACCAGGAGAAACAAACTGGCTCATTCAAGCTGTCATTTGTAGCTCTTATCCACATTTTTAGGTTTTAATTTACATAAACTTACTAGCCTCTTTCAGATTTTTAGAGAGATTCAATCAGCAAACTCATAGCATCAGATATGTCTCCCAAACATTTCCATCTGGAAAAGGTGTTTACAAACATATGTGCTTTTATAAACTAAACAAAATTTAATGCAATATGAATTCACACCAAATTAAAAGAGGAAAAATCTTCTGCTTCTCAAGCATTTTGCAAAAAGGAGAACATAATTCAGACTTAAATTTTAAATAATTCAGATAGTAAACTTTTTAATAAGAGAAATAACTCTAAAAATGCTATATATAGTTCAGGACAAACTCCTTAAATTGTGAAGTTTAAATACATCACAGTGTTTAAATAATGAAGAGAACACATGACTTCTAGCAAGGTCATAATGAGAGGGAGAGCATAGAATATCCATCATCAGGAATTTAGTTAAATGGATCTCATTTTCACTTTGTCAAACTTGGTTCACATTCTGATTGAAGATCAGCATGCTACTCAGGGTAGCAACTACCCCCAAAGCAGGTATTATATCTTCATGCATTATGCCTTTATTCATATCTCAAGTCTAGGATCAGGTAAGTCAAATCAGCACTTTAGAGCTCTGTCCACAGCCAAAAATGGACAATAAAGGGTTACATGACATAGGGCACACAGGGAAAAGAACTCACTGAAAATGAGGAATAATGATAAGAATAAAAAAATCAGATTCCACTCAAAATAAAGGCTTTTTTTTTTTTTTCAGGAACATATTAGAAACATCATATGGAAAAATTCAGTTTGGTATAAGAAAGATGAATTCTACCAGTCACTACTTTGAGTAGGGGCCCATTTTAATCAAAATTTGTTTACATGGTTTTGTGTGAAAGGCTGAAGAGAAAACCTCAACTGTTTTCAGGTACTTGCAAAGTTCCACAGACACAGAAGGCAAAATAATAATTACAGGTGTCATACTGTACAATGAGATGAAAAGGGAGCAGGAATATGTCAGTAGACAATACTTATTTTAGCTGTTCATTTTTTGATACCTGGCAAAAATAGACAGAAAAATACTGTTGTCTGGTAAATACTATATGGAGTCAGAACCATAGAGTGTGTGACCTCCTGACAAGCAGGTTACTTTGTTTTGACACTCCAATATTGCTAATTTCATTCTTAGAATAGGTTGTGCCATACTCTTCACTAAATACAATCCCTAGACTAGAAAAGTTGATCATCATAAATTAAAGGAAAGCTTAAAAATATGGAGCATTTCCAGGTTTTGTACAAAGCAAAAGGTAGAAGTACTCTTCTGTGGAACTTTAAAAGATCTTGATATAAATTTCCCTGAGTCTGGGACTGCTCAGCTTTGCTTTGGACTTACTTCTGTCAAACAGATTCGCTGACATGTGAATACCAATTTTTCTTATTATTTCAAAGTTTTTTTTCTCTATTGGCATAGAAAAAAGATTCTTACCAGTAACCTTCAATTCAACTGTCCTTCGTATAAGCTTGCCTTCAAACTTTAGTTCACAGGTATAATTTCCTCCATCTTCTTCCTGGACCTCTTGAATTAAGAGAGTATTTCCCTTCTGAATTACAACACTTCTCCACATTTTTGGCTCACATTCCTGCAGAAAAAAAAATCCAGTGCCAAAATTACTGGGCTTGTACAACATAAGACAGTGTTGCCTAGTCAGATTTTCAGTATTATAGATAAGGAAACAACCACCTAGATATATTTTGCAATTAAAATTCAAATGTAACTTCAGAAAGCAGAGAGATCTGAAACTGGAACTAATTTAAAGCCTGAAATTAAACAGAAATGTTTTTAAGGTTCAGCTATTCCTACTGTATCACATGGGCTGTGTTTAATACATGGTGCCCTCAAGCAATGGTTAAGTATCTTCTTTTTCTTCATAACAACTGCCAAGACCTCTCCTTTAGGATGGACCATTAAAATACATCTCTGTTTAAAGGGAGTAAGGGCAACATCTGTTAAGAGTTAGCCTGAAGGCAAATTTTATACATAGTCCCAGGCCAGAACCATTTACCAACAGAAGAAAACAGGAAGAACAGCAGTTTTTTTTGAGTGAATTCAGAAGACTGGTTTCCTTACAGCCTTATTTCTCATCACTGGCTTCTCCAGCACCTGATGAGCTTTGATTCAGTCTTTTCCCATCAGCAGGCACTTTGCAACATCACCTCCCTGTGATGCAGAACATGGCACTGATAGCCTGCAGCTCTCACAGACCTCACCCACACGGTCCTTAGCTGTTGCTTGGCAGATTTGGGTTCATTGCTACAAACTGTGATCCTACTGGAACCACCCTTGAGTCCTTCTGGAGAGGATGTGATACAGTGCAAGAAGAGGCTCTCCCTTTCCTAATATACTGGATCCTTGCAGGCAGATCAGTCACTTCTCATGTGAACAGCACTCTTGACTGAATCATTCTTGGAATGCTCTGAACTAAAAGCACGGGGTAAATCTAATAATTGTCTCTTGAAAATGGCACCTTAAGATTATGTATTTATTGTCTCTAAATACTTTAGCATCAAGCCTGTTCTCCCTGCAACAAAACCATACATTTTGAGTTCTCTAAAGCACTCAGCAGTCCCAGCAGCTCCAGAGGCTCTGGCTAATCCTGTACCCAGGAAACACAAAGCAACATAGGACCTGAGTACCTTCAGTACCTCTCTACTCCCTCTCTCAAGGTGGCAGCTTGGAATAAGCTCTCAGACTGCTGCAGTCTCACATCAGTTACATCAGGCTCAGCAACTTCAAAGACTGGTGACATGCCCACACCTATGCCCCATTTTCTGCTTGTCTGCAACAGCAGTGTCAAAAACACAGAAAACAAAATAGAACAAAGCTTTCTCTTAAGAAAACAACCAAACAAGAAAATACGTCAACATGCAAATATATTGTACCACAGTAAGAGAGCAGCATGACACAAACATTAATTTTTCATGGACTCCATACTCATTCCAAATCCATGTCAGATTCTAAATTCAAGGGCCACGATGAAGAAATAAAAAGACAGGACTGAGAATTTCTGGCCTTGCACTTGGAAAGGGAGCACTAAAGAGTTCTCCCTGTCCCTAAGAGGCCAAATTCAGTTACAATATGATCAGATTTCAGATTCGGAAGCTGTGCAACACTACTGCAGGTACCAGAGTCACCAGCACATCTCTCCATTTCCAAAGTACAGGTGTAAGGGAAGCATCATCTCATCTTGCAAGTGACCTTTAGTTAACACTGGTGATAGAGAGCCCAGAACCCAAATCCCATCTACTGTGATGAGACTCACTCGGGACACAAATCTGAGCCAGGAAATGCCATTAAATCCTTTCTGACTTGAGCTTGAAATTTTGGTTCCATTGAAAGGTACATCAACCACCTACTCAGTGTAACTGAATCTGACCACTGAGCAAAGAATACAATTCAGTCCTATTCAATCCTAATTGAGAAGGAATACAATTCCTAGAACACACAAAGTAAGCATATTTCAGATATGAACCCTTTAGTGCAGCGCTGAAATAACCAGTGTTACCAGTTTTACATTCTCCACTTCATTTTTAAGAGCATGGGAACAAAGAGATGGAAGATACATTTTTATATGCTTTATATTTTTATATACAAGTTTGCAATAAGAAGGATGACACCTTTACTACTACAAAGAGTAACAATTTAGCAAAAAAAATGTTTGTGCGATTGTGTTTTTACATAGAGGAGTTGTTTTGGTGGAATTGTACCACTATTTTCCTTATTATTTCTTTTTGTATCTTCTTGAGGCACTTCCTATTAAAGATTATTTATAAGCCTTTCTTTCCCAAATTTCATCTAATTATTTTTTATTTTGCTGACTATGCAGGCATTACAAAAATATGTTGAAAATGCTTGTTTATATATTTAATACACAAAATTAAAAGCAAAAAAGGGGAGAAGCTGGAAAATGGCTGAGAAACAATATTCTTACTAGTTTTTATATTCTGAAAACTACCTAGATTTTACTGTTGGAGGTCTGCTAATTTCCCTAAAAGGGTAAGTGCTCAGTTGTATGACTCATTTCATGGAATCACAGAATAGTTTTATTTGGAATGGATCTTACAGATCATCTCATTCCAACTCCCCTGCATGGGCAGGGACAGCTTCCAGTAAACCTGGTTGCTACAAGCCCCATCCAACTGGTGTTGAACCCTTCCAGGGGTGGGGAGTCCACAGTTTCCCCGGGCAACCTGTGCCAATGCCTCAGCACTCTCACAAGAAAAAAATTTAATATCTTATCTAAACCTACCCTCCCTTCAGTCCAAGGCCATTCCCTCCTGTCCTTTCACTACATGCCCTTGTGGAAAGTCCCTCTCCAATAATCTTCTAAGCCCCCTCCAGGTACTGGAAGGTGCCCTAAGTTCCTCCCAAATGATTTAACCAATGAATTTCTCTTTTCTGCTTTTGCAATATATTTACCTGCTAGAAGAATCTACAAGTTTCTTTTTCTAGACTATTTACTTTCTTTAGGCATCTGAAAAGTTTTGGGGTTTTTTCCTCCCAGTAATTAAGGTGTGCATTATTATGCTTTTTCTCTTCCTTGAAATCTAAGTGGCAGTACCTCAAAAGTCTATTTTTCTGGGTAGTTAACAACTCCCTGTCCTTCGCCCGACATTTTGATTGTTCCCTTAGCTCTCCTTTCAACCCAGCAGTAGAAAAGACATGATGGAAATGGATTAAGACTCCACACTCATGATGTAATATAACTTTTCCCTCTGCCAGCTGATTTTTCATGAAACTGCTCTTACTCTTAAATCCCATTCAATCATGCCTTGACACACTCATCTACTTAAAAAAAAATCCCACACATCTTGTCAAAACAGTTCTAATAGGCATAACTGAGCTGAGCATATATCAATGGCATTCATTGGGGAAACCTTTAAAAATAAATATTTAATGCAGTGTAATTCTAGCCAGAAGTGAAGTTCATCCTACTTTTAAAACAAATCCTCACAGCAAATGCTATATTATGTACTGGGTGTGCACATGGAATTCTATTCCGGCATAGTTAAGAGCATATTTAAATTACTCCCAGTAAATTGATGCAAGTACTAGCTCAGATTCATTAATCCCTCAACACAGAGAAGCCTTTTGGAAGGCAGAGCAGGTTCTGCACATTAGTGGGCAGGCATCATCACTGTCCTGTCTGATGGTATTTCATAGGTCAAGTCCAAACTCCCTGACTACCAGTGAATTGGCAGGTTCTCATGAACACAAGGATTTCTCTTTTCAGCAGAAGGAATAAAGAAGGAAATCTCAAAGACTTCCTCATCCTTATTTATCTATCTAGTGTTCTGTTTCAAACAACTTATGCTCCCTGCCTGGGCGAAAATCTCTAAATATTCCAGCATATGGAAAGGAATACCCCCTCCTCCCACTGGCTTCCACCAGTGTCTCTGAAGCAGATTTACTCAAGAAGGTGGCTTTATGTACACATCAAGCTCAAAATCCACAGGATTTAAAGGAGGACCCAGTGTGCTACGACTAGAAATGGATGCCTTCTTTGGAAAGTGAGGGTCAGATCCTAAGGCAGGATAACACTTTACACTTTTCTTCAGGAGAAGGAACCTGCTTTTTGTTACTCACATTGCCTCCCACAGCATGATCTTAAGTCCCAGACTGCAGTTTGTAGGCGTTACTGCAGTATTCACCAAATTATTTTGAAATCCATATAATTATATATTTTCTAGAAATTAGACTTCTGCTCTTTTGAATATACAGACGTGTATTTACAGTAACATAATAGTCTCTAGAATATCGAAAACTCTGTTTAGAAATAAGTTTCTAGGGATAACCTGACATATACACCTTCTGTGCAACATTAATATTGTGATTGTACACTGCTGAGCTTCCTTACTCGGGTCTAGGCAACAAAGATGTTTCTCTAAGAGCCAAACTGATAACTCCTTATTGATATTACAGATAAGAAGGTGTATGTAGTAGGTAATCTCACTCATGTCTCTTTTCACTATCAAGCCAGACTAAAGGTTGTCGACTGCAATTGTCTCACTGTTATCATCCAATGACATAAAGTCTGTTCAGTTTCACCTCAGTGAGGATTTGTCAGTCAGCTGTCACACTCCAGCCCGGTGTCACACAACCTGTGTGTGACACCCAGACAAGACGGGTGGGATCACGGAACAGAGCCTTCCACTCCCTGTCTTGGTCAGTACAAAGCATCACTGGTTGCACATGCATCTCCTTTAGACTCATTTCTGCTCCATGACTGCTGAAGATCATTTCTGCCAGACTATTTTTCAGTGTGCTTTTGCAAAATATTGAGATCTTCAGTGATCTGGTGTTCAGTAATACCAAGGTAGAGAGGGCAAGAAGCAGCTTCTCTTCTGTATCCTCTTTGCTCTGAAATTTCAGACTTCATGTGCAGAGCCAGGAATTGGAATCAATGATCCCTGTGAGCCCCTCCCAACACAGGATATTCTATGATTAACTAAACACATATATTTGACATATGAACAGCACTGAAGATTATCAACCCATATGCTGAGAGAAAGAGCTTCAACTGTTGAAAGAAAAACTTTGTTCACAGTAACAGTGGATTATGGCACACATTTTGTTACTATAAGACATAACATGTGAGATTTCTGTAAAAAAACCCCAAATAAATGACAACTTTTATAGTTGCTCTTTTCAGCTGCAATCTGCTAAGAAGGAAAAAAACCTGCTAGTCTGCCCATATTACTTATTTCATACAAAATAATTGTCTTTAAAGAATGTCATTAAGGTTGGGACATCAAGGACTCCAAATTTAGATTTTTTAACTAGTTTGTATGTTTCTGTCTGCATTACCTGAACCATGCTTATCCTAAACTCCTATAATCCAAACTCGGTTTTCCACAGATCCCACTGAACTGTTCCTGTTGCCCAATTATTTCTGGCTCCTCCTGACTCTCAGCTCCTTATTCTTCTCTACTGTTTCTTGCATCATTAGTTGAGGGTATTAGCCCTCAACTAATACCTGAGGGCTTTTCAAATATCAGACTTCGACCTCAGTCAAGACAACAGGCAAAATTTGCCAGACTTTGCTGTGGTCTCATTACTTGATGTTTGCCAGCCAACCCATATTTTACTTATTCTCCTGCTTTCTTGGGGAGCTACAGAAACACATCACCAATACATCTGCTGATGAAACTGGTGTATGATACTTGACAGTCCTTGGAGAAGGTGCAGGCAGATGAGTTACCTGGAAAGTAGTAAAAGTACCTAACTGACCTCAGTTAAAATGAACTGACTTCATGACAGTTACTCAATTAATGTCAGCAGACTTCTGTGCAGACTCCAGGAGGCACTGGTAAAAATTTACAAGTCTTGGTGAAATTAGCCAACGGACTCCATAAAAATTAATTGGCAGCACAACTGGAGCTGGCAGTGCTGATACGCCTTTGGCTCCATTGCAGGTGCCTCCCTTTGTTTCTACTCCAGCATCATGCAGGGAGGCACCACACCCAGGTACAAACTGGTACAGAGGCACTGTGGTTTGGGAATGTGGTGCTGCTGATAGAGAAGTCCTGTGAGCTCTCTCACAGAACAACCTCGTTGATACTGACTTCTGTTGGACAATGACTATGCTGGGTAGTTTTACCTGCAAAACTGTCATACTGGGAAAACACTCTCCAGACCAGTCACAAGCCACTGATGCCTCACAGAAAGTCAGCTCTAAGACTCAGACTGAAAAAAAGTGAAAGTTTTGAACAGTTTCAGCCCAACAGCAACAAGACAGCAATAGTTACCTTGTACCACACCACATCTGGCTCTTGACTGGCTGTTTTGTAATCCTCAATATCAGGACAGGAGATTGTCTTTCTCTTAGTGACTTCTGATTTTTCCAGGTATCTGATCTTGCTGTTGTAGCAAAGCCCAGATTCATTCTCAGCTACCGTCAAGGACATGGACACCTTCATGCAATACGTTGAGTTTCTGCAGGGACAGAAAGATGGTTTCATTTATCCTGCCTTCTTTTCACCATGTTTGTTTCAGCACAGAAAGTTTCTTTGTCAAGCCCTCATTTTCACAAACACTTGAGTGACACATTCAGATAGTAACAGCCATGCTGTGCATTTCCAGCACAGAAGAATTACTAGGAAACATAAAGGCTCACTTCTGACTGACTGTGAAGACTATGAAGAACCTTGAAGAAATATTGTTGACAAGTGATCCAACCCAGCACAGCAGCACTTTTGAGCTTGCAAGTCTATGAACACAGGAACCTGTTGGCACCTCAAATGTTAGTCAGGATACACCGTCCCATTTCCTCTGTATCCCCCCTACACTTATCCTCACACTTGTCCTCTCCCACCTTCAGGAGATTTCACTCCTGTGTGCAGTGCTATGCTTTTGAGAAGAAGGGTTACATGCTGGATGCTAAACCCTGTACAAAATTCTACATAATACTGTGGTGGGTTGACCTGGACCAGCTGCCAGCCTCCCACCAGCTGCACCCTTCACTCCCCTCAACAGGATGGGGAGGAGAAAATAAAATGAAAAAGCTAATGGGTTAAGAAGACAAGGAGACCATCCACCCATTACTGTCACAGACAAAACAGACTTCACCTGGAAAATAAATATTTTTATATATTTTGAAATATTTTTCTGACACTAAAGATGCTGGCTGCTCACTCCCAACAACTAAATCCAGAACAGTGGTTTTTATTTTTAAAAAGTCCAAAATGCTCCATGACAAATCTTCTCTTACATTTCCTTCTGTCAAGGGAGCCTGTAGTTGGGGAAGAAAATAAAAAGGTCTAGAGGGACACTTCACCAGAGCTCAAAGCTTCACTCTAAACAAGTGCTGGCAAAACACTACAAATGGGTTCTTGTCAAAGGTGTAGCACAAGCAGGCATTGGCAGACAGAGCCATTTGCAAGGCAAATCAGGAGGCAATCTTCAGAAACATCCCATTTTCAGCATCATTAGTGTTTTGCATTCAGCAAAACCACAGACTTCATCCTTCCTTCTCACTTCTCCTCAAAATGCCACCTGTACATCTGTGTAATAAAATTGGTGGCTATTTTGTCCATTCCCTCACCTCTGAGTGAAAAGGCTCACTTTGCATGCTGACAGGATGTGTTTCAGTTGAGAGTCTATAATAAAGTCTCATTCTCACAAACTGCACAAAACATATTATTTTACCTGAAAGAAAATTTCTCTGGACTGAAAACAATCCATCATTTGGGGTGGGCTTATATAATTTAGGGAAAATAAGTCAACTTTCTCCTAAATTATCTTTTGAAAAGGGTTGCCCTTTTTGTAGGAAGAAAATAAAACATATTTGAGAGTTTTTACAGCACTGAAAATCCACAAAATATGGATACAACCACTCAATGTAATCAATAGTAATTAATGAGTAATGATTATTTAGCTTTCTTGAATGACTGTAAGTATTACTGAGTGCAAGTAAGGTCACATGTACTCAGCAATAATGATCCAAGCTAATAAAAAATAATGTCTTTGAATAGTTGTCCATTACTTGGTGTTATTTAATAGTGCTGTATTTTCTCCTAACAATCTTGCATTATTTAGATTGCATTTTGAACAGTGCTGGAGGCCACTTCTATTTAAAATGCTTCCTGGAACCACAACCTAAAAATGCAGAATGCTTTTCATTAGTTACAATTAGAATTGAGTAGAATTGAGGAAACTAAGTGCCTGGGGAGTACTATCACTTTTGTTCACACTCCACGACCAAGATAATAAATCTATTCAGGCTCATGATGAAGAAAGCCCTCACTAAGCCAAAAGCAATAGACTTGAAAGCTTCATGGATGGTTCTTCACCAGCCATTCACATTACTGCTACTGCTGGTAATCCAGAAAAGGGCAATTTCTGAAGGAATGTCAGTGAATGAAGCAGGAGTCTTCCTTTAATCTAGTCATCTCTAGAAAATAGTGATATTTCAAGGCATGTGCAAAAGGAATCAGTAGTTTGATCAGCCTTGCTGCTTTTCTCAGTTTTGAAGGAGAAGTCTGGGAGCTGAAACTGCTAAGTCATAAGCCATTCCTTGCTGTGCTGGGCAAGCTGTTCCCCAAGGCTTGGCCCTTAGATTTCATCTCTCAGTTCTCTGAGCCTCTGATGCATCTGTGCTGATTTTTTCTTGGTGCCTTCCCTGCCTTGTGGGTTCTGGAAGCATAAAGGGCCTCTCTAAAATGGACAGCTTGAGGGAGAACTCATCAGGGGGATCACAAAGAGGATTGGTACAACTTTGTTTTTACCAACTGGCAAGCAGACAGGAACAGGGTGGGCCTAGCCACACAGGGCACTGATGGGAGCCCACCTAAAGAGCTCAGGAAGCCCACAGAGCTGCTGTGTTGGGAAGGCATCCAGTTCTTTCTTCCCAATTGTTTTCAGGACCCCTGTGTCCACAAGTGCTCTCCTTCATGACCTGCATTTGAGTTGTTTATGGTAAGGGTCTTTTTCCTTTTTGGTGTTTTTTTGGGTTTTTGTTTTGTTTTTTTTTTTTTTTTTGGTTGGTAGAGGTATGCAGATAAACTAGCACAAACCCCAGGTTTTTGCTTTTCTTCTTGTGGAAGCTAAACAGATGGTCTATGAATTATTAAAAGGAGGAACCACTTTTGTTTTCAATACATGGTCATGGAACTTGGTGTGGGAGGTCAGTGCTCCCAGCTGGCAGGAAAGGTTATATAGCCATTTTTAACGAGGAAAGCCAGATACAAGAAGAACAAAAGATAACAACAGCTAAGCTACAGGTAAGCAGGGCTTTGCTGTCAGAAACAGTGGCCAAGAGGAATGAAAAGCAAGCAGCTTCCAGGTGGGTGAGGAAGATGCTGGAGGACTTCCAGTGGTGAGCTTAGTATTGTCAGGCCAGGTAAGAAGAGATGTATCTAAGTTGCAAATGTTGGAAACCACAAGAAAATGTCAGGTGACACTTTCCATATACATGTAAAAGAAATACAAACCCATGGGTCTGGAAGTGGGTCTTTCGACAATTTGTCTTTTCTGAAATGTTTCCAAACCATTCATTTTCCACAGGAGTTGATTTCTAGTGTGTTCTAATTCTACAAGAAGTAGTAGTGGTCATATGGGGAACAGGAAGAGGGAAGAAAAGAAAGTCCCACTCCACAGTGCAAAGAAGAAAAATTGTCTTGAATTTTCACACTGAAACTAAGATCTGTAATTCTCTATTCCAAGGGAATAGTTACACACTGGGCCTACGCTCTCAATTGGAAATAGGAAGAAGGGCTTAGCTTTGCCAGAGCTCACAAAGCAGTTTCCTTTGTTCTGGTGGCAAGGCATCTATAATCCCCAGGCCACCTGGAGATGGCTCTGAACCACAAACTGAAGCCAGCTTCGGACCCAATAGAAAAGCAGAGGGAGAAACAAGGGAGTTTAACAGGTCTAACAACAAAAGCAAGCAAAACTGTGTTTGGCTTGACTTCGAAGCAAGGACAAAAGGGAAAAAGGGAGATATAAAGAAGTGGATAAGGACATTTGAAATTGGAGTTTCAGTCCTTAAATTATTTTTCATCTTGTTTTGGATTCAAGACAATTAATCAGCCCAAAGGCTGAATTCAAATTAAAGTAAATATTCACAACTTTTGAAAAAAACCCCTTTTTCTTTTTTGCATTGTTTCTGCAAAACACTTAGCAGTGTTTCTGCTAAGTGAGTGGTTTGTTAAAAGAGTCAAGTAGAAAATTTTTGTCTCTAATATGCTCAGAATCACTTCCAGCACCCTGATTTATTCATTTCCTTATAAAGAGGAAAGGCTGCAGAAATGTAGTTGAATATTTTATATCTACTAGATTGAAAAACTCCACCTAATTTTGAACTGCATATTTATACAAGAGGATTCACACTAGGTTTTTTTTCCCTTACAGATTCATTTTTCATTGTACTGGGTTTTTTATTACATTCTAAGACTTCAGCGGTAGATCCAAAAGCTGGGAAGTGTATTTATCAAAGCAGTGCTCAGGGAACAGCACTAACCTCAGGCTTAGATCTCTCTCTATGGCCCCAAACACTCTGGCTGTTTTAATGACATTTTTATTGGCTCACTGACTGTTGGACTGAATAGATCAACCTGTTCATCTTAGCTCATTTTGAGTTAGAGTAACAACAGCAATGTCTTGGTTTGAAGGACAGGTGTCTGCCAAAGAAGGCAAGAACTTCCCTTGGAATAGAAAATGTGGCCCACTTCCCTCCAAATTACTATAACTTTGAAATTAAGGGGCTTTCAGGCAAAGATATGAGATAGTGTATATGTAAAACAAGGCAAAGCAGCACCACCAGCAGCGCCGGCAGCCGCAGCGAGCAGAGCACAGCCCCAGCCCCAGCTCCCCTTGGCTGCAGTTCCGGGCACGGCCAGCAGGGGCGCTGCTGGCTCCCGGCCGGGCGGGCTGCGATGGTTCCCCCGCGCCTGCAGGGGGCGCTGTGCCGCGAGCTCGGCCGCGTCTCCCTCACGCGGTGATGGCGGCCGGGCCGGATGGAGAAATGGCTGTGGCAGGAACCTCGGAGCGGAGCTGGGACAGCAGAGACGGGCACACCCCGGGGCAGGGCGGTAAACAAAACGTAGCAGAAACTCCGCAGCTGTAGCAGCAGCCATGGGGTGTCCGGCTGGGCAAGGGATGCTGAGTTTAAAGTGTAGCAAAAAGGCCCAGGCAGTGCTGAAAACACCAGGGCTGGGCAGCAGCAGCCAGGTTTCTGCAAGCGGCTGCCACACGCAGCCGGGAAGCACCCCCTGGGAAGGGGGAGAGGGTCGGGGTTCGGGGTTTTCCCCTGAAGCACCTGAGTAGATGGTGGGGGTCCTTTCCAGTGTGATCAGGTTTTAATAAGGTCCCATTTCAGTGGCTGCTCTTAGGAGCAAAGCTCACCCACAGCAGGAGAAGCAGTACGGGGCTGGACTCCATGGCAGCAGAGAATTCTCCCCGCAGTAGCAGCAACTTGACCGTTCCCTTCTGATCTGAGAGCGAAATGGGGCAAAGGCCAGCCCCTCACCCCCCAGCCAAAGCCTCATGGCATCGCTGCCCTTCCAAGGAGAAAACCAACCAGGTAAGAGAGTAACCAGCAGCACTCTTTCCCCCACCTTGGCCACTTCTTTTGTCTCTTAAGTACCAGTTGTTATCACCTCTTAGGTAACAAATGGAACAAAATTCCCTGAAAGAAAGAAGGAAAAAACCAAGAAAAATCCTGACCTCCTACAAGCAGTAACTACACCACCGACCATCTTTGTCCATCTGAAGCATTAATGCACAACCAGATCCACTACTGGCTGCTCTTTAAATGTGCTGTTTTATCAGTTCTTAGACTTAATCCAGCATTCGATTGTTTTCCTGTCACTTCATGGGAGTTTAATAAATTTAGTCCTGTCCAAATTTTACAGTTCACACAATGGTTACCAAGGTCATGGTTTGATGATCTGCTTAAAGAAAAATAAGTTATCATCATTGTTCTTTTTCAGATCACACAAATATAACACCTTTAAAACAACAGATTATTACTTACTCTTCCAAGCTTTCACTCAAGTGTTAACTTATTTCTCAGTGACTCCCACTCACTCCTACATATTTGGGGTTGTTGTCTGGAAAAGATCCATTTCCCGCCCATGGTGTACGTGACAGCCAGAGGTTACAAATCACAGACCCTTGAAAATTTTTTGATTTTTAATTCTTATAAATTTGTCAAGTGAGAGAACAGGCTGACAGTACTGTAGTTGCTCCCTGAGCCAAAGGCCACGAGGTGCAGTGATTCTGTGGCTTGTGTGTGGTATCTAGCCTTCGTACTGCTCCAAACACTCCTGTCCTGTATTTTACTTTCTTGTTGCTGTTATCTAATACCAACTCCTATGCCTGAAAGGGAGAAATCCTAATTCCATGTTACCATTCCTTTAGCATCTGACACGTTTTCAAGATCCCCCTGGTAAAAGAAAATAACACCATGGAAAGTATGATCTCAGAAATTAGGTGCTAAACCAGCACAATGTTACAAATCCAGTGCTCTTATATTATCTCTACTTCCTCTCTTCCTAGGAAGAGATGGTGAATCCAGACAAAAGTACCATTCAAGGCTCCATTCCCTTCAAGCAGGAAAAGTTTCTGTGTGGGACTAACCCATCACTCATCAAGAATTTTTATTCTTTATGCACTTCTTTTCTCCTAAGATCCAATCTCTACATAAGAGTTACTAGAAACAAGACAATTTGACCTTGACTAAAACATACTGCATGTCCCAGAGGGTCATGTTTTACAGTGAGAAAGGCTATACCCTCTCTATTCAAAATAAAATAACTTCTGAGCAAAGTCACTGAAAGGCAATTTTAAAAGGCTCACATTAATGACAGCTTGAAAAACAGATAGCCTGGAATGTCTCCTCAAGTCACCTGTCAACAATCTAGTTCTCACCAGAGGCACTTAAAAGCAAGACCTGTACTTCTCACTGTGAGTTTAGCCATCTTTAGAGAACTTTTGTACTTCTAGATCCTGGGACGAAAAATAAAAGATGTTGGAATATGGCAGTTGGGTAGAGCATCTCACAGCTGGGTCTCTCTCACCAAAGCTTACCAAATTTAAAGTTTAAATTTAATTTGGACACCATCTTAAGAGGGAAATGTGACATAAAAATGTCAGGATGTGCCTACTATAGTCAGCAATACAGCCAGTAACAGCAAGGCCATGATTTGAAAATTTGTGGCTATGATTTGAAAATTCATGGGTAATCTCTAGTATTATGTTTCTTAAGTGTGTCTTAAGAAAGAAGAAGAAGAAGTGACAGCCATCTGATTCTTATATGGTTAGGGTCAGGAAGAGCTATTTCTTTTCTGGGTGCCTTCACACATACATGCCCTGCTCCCAGTGACCTCCACATTGTGACAGATCCAAATGAAAAGCAAATCACCAGTCAGTTGTTCCAACAGGGACTACCCAGACATAAAGAGAAAATCTCCCAACATTGAAGTTGAATCACACAGGCCAACAGTGTTCCTTGGGTTTGGGTTTTTTTTCAAACTTGTCACTGATGTTAGTCACTAAATGTTGGAATTGAATATGTGAAAATACAATATAGAACACAGAAGAAATGCAGAAGCCAAAGGAGTACCAAGTTATTGAAGCATATCACACCTCAGTTCATGAACTAGGTGGTCTCTGTCAGCTTCAGACACCCTATACCAGCAAAAGAAATCCTGTAATTGGCTGGGTTTGCTCAGAGGGAAAATTCCTTCTTTGTCCTTAAGAATTACAAGGCAGCAAATTGTTTTAAAGTTTGCTACTGCAAATGACTAAGCCCTTTTCACTTATTTCCTGGTACTTTTCTATTAGAACTTGGATATTAATGTTAAATCACATTGTCTTACTGAAAAGCCCCATTACAAACAACATAAATCTGAGGCACAGGAACAACTGCTCCCAGGACAGTATTAAGAAATCCCCTTCCAGTAATTTTGCAATTGCCATACCCTGTTTCTGAGAGGACTGAACGCTTTCTCCTTTATGTCTTCCAAAACACACACTGTGTGGATTAGCGTATCTACTCCTCTATGCTTCTTTTTATAAATTAGACACCTAGCACACAAAACAAAAGTCACATTCAAGACACCCATCAGACTTGTCTGCATTGTTAAACCTCAATGATTTTATTGCCTGGAGGAATAAAACCTGTGGAGCACAGTCTTCATTCTGCATATAAGTCCTATTTTGCAGATGCAATGTTGAAAGGCAGGTCCTGCTCTGTTTGTACACGGGCAATTGAGCAGGAAAACCAGTGGATCAGTTATTGTCTCACAGGGTATACAAGGAATGAAAGAATCACAAAATGAATGTCCTTACAATGTGAACTGTTCGAGTCCTGCAGCTGAGTCCTCCTGGCTGTGCCTTCCCTTAAAGTGGTGGCCAGAAAAGAAGAAATTTTCCTCCAGTATCACTTACCAAATATCAGTTTAACTCCCTACGGTTCTGTCATCTTGTACATTGGGCATGATGGATTTCCTCAGGAAACCTTCCATTTGTCTGTCCACTCACAGGACACAGACAACATTTCCTACTGATGTTTTGTAGTTACAGCTGGCTTCATGGGGATTCCAACAGGAATGATACCTGGGTGAGCACATTGTCACTGTTATTTGGAGAACAGAAAGGAAATGAAAACTCCCTGACATGTTGCAGAAGAGATGGCTGGGGAGAGCTGAAACATCTCAGCAGCAGCTCTCCTGCAGGCGAAGTCTGACTGCATGAAGAAGCAGTCCCTCCACTCTGCATCCTTTCTCTGCTCTAGGCAAGTTTTGAAGCCCACCAGGGAAGGCACTTCAGGAGCAACCAGTGACAGTGAGCTGAAACATTACTGAGGCACTGCAGCACAGGGAGCTTTGTTATGACAACCTGTAGAGGCTACAAAGTAAGGTCAGTCATTTTAAAAGTATCTAAATCTGGGACTTCACTATTAGGAAAACTGAAGGATTCACAATGTTCTCATTCTTATCCATGCCACTGCAACAGGGAAGCCACTGGATACCCTCCAAGCACAAAGCAACATGGATATTTCTGCTTGAAGCCCTGACTGTTCTTGCAGCTTCTCATCAACAGTAAACATGGTTTTTCAGAGTGACGGAGGATGAATAATTTCTCTTTTAAAGCTTTAGAGGAGGAGGGTGAGTGAGCAGAAATACACATATCACCAGGGAAGAGAAACAAATCTTTGTTTTTCTGCACATAATAGACAGAACAGATTTCTCTCAATAAAGACAATGTCGTCAAAATGATTTGCAGGACCACCATCAGTTTTTACACTATTTTAGATACAAATGTAGAAGCATTCTGATTCCACTTTCCCCTGCATTTTGATAATGCCAAAACATTATATCTCAGTGATAAAACCTCAAAAAAATTTATTTTATCATGGATCATACTGACTTTTTAATGTATCTGCTGTAGCACTGAATTCAAGTATTGAATACTATATCTCACAGGGATTTTGTTTATACAGAATCAATTTTATTGTGGGAAATGTCACCCACTTTGAATGTGTGGCATTTAGTGCTAGTGTCATACAGAGCCGGGAAAGCCTGTGCCATGCTGAATCCACTTGCTCCAAATGTGAGATATTGCTGCTTCTACAGACGTGCCTGGGACTGTACAGGAAAGCTGATCATACACCAGTGTGAAAGGCTGAGAGGTAACTATGAGATATGCAATCCATCAGCTACTTAGATGTGCTCCTCTTGGATATCCAATAATTAAAGACACTAGCCCACAGGAAATATCTTCTTTAAATCTTTCCAGAGTAAGTCTAAGAGGGAAAAAAGCACTTGCCAGTAACAGATATGGAAGGCAATATTTTATGGCAAAACTGGAATTACAACACTGCATCCAACAGGGTTTGAGATACAAAATCACCTTTGTCATGAGCAGTTGAATGCTGAGAAAAGCCAAATATTCTGTATTGCCATCAACAAAATGAAGAACTGCATTAAAACACATATTGTGAGAACCACAAGAGATGGCTGCAGAGAAAGCAACCTTACCCCTACACATGCTCACCTTATGACTTAGTCCAATATTTCTCTTTGGATCCAAAACCACACTTTTTTCATGCGGCTCAGAAGCCAGACTTTCAGCACTAGGAAAAGGTGTGCAGCTTTTCCTGGGCTGATGGGTGCATTCTGCAGTCCAGTTAGGCACTTGCAACAAGCCCCTACGCCCTGCCTAACATCTTGTGAAGTGAGAGCACACAAGCTGAGCTGCAGATTTTACTGCCAGTCCCTCCAGGCTGTCTAAATCTGTTTTGATTTGCTGGTCATGCACTCCACAGACATTCAGAAGCCAGAAGGCTTAACACCTACTATTGCTCTATTTTATTACTGCTCAGGAAGTGGTATCTCAAGAGCTCACCAATGGCTCAGCAGAGGCTCCATTCCTCTGTGCATGTCCATAGCAATGCTGCTCTCCATTAAGAACTGTGCACGCAGGGATACAGCAAGGGAAAAAGGATACACAGATTTTCTAACTTGATTTGTCAGCAGTTCTCTGGCATCAAATGCTGGTATTAGAGATCTGCAAGCTTATTCCCCACAGGCATTCAAGGCCCTCACTCCCTTGTTATTCTGCATCTTGTACAAAAATCAAGGTTTTGCTTCATTAGCCAGTTTGATGACCACAAATTTTCACCTCCTGCTCCCCTGCACCCTCTTGAGGCCCAGATTTTCTACCCTTCTGATTCATGTTATGGGAATCAAGTTTATTTCACCAACAGTTAATTAACAGCAAATATGTACTTATGGTTTTTACTCTTACTGTTTTTATTCTTTAAATCCTGACTACAGTCTGGTTTGGAGCTGAGCCTAGTTAGAAGAAGGTTTCCATGAGCAGTCCCTAGATGATGGCAAATTTAGGCTAAATTTTGCTGAGATTTCTTCCTCAGATCATCTTCTTTTCTTTCACCAGGTGAAGATGATCTAAGTTGGCCCAGTTCTTGTTCTCTTTAAAAAAGGGGCTTTTAACACAGAAAAACAGATGCATTTGTTCAGAGAGCAAAAGCAGATCAGGATCTGGCAAAAGACTGTCCTACATACTCAGAACTTGAGGCCCACCCTATGCACTTAGGTTGAGTGTAATTTCCATGTTTTGATTTGATGCTTCATTATTTTGAAGCTCATCTCTGAATTCTTCAGTGAAGAAGCTGCAATCCAGAGCGCTGAAGTGAAAATCCCAGAGCATCAAACCTCCGTAACAGAAATGCCAACATTTTTATCTGAAAGTAGCATTGCTGGGTGCTGGAAGATTAATGGCATATACTGGAAGGAGACCTTCAGAACACAGCATTTCCACACTGGGCAGTAAAGTCATGATACAAACGTCACAGCATTTACCTGGGAGCTGCAATGAAGTACACAGCTATCCATTACGTAGGATGCCTTCTGGATGTAGCAGCAATATCCCTGATTTGACAAAGTAAAGGCATCCAAGAACAAAGAGGATCCATGGAATTCACATGGCTTAACTAATACAGCTGAACTCTGCACTCTTAAATGCCCTTGCAGAATCAGGACCTTTCCATATGCTTAACACTGGAGAAAAATATCACACTTCAGTTTGCATATGAGCATGAGCTCAATGCCAAAACGCATTGTGAGAAGGAAGAAGTAGGTTTTAATGCAACAATGACTTCCTCCTATTATACACAAACCCCCACACCTGTCTGTGGAATAATGTTTAATTGATTAATAAAGGAGAGGCAACATTTAAATTATGATATAAAATCTCTTCAGTCCAGAGAAGCAATCTCATTTATAAAGGCTGATATAATACTCCTCAATTTTATGCAGTATTACAGGCTTTTTACAAAACAGTCATTATGATTATTGAAATGAAAGTTCTGTATAAGAAAGAATTCACTGATACATTTAATTTTTACCCATCTTCAAATCACTGTCATAGCAGCCTATACTTCACCTGCTTATACCCACCCTTTTCAAGCAGGTTCTGAAAAATTCCTTCACACTGTTTCACTGATAGTCATGCCTTGATCCTATGAGCACATGTGAGAAACCAGGAAATGCAGATTCTTGAAAAAAAGGTTTGCTTTTGGGTTTTTTTTAAGAATCAAGAAGAAACATTTCAACAAATAAGAAATTCAGTGAAAATTACAGCTGACGTTTTCCTTTCTTATCTGTCATCTTGTGTTGACTTGGAAAAAAATCACAAACTGGGGGGGGGGAGTAAATTAAAGCTCTCACTATTGCCTTCCCATATCAAGACTGAGTCCATCATTTCAACCCATGAAATTCTGGGACCAGGACCCCTCATCCCACTTGGCCCTAGTACCACATCTAAGCACCTCACCCCCTTGCACCCTTTTGCAAAGACAAGCACAAATAACAGAACACTTCCAAGGTTGGAAGTGGTGGCTTGAAGTGGTGGAACTGGCCACTAGGACATGCAAATGTGGGATTTCATGCTTTGGACAGCACAGGGAGATGTACCAGAGCTTCACATGTGCCTGGTGAGTGGTTAGAAAGACATCAATTTAGAATTGAATTGCTTCTGATTTTCTCTTAAAGAACCTGAATGAAAAACTCTCTGTTGAGAAAAACCTTTTAATTTATCTTGAGTCAAAAGCATTTTCCTCTCCAGATTTTTTCTTTCAGCTACCAAAGCAAAAAACTCAGCTATGCATGCAACCCTAAACCCAGTGTTGCACACTGATGGAGACAGTCACCTCTTCATTTCCACTGCATCAAGTTCTATCTCCCAGCTTCTGCTAATTCAGTCTACAAAAGATGGCATTTGTAACAGAGATTGTTAATGCTTCTGGAAAATAAAATCATATTCTAAAATTACTGCTCTCATTTGTGACCTTTTGACTCTCAAAAAGCAGGTGAATCTGGTTAATGACTAAAACGCAAACATCTGCTTATCCCCCTCAAAAAAAATGGATTAATAAAGCTGAAATTACACAGTTAATGGTGTGGATAGTCTCCCACAGAAATGTGATCATATTTCAGAACATTACATCTAGCTCAATTTTAATGAAATTAAAATCAATTACTATTGCTACATCCTCTGCTATTTTAAGCCTCCTATGGTTTTATAAACAATAACAGCAAAGATACATTGCCACACTTTTGGAAGAAAAAATTAATTCAGTAAAAGAAGAAATATAGTATTTTATCCATAACCACTACACATATTATTCTTCACTCTGACGTAAATCTGAAAAAGGCAAAAAATATCTGTAATTATGTAAGAAAGTTCTAGTCAAAGCAAGGAAACTGCATAACTGACAAGGAAGATCTTGTTGCTGTGTAATGCCTTCCAATAAGCATGTCATATAGTTTTTAGCTGAAAATTAGAAGAAGCCATGAATTATTCAAGAACTTGCCCATTTGTTACCAAAACTACTTTGTCATGTAAATGAGAAGAGTTTTGAAATTTCCCAGAAAAAAAGTATGCCCCAGAATTTGATCCAAGATCAATTCTTTATTTTTCACAAAGGATTTGCATTAGAATGTTTCAGAGTATTAAACTAGTAACTTGATTATCACAACAATGACTTCTTATGAAAAAAGCTTGGCTCCCTTGAATCATATAAATCACCATCTTCCTGTAACATTTTGAAATCAGGGCCTTCACATCACACCCAACCTCTGGCAGAGGAGCTGATAAAAAAACAACTCCAAAGGCTGCAACGCAATCCAACTGCTGCATTAGGCAGATATATCCAATATTTAAACTGGACATTGATGCTCAGTACAAACCACCACAATCCAGGGTACAATATTTGATTTTAGCAGCATTCCTCAGGATCACAATGGTCTGAGGCAGCTGAGGCAGTAAGACTCAGCAGAGATGGAGAGCAAATTCTGGGTTCTGAACAGTGCTGTTATTTGCTGCAATACTTGTTATTTAATTCATGAAACGTGCCTAATTTCAGTATGGAACAGCAGACAAGGATGAAGCAAACTTATTATCTGAAACTGAATAGTTTAAAAACAAATTATACAAAGTCTCTAAACTCCTTTTCATTCAAAACTGGATCATTTAAGGAATATTTATTCATTCATTCTTTTAAAGTCCTCCTTTTTTTATCTTTTCATTTTAGGCATAGAGATGACTTCAACATCTACACGATGGAAATCACGAGCTCTAGCACATGTTTAATTTAAGGCTCATCCAACAGCTCCAAGACACTTCTGAGAAATGCATTTTGGTGTCTTACCAAATAGGTCTGCTTAAATTTATGATAAATCATAATTGTATATTAAAATAAACATTTCTTCAAAGCCAGACAGACACGTAACTCCCCATGGCCTGATCCCATCAGAATAACTCAAACTGTAACTCAGTAATAACTCAGAGGATTTGAAACAGAACAGTACTTAAACAAAATACTTCATGATTTAAGAAGTATCAGGCTCTGAAGGTTTACAGAAAATTGAGAATTTGCAAATGTTGTACTTAAAAAAAAAGAAGTAATTAAGTGAAAGCACATTAATTATAGCTACTGGACTAGGTAACTATAATTACTAGGGAAACTAATTTTGAGACAAAGCATGATGTGACATATATAATTATGAGAAAAAAAAAATGTATTAACTGGATGAATATCTAAATTCTAATGGCTAAAATTAATTTTTTAACCAATATCTAATACTCTATACATTTTAAACCAATAATCCCCACATTCTTATTTAGACTTTAACACAATACTCACCTTAGAACACATGTGTAGAAACCACTGTCTTGCAGCTCAACCGAGTGAAACCATATGGAATCTTCATCTTTGCTCATCCTAACTTCGGAAAATATAATGGGTTCTTCTAAATCTCCTTTGTTTTTGTACCACATAAGCCTAAGACCTGTGCTTTGGGCCATGCTATAATTAGTTCTGATATAGCTGTAGAAAAGGGCACATTTCACTCGGACTGGTTCACCTGCCAAAGCCATGTATGTCTTGAGATCCACTGACCAGTCAATGCAACCATCAACTGAAAGCAAAACAATAATAAAGAAATATTAGACACAGATACATTTTCCAATATAGTGAAAGGCAGCTTGGGAAATGCTATACAGTACATTAAAAGAAATGGCTTTTGGCATGTGCTGAATTGTTTCAGGGTAATATGAAAATCCTAAAGCAGTTATTGGCAACTAAGGGGTTTCATACACCTTTTTTTAATTACATGTAACTGAGAATGTGCAGGCAATAAATAGAGCACACTGAGCTTGCTCAATTCCACTTCTTTAGAATATCATTATTTTCATCCCCAAAACACTAATTCTTTATTAAATAAACCAAATGTTTTGCACCTTAACTACTTGCCTCTATAAACCAATTTTGAATTCTCCAATTCCTCATTGAAAGAAAATGTACATTGGCATCTGATGCCAATCTTATCCCTTAAAACTTTTCCATCCACCTCTGTTAATTATGTTATGCAAAAAAAAAAAAAAAAAAAAAAATCCCCAAAATAACAGATGTGACATTTATAATTTTCTTTTCAGTTCCACATAGTTGGGTTTTTTTCCCTACAGCCTACTCAAACTTTAGAGGTCTGTATTATTCACAACAAGATACAATTACAACATGCTGCCTTATGCAATCAAACTTAATACAGGAGTCGTTCAAATAAAAAGGACCACTTTTGATGTTCTGTTCAGCAAAAACTTTTGAAACAGTTTTCTTAATACTTCACTTCAAAATTAACACACATCAGACAGTTCAATAAAAGATCACTTCTCCCTACAATTTTTTCTCCCATTGCTATTATCTTAGTTACAATACAGCCCTAGCACATGCACACGTATCAACACATCACATATCAGAGACCTTTTAATTCAATCTTTTTCAGTGCAAGAAAAACTAATAGTGTGAAAATCAGCCAAGAAAACCAAAGAAAAATATTTCAAAGGCAGATCATCAAAAGGCAAACACAAAACCTAAAGTTAATAGACTTCATTAAATATGTAGGGTTTAGAATTTATTTATCATATTAAGCTACAAGTAAATGGAACATCTTTACCCTTACTGCAGCACCTCAAATTCAAGCAGGTAACTGTCAAGTTCCTTCTTCTGCCTTTACAGTATCAATTCTCAAACTATAATTGTTGGATATCCTCATAAACTCTTCATTTCATACACATTGTCAATTGCATTCTATCAAGTGATTTTTTTTTATCTTACTTTCTAAACAAAGGTAGTCAGCAGAAATTTCTGTACATGGAATATCAGGTCTGATCCTACTTTTAGTGACTTTTACAGCCTCTAAATTATGTCTACCAAGTTTTCCTGTTACTCTTTAATCATTCAAAAGTAACTGTGACAAACGGAAGGTTTTAATTTTCCCATCGCAGTAAATCAGCTTTAAGTGTACTGTGATCAAATGAGCCACATGTTAAACTTGTTGACACTGACCACGTTAATGCTTTTCTGGTATATAAACTTCCATGTAAATCTTGCTGCAAAACAAACTTGTAAAGAGAAAAACTAACATAAGCTCAGGAGGGAAGGAAAGCCCATTACTCAAAACATTACTCATGACAGTTTTGACAGGTGAAGGGATATCATGGAGCACCTTTACCCCCAGGGTATTTCCTGTTCCTGCCCCTCACCCCACAGGCAGGGGCAAAAGCAGCAGCTGTTTGTGCCATCTGACTTCTTTCTTCATCAAAAAAGCCCCCAAACCAAACCCTTCACCTGAACTTATGTACCCACTGTTCCAGTTAACTTCAATTTTGATTTTCATTCTCATTTTGCTGACAACATCCTACTGATTTAAATTAAAATTCATTGCTTTTAATGGCTGCTGTTAATGACATCAACTGAAAGGCCAGCAGCAATTTACTGATGTTTCTTTTCCTCGCTGCTTCCGCTGTGTCCTTCCTGTAACAGTGCCACACACAACAGGACAAGTTTGGATAATCATTATTTGAAATCCTTTACTGAAGCATTTGTTCCCAATGTATCTCATCCAGATTTATAACATCTTCACTGCTGCTGTTGCTGCTGCACAGGCATGGGCAATCCACAGCAGAGCTGGAGAAAGAGTCTGGTCCTCCCAGTCCTACAACCTCATCCAATCCATTTTTGCATTAAATGCCTTGTTCTGACACTATGAATTATTTCATATAGGTGACAGGATTTTTACACTGAGCAAGTATCATTATACTCCACACAGAGCTTCCTCTGAAAAGCTTTGTGTTTTTTTAAAGTCCTACTCTTTTGGCTGGTGTGATTTACAATTGAAGAACAGTGTAGAGCTCACAGCTGCCTTCTCTCAGCATGGGATGTGCAAGGCAGTGCTGAGCTCTCCAGATGGCTCATCCCTTGTTCTCCAGAACACACAGGTATTCTCAAAGGAACCCTTTCTCTTGTGATTTAGCAAAGTCACAGAAGTCTAGATAGGGCCATAAGTTGAAATGAATACAGGTGTCCAGAACTGAAATTTAGATCCAAACTAATTCAGCTGATCTAATTAATTCAGCCAATCTAATTAATTCTGTCACTCTTGTGTCAATCGAATCCTGTCACATCAGCTAATGCTTTCAAACCTGTGCTGGTTCAACAAAGTTAAACCACACAAATAACTAACAATGAGACACCCGTGGAAAGATTGTGGATCAAGGACAGCAGTGCCAGGTTTTCATTTATTTCACAGAGAAGAGTCACAATCAGTACGAGTTCTGTAGTTAGGAACTGACCCGATATAGAAATCCAAATTTGGAAGCTGAAAATACCCTGCTTCCAATGAAAATTCTCCCATATCCGCACCAAACAACTTGTCAAAGCACAGCTCAAATGAACACTAAGCAACCCTCCATGTCATTTAATCTGCATCGTCTTCCACTTTCATTTGAAACTTTCCCTTCTCATGTGCACTTCTCTACTATTCTAATTTCAAAATTTGAGCTGTAGAAGTATAGGAAGCACAGTGGAATAGATGAAAGGCATTTGAACATTAATTTACAACCAGGCCACCAGAGTGGCTAGAAACCCTCTCCAGCTGCCTCCAGGGGACAACACAATGGTGGGGCTCTGTTGGCCATTGCCAGCACTCCAGTGGAGGCACCAGACACGGCGACCTCAGCCCAGCATAACACCTGCATCCCAAGGAAGAAACGAAAGAAGAGGAAATTTACACTAGAGACTTTTTTCCCTATTAACAGTATCTGAATGAAAGAATTTGAGCAGCCCACAGGAGGCTGACCCCAACAGGGAGTGGGGTGGAGGGGGAAAGTGCAGGCAGGCTGCTGCCCATGGCCATGTCTGCCCAAGCTGCTCCCCTGTGACAGCTCTCCCTGCAGCAGGCCAGGAGGGGGTAATTACAGAGAGAAGAGCACACAGGGAACAGAGCAACCAGTCATAATAGTGTTGGTGACATCTGTGGAGGGGAGAAGTCTCACAGAATAAACTAAATCTTAATTATTGAAGAAAGACTAATCAAACAGGAGATGACTTTTTCCCCTTGCTCTTTTTTTCTTGTTAAATACACAGGTAAGAATGTTTCCTCTTCTGAAGATGTAGAGGCTAAAATCTAGGTCAGGCTCCCTGCGCTCACATGGAAACTGAAATTTTTCCTCTTGCTGTGCTGTCAGTCACTGGAGTGTGAGCATTGTTAGACTCGTTTGGAGTATTCTCCAAGCTGTCATCACAAATGACTGGAGCTGCTTAGGTGGAGTTCAGCACTCCATTATCCAGAACAAAGGTTGCTGTCATTTTTGTTGGGCTGACTCTCAATATGTAATATAATCAGGTTGGTGAGAAAAATAATAGCATTAGAGAGGCACTTAAATGTATATACACCATTCCTCTGCTACCCTACAATCACCTGGTAAGAGCCTGACTGAAAGCTCATTCAAATTAAATCTTGTCTATTGTGGATGTACTTTACACACTTCCAAAAAGTTAGGGTTTTTTTAAAATTTTGAACACTAAGAAAATATGGAAAACACTTGCCCATTTTTATCCCACATTCCTAATGAAAAGTGGTTTGCCCACCTATCTGTCAATCTTCCCCATCCCCTTAGCATAACTTCTACCCCAGCTGACTAAATTCAACCCTATTGCACAGAACGTGGAAGTGCTCAGGAGTGCTCTCCCCTGCAAGGGTACAGAACAGCATCCCACTGTGTCCACCCCGAGCTGGGAAACACAGCAGCAGTGAACCACAGGGCAGCCCCACTGGGCCCATCCCAGTTACCTACCCAGGCTACTGCAGCCTGAGCAGAGAGGGAATTGAAAATGAAGGCTACAAAACTATTAAGGAAAATATAGGTTGAGTTGGCTGACAATAAGTTACTGTACTTTTATGTCAGCAATCACCCAAAGCATGTACTACATCATCTTCCTCAACATTTCCTGGCAATTTCCCATTACTCTTATTTTAAATAAATCTAGTTGTCTAGGGAGTCTAGATGCATTTTAACATGAACCATAATAATTTATAAGCAATTATAGAGGAGCATGTACGTCGTCTCTAAGTAATTTGTCTTTCTGATTGCTGTCACATGAATAATTTTTTGCATTGCGCATCTGCCTGTTATAATTTTTATAGGGATCTGTCAGCTACAACAATTTATATCATGGCATTGTTAAACATGTTTGCCTACCTTGTTACCTGAAAAATCTAATTTTAAATTGAAATCATCTACAAATAAATCATTAAAAAAATAATTCACTAGCTAATGTATTAAATTTATTGCTCCGCAAAGCAGGCAATGCTTATGACTGTAGGTACATAGTCAGAAATAAAACCACCATTCCTCTAACACAAGAGTTATATTTTTGTATATGTTAGCTGTAGAATAGCAGAGTCCAGGAACTGATATCCATCATGCTCGGGGTTTGCTGACACATAGCAATGATAGATGCACTCCATTAAGAACATCCAAAGAGAGATGCAAATTTTTTAGAGTCTTAAAGGGAAGAAATCAGTTACAGCCTATGAATTTTTGGCAACTTGTTATTTTCAGATCTTCATTCTGGAGAAAAGGGAACACGCCCTGCATTTGAGCACACACAGTAAAGCCTTTAGCAGCTTTGGCTCGTTGTGATTGTCTCGAGAGTCAGGGTGTTGATCAGCCTCGCCATATGTAATTGGTTTCACATCCCTGGATTTTTGACTGCACTGTGCTAATGCTGCTGCAGTGCTTGTAGACCTCTGCCAGCTTCTCATCACAGCCTGGCACTGCCCTGTGAGATGTGAACATCAGCAGAGCCCAATGTGTGTCCCCTGTCTCCTGCCAGAGCCCTTCCCTTCTTCTCACACCATGAGCTGCAGGGGACCTGAGCTGCCAGGGACCTGAGCTGCCTAAAAACTGCTAACAACCACCACAACCTTCCAAATATTCTTTAAATACTCCAGTGCTCAGAGCCACATTTGCTGGCCAGAAAACACATTGGAAATAACACTCTCTTTGTGCACTGTTCAAAATCACAGATGTTACCTCCAAAGCATGGTGAGATCTCTGTGTGTGGAGCTCCCTCACCTTTGCTGACCTACCAAACTGGATGATTAAAAAACACTTTCATAACTGTTAATAAAAATTCACTCTACTGACAGACATCTGAGCTGGTATCTCTGACATGAAGAGCAAGTTACTTGGCTTTACAGGGGAGAAGGAGAAGCCCATGCTGGCAATACTCCAGGAGGGAGTGGAGGGTGGCCTTGTCCAGCAGCAGAGAACATTTCCAAGAACAGGCAGGGAGGGGAGGAGGGGAAAGTTCAGGTAAAGTGTCTCACATCTCTTTTCTGTGAGTTTTACCCTCCTTTGAATCAAGTAGACTCTAGGTTTTGACTCTATGTCCATATATTAAAGTGCATTTTAGAAAAAAATTCAAATAGTTTTCCCCTGAGGGACACAAAAGCAAAAAATTTATCTGTTGGAGATAAGACCACTTAGAAAATAACAAATCTTGAGCAAAACCAAGATTATTGTGGTTCAAGATGGGTGGATTTTGCCATGCTTCTCTGATAACCCTGTCAGTAACTTTTACTAATTCTTTTCTATGACAGTAACACCTTGTTTCAGCAATAAAGCAAGTTTTTTTTTTTTTTTGCTGTAGAAACACAATAGCTAAGAATAGGATCACTCACAGACTTTGTAGTTTCTCTACTCTGATCTCATTTTCTGAATATTTTCCAACAAGAATTAGACTATTCAAACTTACTGGTGAAAATGTTTGGGACCTTCAAGGCATATAAAAGTGCAAATATTCCAAAATTCCTAAGTCAAGTAATGATGAGTGCAAAAAATCTTCACTAAATTTAGAAACATGTGAATGTTTCTCCAAATCTGGGGCAAAAATAAGGAAAAATGCATTTAAACATCCATATACGCTACCTTTTTTCCTAATTTTGATCAAAGCTCCGAATTTCTGTAGGATGAACTAAAAGGTTTTTCAGACTTGTGTATGTTTCATTTTTTCAACCAGCTTTTCTTACGATCCACAGCTAAACAACCCAACTCAAATGTCAAATATTCCAGCTGAACACTCATCATTTCCTTTGAGGTCAAACTCACTGTAAATATATTCTGCCAGAGGTTCAAATAACCACAGATTTCTCTGCCCTGAATTACGTAAGCATATGGAGCCAGGAGCATTTTAGCCTTGTATTGAAAATACAAAAGAAAGAACATACTGGTAGATCACCAAAATTCTCAAGGGAGAGAAAAACCCCTGAACAAAGTTTCAGCTTCCAGGAGCAATGGCATATTAATGAGGTCAAGGCTCAGAAATTATACTTGAAGAATGAAAATGCTGCAGCAGCATGAGTAGAAGTGACTGGACAGGGGCATTTCATCCTGTAGCACTTGTCAGAGCCAGCTTTTCAGGTGGCACCTTATCACAGGGGTTTTCTGGAATGCTTGCTGATGGAGAGGAGAGCAAATCACAGCTGGCAGGTTAAGATTTTGCTGGAGACAGGGAGGTCTGAGACACATTCTGTGATGGAAAGGAAATCTCTGTTCTCATCATATTCTTTGCTACCTCTTCCAAGTCAGATGTTCCCAGAGACAGATGGAACCTGAAGTGCCCTTCCAAAGCTGTGCTCTTTGCGCTCAGCTGATCGCTCTGCTGAGCACAGAGAAAGAGAGGGGGAGGGCACTAAAGCAACTCTTTAAAATGCAGCATATTCACCCTAAAAATGAGTATTTGGTGACCTTGATGTCCTAATCACTTCAATCACAGGTTTTTAAAAAGCCTGTGTTGAAGTAAACAGTACAGAAATTGGAACTTATAAAAGTGGTTTGTTTTAAAATATTCAGTGTAATGCCTTGATTCTCTGCAGTTGTCACCATGTTAGACAACAATGTAAAAGGCACCTTGAAAATCAACAGCAGTAGAGCCAGGACATGAACAATAAAAAAATCATACTTCATGGCTTCACACTTTCATGTATTTTGTGACGCCCCAGCCATGGGTTCAAGGCATGTGCCCGAGCCTATCCTGCCTTCTCAGCCCCCCCAGCACTGCCTGGCCCCTGCCCTTCCCACTCCAGTTCCCCTCCTGCCATGGGGCAGCAGATTTGGAAAAGCTGTAGGACAGGTCATTGACAAATCTCCTGCCTCTGCCCTGCCTCCCTCTTTGCTCCAAGGCAGTAAAGCCAAGCAGGCGATCTTCGGTGAACAAGGTATCTGAAATACTAAACTTCTTTTCTTCTTTGAGGATCTATAAATTAATACCTATTTCTTCAAAGTCAGCCATGAAATAACATGATTAATTTAGCACCAAGTAGCCTGGGAACATTTTCTTAAGCAAGGAAAGACTGTTGCTCTAGATTGAAGGGGCCAGAACAGATACTCGATGTTACATCTGCTTCTTGGACTGAACAAGTAACAAAACTTTCCTGTTTAAATCCTAAAATTTAAATTCCATAAATGAACAACTCAGACAACCAAAAAGTCAGTGCAAACACTAATATGAACTCAAAGGCTCTAAACTAGTGTTCATCCAGATCTGAAACCCATCTAAAGATGGCTTTTTCTTTTCTTGTCCACAAAAATCTAGTAAACAAAAATACTTCCCTTTTCCAAGCTTCTAAATGGGGAAAAAAGTATTTTTTTTCTAGCATGTTGCACAGTGCATGTTGCCATTTTAGTGAGCTCTTTGGATTCCTGAGGGAATTAATGAATGATGGAAAAGCTGAAAGAGAAATTTCCCAGCATCTCTGATACTTCTTTGGTGCACAGAACTATATTCAGGGAAAGGAGATAGAAGAATCAGTATCTAAGGGAGAACAGTAACTGATACCAATAACATGTAAAACAGACTGGAAATATTCCCTTGCATTTATAAATAAAAGTTTTATCCTAACACAATTTCAGGTAAGGAGCAACACACTGAAGACACACTTTATACCTGAAGGTATGTGCATTTAATATTTTAAGTGCTGTTGACTACACATGAGCTCTTTAAGAACACTCTCCAAGACACTTTCAATATTCTCCAGCCAACTACATTAACCATGTGAAATTTCACACAGTTCTGTTTTCATGTCTTCAGCACCACGCAAACTTTGGGAACAAAGCTGAATTCATTTCAATAATTGATGAGTCTCTTTTCATTAGTTTCTTTGAATAAAGTTACTGAAGGTAAAGTAAATGAAAACTAGCTCCCAGATCAGGCAGCTGCAGTCTCAAGTAATCACAGAATTGGAAAACTCTATATCCACTGCTTGTTATTCCCAGAAGAGAATAGTAGGAAAGAATTGTGAATAATAAGAATTTAAAATTAAAGAGAATGAACCGCTATTAACCTGGTAGCCCCTGTGGGGTAGAATAACTGGTGTACATACACAAGATTATTTTATCTGGCATCTGTTTTTCAAGTATGTGGACAGTCTGAATTGGATTATCTGCTCTCAGGGCACAGTCCTCTTGAGTTTGGATTAGGTTAGGAAGATGGGCTCCCTGTTGAACAAACAGGGCTAAATTCAATTCTTCTGCTGTCTGTAGAGCAGAATCCTTGAGATACACAGGCCTGCTGTAAGAGCTCCTACCACACCTCCCCTGTGGCAGAGGCAGAGAGCCCGACAGGAAGAGAGCAAGTAGATATCAAAAGAGTCCACCGCCAGAGGAAAGCAGGACTGAGTTATTCCTGGGGGTAATCTCCGTGGTGTTTGTGCAAGGTTTAAGCAATCATTCCCTGGAACACCTCAGCAGGGACATTTCTGGTAACCCAAATTCCCCGTTTACCATGGGCAGCTTGTGTCTCACCAATGCTCCTGCCCGTCTCACAGCCAGCTGTGCCATCATCCCGGGCCTTGGGGCAGAGCTGGATTCCAGACCTCCAGGGGTCTCTTCCAATCCACCTGACCCTATGGTTTGTCCTACCACCAACACAGCCTTTCACAATCCACAGACACATGAACGGAGCCTTCCTCACAAACATCTAGATCTGGGTGCACACCTGCACTATTCTACTCATTAGTATTTATTTTCTAGCTTACAAAGATGCAGTCAATCCATCAGAAGATTACCAAATGTTTTACAAAACTGGCTCCCCATCATAAACACACTGAGTAGAATGAATGTTTTTGGGTTTGGATATCTGTGAAGTACTAGATGAACACATAGCAATGTTAAAAAAAAAAAAAAAAAAAAAAAAAAAAAAGACAGACAGAATTCCCAATTTTCATTTGGGACATGCACATGAATAGAAGGGAACAAGTCAAGTTCAACTAATTTACTTGCAACAAATAACTAGCTCTGGTCATTTGCTTTGACTCTGCATATTTACCTTTGGATATCTAACACACTTGCCATTTTACAATTGCTGTGCAATTCTTCCTGCTATCTGGCATAGATAATTTCAGCTGCAGTGAGCCAATTACCATTTCCTCTTGCATGACAGGAGGACCTCTGTTTGGAAAGGTTGTGAACCACACTCTAACCTAGGCTGTAATTCCTCTCATTTTAATTCATTATCTGCATGTATGCAGCAGAATTTAAACAGGAAACTCTCCTGACTGCAGAACACACTAGACAGAGTTTTAGTAAAATGAACATTCACAAATCAAAAGAGCATTTGCTTTTATAGGATAGTCATGAATAGAAGTGTTAGTGGGTTATTTGATTAAAATTTCTGTAAGTGATGAATGATGAAATTATTTCAAAATTAGATGTTTTTAAACCATAAACATCGTTCTTAAGACTTGTTTCTATTTAGAAGAAACAAACAGGGTTATTCTAATTGTAAGGCATTATAATTACATGTAAAAAAGAGAAATTAAGGAAGATTGGAAAATGAGTCATTACAAGAGCTACCTGTGCAACAGACGTGTCTCTCTAGGTAAAGTGGCAATGCACTGCTGTGCTCTGGAACACAGAATTGCACTTTTGCTTAGGAACACCTTTACATTTACATATCCATTTTCTAAAAGCTGCCAGTTGCACCATCCTGCAACACTGCATCCACCAGCAGCCTCTCACTTTCAATGAGAACAAGGGTCATGCTGATGGGACCACATCCACCCCATTTTCTAGAAAAAAGGCCCTGGGGGGGACTGCCATCACAGCCCCCCACCCATGGCCTGCCAGTTCCCTAAATCCCCACCCACTTCCAGATGAGTTGTGAGCAGTGACTCTGAGCAGGACTGGTCACCAGTACCACCACTCCTCTCAGTCCCCTCTCAAGCTCCCATTCCTGAGACCTCGCTCCTCTCCTGCCCCAGCCCGGTGATCATCCCTTATTGGGGTAGAGGGGCCATTTTGTCATCAGTGGGACTACAGCTCCCAGTATGGTCCCATTCCTAAGGACTTCAACCTATTTCAAATCATTTTCCAAAGTCTTTACTTGGGAGATTCATCAGGAGATTCAGAGCAGAGATAACACTGACTGAAATTCCACAAAAACTGGCCCTGCTTCAAGCTAACACAAGGCAGTGACTGTCTTTAAATGAGAACCACCACAAAGCAGACAGACCCCAAATCAGCCCAGTTTGCATCCTCCTTCTCACACTTCCCTGTAACTTCACAAGCCAGAAACAAAACTGGCATCAGGAAGATTTCATTTATTAGTAAGCAAAAGTAACAAACTGCAACTACTTCATTACTAATACATCATTTGTTCAGAACAGCACAAAACAAACAAGTCTGTGTTTTATTCATGGGGCTCCTGTCATCCTCAATGGCCCCAACTCACTGCAGAACACGCAGCTGCAGCTTGCTCCACTGAAAGGGAGCAATGGAAGATGGAGATGTTTGAGCTCCAGGACTGAGGCTGAGCAAAGGTGGGAGCTGAGAATACAGGAGGGGAGCTGGAGAGCTCTTGGAACCTCGGGCCTTTCTTTGGATATCAACACATCCTCCAGGTGGGACACTGCCCTGTAGCCCCCTATTCCATCAGCACATCATTATTAAGTCATGACAGCACAACTGTAACACTCTGAAACTCACCGTAAAAACCTCCACCTGAGCTACTGATAAACCAGAAAAATCGCATAACTGGAGCAACATGTTTAATTAATGTCTCTCCACTGGTTACCCAATACTCAGTGAGCAATGTGGAGACTGCTCATTCGCTTGCTCACTCCCAGTTTCTTATCCTAACCCACATTCCATCATTTCCTGTCCCAGCCTTGGGAATCGACTGCCATGACAGCTTGAAGACAACTGTTTTATTAATATTTTTAAATTATTAATACAGCAAAGCACAGATGTGACTACACCTGGATTGGCCACTGTAAGGATCACCCCAAAGAAAACCACTATGTTTTCCACTTAAGAAACCCTGCTTTGAAACATGGAAAATCAGTACTTCAATTCTTAAACAGGAAAAACCTCACAGTGATTAGGGGAGACAGGACAGAAATGCAAAGCTGGATCCCTTCTTTTTCCCTCCATCTTCTTCACAGAGAGGGGGCTCATTTCCAAGCCTGGCTGAAACTACCTCAGTAATTTTGAGGCTGCAAATGTGCAGTGCCTGGGGGGCTCCCATCCCTGCTCAGGGCAGGCTGTCCCTGCTCCTCTCAGAGGGCTCCTGCTGGTCCCCAGTCCTTCCCTCACTGCCTCTGCTAAACCCAAGCAGAATTCAGCAAATAGTGGGGAAGTTTCCCAGTGGGGAAGCTGGAGATAGGAGGGAGGATTAATTATGACACAGAATGCTGCGAATGGGTGCATTCCCAATTAAAAATGCTCTATTTAATTCAACCAGATTTTATTATTGTTTTGACTGTATTATTTTTTTCAGCTCACAATGACAGATTTTTCAGTCGGGATGACAGAACTGTCATCTGTCCAGCTCTACATCTGAAGGAAGAGGAAAATGACTGTTCCCAGCTGGAGAGGAAAAAGCACACAGGAGGCATGTAACCTCAGGGTAGGGATTTTGGGTACAGACAGGGAAGTGAAGTGAGAGGTGTCTGACAGACTAACACGTGTTACTGGGGCAGAAAAAAAAAAAAAAAAAAAAAAAAGCAGTTTGAATCTGCTCTAATCAAGGTTAAAGCAGGACTTAATGGCAACAAATCATTCTTGTTTTCACAAGATACAGGGCCCAGCCTGAGAGGTGTGGACGGCATCCAGCTCCCACAGGGATCAGTGCACCCCACACAACCTCTGCATCCTGCAGCGATGGGGACGACACTCCAGGGAGCACGTCCCCACAGCAAACCCTCTTTGTGAGAGGGGAAGAAAAATAAAACAGAGAGAGGCTCTGTTAGAAGCAGGGATATGAATCAGAAATAGAGATGCAGGCGTCATGCAAACTGTGTTAAGGGAACTGCTGATAAAGGGGACTTCTTCAAAGATAAAGACTGTCGCATTTCTGTTAAAAATAAGACTATCACAAATGCAATCATATTTTTTCATGTGTCACTTGTGAAATAAATGATATTTCACTGGGAGGTTGACAGTGTAAGAAACACAATTAGAATGATTTACATATTAAAGACATTATTATGTCTTCATTGTAAATATTTCCATCACGATGACTTTGAACAGAATCTTTGCAAACAGAAATATAAATATCCTCATGCCAGATTTCACATAATCTGAAATCATGCTGTGTCAAATTGTCAATTTTAAGAATTCTCCTAAGCCATTACAAATCCCATTTTAATCTCTCCATAGACTTGTCTGCTTTTACATAATTGAAAATAACCACTGCTTGTGATGTGTTAATTTTGATGTGCAGTGAATAACATGGTGCCAGAGCCCTTCTAGCCAACCACTGTTTTGAAAAACTACTAAGCTTTCCATCTCTAGACTGCCTAGGGCTGCATAAACCTTTACAATGCATTTTTTTTGTTATTGTTTAATGCTAAATGTTCCAAAGTATGTCATCAAAATCATGAGAGTTGGATTTTTTTTCCTCTTCCCTGGGACTGATTAGTGTCTCTTCAGTAAGAAAGATAAGCAAATACAACCTCATTAACGAGCTAGCAACTTTAGATAACAAAAAGCACCACTAATAGCCCAACTGCTATTGAACAGCTTCTCCTGTTAGAAGAGACAAATCCACTCAGCAGAAATCACAGACCCTGCACTCTTCGCTTCTCTTTGTATTTCAAAATAGTCTTGGCACTCCAGAGAGCACAGCTAAGATGAGGGATGTGAGAGATGACAGCAGTGTTCCACCAGACCCAGACCAACAGACATGCAAACACAGGCATGGACAGAGGGGGCTGGGGTTACAAGAATATAGTGCAAGAAGAGTGACTTTCAACCTGGTATTGCAAACTCTACATTAATTAGGAAAGCATCTCCAAACTTTGTGCTGGGAAAAACATTTACTCCTAAATGACAAGTGTAGACTGAATACTAAATATTATGAATTTTTAGTTCTCTGAATAACTGTTAACCCAACATTATTCCTATCTACCTTGGGTTTTTAAATGGAATTACATATAGCCTGCAGCTCCAAATCTAAATGAAAAATGGAGCTCCAATTGAACCTTAGGAAAAAAAAAGCAGAAGTTAATGAGATTTAAATTAGTAACAACCAAAGCTTTCCCTTAAAGAAAACTTTATTGATTTTAAAGAGCTACCTAATGAAAAAGAATGGCACTCATTTAAGACTTTGCATGAACTACATTAGAGTTTCATTTGTAAAAATAAATAAGGATGTGCTTTACAGTCCAATTAATCAGCAGAATTTATGTACATATTTTTATGAGTTAACTGCACATTCCCTTAGCCCTTAATCACAGTTTTGGGTGAACTGTTTATGGTAGTAAAGAAATTACCATTTCTAAGGCCCAGACTGTAAAGATAATTAAGTACCAGTTCCCTATAAGAGTTAAACAGCTATAATACAGTCTTCATTTGAAAAACAGAAATTCATAGTGTTTCACTTTATTCTTCATTTAAAAATGTTTATATTTTCAGTTTAAGTAACTGATTATTGGAAAAAATTTCCTCCTATGAATGCTCTGCAGCTTTTATACACTACAAACAAAAAAAACTTTACTGACAGAAAAGGCAATACATGGACTCTTTGTAAATTCCCTGAATAGATAGGAAATTTGTTGAGCTGATGGTTTTCGTATATTTTCATTCAAACATAATTTCATACAGTCACAAGATACTTCATCATATCAGTACAATTCAGGAATATAATGCTGTGATCCTATGACATTTAAATATGGAACACTGGTGACCATGCACAGTTTCTTCTCTGAGAACTGCTGAGAAAACAGATGAAGTGCAAGGTCCCCCAAGCAAGTTTCAAATTACATTTAAACCCAACTACTTCTACAAAAAGTAAGCATGCCTGGACCTAGTTGAAACAGAATTTCACCTCATGATTAATTAAAGCTCCAGACAAAACTCATAAGAACAAAGGAACATTCAATTCATTTGCTGAGATGCCTGAAAGTGCTGAAACTTTAAATTGCTAAATTCCCTACAGATGCTGAAACCAAGCTCACCTGGAGGAACCCCAAGCCCCCTACCTGCTTCCTCAGCTCCCACCCTGGGAGGTATCTGCTCAGATTCCCAGTTTAAGCCTCAGCATCACCTCCCAGGGCTGTCAGTGTGCCACCTGCTCACACACAGACTGCCCTCCATCTGCTATTGGTGACCACAGTGGTGTTTAACTCCTCACCAGCTCTAAAGACAACATTTCCCTCCAACAGCAAACCAGGAACAAAGGTAACTGCAGTTTTTCAATGAAGCAAGCAACAAATGTCTCAAGCTCGTGCATATCAAGATGACAAAGAGCATGTAAAAGTGCCCCATATGGTACAACAAATACCAAAATCCCAGCACAGCACTTCTCTTTCAATCCAATTCACTGGGACAGCACTTCCCAGGGGAGATAATACTTGTCCAAACATGTCTGAATGGTTGGACTTCATCTTTGCTTTGTTAAAGCAAAAGATAGATTTACAAAGAGAGGCATTTATTTTTAATAAAGAACATTCATACACATTAATTTCACCTGCCACAAGACTGTGCCTTGAAGAGATTCTTTAAATTAACTGAATAAAACTTAATCCATCCGTTTCACAGAACTAAGAATTACATCTGCCTCTTTGTGAGCTGATTTACAAATCCCTGGCAGATCTTCTCCCCTACCTTCACCATCCTGCTGTGGCCACCTTCTCATTACTGTGGTCACCCTATTCACATCGTCATCACAATTCAGAGCAGTAGTGCAGCTTGAAATCAAATCCTACATGACCCTCCCTCACCTTTCCCAGTCCCATCCATAAAGTGGATTGCCTCCCAGAGGCAAGACAGCTCTCAAACACAATCTTTGGCTGGAATTTTGGAAATTGCAACTCAGGTACACTAGGTTCGTTTTTACTTTGTTCTTCCCATTATTTAATAAAGAAGTAAATTAATAAACATGAACATTATATTTGTGGTATTGCCTAAGGTATGACAAAAACAACTGAAACTTCAGGAGCTGCATCCCTGAATGGATCTTAAGGGAAATAATTAATAGAAACTAACCTATCATTGCTTGTTCCTCTAGACTATGTATTTTAGTAATGTTCAACAAAACTCTTCAGAGAACAGAAGGCAGTCCCTCCTTCCCCACACAAACGTGACTGGAGTACATTGCAGGTTGGTGAGATGCACCACAGGGCTCCTGTGAATGGACACAGTGACTCCTGTAACCCCAGCTGGGGTTTAGATCTAAGCCAAAGGGACTAAGAATTACTAGTGGACTGAGGGCATCAGCTGGCAGTTGGAACAGTCCTAAACTGAAAAACCTAGGCTAAGTCTGAGGGAAGCAATAAAGAGCTGCTACTTACCCTGCTGCCATAGTGATTTTCACATCCATGTAAGCCTAACATCTAAAATGTTTCTCTTGCTTTTATTTGATTCCATTTTATAAGACACTGTTTCTCTTCTGTTGTTATACAGCTGATTCAGAGGTTACTTTCTGGTGTGTTATGGACCACAGCTCAAGAACTCCCATTTTAAAGCCTATTTCCCAGAAAACCAGTTTGTACAGAGCAGCTCAGGCTGCTCTGACATTAGGCAGCCTTGCACTTCTTAACATCCTCCTGATTTTAATTACCATTGTCTACAATCAATGAAGAAAGTTTACCACATCCCTTCTGACTTTTGAAACTTTCACAGGTAACAGGCTTCCATAAGATGTTTTTCTTTTTTATTCTCCCTTGTGTCTCCTACAGGTTACTTTTTTCTGCATTGTTTCAGAGTTTAACCAGGTTCACCTGCTGTCTGTACAATAGTAAAAACTTCAAGACTTGTAATTTGAAGTTTGATTTCCTCCCCAAGAGCCCTTAGATGAGTGTTTGCCCTGTTTTACACATTCTAGTGGGAATTCCTACAAGTACCTTGACCTTTCCTCTCTGCCAGCAGGAGGACTGCTGCTTTTATTGCAGGGAGACAACAAGAAAAAATATCCTGGCTATACAGACCCAAGGTTTTCTGGTGGAGTGAGGTACAAGAAAAATGGGAATTCTCTGGGGATGGAAAGGCAGTGTTCACAAAGAGGTGGCTGAATCATTCAAGCAGTTTTAAGCCTGTAACTTTACCAAGTCTCTTTTGAGCTTTGACAAAAGTTTCATAGTCAGATGAGACCAAGTGTTGGGCTCTTTAAGCATCAGCTGCAAATGAAAGAAATCCTCCTACAAAAAGCATCTGAAAATCATTTCTTTCAGCTTTGCCAAGGCCAGGCGTTCCCTGGTCTTGTGTCCACCCAGATGGTAAAGGCTATCTTAGGACAGCCTTCTCAAGGAGACAAAGTCTGCCCACCAGTCAGATTAATATGCTAACAAAATCCATTGGCCATTAAAGTTGCTTTAATCAACTCTGATTTCTTTTGTAAGAAAAATTATGTATTACAGACTTTGTCAAAAGAGCTTTGTTAACACTAACACTTGAAAAACAACTATGCTAATATGACATTTCCCATCCACTCGTTCTGTATTTTTATGCCACTTAGCAATGAACTACAGCATTTCTCTCCCAACCTCTAATACTTGGCTATGGGAGTATGTGGGAGGTCATTTTTAAAATTATTTTTACTGCGCTAATTTATTGTCATTTTTGACTTATCTAGAATACACTTGCACTTTAAACCTGACCAAATGTGCTATGTGAAAAATAATCTTATTATTGGTTTACTAAAAATATTAATCACTAAAAATGGTTATCATAATAGTAAACTAATACCCTAGAAAAACAGTTTGGGGCAAGACCATTTCTACATGTGTCATTTCTCCATGCTTTCACACAAAATATGCCCTGGCAGTCACTTGAGCACACAGAGCAGCTGTTAAGTCTCAGTTCAGAAACCTAAATGAAGCTGAAAGGGGAAAGTCTTGGGGAACTCTGGCATTAAAAAATAATATCTTGCTGTGACATTGGAACTACATTTATAAAGAGGACAAAATGGCCATCCTTTCCTAACTAGCATTTTTTAAATGCACAAGAGTTTCCAAAAAGCATCAATTCTGCAATTCAAGCGTGCAAACTGGTACTAGCACAGCCACTGAGATTCAGCACACAACACTTGGTCATCTCCTCTGTGTGATTGTAATGAACATTCTCCACTTGGTGTGATGAATAAAAATCACAGGCCATGTCATGATGTTTATCTAACAGACAGAAATAGGCTTATCCACAGGAACATAAAAGTTTGACTTAAAAAAGCAGATAAAAGGAATTATCCCCATTTCCTAAAGAAAATAGAAATAATGAAGCTTCAAGGCAAGAAAATATTTTCATACACTGCAACTCTTAAAAAAATACACTGTTCAGGCAGCTCCTGTCAAAGCTAATGGTAGTGAAGGGATCCAAACACAAATTTTTAGTCCACAGCTTCCTGCTCATGGGCTGTTCAGACTACAGATTGATAAAACAATAATAATCAAAGTTAAACCTAGACTGAAAACATCAGCTTTCCACATTATTTTCACCTCAGAGTTGTCAGAGTCTAAGAGCAGAGGCCACAATTTAGACTTACACCACAGATGTCTTTGCTAAGCCCTGAGGACTGAAGGATCCCCGGACTCTGAGAGTCCATTGCTAGAGCCCTCCTCAGGAGAGCTGCCTGGAACTACTCTGAGGGCTCCTCTCTCCACCAGACCCCCTGACACACCACCCACGAGCTCTCTGAACTTCTGTGCCCGCTGTGTGATGGGCTTGTGATGATCCCTTACAGGGTTGGGTTGTTGGCGAGTTTCACGTCTTGGCTCCCCAGTTTTTCCCCAACCAGCTTTTCCTTTTCAGACTATGAACAAGAATACTCTAGCTGGACTTCCTTTATCATGGTCTGCTTCTGAAGACAGCTGCTACACAAACCTGCCTATTTATAATTATTTTTAAAATACAAATGAAGAGAGAAACATTTAGATTATGGGGTCCGGCTGATGTGAACTTGATGTGAAAACAAAGAAACAAAAAACAAACAAAAAACCCAAAAAAACCCCAAACCAAAAAACAACAACAACAAAAAACCAAACCACAAAAAAAAAAAAAAAAAAAAAAAACCAAAACAACCAAAAAAACCAAATTCTACACAAGGGTGGTAAAGCAGACCACCTCTGCATCATTTGCCTAAATGACTTTCCCCGCTACTGTGATTTCTGAATTCAGTTTTCAATTATAAAAGCCCATTCCTGATTGTACTCAAACTCCCTGGAAAGAACTGGTGTTTCTTTTCTTGACTTGTAACTTCCTTTCCTTTTATCCCAGCTTTTACACAACACCTGCCCAACAGCTCAGCAAGGAGATGGGATGAGGATTGTGCAGGGAAGAAATGTGACTCAAATACATGGCCCCAAACCATCCTGCAAAGGACCAGTGTCCATTAAATCATCACCAGAAGGGACACTCTGCTGTGGGCTGGGCTGGACTTCAGCTTCAAGGGTGAGCCAGCCCATTCCAAGGTAACAGGGCTGTCATCCACAAGCCAGCCAGGAATGTTTAGTGTCACATGGCTGCACCACATTGAGAGATGATCATTAAGGCAACGGTGCAGAACTTGCTTTTATTCTCTGAGCAGTCAAAGCTCTAAAATTTCCAGGCTGACAGTTCAACAGGAAAGAAGAGAGTTATTTATTTGGCCAATTTCTTCGCACTGTGAAGCTTTCATCCCCAAATCACATCAGAGGCCAAGCATCACAGAATCATACAATCATAAAGGTGGCAAAAAGACCTCTAAGATCATGGAGTCCAACTATTAACTGTCCCTTAAAACCCCAACTGTACCTGCAGTGCATTGTATCCATGAAATTATAATTCAAAAAAGGTGGTTTTTTCCTCAAGTACTATAAAAGATCCTTCACAGTACAGTGCAAAATCCCTAATCTGCACATTTGTATTGGTTTTACACAGCCTCGTTTTTGGTAACAAGGGGGCCACAGAGGTGGCTTCTGTGAGGAGCTGCTGGAAGCTTCCACCATGTCTGACAGAGCCGATCTCTGCTGGCTCTGAAGATGGACATGCTGCTGGCCCAATTAGAGAGGCTGGTAACACCTCTGTGATGGCACATTTAAGAAGAAAAGCAAAACAAAGGGTGCACAGCTTTTCTTCTAGTCAGAGAAGAGGAGGAGGTGAGAACATGTGAGGGAGCATGCAAGGAAAAAATTACTTTTGAAAATGAAATGTACACCTGAAGTGAATTGTGACCCTTATAAAAGCTTAACTTCCTTTAATTCACCTTGGTTCACTTGAAGCATACAACAATGATCATGCAGTACCAGGAGCCAGTAAAGAGACAAAATCCAGATTCCAGAATATTGCAGTAACTGGCAAGAATATTACTCTTACTCCTACTTTTCACACTTGATTTTTTTTTTCTTTTGCTTCCTGCACAATGCACTGAAGAGCAGAGTCTGGGAGATCGTGCCTTCCCAGGAGAAGCAGCTGAGGAGCAGGAGGCCCTGGGCAAGTTCCTGTGTAACAGGTTTGAGGGGAGTCTGAATCTTCCGGTTGTGCAGAGCGTGAACCTCACTTGGCAGAGTGCCCCAGCCATGCCATGCTTACCTCCATAGCTGGATACCATGGGGCAAAACCCCTCCCCTAGAGAACCCAGTCTCCCCAAGGGCACTTCAGGGGACCAGTGCTGGCAATCAATGCAGACAAGCCTGTCTACCAGCAGCAGAGTGTAGGTATGAGTAGGAGGGCTCTCAGTAGGACCTGGAAGCATCATCACCTCTACCAACACTGGCTGCTCTTAGCTGAGCTACCCGGTCCTGCTGCACAGCCCTGGCAGCCACTGGGCACCGAGAAGGCTGCGCACCCAGGGCAACATCCCAAGGGAAGAAGCAGGCTCAAGGGGGACATGCAGGTACTGAACCTTACACGAGAGCACACGCACACCTTTCAGATCTGTCCTGCACGCTGCTACACCTGGCCCGACAGCCGTGCTGCGCTCCCACGAGCAGGGGCTGGCACCACTGCCAAGGCACTGGGGCTGTCACCGCCTGTGCCACGTCCCTGCACACCTCAGCAAGGCCCACCGAGCACGTGGGACAGCTGAGGCTTCCCCTCCCCACCTGCAGAGCGACCTCCTCGCAGGGGCCTGGTGATCCACAGCTCCAGCGCCGTGCACGGCAGGCGTGCGGGGCAGCGCTGACCCAGGAGCAGACAGTGGTTCCACGGCTCCTGCTCACAGAAGCAGAGAAAAGCCTACAGGGGCTGTGCTCACCCACCTCCCACAGCCAGCATGGTCCTTCTGCATGCTCTGATCAATATTTAAATGATGGTGACAGCATTAAGAGGCCTTTCCCCATGCACTGATACGGTGCCTCCAGCCATCCCATCTAGCCAAGGTCTGAAGGAAAAAGAAAAGATGAGCCTTGCACTGTATCTTGAGGGTCAGTAGGTTCAGGCATGTTTGAAAGTTTATCTAAGGCTTTCTGGCAGGTCATCTCCCTATTTCCTGGTGTGGAAACAATTTTATTTAATACTTCATTGAAATAACAGACCGTTGCATAATACCCATGACAACAGTCTTCAGTGCAAACCTGCCACCTCAAACAGGTAAAGCTTCAGTGCAGCATAATTAACAGAATGTGAGTTAACAGCTCTGTAACATCCACCTGAAGCTGAGACACCCGTCTCTCCCCTTTCCACATCAATGTTGAAGTAAAGAAGCTGGACACTTCATGGAGGTGCTGGCTGCTGCCTGGCTGTGACCAGCCCGTGGCCACTCAAACCTGTGGCATCCCCCAGAAAGCCTCAGCAGGTCACTCCAGACACGCTTTGGCTCACTCCCACTCATGCTGCTTCAGTCCTTGTTACTTAAAAGGTGCAGCTCATTACTGATGACACTGCTCATGCAGTTTCCACTGTGAGGCTCAATATGGCTTTTCCAGGAGCAGAGCTGGGAAACTGCTCCGAGAAAACATTACCCCAGCTGCTCCAAGACACTGCAGCTCTGAGGCTTCCCGAGTAACTCCAGTGGGCGTAAAGTGCCTTTCCCCTCTCAACACACAGCAAAAGGCAGCATCAAACACATATTGCTCTGCCCATCATGCAACTGCTGCAGGAGAGCCACACCTCCTGCATCCCTTCAGCCTGTGACAGCATGCAGGCAAAGGAAAAGGAGTATCCCGATCTCGTATTTAAAACATGAACAGGTCAGGATATTCCTCACTCCTAACTCTGATTTTTTTGCTGGTCCTTACTTACTGTCTTCTAAGACACTTCAGGATACAGCAGGTGATGTCTGTTCATTCATCTTTTAGAAGAAGGGGCAGGAAAAGGAGAGAGAACAGAAGTGGAAAATATTTTCCAAAGTTTGTCCATGAAATCAAACCAGAAACTTAAAAAAAAAAGGAAATAAAAAGAAAAGAGCATGCTTCATTCAAATTTCTTTGCCTGAATTTCACCTTGAACAAAGCCCTTGGTGAAACCCCACTGTGTCTGGTGACTTGGAGCATTCAATGTCAAGCTGCTGAAGACTTCAGAACATTCCTCTCTGAGATGCCAAGAGAAGCAGCAGGTAGAGAACAGTGTGAGTCACTGCAGCTGTCCCAGGACACCAGCCCTGAGCCAGCTGCACTTCTCTCCAGCAAAATCACTGGCACTGGGCTATTGAGTAAATGGCAAAGCCAAAGAATTGCTAAAAGCAGCAGGGAGGGGAGGGAACCTCAGAAAAGCTCAGATTAAAGACAACTTCTGTTTTAAAGATTACTTTGAATTTTGGCAGATGCTAAAATTTATGGATGACTCTTTGTTTCTCTGAGAATGACGACTCACCAGGACACTGCCCATCAGACACCAAGGCAGAGCACACCTGCCAGACAGGCAAACCACCATTAACTGAGGGTATTCTCAACCACATTTACATTTTAACTCTGTCTATCTAATAGAAATGGAAACTAGATTTTTCCAACACAGTATTCAGAGTATTTTTCTTATTCCAGGCCAGCAGAACAAACACATGAGGAGGTGCTTTAGGTTTGTATATCCTGACTATGACCTTCCAGATACTGCAATGATTCCAGCAGTGATATTTTTCACACTTTCCTGTCACAACAGAAAGCCCTACCTGCATTACCTGAATGCAGACACTCACGGGAGCGAGCATTAAGCAGATTTTCACCAGGTAACACAGATTCAAACAGATGGACAGCCCCTGGTTTTTCAGCTGTATCATTCCACGGGGTTTCCTTTAGCCAATTTGATCACCTCGAAGGAAAGGAAGCTTTACACCTGATGCATCTGTGCTGAAAGACCCCCTGCCTTCAAAACGACTTTTCTGAGTGTTATTGGAAACAACAACATTAAGATAATGACAAGACTGGCAGTGAGAAATTCACAGGGGATGCAAAATAAATGAAATCAATTAGTATTATAAATACAGGCTGAGTTTCACGTGTCTTACATGTCAATTACTCATAGGAACTTCTGAGACTTTATTATTAACAGGCTTATTTTGGCAGAAGCCATAAAAATGAACAGAAAAACCCAACAGTGCTATTTTAAACTTGCACCACCACACTGCAGTTTACATAGCTGAAAATAAAATGGAAGAATGTTTTTATGAGCCATAAAATGGCTCCAGTAATACCAAGAGGCATTTACTGAGACGAAAATTTTAAATAAGCCTGCATCAGGCAAGCCTTATTTTGATTTTCCCAATTAAACAAAGGACAATTAGCACCCGTATAGGACAGAGGATGAGCTCTGCTCAAGTATCAGTTCTGGTGGATCATACATTAACTGAACTTGTCGGTTTTGAGGTCAGCTGTCATTCTTCCCAAATTGCTCCCTGAGTGGATCACAGAGCAGATGGAAAAGGCCAGTTTGACATGACTCTTTGGCTTAATTATAGCATTACTAAGACAGCATATGGAGTTGGTATGTACTGCAGAATTTTATCCAATAACTATTTCTCACTAATTCAGTGATCTGGTTCATTTGCCTTGACTTGATCTTCAGTACATACATTCACTAGAACTGAATTATTCTTACCTGTGCATTACTAGGCATTACTACCTGTGTATTACTATCAAGTCCAAGAGCTGCACTTGCACACTAATGTTCAAAGAATCACAGAATATAAATTCTATATCAAAGACAAGATCTTTTCCAAAACATTAGTATTTAAACTTATCCACTGTTTCCAGCAGTAATTGTGTCAGACCCCTTGAGTTGGCCTGGGAGAGATGAGAGATGCCAGACTGGTCTAGTGAAAAAAAGGCTTTGTATTCCAGAGACCAGCATACCCCAAAGAATCATCTCATGGCATATGCCTGTCCATATGCACAGCACACCCACTGTGATAGCAAATATAGCAAAAATAGGTCCACTAGGAAGAGTGGATCACACAAAATCCCTAACACTACCTGGAAGCATAGAAGGTTTTTCACCTTATCATAGCACTGCTCCATTTGAAATCCTCAGCTTACAGAAATCACTGTAGTGTTCACACCTGCAAAGTAACTACCTATGAACAAGAGATTTAAATTCTTGGAACTTATCTTCTGCTGCAAATTCTTTAGGAAAGGTGAACACCAAAAGAAATTGGAAGTTGTAGTTCAGGTTCTCTAAATACCGCAGTGACCTATGTCAACCATTCCCTTTGCAACACTGATAAGTTGTTCAATGTTCAGATCAGATACCGGATATGTTAGAGGTGCTGACACAAGCTACAGAATCATTTGCCATCATGGCAAGGCAAACTTTAACTGGCCTGGAACCATCACTAAAATTGCTCCATACTCTATTATTGCCCAGAGAGTGTTTTGACTGAATCTGAAAATCACTGCCAAATATATCAAAAACGGGAAGCCAGAAAACCCATCTTCTACTTGATTATTTAATAATCTTTGCCTATTTTCCTAAAAGGAGCAAATGGAAAATGGACAGAGCTGTCAAATTGTGAGAGAAAGTGGTTCATTTCCACTGCCTTCTTTCTAAGCAGTTCAGCTTTTTCCTGCTGAGCAGGAATGGGACAGGGCAGCAGTTTGAAATTACAGAAAGAGGGCAAAATTACCACCAACAACAAAGAAAAATGTTGGGTTGCTATGATTTATAAATAGAAATTTCAGGGAAAAGCTTAACTTTGAAATTTCATCATGAAATGAAATACAAGAAAAGAAAATTTTTCTTGTAGAAATGTCACCTCTGAAAAGTGAGTTTTGAAGCAGATTATGTAATTTTTAATCACCTCTCAGCTTTTCCCTGAAATACAAAGGACTCTGAATGCAGCCACTGGACCTGACAAAGCAGACTGTCAAATCTCCCACTGAGAACTTCTTTCCAAAGCTACTTAGGACCCCCGTAACATCTTTGACACCTTTTGTTCTTCACTCTACCTGCCTTAAAGACAAATCCGACTTAAATTAAAAACTAAGGATGGAAAAACCAAAATAACACATGATCAAAAATGTAACAGTTCTGAAAAATTCTCACTGCCTAAAACATTAAAGTGTCTGATTTAAGAGGCTGGTTTCTCACACTGCCACATTATCAAATGATCACCATCAGCCTGCAGTTTAGCTACTTAAATTTATAATCCTAGTGAAAATAGATGGATGGTGTGTAATCACTCTTCATTTGTTTCCTGGGCATGAACCAGACCCCATCTCACCAACAGGCAAGCAGGGACAAGCTCAGAGGTGCCATGGAGTCTGCCAGTGGATGCTCCCAACTCCTCTGTGTTTTCCTCACCTCTGTGACCCACAGCAGACCAGAGTGTGGACAGTGATGGGATTTGAATCCACAGCAAGCACAGCCTTGCTGCAAAGAACAACCAGGATCAAATATCTCTGACAAAAGAACATCAAACTCAGAAAGAAAATGAGGAACACGTGCAGCAGAATATAAAGGAATGCTCCTCACAAGGTGCTCTGTCTACCTAGATTCTTGCTGTACTCAGTCTCAAACACACATAAAACTGCAATTTAATATTTCCTCCAACCCTGGTAAGAAAAAAGAAACTAAGTACTGTATGTTTATAACTCAAACCCACAGAAACATCCCCTCTGAATTATTTTGACAAAGCAGAGGTCAGTTTTGGCTGCTCCCTCTGTATCTACTCTGGTATCCATGGAATCCACACATAATGCTGCAGTAACTACCCCACACAATGAAAGTCACAATTGGGTCTTAGTGTGAAGATCCCAAGCTAACAGTTGCTCTGGCAGTCACAAACATCATGATCTCAGACTTCCACCCTGACACAACCCAGAACTGAAGTTTCAAGGCTTACATTTTTGTTAGAGAGAGGTTGTAGAGGGTACTACTTTCTCAGTGTTGTAGCTTTTTTTCCATGTTTCCACTAAGACTTACTTGACTTAAATGTAAAAAATCAGGAGTAACAAGATTGAAATGCTTATGGCTGGGGCTTTTGAAAGACTTAGGGAACTAAATCTCATTGGGAATTCTGAGCCTACAAAATCCAGTACTATATACAGAGAGCTGCACTTCACCCTCACAAGATCATACATTACAGAATCCTTACTATATGCATATTTTAGCTGTATTTTGAACAGTTACAATTTAGCATTATAAAAATACTTCATTCTGTAATGATTGTTGACATCAAAAAAATTCCATGTTCATGTCAAAGTTTGATAAACTTTCATATACTAAACCTAGATGTTTTGTATATGAAACATCTTGTTTTGTCAAAGTTGTCTTGGAATGATTTAATATCATCCTGTTTTATCCAAATGGCTTTGCACAATGAAGTGCATTTGTCTGAAAGACAAACAAGAGCCACCAATTAACGAGACACAGCAGTAACCTTCCAGTCAGCTGCAAGCACCAGAAGTCAAAAACACCTTCTAGAAGTGATCCCACACCCCCACAACTCCCCAGGGACAAATGGAAACTTGAAAGAGACACTTCCCAATCACAGCACAAAAGCACAGGTGAAAGGCAATTTTTCCACTGATGCCTCTCCCAAGAAACAAATAATTCCTCCTTCATCTTGGGAACACAGGACAGACTTTTAGATAACCTAAAATAGAAATTATTTGGGGACGTTCAAGCAAGAAAGATATAATACTTCTATCTAACACCTAGCTGTTATGATTAGAAGCCAAAATGCATTTTCACTAGAAGAAACTTACAAGGCAAAATTGGAATGTTTCAACTTGACAAATATAAAAAAATACATGGGGAAAAAATGTCCACATAGGTTTTAAACGATGCTTTAGATTACTCAGTTTGACATTTCAAAATTCAGAATTCAGCTTTGCAACAAGGAAGACAGGCTGCCCAGGATATACAGGACAAGGTTATCTGCTTTGCTATTACAGGCAGGACGTGGATCCTACTACATCCTTACATACAGCCTAAATTAAGTTGGCTACAAGAAGTTGCCTATAGGTACAATAGGCAACATCACTCCTTTTAGCTCAATAGAAATATTCACCCAAGAATTGGGGTTAGCTCTTCAAATCAGGCCACATTGTTGTATGTGAAGCAGCACAGAGCTTCACACACACGGAGAAGAGGAAGACTCTGAACAGCACAACAGCATCACTGCTAGTAAAAGCCCAGATAAACTCATCCCAAATACAGGCACCTTGCTGGGGGTGACCTGACCTGACCTGACTAAGGAACATACATGTGAGTACAGGTGCCATCAGCTCACCTCACTCCACTTCCATTGAACAAACAATTAATAAATCTCTCAGCTGCTCTTTAGAAAAAAGATCATAGCCAAAGCCACCTAGCAAAAAAGGTAAGTATCTAGAAAACATACTTAAATGTCAGTCATCAACTGTCTCCCTTAATTTTCCATTCTGCTCCCCTGGAAGCCATGGGGAGTTTGCTATTGCACCAGGATAAGTCTTTGCCCATGCTGGAGCTGCTTTGGAACTGTCAGCCCACACTCACTCTTAACTCTTCATGAAAGTTATGCACAATACAAACAGAACAGAACACTATTGAGATTAACTCAATTTTAGCAAAAAGCCTTCACAGCTGGAGAAGTTTATCACCACAAGTACATTGGTATTATGTGAATCTTTTTTGATAAAATCTTGTTCCCCCCATTTTTACATTATTCAAATTATAGTCTGTGTAAGTCTTAAAACATGACACCTCAAATGAATGATAATTTATACGCCCTTCCTAGCTGAAATTACATGATACATGATTTCTCTCCATTATAAATTATCCAAAAAATCTTCCTTCCTTTCTCCCTGTTACTCCTGAATTGGGGGATGAAAATTTGCATCTTAGTCTAGTCCAGAGGTTAGGTTGGTCATATTACTTTGAAGATAAGGAGATGGTTGAGGATGGCTGAATCACCAGTCAAAAACTCTACCACTCTTTCCACTTAACTGAAGATCTCCAGTCACAGAATTTCAAACTTACCTGATCAAGGGAGGTTTATGTTAGATATTAAGAAAAATTTCTTCACTGAAAATGTTGTCAAGCACTGGAACAGGCTTCCCAGGGCAGTGGTGGAGTCACCAGTCCTGGAGGTATTAAAAGGCATCTAGATGCCTTTTAAAAGGCACCTGGGGACATGTTTTAGTGGTGGTCTTGGCAGTGCTGGGTTAATGGTTGGACTTGATGACTCTAAGGGTCTTTTTCAACCTAAATGATTTTGTGATTCTAGGATAATAAGAGCACTGGTCTGCAAAAATATGCATTTTCTATCAATATTCTTTACTGAAGTTTTCTTTTTATTTATTGTTGCCTCTAATCAAGTATGCAAAGTTTTCACAAAACACAATGGCAGCCAAATAAAACTGTCAGTATGTTTAACTGGAGGAATTCACTCACTTGTATGGATATTCAGCATTAATATTAGATTAACGTTAATTGCATAATTATCATGGAAGAATAACAAGAAAATAATTCTGAAGCAAAACTTGAAATAGCTCATGTTAATAGGAAGACTGAGATAATACTCACGTTTCAGAGTTTGATGCAGCCAGTAATGTTTACAGGCTGGGGAGAGGAGTGGGGAGATAATCAGTGCTGCTTCTTGTAAAATTCGTTGCTTGATCCCTCAGAAGATCTAATTATGTTACTTAGGTCTTGCAATTTGAGTTTTTGGACTCAAACACTTATAAAGTCTTTCTAATCTATTTCACTGTTCAGATATATGGCTCAAGGTCATTGCCTGGTGAGGATGAAGGATGGCCTGCACCTCCCATTTATCACACACCTACCACCAGTCTGAGCAGGAACCTGGCTCTCCCGGAGTCTTTACACACCTTCTCACCATCAAAACCCTACTATGTGGCTTTTTTGTAAACATAGATTTTGCTCAAGTTTTGGAAGTAGTCACTGAAAGCAAAAGCAGAACTTCTCATTGGTGACATGAGCAAAGCCAAGGTGGAAGAGATAGTCTGAGGACTGCAGCCAGAACTCAATTCAGAGCATCCCCATTTCAGATCAAAATTAGCTATGTCTGAACTACTGAGTTCTGAGAACTCTGGCTTCATTTTCACAAGTAACTGCCATGATTTAAAGTGAATAATTTGATCCTGGAGATATTCTGAAGTTAAGAAGCTACCCAACATCTATTACTTTTGCTACCATGTTGGGAACATTATGCTTGAAGCTAAAATAATTTTTCTTCACAGTAGTCAGAGATCAGGGGAGGGAGGCTCATTACAGATGTCCACTTCCATCACTCTGGACTACTTCCAATTTTCAGCTCCTGCTTAGGTCCCTTCATTCACCCTGAATTATTGGCAACTGGAGGATAATTAGTCCATCATTACTTGGGAAAACTATAGAAGGTTTTCTATATTTCTTTCCAATCACTTAAGCTGGCACACGGTAGTACCTTATACCATAATTTTGCACTTTACTCTTATTAGGGTCTTTCACCCTCTGTTTCTTAACATTGAGATACTGAGCAATTAATTGGCTTCATTCTAAAATAAAAGTTACATCACATTTGAGCTGATGCCTTCCAGCCAACCTATGCCAAATACAATTTGCTTAGAAAACTAAACTTATCTAGCTGAGGTTGGGTAAGACACTTACAGCAAGTGCTGCTTTATAAATAAGACTTGTATTCTTGCACTTGGGGAAAAAAAAGTCTAACACAGGAACCTGAGAAAACCTGACTCCACATAAGTAGAGGAGACTTTCAACTGTATCAATACAGTCAGCCAAGAGGTTCTGCTAATTACAACCAAATGACTCCTTACAAATGGAGCAGCAGTTTAGTTGGGTTTGAGTAGGCAGCATGTGACTCTCGGCTTTCAGTTGCTGAAAAAGTGACAGACATAACAGACAGACGTTGAGTAAGAAGCTGCTGCCTCCACAATGTGCCAAGGGCCAAACTTCAGCTTCCTTGTAAAGCCTCAGATTCTGAAACAGCATGAATGGGCTAGAGGTTTTTCTGCCTGAATATATTTATAGCTATGTTAGAATTATTCTGATGGCCACCAGCTGTGGTCTGCTGATGGAGGAAACCCTCCGCTAGGTTCTTCCCAAAGTTGCCTTTGAATCGACCCAAAGAAAAAATGAAAAATTTAAACTTGGTGCTACAGAGCTACATTAGCATGGCCAGGAAGTGCTGGATGTGTGTAGAAGACTTTCAGAATATTTACTGTATGCACAAGATGTTCTTTTTCATGCCATGCATTACAAAGAAAAGATCTCCCTTCCTCACACGTTAGTCATACTTCTGAAGCCACATTTGGTCCATTTAAAGCAGAGGTGGTTAAAATACCACAAGGATGGCAATCACATGAAATAATACAGATAGACTGAGAGCAGGAGTAATTGTAACATCAGCTACATGTTAGGGTTAGACCTTTTACAGGGTCATAAAACCCTGTAAAAATATCATTAACTTCTTCCACATGAAGCAAACTGTTTCAGACCAAAACTCTTCTCTTGTAATTACTCTACACTGATGACCATCCTTACCATAAATTTCAGGTAATCAGTGTCTCTCAATATGTGACCCTTAATAAAGTTCCTGGTGCCCTGAAAGCTACATTGAAAATATTTTGTGACACAAAGAGGAAATAAATTTCATATTCTCCAAGGTTTCTGAAATCAAAAAGGAAAATATGTTTAAAAGAAGGCAAACTGAAAAATCCTTGAAAATTTAGGAATTAGGAAGAATAAAAATAAAACTGCTTTTTGAAGTAGGTTTTGTGAAATTTCCAGAGTAATTTAATTTTCTATTAATTCTTTCAGACACCGTAGGAATCAGTTGTCAAACCCCCCCACACAAAAATCCAAATAAAATCCCCCACCATTCCATTGCAAATGATAATTTCTAAAGCTCCACATGATCATCACCATGTTCCTGTCCTTTCTCAGCACTCAGAGTGTCAGATGTAGAGTGCTTTTGCTTTGTCTGCTATCCAGTAAAAAGCAGAGTTATTGTTATCATTAGAGACCCAGCAGAGATGCTTTGAGAGACTTTATTCTGTTGATAGAAACCAATTTGTTGTAAAGAAGGGAAATCTGGGTTCTTGAAGTTCACTGAGAAAGTTAAATAGGCATCTATCTCACTACCTGGTGTATTTACAAAATGAGATCATTGATCTATCTCATAAAATTAGTCTTTTATGTGACCGCGGAAAGGAAACAGGATAGCAAGGCCTGGAATTTATACCTGAAGCTTGATAATAAGCTGATAGTTGCTTTGTCTTCCCAGGAGTCTCTGGAAAGCTCACAACACCAGCCCTCCTCCTTAAGAAGGCAGTAAAAATCCCGGGGCTGACCCTGAGGAATAATTCCCATGCTAAATCTAGTTGAGAGCAGGCCAAACTAGATGTGTGTTTTGGGATGGTGGTGGGTGAATGTCCAGGAGTACATGGGCTGGAGAGACTCGAGTACATGGGCTGGAGAGACTCTACTTCCCAGGAATGGCATCTGAGTCCCAGGGAAATCTGAAGAGATAAGAGCCTGCAGGCTGGAGCAGGTGTCCGATCCCTGAACAAAAACCTCTGCTCCTGGGGGCTCGAACACTCAGGCTCAGGCCAGCTTTGACAGCCCACAGGACATCTCCTCCTCAAGAGGTTCTGCTAGATGCTGAGTTCAATATTGTCTCCTTCCCACAACAAGCAAGTTTGCACAGTGTGAGTTTCTCTCTGCCAGTCCTTCATTCTGAGCACTTCAAATAAAAAAAGGTGAAAAGCCATACCAAGAACAAAGACCAAGCTATAATTGAAAAACTGACAACTTCCCAAATCAGATGTGACTGTGACCCAAATCAGGAGGGGAAGAAACAGTAATTCATCCTGGCACGCTAATTAATTATCACACAGATTGCTTATTGATTTTCTTGTGTTCACTGATACCTTATGAAGTACATTCATTTCATCCAAACTTCTCATAGAATGGCAGATGCTGACGGCTCAAAAGCAGACACAAATTCACAAGTAGGTCAGGTGTCCCCTCCTAGAGATGGACAAGGCCAGGGCAAATCCATTCATCCACAGCACCAAATCTCAGCATCAAGAGACTCATCTCCAGTCCCACTCATAAAAGCTAAATTCTTCAGTAATGATCCCCCAGAAGCAAACCAGCCCTTGCCAATAAAAGCAGTCAGATTGCCAAGGTCATAACCAAACCACTTCAGCTTCTCGAAGGTTTCCTGCACTGGACAATAGCCTGAGTTCCCAGAGAAATTATCTAATAGGACATTTTCTAATTATAGAATTAATTACTGCCACAGAATAAACAGCAGAGGCACATCAGGCTGAAAAATAATTATTTGTACAATTAGCTCTTTCACATCAAATAAACATTTACAGCCATTCTTGAACTGGGAATTTGTAAGATTAGGAGAGCTCCCACTCCACTCTCATCACTCCCCGGAATATCCTGCCACTACCAAGTGAAAGCAGTTTCCATGTTCTCTCTAAAACAGTATGAACATATTCCATTTAAATTGTTTATTTTCTTTGGAATTTTCTGGGTACTAAGCATGCATCCTCACTACAAAGGTTTTAGTCTCCTTTGTTGTGTTTTGATTGGGTAAAAAATCTGTTTGCAATGCAGGATCACAGGCAAACTGACTGTTCTCCTGATGTGCCCACAGCGGATGTGTCACAGAGATCAAGGAAAATTCGTGTGGACAGCAACTTGTTTGCTTGTGCACAGGGAAATAGCGACGGTCTCATTTCCAGCTCTTTGCACAGTCAGTACAATCATCATCATTACAGTGATAAAAGCAGCCTATGAAGATGTTTCTGTCTAGTAAAAGACCTGTTGAAGAGGGAGTGTGAACAACCTCAGAAAGGGGCTAGCATACGAAAGGGCCTAATTCTGTGGTTTGAAAACAAACATGAGTGAGCCAGCTAAAGCATCTACAAAGCTGAACAGCTTTGAGCATGGGTCTGTTTACTGGACTCAGCAACAATTCAACAAAACTTTAATAGAACCCAAAATCAGGATTAGCCCCTGGTCTGTCATCATACCTTTAAAACTGCCAGCAACCCATGCCATGCATACTTCCCTCCAGATTTCCCTGTCAGGTCTGTCCCAAGTCACAGGCAGGTACTTGGGAAGAGTACTCTGGTGCGTTTGATGATGGATATCTGGATCAAACCAGTAGGTCTACTTGTGAAAAGTAAATGGAAAATAGAGTGTGCTTTCCCTAATCTAGAAGAAACACAAGTAATCTACTTAAATGAAAATCAATTTTGGATGTTCCTTTATTTCACTTTATGGTCTGTGAAGATCCTTTCTTTTCATGCTGTCACGTGAATGGTAAGCAATTCCCACACTAGCCATAGATATTCCTTTAGAAAAGTAGTGAAGGTCTTAACTTTTTAATACTAATTATTTCTCAGGAATCCTTAGCTGCTATTCAAGCAGTTCAATTCAAACAGTTATATCTCTCATTCAGGAAACTTTAACTGACACTAATCAGACCCAGCTATTTTTATTATTAATGTACAACAATAGTAATCTGGTGTGACTAGCATCTTTAGCCAGAGTATTAAGGCCTTCCACTCCCTGAAGTGCTATTTAGTAATAAAAAATTAACAGTTTTGCATAATCTACTTATGTGTGCCACAACTACTAAAGATTAGCTGCAGCATTTTCTTCTCTTCTGAGCCTCAGCACAGACATACATACCCTAAAAATGAACTGATGCATGTTTGTGAGCTGGTGGGAATGTTTCAGTGTGCTGGCCACAGATGCAGCAGGGATTACATGGAAACACACAGTCGCTGTGATAACTTACACACAAGCCTCAGAGTTAGAGAGTGATAAAAGATCAGGCCATTTTCATCCCATTTTATTTTTTGATAGTTCCAACGAGGCCTGCATGTGGCAGCTCTAGTTCTTTTAAACCCTACTGGCTTCACACCCCCTCCCAGAGGTCAGGCTGCACAAACACAGGACCTGGCCTCAGTCCATATGGGTTTAAGCAGAAGAGACAGCCAGCCTAGAGGTTTACACAGAAGGCTGATGTGCCAATACACTGAATTAACATAGGTACATATTTTAGCAGTGACCAAAGCGTTACAAGCAGTGAACTTTAAAGGGACACACAATGCAAATAGCAGTCAGACCACAGTCAAGAGCCCAACCACACAAACTCATGGAAATAGGTTGTGGAATACCTTTCTTCATCTTAACTGGACGTTGTTGCTGAAGCATAACCAGACTCCTATGGCATCACCCTCTCTCATCAGAAATAGGGCACAGAAAACCAAGCCCCTTCACTGTTTAATGTTGACTAGTCAAAGGCAGGATGCAGGGAACAGCTCCTGTGATGTCTACAGGAATTAGGCCTTTTATGTAAGTTGTTCTCCCCTTACAAGATGCACTGACGTGTCTCCTTGTTTCTGAACTGTTTCCAGCAGAGCTCGGAGCCGCTCACTGTGAGAGCAGCGCAGCTGCCCGGCCCCTCGGAGCCCCGGCACACGGCAGGTCCTGCAGCTCCTCAGAACCAGCAAAGGCTGTTTCCCAGACAAAGGAGAAAGGCTCCACAGACCAACAAAGGCTCCACAGACTGACAAAGGCACCACAGACCAGACATCAGTCTCTGACATACGGCCTCACCTCAAATGAACAGCATCCACACCTGTACTAACAAGTTATTTAGAAAGCTCCTGGAAACAGTTTTTTCAAGTCTCTTTTCAGATCTTCACTTCAGTCAAGTGCATCCCCTCATGCCTGAGATTTAAGAAGAGCCTCCTTCGTTCCCATAGTCCTGTCCACAGGCTCAATGTGGGCAACACAGCACCGTTGACAGGGGGATTAGGCTGGTGCAGAGCTCTCCTCACTGGGGCATTCCAAAAGAAATCACCAATTTGCAAAATCACCCTTTCCTCCAGAAAAAAAAAAGCAAAATAAACCAGAGAAACCTTGTGATAACAGCTTTCCTGTACCAGCAGAGACAGCTGGAGCAGGAGCAGGGCCAGCCAGCACCTCATGCAGCAGCTGAGGGAAGTTGGGAGTTACTGGTTGCCCAGAGGGGAGAATGAAGATTCCAGTCTCAGCAATCAGCTCATAGGAGCTTTCATGCAGCAGATAAAGCAGCTCACTAATTCTTTTCCACTTTGCCTGGAACCAATTTTTGCCTGGAAATCTTTCTGTCTTAAGTTTTAAGGGCTTCTCCCCTCCCACAATTAATTTCAGTTTTTTCTTTTAAGCTTTTTGTCCAACTTTGAAATGAGTTTCACTAATACAAAGTGTCTCAGAGAAAAGAGCTTCTGAGCTAAAACTGAGCAAGATTTCAGGTCACTGCATTAATATTGATAGCTTTAAAACAGTAACTGTGCATCAGGTACAGGATAGGATATTTTTCTGTGCAGCTAATACAGCTAAATATTATGTCATTACCACAAAATCTATTTCAAGATTATAGGAAAAAAGTAATTAATTTCATCCAAAGAGGCAAAAGATTTCTATGTCTAAAGCACACAGGAACAGTGACTCACATTGTCAAGTGCCAGGCAGCTGCTGCAGCCCAAAGCTGGCAGCTCTGGGAACTGGCATCTCCAGCCAGGTGTTAGCAACTCCACAGAAAGTTGTGCCTTCCCTTCTACAAGCAGGGAATGCTGGTCAGCTCTGAGAAACTGGGGTGTAAGACCAGGCATGCTACAGAACCACAAGCAGTTTTCTCATTGTAATTCAGTTTTGGCTTCTATTTCCCCAGGATGGAGGAAGGGTTTTGCAAATCCCAGTTGTCCCCGCCGGTCTCCATGTGATACCTGCTGAACTCTGCAAACTACAGTCTGCTACAGGATGAAAAAAACTGATGCTGCCCTACATTAACAAGTCAGGCTGTAAAGTGACATGTCAGGAACTGTAAATGATAACTACATTCCTACCTTGCAGCTTATAAAGTTAAGGTCAACAGCAGTCCAAACCCTGACCGGGCTCCGAAGCCTCCTGTCACTTGAGCTCCCTGGTGAAGTCCTCTGTGCAGAGCATTAGCATCCTGTGTAAATGGAGCATGGCATTTCATCTCACATCAACAAGAGAGACTGAGGAGGAAACACTGGCTTTATGAGCAGAAAGCTTCCTGTGCTAATAAGATACAGCATTTGAAACACTGGCACTTTTTTTAATCATATTCTTTCCGTATTAATTTTGGCTAATACAGTGTGACAGTCTCTAATGTGATCTGGCTCTCATACCCTACTGGTGATGACTAACACTACTTCAGTCTGATTCTTATGTGACAGGATAGGTGGAAAACTGATAATGTGGTAGAAGAGCAAAGTGCTTTCTAGTAGACTTTTCAAGGGCCAGATTCAGGTCCAGTAGTGGTTTTCAAATAATCAGATAATATCTCCACAAATAAATGTATACATATCCTGACGTATCTTGATGTGTAAGCACCTCTATTTTTTTGTTGTTTTTTTTCCCCTTGTGCTAGATAAATACATCAAGATCCTTTAATAACCCTTTATAAGGCAGCTTTATTAATTAGAAATTATTTTCTTAATTCTTCCCAGTTCTTGTTAAGCACCAGAATGGGATATATTGCAGTAACTGCTAGTAATGGATACAACAAACCAGCTGCCCCTCTCTCCCCTCTTGATATTTCAGTGCTTACATATTGATGCTTTTCCTCTTAACCACAGCTTTATATCCTGGGTGCATGTTCAATAGGTTCTCCAGTGTGAGCTCACATGTTCAGAGCTGCTGCTCTCCAGGCACAGTTCTTCACCCACATAAGCACAAGCTACATTCTTAATCTTAGATGTATCTTCAAAGTTCTTTAAAAGAAATTAATGTTACCCTGTTGACAGAGCTTGCATCAATCATTATTTACCACTTTGCCAACATCTAATCCTTCTACCAACTTAATCAGAAGAATTTTTTATTTTACTTCACTGAAAAATAAGTGTGGCAGGACCAGCACAGTTTTTTTCAGAACATCCCAGCTGCTTGTTATTTCCCATTAACTTTTGGTCCTTTGAGAAAAGCACAACATTAGTACTTTTTTGATCTCTAACCATTTCACATAACTTGTGATCTGAGACATAATCCTCCATTACTCTAAAGACTATAGTTGTAAGAACTTTTAATTTGAACTTTGCAAATTAACCACAGCAAAGAATCATTCACGCAGGATATCCCATCAGCAAAGATGTCACATTAAATTAGTGACTGTCCGGATCACTGGGTTTTTATTGAGCAGGATCCCTTATGAAGGTATTGATGTAATATTGTCAGTCCTGGGAGTGCACAGAGCACCAGATTCATAAGCACAGGTAGACATTGCTGCCTATTTCTAACCCTATCAAAACTATTATCTGGCGTGCAAATTACTTATGGAGATAAAAAGCATGATCATAATAGCAATATCCTCCTACTCCTTTTTGTTTTATATTATAGCAAATAGATGTAAAAAAATCTAGTACTGGTTATTCCCTAACTTTTTCACAGCCTGGGAAGACAGCAAACACTAATTAGAAATGCAACTAATGTTACTAAAGTAGCAGGACCCTCCACTTCTGCAGATTACACAATGCTATTTGATTTTTCCCTGAATACAGCTCTTGCTACATGAACAGAATCATTGTTTAGAAACCAATTGGACAATACTTACATTGACCATAATGAGCTTTGGCTCAAATCCTGTGTTGATTTGCTTTAACCCACAATGAAATTGAGAAACACAAAGAACTCTTGTAGCTGCCCGTGTAACACTGAAGTCAGATTCAAAGCCTGAAGTTCAACTGCTTAAGCCAATGTATGCCTGAGTGCTGCAGAGAGATCTTGTTGGTACAAACACTGACAAGCTCTTTTTGAAAAGATGCAAGTGATTTCTGCCATAGATGAAAATGAACAATGCCCAGACAATACACATTTAGGAGTGTTGGGAATCACAGCCACATTTGTATCATTCTTCAGGAAGCAAAATTATACATCAATTGTGTTTCCTTATGAAATATATAGATCTCTGGCTGATAGCACAGAAGATATTTTCTCTTGCTTGTCAGACACTCAAATGCATGGCCAGGGCTGTATCTGTTAGTATTTGTGGCAATTGGCCAGGAATACTGTTCACATGGTCCTCTGCCTTTATCTATGTAACTGTAATTCTATTCTAAAATCTGACAGGCTATCACTCACCATGGTCAGCCTTACACTGAAACTTACTTCCCCACATCAGTGCCATCATTTGAATTGATTTAATTCCACTTTATCCTTTTCCCTCAATGGACACAGACTTTCCATTTGCCCCACACCTTAGCCTTACAGGGCTGTGTATGCCTTTTAAACATTTTTCCATGAATTTAACTAATTGTGAGCCATGAGAGAAGAAAAGAGGAGTTTCAGATGACTGATCAGGCAGGGGATGGCAGCCAGCAAAACAGAACTACTGGCTTTCCTATGAGAGCACACAGAATCACAGGCTGGTTTGGTCTGGAAGGCACTTTTAGAGGTCATCCAGTCTGACTCCCCTGCAGTGGGCAGGGACATCCTCAATGAGATCAGGTTGCTCAGAGTCCTGACCAAGCTGACTCTGAAGTGCCACAGATGCTACACAGCTGGGAAACTGAATGCATAGCCATGCTCCTCTAGCAGGATGAGGCTGAAACTTATCATAAAGAGCATCAGAATATGCATCTGTGAGGATGGGGGGAAGAAAAAGTAGTGCAGAAAATGAAGCAACACAGGAAAGCAGCATATACAGCTGATCTCAAGGATCAAACATGTCTCCAGGTCCCCTGCCATAAAATAAGGGAAATCTCACAGAAATATCAAATGCTGAAATTTCATAAATCAACCACAAAAGCCAAGTTAGACACTTCTTCAGGAGGTCCTTTCCATAACACACCCAGGAACCAAGCAGTTCCATGTCTTCTGGGATTCTCTACTCCCTCCTGCAAAGTTAATTGCAGAACTGAATTGGTTTTTAAGGTAAAAAGCCTCTCATGCATATTTGTACAGCATAGAAAGCGAGGTAGGAAACCTCATCCAGCATGACTACCCATGATGGCCCAAGAAAGTAAAAGAAATGGTATAAACCTGTAGGGAAAAATGCCTTTAAACAGGCACTGAGCATAAAAGTCTACATAAGAAAAGAGCTGAGGCTGCACATGTTCTTTCATCATAAAATAATGCTAAAATTTTGAATGTTCTAAAAAGCAACAAGAAGTTTTATCTCTTGAGTTGAAAGTAATGACACATTAGTCTCTCAAACTCCAGCTCTGAGAAATAGTTTTATCACCCTCTCAATAAAAGCAATCAGAGAAAGACCCAGTTTTTCGGATTTGTGCAGTTTTGCTTTATTGTAATTTTCATTTGTCAACTCTAATTAGTGGGCTCACTGAGTATCTCTTGATATTCTCCAACTTTTAGTCTCTTTTCAAAGAATGTTCCAGCAGCATCCTGGGATGAAGATGTCCTTTTAATGGGCAGCTACAGAGAAGCATGCTTAGCTTCAGAAGATGGATGTTTTTTCACACTTCAGTGAGGAATTTCAGACACAATTAAAAGAGGACAGAGTGCCATGGTATCCTGGATATTGGTTACACCAGGTTAAGCAGCTTGAAACAGGCAGAGGTTGAAATGTGAAAGATTTCAGAACAGACTTTTGAAGCCTCAAACAAGCACAACACAGCCAGAACCTCTGGATGGCAGAAAGCTGCTCCTGGAGCACAAAGTAAATCTCCTGGAAATAAAAGACACTTTTTGTGACAGTAGAGACAAGGGCTCCAAGACAGACAGATCCAAAAGCAGTGATAGTTTTCACATTTTGGGGTAATGTCTTCTTGCTGTCTATTTTTACTAATGACTTCCTTGAGCCAAGCTGAAGGTAGTGAGCAAAGCCCTCTTCAGATAACCATGAACTGAAGAGCTAAGATGTGGAACTAAGGATCTAATTTCCTGAATCTTATGAGCCTGGAAAAATGAAATCATCCATAAAAATAGGTAGATTTGCCTTTCATGGCATTTCTGGAAGGCCAATAATTTCCTTAACAAGAAGATCATGTCCTTAGGTAAGACCTGTTGAAAAAAGCTGGGAGATGAGCAACTGAAAGCAAGTCAGCATGTGAATTCCTGACAGCTCAGAAACCTTTGCACAGAGTTCAGCTGGTTGTGCCTTTTTACACCCCACAGGCAGCCAAGGTCAAACTGCACAGGCCTTGGGACACCTCAGGCTGATGGCTCCTGACAGAGCAGGTTTCACCCATTCTGCAGGAGGCTCTGAGGGACACAGCAGTCCCTAATTGTCACTCTTTGGGATTATTTCTGTGTGCACAAGTACTCAACTGCATATTAAGGCCCTGGTGCTCAACTCTCTCTTGAAAAGATGCATTTCAAAGCTGTCCCAGACACTCGGCAGGTTCCTGCTGGGGCAGAATGGCTCTGGATGAGGTTCCATTGGAGAGGGGATATCCCTGCACACAAACAGAGCAGGGTGCTCCTAGAGCTGGAGCCAGGAAGCCTCACTGGGTGAAGAACTATTTTGTGTTTGAGAACTGACTTTAAAGTCTGCTGGCAATGCCACCTGGCAGCTAATGCCAGTAGAGCAACATGAAAAAAGCCCATTTTCATCTCCCAGAGTCTGTCAGTCCTCAGGCATTTACAGCAGGTGGTCTTCAGAGTTCACAGAACAAAATACAAGAGATTTCCTAAAACACATTTACAGCTAGTGGCTTCACTGTTCTAAAATCAGTATTTTCAGTCATCATCACCAAGATCATGATCCCTTTAAAGTCAATAAAATATTTATTTCCTTAAGTTAATATATGTTCTGTGCAAACTGCCACTGCTTCATTTCCAGGAGCTCTGTGTGAATATTCATATCTGAACTATACAGACATAACTTTATTTACTGTAGAAAAGTATATTAATACTGATTCATTTAAACACTTTACCAAAGTGGCAGCTTAGTTTAATCAAATATGGAAATAATTGGATTACGTTTGATTTTAAACTTTGAAAACCCAACTCTAAGATTTATCAAAGGCTGAATTTGCAAAGTTCTCATCATTAAAAATTGATATTATAAAGTGGGGCTACACTGCCTTCCCTGGCACATTGTCAAGCAACAGACCTTTTAAAAGATTAATTGTTCATGCCTGTGTGATTCCCCAAGTGCTCTGCACAGGGGTTACCAGCTCCCAAACACCAAGGCAAGTAGGGCCAAGAGCACCAGGTGGGAAATATTGTTCTGCTGCAGAGTGAGGGAAAGGCACTGCTCTCACATGGTACAAACCTGCCTGCACCCGAGGGCGAGTGCTCTGCCCTCCCTGCTCCTTCCCATCCTAGCCCCAAAGGTGAGTTCCTTCCTGATGGGGAGAAGAAAAGGGCAGCCAAATTCCTGCAGTGAAGTGCCTGCAGAGAGCTGTGGGGAACCCCCTGACTCTGAGCAGCTTTCCCAGTGCCTGTGCTCAGAGCAGCCCTGACTACTCTGCATTTAGCAAGGCAAGGGATGCTCCTGCTGCCTCCCTCAGGAAAACTTGCAGAAGTCAATTACTGAACTACTCCAAACATCCAAGCCTCACTGCAACAGGGCAAGCAACTTCTCAACTAACAATACTGCTACTGAAATGTATGTATTTTTTTGCTGTTTGATTCCTGTTTTCCAAATCAGAGAATGCTGAGGAATTGAACTCAAGGCTATGCCCTGGCTTTGCTGCTGTAGGTTCTCTACCCTGCTGCCTTACATCTCCATGCCCATGGAGACAGACTTCCATCAGAAGCATTTTCAGCCTAAATCCATTATATTTATCGAGGCTCTGGGTGACATCCCTATGGTCTTGCTGATGGAAACCATGTCAGGATCTATCCCTACTCCTCCAATGCAGCTGAGGAGGTAGTTTGCACTACTCATCTGACAATCCCTTACATGGCACCTGAGGCATGACTTTGTGGTCTCTCTCTATCAGCCCTCTTCTTTGCCCCTCCAAAACACACTCCAAGGGTGAGGACTGAATAATAATCCTCCAGTCTGTGACCCGTGGGAAACAGTGGGGTGCAGAGTCTGCAGTACAAACACGAGAAGCTGACAAATTTAAATAAACAAAAGCTCTTGCAAGGAAAGGCTGATACAGATACACTCACACATAATTATTTTTAAAATCTTTTCTCAGGAATGTAAGAACAAGAAAGCAGTGACAGCTAGAGGAAAACCACTACATCTAACTAAACATTTAAAATTATCTTCTGGAAAGAAATCTGCCCCATTTTATGGAATTTTGTTCATGTTAAAAAATCCTCTGGCAGAAGCAACCAAAATAGAAGACATCTAAAAAACCTGAAATTCTTGTGACAGCTTGTCAAAGCATTCTTCACCAACAAATTATCAGAATATTTGTGTTTGTACAGAGAGGTAAGTTCCTATACCTAAATAAGCTAATTATTGCAGAACACACATTTAAAGTGATACACTGTCCAAACAACCTTTTTCCCAGAATTTCACCACTTTCCATAAGTGAAACCTTTGCAAAGCATTAGTAAGGACGTGTGGAAATTAAAAAATGCACGCTGTCTCAGCGGAAGCTGAACACATCAGTTTTCAAGGCCAATTCAGACAGAAACACTCCCTCCCAACCATCCCCTCACTGCCAGCCCTGGCTAACACCCAGCTGACAGCTCTGGGGCAAGCCACCCAGGCTGCAGGGCTGCAGCTGCACAGGAGCCTTTAGCAGCCCTGCACTGAGCTGTGCAGGGCTCAGCCCCTCACTGAGCTGGGCAGGGCTCAGCCCCATGCCCAGGGACACGCTGCCCGCTCTGGGTGCCCCGGCTCAGGGCTCTGCCAGGGCTGCAGGGGTGGGGCACAGACTGGCACAGCCTCCGCCCTGCCAGAAATACAGGCCCTGGGACTTCCCAAAGCAGGAGCTGGACTCAGAGCACCATGTTTAACAGGTTTTGACATATCTATCCCCCATTAACTCAGCCAATGAACTTCTAACCCCTCCATATATTTGATCTTCATAACACACAGTGGCAATGAGCACCACAATTTAACCTCATTCTCATCTAAAACATACTGCACTTACTTATTTTAAATCTGCTGTCTCAGTCCTCAGCAAGTGCCTTCTGGGTTCCTTATAATGAGGAACAATAAATATTTGCTCTCTAGTCACCTTCTCAAATCAGTTATTCCTAGTGTCAAAGTTACTAGATCTAGGACAAAAATTTAAAGCAAATAATATTTACACTTTTTAGCTTATGAACTACAGTCTGCATGTTCATGACAGTGAAGCTAATGAAAATTTTGCTTGAGGAACTATGGATAAGACTACCAGATTTCTTTGCAGAATCAGTTTTGCTTTACTGAAACTTCATTTTAATGAAAAAGCCACTGAAGCCTTGGGGACATTGTTAGGTTGTGACCTGAAGTCCATGATTTTTGCCTACCTTTAATTAATAGTAATTAGCTTTCTCTTGCAATATTGGTTCCACATCCTACCTTCTTAAAAGCTGTCAGTGCTGTCTCAGGGTACTACAGGTTTTATTAATTGATGCTACCACAAAACAAGATTCCAACTATTCATTTGCAAATGATGATAATAACACAAACATGTAAAATACTTGCCTAAAAATGTGCTCAGGTCAGTCTGCCAAATACCTGAAGCCAAAAGTCGAAGATTATTGAAGTGGTTCTTAAATTCCATATTAAAGTTGTAATAGATTTTTATAATAGTAGATAATTTATTTCCAGTAATTTTCCTACAGTTTAGGTAACCCACTTCTTAGAGGGCTACCAGCAAGCTAAATGAGCCACCTTCAGCTAATACTGGAAAAAATACTTACAATTCTATGTATAAAAGGCTGATTTCTTTTCCCACAAAGTTTCAGCAAATGAACCTAAACTTACACAAATTTCTCCCTTTATTCTATAAAACCCAGCCCAAAGGTGTGATACCTCTTAGATATCCCATTTTTGGGGATCTTCGTTATTTCTTTTAGCAACACTACCTTGTAATTTACCCAAATGCATCAGTCTCCCACCTGATAACCTGCCAGGTGTCCCTCCCCAGCCCATTCCAGGCATTTTGTGGTGGATTATCCTAAAGAAATTGGGGTTTTTGCACTGGACTACCCTAATGCAAAGGCTTTGCACACACCCTCTGGTCAAGGTGAATTTCAGCACAGGTGATTATCCTATCCTGACAGTTCACATTAAAGACTTATTATTGACCTCAGCAATGCTCATCTCTCTGCAGGAACCGTGCCTATTAACACAGGAGCTAAAATGAAGAAGAAGAGAAAAAAAGACTTTTGAAATTCACGTCTCATCTTGTAAACATGAATGGATTTCAGGAGCTTTTAAAGCGTGCAACTATTAAAGATCAGTTCTAACAGCTTCAAACAATCCACCATAATGCATTTCACAAAACCCTTTCAGGACCTTTTTGAAGTTCCTCCTCTTGCATTGTTACAGCCTCTGTTACATCATTGCTCTGGGAGCACTTTCCGAAGCTTGGTAGGTGGATTTTTGACATAAGGTCAAAAACTCTTTATGACCAACTATAGAGATGGTTCAAAAGCAAGTAAAATCACCTTCTTTGAAGGTAGTTACCAATGGTGCTCTGCCCAGACAGACTGGATGTACTCCGTGTGCTCTGCAGGAGCCACTTTTATTTCCCAATTCATACTCACACACAACTGCCCCCCAAAAAACAAAACAAAATAAAGAGCAAACAGAGAAATCAGGATGGTAAGTTCTCCAAAATGTCTCTGCATAGCAGAGGATGGTCCTGCCCCACAGCCATGAGGGCATGAGCCATGTGTGCATCTGGCATCTCCATGCTCTCTCTTCCAATCCACAGTGACCAGTCCCCTCTCCCACCACCCTGCAGTGTCAGCAGCCACATTTTGGCTTCAAGCACCAGGACACTGGCAGCTGTGGATGAAGAAGAGGAGGAGGAAGGTATGGACCAAGTCCAGGGCTCACGGCTGAATACACAACTCGGTGACAAAACACCACATGGGGGTCCATGGCCTGATTACAAGCCAGAAGCTCTCTCAATCCATTGTGCATCTTTGCACAAATGACTTTGCATCTCCACATTTATTTCCCAACATTTTCCCTCTCCATGAGACACTGAGTACTGATGGCTGACTATGGAACACTGCAATGCATTTACTTTGAGTATGAATAGGAAAGTGCATCCTTGCAAATCACTCCTTTTCTCTTGGAAGCATGAAATTACAGGAACAAGAAATCCTTTCCTGAAATATCTCTGCACTCTGTTTGCTTTAATGATTCAATCTTTTGACCACCTTATGGTCCTTCAAATAAAATAAAAATTAATAACCTCAAACAAAGTGCTGTGGTTTGTGCTAAGATTCAAATTATTTTAGCTGTGAGAAAGAAGGAAATCCCTCCTTAGAAGGGGGGATGATTTAAAAAAATGCTGACAGCACATCAATGATACTAACAGAAATAACTATGTTCAAATTGACAACTCATGAGGATTGTGGAAATACACTACCCATTGGCTCCTTCTCATTTTATTGACCATTTCCTACTCAAGCAGATTCTGAAGTGCCGTGATACCTCCAAGATGGGTTCTTAACAGCACTGGAAGGCAAAGATAGCACCAGAAATGAGCAGGCACAGACATGTCATCTGGTTCTGGTACTAAAATAGCATTCATTCACTTACTGCATTCATTCTTCAAAGTTTCTTTTTTTGGGGGCAATCTTGAACTCTTAGCTCTGCTGGAACACACACTAACACTACTGTCTCAGTTTTGAGACAAATTTAAGAGAAGACACTCTGCAATGAGTAGTCTCCTCTAAAGGGTTTCAACAATCCCCCTCCACCAAAAGAAAATGAATACTAATAGAGGAAAATGAAAAAAAAAACCAACCCAATGGTTTATTAACAACAGATTGCCACAAGGTAAGGGAAAAAAAGTAAATAACTGATCGACACTGAACTATCAGAACTCACCCCACACACACGCACACACAGAGGAACACACACACACATGAACAAAGGCTCAAAAATGCCTGAAGAATGTGGAAAGTTTTGAAGAAATACCCCTTCCTGACATGTGGTGAAAGATGGGCTTTCACTCTGAAGAAGTGGAGCTTCCATGAAGGAGTTCTAGCAGGAGGCAAAAACCTGGTGGCTCTCTGGTGTCAACCTCCTCATCACGGCAGACAGAGCAGCTGGGCTGGAGCCTCTCTGTGTGTTTTCTCTCCCTGGTTTGGCTTTCCAAGGCTGGGGCTGGAACAAACCAGCCCAGCTCCTGCCAGTCCCACTCCTTCAGCCTCGGACCAGCAGCTCTTCAGTTCACCTCAAGGCAGCTGAAAGATTGCTACTGCAGCTTCTCCAAGCCAAAGAAGGGAAAAGCTTTTTGCCTGGGCCAACAAAACCAAGCTGGCCAAGCAAAACCCAACTGAATTGTACCACGGAATGCTTGAGCAGTGAGGCTTCACAAATTCCTGCCAAAAAGCCCAAGGCTCCTCTCTCCCTAGCCCCACACACACCTGAGCCCAAGTCTTGAGATACAGACACTACTTTTGGGCATAAAGCAGAGGATCATGGAATAGACTATCACTACAAATCACTTCAAGACAACTACTCACATTCAACATGCATAAAACCCATTAAATCAGGTACAGGCATCTCAAAAACATTTACCATTTTTAGAACCAGTCTGCAATGACACCAGGACCCCCAGTAGTGGCCATTCACTTCAAAAAGCCCAAGGAGCTGAGGGTTGAGCACTGCTGAAACTTTCCTCCTTCCTTCCTTAAGCTGAAAATGTTCTACCACTCTACAAGCCTTTACCTTCAGAAACTTCAGCAAGTCCATAAAAATAAACTCAGCCATAAAGAGATTGCTTGCAAATAAACAAAACCTGCTGCAAATTCTCACACTTGTGTGTGAGAATCTCCCAACACTTTACAAATAGTTCTGCAGACTCTAACTCCTGAACCCTTTGTTTTACATTTTTTTCTTAGGCATCTATCACCAGGATATTTAAGTATCCAACAGTTACAGAAAAGACTCAACAAGTTACCTTTTTAGTTCTAAGCTCCTAGTACTTTCCAAGCATAGACTTTGACACATGAGATACATGAAAATGTATCATCTTTCACAGATCCTTCCCAAAGCTGCCTGTGAGACTACCAGACTGTACTGGAAACAACAGACCAAACCAGTGTCAGCTGAACCTGGAAACCCTGTATTTACTGAAGCTGTGAGACCCCACGCAGACTCAGACCATGCAGCAGCACTGCTGGGTGTCTGGCTGCTGGGACAGTGACATGGCAGATGGCAGCACGGGAGCTGTGTGTTCCCCACGGGTGGCTGTGACTCACACAGCCCCACAGGAGCCAGATGTGCCCCCACTGCAACATCTGGGCAGTGGCTCCCAGACACATCCTGGCACTGAATGGAGAAGTCAGACCACGAGGCTGCTCTGTGATAACCCCCAAGCAAAACTCCTCAGCAGATGGTGCTGAATGGACCCAGCAGTTCAGCTGTCCATGGAAGAACGCGGGGCAGGGCTCGACTGACACCTCTCAGCAGCACTGCCACAGCCAGAGACTGCTGAGGGCTTCACTCCTCCCTCTGCTCTCACTTGCAGTGAGACATTCAGCTGCTGCTCCTAAATCAAATGGGGAAGAAGGGGAGAGTGATGATGGCTCAAAAGAGGAAAGTGCAATTAAAACATTCAGAAAAAATAGCTATTAAAAGTATCTAGGAAATTATTCATTTTTATTGACTATTTTGATTATTCAGACTTTGGTCAGCCTTGTGAATATGCACTTGATTTTAACACTACTATCCGTAGTCTTTTAAACCACTTAATTGCTAAGAAAAAATGAAAAACTTGGAATGAAAAGCTTGTAAATTAAACATACAGCCATCTAAAACCCTGAGCAAATGTATATAATTTAATATAATAGCCCTGAAATAGCATTTCCTCTGCTCAAGTTGGTACTTACAAATCTAGATGGGTGTAAAGGTTTCATTATCTAAATGATATGCTAACACTTTTTTGAATTTCACAAATTATATGTTGGCAGTAACTTCTATTGTACTGCAACTCATTTCAGTATGAAACCACCTTGTACAAAAGCCAGCACTGGGATTTAAATTATTTCTAAGAAACATTATGTATTTCCTAAAGTATGATTAAATTTAATTTGATGCATTAAAAATAATCAATGTTTAATTTTTGCCCGGAACTTCACAAGTCTTCTTCCTGGGGGTTTCCCAAAGAATTTTCATTACCTAATGAGGCAATTCTACCACAAGAACATTATTCATTACAGCAATTTAAGTACTAAAGAAGCACCTAAATACATACTGCTCTTAAGAGTTATTTCTGTCGAACAGCTGGACTATTGTTCATGTCTCCCTTTTTCTGACTTCTTAATTGCTAATGTACATGCTAGTACTAGCTGTACAGTACTAGCAACCTCTGTACAGTAATAAAGAGGTCAAAGCTGCTTTCAGATTTTAAGAGTTTTAGTTATTATGGTTGCAGCTTAATGAATCATCTACCAGCCACAGCACTGATTTATACCACACAACAGCAAGCAGAGAAGCAATTTCTTTGTCCCAACATACCAAAAGGCACAACAATCAACTCTGCAAGAGGAGAGGTTTGTGCTTCTCTGAGCTCTGAATGGAGCTCTGGGCAGGCAGTGGAGGTGATCAGTAAGCCACTTCAGCTGAAATTGGGGTTTCCAGGTCCTACATCTTGTTCCTTTCCTCCTCTATGGTGGCAGAGAGGGCTTGTGGGCATACATGTCTTCTGCTGTGTGTTACAGGGCCTGACTGGCATCACTGTATCCTCCCATGACACAGAAAGAAAATGAGGGTTTTGTTTGGAAGGAATCATAGTGGAAAGTACTGCTGAGCAGGTATTTACTTTAAACATTCAACATTTGTAAACCCAGCATCTGAAGAAAAAGCAGTTGAAAACCCTCCCTGAGAAGACCAAGGAGTGAGTAGAAGCAGCAAGAGAAATAGATGCTAAAAACAAGTCTCTGAGGTTACCCCAGCACACAGGCACTTAACCAGAGATGCCCTTTGCAGTGGATTTTCCTACCTGAGCCACACTGCTTGCAGAGCTCTGCAGCTGCAGCCCCCAGCCCTGGGCTGCTGGCAGCATCACCCAGTGCAGGCATTGTTTGCACCATGCCAGAGCAGCAGTGCTCCGTTTAAAATGTGAGGTAACTTTCAGGGACACACATTTGCAATTCATGACTTCTTTTCACAGGCCTGGCTGCTTTTCAAAGAGGTTTAAAAACCAGATGTGGAAAATAAGATTGCTAAAATGATTTGGCAACTTAATAAAGGGGTTCTGCATGTTCCCAGGGTAGATTTTCAACAACAGAGCACAACAAACACATGAGAAAATGCTTTCAGGGCAAGGGAGAAAGGCTTTGAAAATTTAGCACTGTAGGAGAATGAAATAAAATGTTTTCTTTATATGATTTGGTTTTTGCATTAAACATTTTTGTCTATCTCCATGTAAACAATTTTGAGAGGTTAAAATTCCTATTTTCTGGGGGGAAAGGATCAATCTCAATTGCATGTGATTTCAGTTCTGAGTCTTGGTTATGCTGTCTTGTCTCACTACTAGAAGATCAGGCAGCATAATGTACAGGTTCAATGCTTCAACTAAGAACAACAAAAACCCCACAATTACTATCAATACGAAACAAATTTGTAAAGTAGGAGTAAAAACAGGGACAACAATGCAAAAATCAAGAACAGAAAACAACCTTAGACAGCACTTGCTGTCAACATAATTCTACTTGGACAGGCCATCAGGTCATAGTGGTTCAGATACCATGAGATCCACCCTTGATTCCACCAACTCCACTTGTCTGGTCAGGCCATAGCGTTCTACTTGCCATCTCAATATTTTGTCTTATTTTTCTTTGTCCAGATGATTTTTCCCTGAAATATCAAGCTCAACATGGAAATGCATTCTACAATGTAAACCAAAGAATGGTGCCAGCTGAGCACCCTCTGTGGGCACAGATGTTCTCCAGTGCAATAAAACCAGAAATTATTACAGGTGGCACTTGGGACAAAGAAGAACATCAGCTAGAAAAAACAAAGACAAACCAACCAGAAAACCAAACCCAAGCTGTTGCTCACAGCCAAGCTAAAAAGGCCTCTCTGGCAGAGTGCAGTGGAGATCATGTTCCTTGTGTTATGCATGACAGCGAAGTCACACCTGAAAATGCAGTGTAAGAAATAACCAATCCTGCTGCCTGGCAAAATAAAGCGGGACATTTACACCAGTTGGTATAATTTGGCAGAATGTCACTGCCCCAGCTGTGCACACAGAAGTGAAGACAGAAAACCACAAAAGCATGCACAGACACACAGAAACGTGCAGGAAGAGACACGATCCATGTCCCACGGGAGCAAGGCTGGGGTGAGCCCATCAGGGCTGCCTGCCCTTGAACTTCATGGGTGAGGGATAAACACTTGGCATTTAGAGAACAGCTTGAAATGGTAATGCTCTCTAGAGGCATTTTGTGTGCCAAATAAATATTCTAAGTTTATATCAAGATTATTGCCACCTATTTAATGGCTCATTGATTTTAGAAGCCATACCAATTCTCTCTTTCCTTTCTGTTGAGGTAGTTACAGCAATAACTAACCATAAAAATTAGATAAGATGCTGAAATGTGATTTTAAAACATCTGTGCATTTGAAAACCCCACTTTTAAACGAGACATGAGTTAATGTCTGCCTGCCTTACCTACATCATGACCTTTGTCCATGAAGAATCCAAAGACAGACAAGACAAATTGGATTATACTGAGCATGATTTTAAAAATAAAAAAAAATATCAAATCCTTGAAACTCTACCATTTCTTCTATGTTCCTTTGAAGCATATATGAATACAAAATCAAAGAGCTGGTTCCCAGGGAAAGGCTCCAGCCTCAGATGCCTCAGAAACATGTGTGCTCTGAACGATCTCCATACCCCTCCTTCAGAATAGGTCAAAAATAACTCCACTGTAGCAATTTCCCATCAGATGAACAAATGCACATCTGATTTTCACAGCATCAGATCCACTTTCACATTCTTATTTATAAAAATCAGAAACTACCTGGAAAATGCAAACAAAGCACCGCTTCTCTGCACTTATCAAGCAGCAGGTTTCAATTTTTCATTTCAAGTAGACATTATTCAATTCACTAAACTTCTAAGTGAAATATTTTAAGAAAAATGAGAGAAATAGAATCTAAAGAACACAGTGAGAGTTCATTCAGATATTCCAACAGAGAAAAATAAGAGAGATTTTATTTAGCAAAGAACATTCTTAGTGGCTTTTAATCTTATGCAAGGTCCAAAAAAACTTAAAAATCTTAAAAACTTATTTACCCATAATAGAAAAAATGTCTTTTCCAAAAAGGCCAGTAAATTTCAACACCTTGATTGACATTTTCCCTTTATCTTGCTATTGTGTCCTCCTTAATGCCCTATATAATCTTTTTTTCCAAGTACTTGATTCAACAATAATTTGGGGTCTGTGGGCCATGCAGAGGCATTCAGCCCCTGTTTCTTTACAGCATTATCTACCCTCTCCCTGACCCAGGAGGATTGCAGAGGTTCATGTTTGCAGTGAATGCTCACTTCACATTTTCAGCTAAAACTCTAGTCAGTGCAGAAAACTTCCCAAAATTGCTTTGCAGTTGACCAGATGGGAGATCATCCAATTCCTGAGGCACTGAAACCAGAAGGCCACTTTGTCCCTGCTAGAAGACTTTTTTTTTTCCTGAAATATGGCATCATTTTCTCTCAGAACAAGCACAGACAGTGCTGTATGTTACATCTCACCCAGCAAACAGATCCAGCCCCCAGCAGATCCTGCAAACACAATACCAGTAACACACCAGCACTTCACTGGCCACCTTTCTGCACACACTTATCTCCCATTACTGTTTTAGTCTGCAATAATCTCAATGTTTATGCTATAAAAATAAGGATCTTTTTTCCCTTGGTTACTTTGCATATCCTTGTTCAGTTACACTACCTGTTTTCCTTACTCCTGGTACTTTTATTGCTAGGTAACGTGGGTGACATTTGGGCATCTGTTCAAACATCTTTGAACACTTTCCCAACTCCTATGGTGTCCTTTGTGGCACTCTCTCAATTGATTTCATGGAATTATTTTCACAAATTCGTCAGTCCCACAAAAAATTATTTGCAAAATTTCATATAAACAGCAATTAGCAGATCCAAATGGTTATTCAAAAATACTCAGTGGGTCTCTGTTTTGTTCTGCTGCATCTCCTCCCAGTACCCTAGGGATGCAAAGAACCTGGATACAACCCCTCTGACACAAACTATGGGTAGTTTTGCAGATTCAGAGTTCTGCCCATCTTATACCTCAGCTCTGAATGAAATGTATCAGACACCAACAACATAAACCCCTCCCAACCTACACATGACCCATCACAGACTTGCACAAAATCTATTTGCAAATGAGCTACAGGCCAAAAACTGTTCATTTAAATAATGTGCTAAATGTTCTTGAATGAAACTTAGAAGAACACAGCTTTGTGCTGTCAGGCATTTCACATGTCCTCAACGAAAGCTATTTGATAATGACTAATTATCCTGAACTACATTCAAATTCAGTCTTGATTATGATTATTACTGATTAAGTACTACTCAAACTCCACACTTCAGTACAGTATCTGAGATTCAGAAAATGAGTGCCCATTGCCCATGGCAGCATTAACACACACTCCAGCCACAACTACAGGTTCTAGCATGACATGTACAGGTTTCCAAACAACTGGGATTCGTTACTTTCATACAGTTCAGTGATACTCACAATTTCAAAATGAATTTTGACCCTTTCTTAGTCACTCTTGAGCTGTGTCCCTTCTACAGCAGTGAGCCAGTACCTTTAGGTACTTACACAGGCTGATAAGATCTCCCTAAGCCTCCCCTTGTCCAGGCCAAACTGAGCTCCCTCAGCTGTTCCTCATGGAAGATGCTCCAGTCCCTTTAGCTGTGGCCCCTTGTTGGTCTCTTTCCAGTATCTCCATGTCTGTCTTGCACTTGGGAGCCCAACACTGGGAACAGCACTCCAGGTGCAGCCTGACAAGTGCTGAATAGAGGGAAAGGATGACCTCGTGCAATCTGCTGGTAATGCTTCTAATACAGCCCAAGATACCACTGAACTTCTTTCCAGCAAGTGCACATTTATTGGCTCACGGTTAACTTGGTACCCACCAGGACCTCCAGGTCCTTTTCTGCAAAGCTGCTCTCCAGCTGGGCAGGGTGAAGTGATGGATGACTAAGGCTGAGCTCAAGGCTTTCATATACAAAAGGGTATATTCTTCACACATTGCAAAGGAGTGTTCACTTCAAAAACAAGTATTTAATTTTGCTCACAGCCCCTGACCCAGATGGTCTGGGCAAGAATGGTCCCAGTTTACTGAGTCACTCACAACTTTGGTAAGGTTTCCAGTAAGCTCTTTATCAGCCACTGCTTGCCTGCCTTTAAAACTTACATGCAGCCAAAGTGCTTGTTCATGTTAATGAGTCAATTCTAGTATGTTATTTGTACTAGATGTACTGAATATTAGTCTTTCATTACCTGTTGTACATCATGCAGATAAAATTACATTCTCTGTGAACAAACTTCTTTGCAAATATAAAATCAAAGCAAAGAACATTAAGTTGAAACACAATTGATAGTGCAACATAAATTTCATTGCAAGGAAGAGGTTCAATTCTTGCTATTTGATTTTCTCTGTATAATAGTACCTATTTACTAGACCAAGGAGTGAATAATTTTTCCAATTCTCTACTGGTAAAACATGGTAGCACATAATAGCATGACTTTGCTGTATTATTAAAAAGAAGGTCAGTATTTCAGTAACACTCTTGTGATCAATAAAGTTACTCAGCATAAGCTGAACATCCTGTGACTCTGAAATGTTAAAACATATAATTCCAATCATGTTTCCACTCCTTGCTAAGTACCGCTGCAACGTAAATTGCAATGTCAGCTGCCTAGATAAGGATTATGTAAGCCAAGGAAAAAAATAGTGTGAACATCTAACCGCAAGTCAGCATGAAAATAAATGACTCAAACATGGAAAAATTTGGATTTTGAGACTGGCACTGCAAGTCCCATCTGGGTCCATTTCTGTGCAAACACAACAATGGCTTTATTACAAAACTAAAAAAACCTAATGGCATTAGCTTCTGCAAAGAACAGATATATTTCATTGAAATATTCAGCTCCCAGATTGTGGTATCATACAAGATGGGAATAGTAGGAATATTATCCACAGAGAACAGAGCTTTCATAGCACATAACAAAATTACAGTGGTTTACAGTTTATAAAAAAAAATTAAAAGAAAGCTATGCAGATATGAAAGTAATCCAAGGGCTGCCAACATAAGAAATAAGAATTGGAAATCCTGCAGTATTCATTTTTTTTAAAAAAGATATAATTTTGTTTTGAGAAGAAATTGTTTCAAAATGGCATGACACACTCAAGCCACAATATAGAAAAGACAACAAATATGGTTGTTTCCTCTGTCATAATATAATAGATGTTTTGAAATGCTTCAATAAAAAGTTTGAATGAAATAGGATGCTGCTTAAAATGTCCCAAATCATCATAAGATCATGGGCTCCACAGAGCAATTAAGTGCCACTGCCATGAGTGATTGCAACACTGAGTCTTTGACCCATCAAAAACAGCAGAATTCTGCTTCCTCATTAAATAGATCACTTTTGAGAAGGGAAGGCAGAATTTCTTAAAATCTTACCAGTGGTCCCAGTCTTGTTACCACTTCAGCACTCAAGGCTTCCTTCCCATGGGAACTATGCCATTAAGCAACAAACTTGTCAGTCAAGGCACCACTGGTATTTATGTGTTCAGAACTGGAGGTTCCCAAGAACAGCTGTACCTATAAATACACTGTTCTGAGCCAGGCAGGAATCACTGCTGAACCTTCCCAGCAGCAATGACACATCCCAAAGCAACACATTGGCTGGCAATGGAAATATGCAGGAAGGTTGAAAGAGGGCAAGAAAAGTGCCTCAAAACCTTTATGCCAGGGGCAAACTAGAGAAAGCCAAATGGGACAGGGAAGATGAGATCAAGGCACTCGAATTAAACAGAGTTGTAGATGGATGGAGAGACTGAGAAGTGCCACCTTTGTGCAGCAATATTTTTTAAGGCAAACACAAGAAAGTGTTCACAGAAAGTCTAATGGTTGTACTTAGTATTTGGATTAACCTTGTCCCCTGGAACAGTTTGACACTAATTATTCACCCAGCCCAATAAGTCAGACTAAGTAGCTACATGGGGCTGTAAGCCAGATGGGCAAGCAGGGCAGGAGAGCAAAGTGGAAAGTGGAGACTTGAGGTGGACCCCAAGGGACCAGAGATGCCCAGATAAATGGGTTTGAGAAAGGTATTCAAAGTGTCAGCTTCATTATGAGCTAATGAACATTAATGTTGGTTTAGTTCACTTACAGCAATGTAAACCCTTCCAAGAATGAGGGAGAAACAGGGGAAGAATAATTTGCTCTGAGTTGTAAATCAGTGGAGAGTCTTCTTAATAACCTTCTGGTTTATCAGAAAACTTCCTGCTCTTCTGATCCCTGCTGCTGGGGGACATCTCCCTCAGATGGCATTGGGGTCCTGGGGACTCCCCAGCTGAAGGGAGATGATCAGTCTTTTCAAGAGCTGGAACATGTGATAAAAGGCAAAGGTATATTTAGGGAGCAATAATAAAGGAGAATACCTGAGGAAATCCCAGACTACTAGCACTTTAGAGGCTTAAATGACATGCAGTGCTAAATACATAAATTGCTTATTGGAGAACTGATTTTATCAGAAGCTTCTCTGAAAGGCAAATAGGAGCACATGAGCTGGATGATCTTCAGGGATTACCTCAGTGGAGGACAAGAACAGCCCACCCCAAAGTGTAGAAGCCAGCATGGCTGAACAAAGAGCTCCAAACTGAGCTGGAAAGCAAAAAACAGTGAGGGCAGGGCAGGGCAGGGACTGGCTGTCCTTAATGAGCACAGAGGCATTGCCCAGGCAGGCAAGGCAGGCAGGCAAGAAATTAGGTAAGTCAAGTCACAAGTCCCTTCCCAAGCGCTAGTACTGCTTTCCACAGGAGTGTATTGAAAGTCTGAAAAAGTTTACAAAGATACTGGACAAATTCATGGATACCAGGACTGTTAGGTACAAAGACAACCTTTCTGATATAGGAAGTCTCTAAGGAATGACAGTGGCTTCTGTCTAGGAGACTGCTCTGGTAAAACTGCTGCAAATGCCAGCTGCCCTCTCACCCTTGTTAACATCCAGCCATGACTGGCCACTGTCATAGTGGGATACCTGGGATCTGGCATGGAACAGGCTTCCTTACGTCTGTCATCCACTGTGCTGTACCTGTACGTGCTGGATTTGAATTCACTCACAGCTGGAGGTCAGCTCCACTTTCCAGCATGAAAATTTTTAAAAGTGAAAATGACAGGAATTAGCACAGAAGGGAAAACATCTCTGCTCTCATGTTGAAAAAACGTCACGATTTCTAAGATAGAGTAGCCTGGCATCTGAAATAGTTTTCCCTCTGAAGCTATTGACCTACTTTGTTAGCTATACAATTTCTTACAAATTTACTATATTATAACAGCTGTGTTCATGCTGTTCTAGTGTCAGCACTTCTATTCTAAACCCCATTTTTTACACACTTCCGTAATAACTCAATTATAAAACTTGGGTAAAACGTGGCTCTCCACAAGCATTTTCTTCTCCAAAGTACATTTGACCATCCATAAAAATGCACCATTGCAAAATGCCAAATTGCCCACTTGGGTCTGATTTGTCCCCCAGAGCTTGGTGAGATTCTGACTGAGGGAGCTGGGGAAGGTTTCTGAGCCCATCCGTGCTGTCTGGAAACAAAAACCTGCTCTTGCCACTGCCAGGCTGACTGCAGACACATGATGTGTGGCTCTGCATGGCTTTTCTGTGATGCCTGGGTGGGTTTACACAGACTCCCAGCACCCTACGGAGCTGCTCTGCAGTCAGACACCCCAACTGGGATGGCAGCTTCATGGGGGACAGTCTGGAAAGTGCACAGCACTCAATAAAGGGGAGGCTTGAGCTGGGAGAAACCAGTGTAGGAAGGGAAAGAACAGAAGAAGAAAGGGCAGTTTGGTTTCCTATGACACCGTCAGCAGTTCCCTTGCAGAGCTGCACACAGGAATAAGGAAGGGGAACACAACAGCTGTACAGACTAAGTGGCAGGAAGAAATCTATCTCCCCAGTTCAACTACAGCCAAGCTTTGTCTTTCCTAATTCCCTCCCTGCTTGCCGAGGACGTGTCCTTGCAACTCTTGGATCCCTGCCCCAAACTGGCTTGTAGCCCTCCCATAAGTTTTTCCTACTCAATCCTACTCCTTCTGCTGAGAAGGCACCAAAACCACATGAGATATTCAAGGTGCTGGAGCAACATAGATATGGTGGCACAACAGTGTTTCTCCATTTTGTTCCCTATTTCTCTCCTAATAACCCACAACATTCTGTTTGCTTTTCTGCCTGCCCCTGAGTCTAGCACCCAGGCAGCCACAGAGCTGACTGCTGTAGACCAGGTCTCACTCCTGTACAGTAATTCTTTGCTTAGACACATCAGGCCAGGTAGCACATACGCCCTGATGCTGCTTCCACACATCCTGCATTGTGCTGTCCTTGGCACTGGCTGCACACAGCCTGAGCAGGACACAATCACCAGGCAAGGACTTCAGACAGAAGGCATCCTGTAGCAATGCCTCCACCTGACAGCACCGAACCCCGAAGGCGCTAAGCTCCAAAACATCACCAAGGCTGAAGTAAAATCCGCCCTCTGTACATCCATGGCTATCCAGCTTCTTTCCCCACTTAAGTGTAATGCACAAGGAAGTCTCCACACTGGAGACTCTCTTCTAAATACAGGATTACTGTCATTCTTAAAGACTTATTACTTTTCAGCCATACTCTGTTTTTCTCAGTCTGGATTTGCTTTTGGAAGTCTCCAAACAGTCACTGGGCTCCAAACAGCAGCAGCTTGTTTACAGTAAAATCATCAGAAAATCTTAATTCAGGAAATGGGAAGATATTAAGCAATTACCATTTGTCATATAAAATACATCTTGAAAACTTTTTATATAAAATGACCAATCATTTTATGTGTAAATGATGTCCTACTGAAATAAATGAAATTCTGTGCCTACAAAATTAGGCATGACCATGTCCAGTCAATTGTGATTCAAACAATTGATTCTCTTTGAATTCTTACAGCAAGAAATGTTGCTGTATACTAATTTGATAAGTTACAGAAATCAGATTAAATTCTACAGTTCATTTTAAAATATCACAGAAAATATTTTATCTGCTCCTCCTTTCTTCAGATGCCATGACCAAGTGAAAGAATTCAGATACAGTCCATAAATGGATCTTCCCAGCCTCTACCTAAGCACATATGTGACAGCTGTCAATTTGGAAATAGTTTATCACATCAGAAAGACGACAGGAAAACACTACTGATACAGCAGCAATGGCAAAACCATGTTAAAATGGAAATCCTGTGGGAAATCTCTTTGCACTACAAGAGATGGCTAGTAGTTAGAGAAAATCATTAAAGCCTGAATTGAGGAAATGGGTTAATTTTTTCACAGCAAAGGGTAACAGATAAAAGTAAGCAAACATCACCAACCTTCCAGGAAGAGCCATCCCTTGTACAGAGTGCAGATACCTATCAACAGTGCAGGGAGGGCACTGGATTTCACAGGCACACTGCTATACTGGATAATGGCTTTATAATCATCATATCATTTCCATACACCATGCAGACAATGCAGTCACGCGAGTGCCATGATTGCATAATTGCACGATTATTAGATTAATCCACACAGGCAGCAATTACGCTCACACTGCCACAGCTGCCACAGCCCACCCCTGCTGCCAGCACCTTGGCTCTGGATCTGCCAAGGAGCCTGGGAAAGTGATGGGTGTGGGAGGCATGGGAATCCCCTCCTCAAATGCTTCTTCAGGACCTGCAAGGATACTGCACTTCCAGGTGTTTTGGAATACACCAATCAGCTGGGATGGCATGTGGCCCTTTTGAAGACAGAGACTTTCCTCTACATTTGGGAATTTTCTGTGTCTCAAGAGAGATACTGGGAACATATACACATACTATATTTGTATATATACAAAATATCAGCAAAGATTGACTCTTGAACTGACCCCCTCAAAGTTCATATCCTTCCAGACCAGCCCTTTATCCAGAAGCACCAGGTGTGCTTTTTTGTATGACTAAAATATATTCCAGCACTGGGCAAAGACTATGAAGCTTTCCTAAGAAAACTAGGACAACTTCCTTAAAGCTAGGAGAAATTCAAGGTGTATGAGCATTGTAGCACATCTGGGCTGCATTCCAAATGACAAGGGCTAAGATAGGGGATTGGGGAATTTTATGAAGGTAAAACTTCACAAAGCTTGCTTTTGGGACCCATTTAAATGTGAAACTCAGGAACTACAAACCTATGGGAACCAGGGAAGAGATGCCTAATTCATTCCCACTTTTAAAGGTCTTTAAATAAAAAACTCCCTGGGGAATGCAGAGCAATACTTGTCTGAGTGAGAGCACCTCAAGAGCTGCATGTCTGAGTGCTGCTCAAGGCTGACAAGCACAGCTTGCCTTACTTGCACAGTCCAGGGGATGTGCTTGTTATGGTAAATGCTGTCAGACTGTGTATATTAAAACTCTGGTGACTTTAAGCAGAAAACAGAAGGGAAGTAGGAACAGTCCTCACCCTGGTGTGTACAGCAGCCATGCAGTGGGCATCATGATGGCACTGAAAATTATCTGAATTTAATTTGAGAAGTCCTTTTGACCACTGATAAAAAATAAGGAAGCTTTTCAGCCCCTGAAATACAATTCCTATTCCTTCTCCCAAAACACAAGTTCTATTTTAAGACAGAACTGATCTTTAAAAAGCATAAAAGCTGTTTCACAGCTCCACCATACATTCCTGTGAAGTGTGCCTCATAAGCAACAGCAACTAAATTAACTTCATAACAATGTGGTGGGATTTCATGGGAAAGAAAAACAAACAACATTGTTATGTGAAGAGACACACTTTTTCATAAGATCTCTGCCCACTGGGTGAGAATAACCATGCTTCCAGCACACTGTTCTCGCTCATTTAATAATAGGATACAATCTTGGATTGTGTATATGTTGACAGAAAGCAGAAGTGACAGAAAGTTTGGAAAGCTTTGATTTTACTATATGCTTGTTGGAATTGAAACACATGAAGAGAACCTCTAGGCTGCTAAAATCTGTCACTTGAACATCAAATAAATATAAAAAAAATCAGGGGTTTTTATATGCCAATAGAAATATCCCTTCTATTTCCATTGTGAATTGCAATATCTGGTTTAGGCCTTTTCTGTTTCAGCCACTTCATAAGCTTCTTTCTGCTTTGGGGATGCAAATATTCTGCACCTGCCAAAGAATATAGCAGTACCTCAAAGTTATGTCAAACCCCCTGCACAGCTGGAATTTGAAGTCCAGAATCTGAAAACAAGGCATGAAGAGGATTCAATGCTAAGGGACATGAAAACCCCAGCTGAAGACTAACCCACAAAGACCATGGTGAACGTGGGCTCTCCTGACTATGGACAATATTCAGTAACCTGGACAGAGCCCTGCTGTTTCTTCAAAATCAGCATCAATCCTTAAAGCTGCAGGAGGTTCCATCTTTCTGAAACAGGATGGATTAATAAGGGCAAAAACTAAATTCCTAATGCTCTGAAACATGCTCTGTTTTTTTTTTTCAAAATCCTCCAATCATAACAGCTACTTCTGAAAAGCACAGGCTATTTAAGTGCTTAACTTTGAACATTTTGACTTTCTAAACTTAATTCCATAAAAACACAAATGCTTATAAACCTTCTAGACAGAGGCAGTCATTACAGCTGGCAGCTGTGAGGGCATTTTACATGTTTCAGTAATAAACCTATCTATCCCTATTAAATATTAACATCCAATCTCTCCCTATTACCTATTATGTCATCAGTCACATCACTTTAAGGAGGAAGGTCAGCAAAAACAACATAACAAGTCTTTTGTCCTTTTTTAAAATACAGCCTGAGCAGTTTATAGATGTTAATAAAACCCCTGACAAGAGATGCACTATTTATTAAAAGGACTGGTACACAAGCAGGAAAAATAGAATGTTTTCCTGCTTCAAATTTGTTTATCTGTTGTATAAATAACAGAGGGTAGGACAGACAGGGAAAGGAAGGTGAAATGAAAATACAGCCTGGTCAGTCTCTGGGCTGTGATGTGCCAGCCCCTCCATGGGGACTCGGAGAAGCCTCCACTGGAAGTTGGTGCCACTCCACAAGGACACCCAAGAGCCAGGTAGAGCTGTGTGGGTAGGAGAGTGCCCAGATAAGGGTTCAGATACACCCCACAATGCCCCCAGCTGTATTTGAGAAGACTTGCAGAGGCTGCCTTCCAGATCTGCCATAAACCTGAGTATCTTCAGCTGTCATGTTTCTCTTTATCTCACCATTTATTTCCATGTTTTCCTAAACAAGAAGGATGGCTCTGGCAAGTAAGAGTACATATGATACCCACAGACACTGTGAATCATTTGAAATTATTATTTTCATTTTCTGACTTATTAATATAGTCTGGCACACAGTTCATAAGCTGACTCACTTGACACTCAGACTTCTCTACTTAAAAAACAAATGCCAATTTGATATAGATTGAGATGTTTCACATAACTATATTTCCCACAAGCTACTTCCAAACGGAAATGCGTCTTTTTATGTTTGCCATTTTTGGACTAAGTCTACAAATTTCAAGAAAACTCATACTATTAAAGACACTTTAGTTTCCTTTTCACCAGTTGTTTTTACCCAACTAACTTCCATATAATTTTTTTGAAATTGCTATTTTTTCCCCTCCTGTGATAACTTCTGCAAAACAAAAAAAAAATCCTTTAAATCATAAAACACAGGAGAAAATTCCTGTTTTGGAAAGGTAACTACATTTTAATACAAACACACCCATGCATATATACATATGTATATATATACATATAGTTCACACTACTTTCTTCTTTTTTTTTTCCTCTTTAGTAATTCAAAAGCAGTTTTGACAACAAATTTTGAGTCAGCTTCAGTGCTTATTACTGCCTTCAATTTTCTTTTACTATGGGATATTGCTCCATTAAATCAGTGTCTGCAAGATTGGAGTCCAGGAGAATTTTATCCTATTTCATGCTTCATTATGAAAGATTCATACAGCCTTACTCATCATGTTTCTACAGTCATCTACATCAACTTTAGCGTAATAAACGCTGCACGGTACCAAGTGACACGTTGGAATGATCAATCAAGTTCACCAGCTTAAACGCTCTGACAGTGATAGCAATCTTATTTTGGTTAGGGATAAAGACACGTCCTAATCAGCACACAAGGGCCATCTTCATAGTGGTAATTAGCATTCACCAAATTGCAACGTTGAAAAGTGCCCTGGAGGCAGAAGTACAGGAGAGAGATTACCCACAGGCCACAGGCACTGGAAGATGCCTTTGTGCTGGAAGAAGACCTGCAGTGATGGGGGCACCACATGCCTGAGCCTGTTTTCTATGGGAAAGGGTGGTAATAGGATTAGTTTCCACATGACATGTTATTAAATTGCCTCTCACATACACACCTTCCTCAATAAAAACCCAAACAAACAAACAAACAAACACAAGTCATTCCTGTGTGAGACAGACTGAATTACTTCAGCTGCTATATTGTTTCACCTTATTTTTCCATTGCATGCAAGATACCTTCAAAGAAATACAAAACAGAGCTGGAACTAGAAGAAAACCCAGGTACTGACCTGTCTGTCAAACCAGGGTTGGGACATTGAATTGTTATCTTCATTTAACATTGTACACCTCAAAACTCTGTCTGTAGATGTGTGTATATGCTCAGGAAAGGTTTAGATTGGATATTAGGAGAAACTTATTCACTGAAAAGGTTGTCAAACACTGGAACAGGTTGCCCAAGGGAGTGATTAAGTCGTCATCCCTGGAGGTGTTTAAAGACATGTTGATGTGGCACCTGGGGACATGGTTTAGTGGTGGCCTTGGCAGTACTGGCTTAATGGTTGGACTTGATCATCTTCAGGGTCTTTTCCAACCTAAATGCAATATAATAACTAACAGTAGGTACCTAAATATTCAAGCATTTGAGGGACAGTTCCATACCAGGCTGATATTGCTGGAGGAAACAGATCATTTCCCTACCACAACTACTATTTTTATCACTCATACTATTTCCTGTTTCTGGTCTTGCTACCTTCCACTGATCTACATTTCAATGTATACTTTTGTGTCATTATTTTACTAAGAGAAAAACTTCAAGAGACTTTACCAGGGGCTTCATTTGCATTTGATGATTCCATTTAATTGCCCTGTGGGCTAAAAACCAACCGATAAAATTATTAATTCACGATGACAGAGGAGGATGTTAACCCCATTAGCATCAAAAAGAAATGACCAAGTGTCAAGACAGTTTTCACAGTTCCATTCCTCTCCTTTCAGGCCAGTTAAAGCTCCCAGAATTAGGTTAGTCAGTGGTGCAGACTAGTTCTTCAGTTAACATGTCCAGTGGTTCTGTTGGACACGATGCATCAGTCATGCTTCTGGATCCAGTTATTGGAAATTCAAAACAAGCAAACCAGAGGATGCACAATGAATTCTTCACACTTGAAAGCTCTTTGTGGGGAGAAAAAAATTTAAAAATTAAAAAAAAAAAAAAAAAAAAAAAGAAAGAATTTATCTTTTTTTTTTTCATTTAAAAACAAGTTCATACGGTTAAAATGGATGAGATGGGAAGGATAGGTATTTTCTGCACTATAGCATTTGTCCTTCTCAATATCATGACACAGGAAAATTAAAGCATCTTTGTACCATTCTCAAACTTGACTAGATAAATCACAGGGTAAGCACAGGCTTTTATAATACTCCTCAGAGATCAGTCCCATAAGTTTGGCTGGGTCATCATCTCCTCCTTGGTCTCATTTCAACAAAGCCTCCCTGCTGAACAAGGAGTCATTCCAGGCTGGCAGAATCAGTCTTGCTGGTGTTAGGAAAACCTTACTTCAACCTTTTTAGTTCTAAGTATCTACTTTTCTTCACTTTTCTCTTTTAACTTCAATGATTAGATAAATCTCCACAAACAGCCATCCAGTATCCAAAAAAGGTAAACTGAGGCTCTCCACAGAACATGCTTCAACTTGTAACACAAGAAAGTAACTTGAAACACAGCAAAACTGGGCACATTTTGCAAGACTGCTCTTGCAAGGCATTGACTCTCTGGTTCTACCAGGTTTTGCATTCTGCAGGGGACTCAGTCTTTCCCCTCAAGTGGGGGAGGTTCTTGCTTTGGAAAAAGCAAAAGCCATATCAATGGTCAATGATAACGAATTCCAACCACAAAACAAAAGGAATAAGAGAATTTTTACCCTTATTCTTTCATTCACTAAGAAGCTAGGAAAGTATTTTTACCAGTCATCTTGTACACATTTGCTGTGGCTAGTAAGGATATTTAGGCTCTGAAGAAATTACAAACAGTCATCCTTTATTCCCTAAATTAACTGAAATCCATTTCCAAAACAACAACAGAACCCTCAAAAATGTGGGTCAAAGAAAATGCATTAAAAAGTTTCACGTAACAACAGCATTTTTCCTCCCAACCAAATTCCCAAATTTTGTCTTAGGCAATCTTAGACTCCTCACTCTATTAATAGTTTAATGCATGATAAATAATACATTATTCAAAAGGAACTTGTACTTTCACACTGGGTGCAATACTTGCAAGCTACTGGCACTGTCTTCCATTTGATTTCAAGTGACATGCCCAGAGTCTTTGCAAGGAAAAAATCTCCCATTCAAAAGAGATACTGTCTCTGCCTTGTTGAATGCATCTTTTTCTTGCAACTGAAGGAAGAAGAAGAGAGAAGAAAAAGAAACACTCATGTTCAAAATGTACTTCAAAGGGGAGGAGAGCACATAAAAAAGAATGAGGTGTTCTATTTAATTCATGTCACACCACTTCCAAAAGGACGTAGCAGGATTATAGAAGTCCCAAAGATAGGCAACAGAATTGATTAAAGTCGTGCTGATTCTTCTGTATCAGCAGAGACTGAAGATGCTGGGACTTCTTAGATCAGAGAAGCAAAAGCAAAGGTAGAGATGACATGAAAATAAAGAAGACAATATGATAAAAGGTACAGCAAAAATAAATCAAGGTCTACCATTCAGTCTCTTTCATAAAGTAAGATCAAGGGTACATTCAAGACTATCAGAAGACTGCAAAATTGACAGAGTGCATTATCCACCTGTGGAACTTAAAGACTATGTGATATTATTAATGTCAAGTGTTCAGGTCAAGTAGAAGTCCCAGGAACATTATACAAGCACAGGTTCCAACAGCACTTAAAATTTTTATTAATTAGTGTTCTGATCTGGCCAAATAAAATACTTTTCTTAGTTTTTTAGAACAGAATTTCACTGGTCTCTAATTATGACAGTATCAAGAAAATTTAATTTTCAGTTTACCAGGTGGCCAAAATGCTTCACTTTACATACAGCCATAAATTACAATAATACAGAAAGTGAAATAAAACATTCTGATTTTACTAGTGTCCATAACACCATGACAAAATATCTGTATCACATATTTAGCTTCTAAATGTCTTGGTGGTCTATCATGGAGGAAAATAAATTCATAAATACTGGAATTTCAGAAATGAAGCTTCCCATTTCAACTAGCACCTTTCCATAAACATTGTAAATATCAATACTTTCAATGTGTCTTTAGTAGGAAAAAAGTCAACATTGCCAAGAACAGAGACTGAAATAGTATCAAACAGGAATTAACTGCAAACACACACAAGAAAACAAAGAGGGGCATACAAGCAGCACCTGTTTGGCAATGTATCCTTATTACAAAGTTAACAAAGAATCCTTGAGATCATCAGATATCTCACACTGGAAGACATCCATAAGGAACAGGATACTGAGCATTCATACATTCTGTAAGTGAGCAAAATACACCTCAAGAGGAAAGCCAATTTTAAACAATGTACAGGAGTAAACTTTCCCTGTTTCCCAGTATTCCCAGATTACTGAGGGGTTCAGCCCAGTTGTCACCAGGAAAAGAAGGCTCCTCATGCACATGGTGGCAGGGGAAGACTCATCCTCAGCCTGAGGCTACTCACACACTGCACTGGCTGAGCTCCTCTCCTGCCTGGACAAAAGGGCGTGGATTTGGACACACCTCAAAGCAGTCACACAGAGACACCTGAGCACCCTGCAGCAGCTCTGAGCTGGAGAGCCTCTGCACAGGAGAGAAGATACTCAACTGCAGCAGAGAGCAAGAGAAATTCTACCCAAAGGACGAGATAAGAGGAATGTCACCAATATATCACTTTACATCTGTGTTACTATTTCCCTGTTGCTACGGGAATACTGAAGAAAGTGGTTATCACTGTGTATTCAAAGACCCATGTAAAGTCTAGGTGTGAACAGTATCATTGGTTTGCAGGCTATAATTTTCTCGTCCAAGCAGTGTTAAGTAGTTTTGTTTGGGGGGAGGGTATGAACACTATTCCCTTCTCTATTCACATGTTAAAATTAGCTAACCTTCTACCTGCTCTGGATAACATCCAAAAAAATCTATAGCAATGACAAGCACTAAGTTATCAGAGTAAAACAGATCTTTTTTCCATATAATTAAAATTAACACACTAACTGGAATACTCTTCATTGAGCTGATGCTATCATGCATTCTATGATGAGGCCATCTACAAAATTAATTCCATCATATTTAACTTGAGTGTTGAGAACCAGACTTCAAAGCACTTTAGAGGAAATGGCTTTGAAAATTTTAGTAATGATTACAGGGGCAGTCTAGAAGTCCTTCATTATCCTAATTAAAAACCATTGCCTGCATTCTCTGAGACAGAATTTGTGACAGAAGTCAACAGAGGTATGTACTGAATGTTTTATTTCAGTTGTATCAAGACAGAAGAGGGGAACAAAATACACAGGATACACTGAGATGTGTTTGTGTACTCATGTAACAACTCCTCAATTCAACCTGAAAGAAAATAAGACTTCTCATGTTTACTCAATTGTTGGCAGGAATAAGCAGGTCTTGAAGAACAAGCTGAGCACCATGAAAATGCTACTAATGCTTTGTGTGTTTCAATTAAGTGCTTAATATTCTGACTGAAGACTTCAATCGTGCAGGAGTAAGTGTGCATAACTAGTGAGTGATTGCATTGCTGCTCACTCATCTTCAAAAATTAAGCTCTCCTTCAGTATTTTCAGAGCTAAACACTGTGAGGTTCAAGAGTGCAGTCAGTCCCTGTTCTGAGAGTGTTTTCTACACAGTTTATGTACTACAACGACAACAAAACAGATAAACTAACACAAAAAATGAAGAAAACACCAATATTTAGTCTCTAGGCTGTGTTCACTGAGCAATGAATAAGAGTTTGCAACCCACGCTAAGTATCAACTGGAGACAGTTTCATGGCATCAGGGAAGGGCTGCACAGAAGGGTTCAAAGCAGCAGGTTTCCCAGAGTAATGACTTAGCTACAAATTCTGAATTATTCCTCCCAAGCTGCAAGGGCCATTACAGTAATTTCTCCTAGAAAACTTGACAGGATTCAACCATAATCAAAGAGATTCAGCATTCAGACTGACAGCAGTGTGGACAGGGAGTTACTTAGTGTGCTTCCACTACTATCAGTCTTACACAAGGCTCACAAAGATCAACTAAAACAGTTGACCTGACCTCAAAAATTTCTGAATCAGCCCCCTTTGTGCCTGTTAACAATACTCCAGTGATACAGCTCATGTCGTTGATTACTCAAAAATAAATATAAGAAGCTGTAAGTAGGCATATAAAGATATTGAAGTGATAGTAATGAGAAAGGCTGTTTCCCCAGGAAGCCAGAGAAAGAACTCTTAACAAAATGCCACTTCAAAATCAAAATTACTTTAGCTCCGCACGACATTCGTTTAGCAGAGGTCATCAAGTATTGTGATGAGTGAAACAAAGAGGGTAAAATGTGTCCCAGATTTAGATGAAGACTTGATCCTACTTGTAGGAGGAGCTAGAGGTATTTGCTGCTACACCAAAATCTGTAGCAGCAGTTAGGGCTGACTAAAATTCAGATACTATAACCAGAGTGTGTGAAATGTAGAGCTACATAATTCATAAACAGATTGCCACGTTAAATAGCATTAAAGATCTTGTTTATGCAAAAGCAAAGACACATAGAATTGGTGCTCTCCTGCTCAGGGTATGTACCAATCTCTGCTTCCCCTTGTAGGCACAGAGAGGCATTTCAACATGGCAAACATTACTCAACTGCTCCAGCACGAGGAGACAAGGAGCCCCACCAAAGCCTGGAGGACAAGGAATCATCAGCTGAGGGATACCAGGAACAATTAAACACTGTGGGGATCTGACTTCGGACAGGTGGGGAGGGATTAATTCTTGAGGTTTCCCAGCAGACTCCTCTCTGCAGAGATGGCAGCACTGCTGAAGGCTGCATGCTCTGAAAGCACCAGGGTCAGCTCGGCACCACAACAGCTGGCAGTGTACACACTTTCAGACTTTGCAAGTCATCCACTGCCATATAATGGCTATTGCCAGGCATTTAATTTGGGATTAACGGGATAAAAAATGGATGGTAAATTAGAGCCAATACTGTATTATAAAGAAATCACAGGCCAAGTTCTCCACTGCAGTTATTCACCTTCCCCGAGGTCAATCAAACTACATCAGCAGGAAATTTTGTCCCATTACAAGGATTTAAGCAAATAATTCATACTGAAACATTTATCTAATTAATCTCAAGTTTCAGCATGAATGCTAACAGGCTTCCTCTTATTTTTATTTGCAGCTATTCACTGAATAATCCCCACCCATGACACTACTGCAAGGCATCCACAAAAGGATGGGAGAACTTCTGACATGTCCTCAAGGTTACAGAGCATGTGTCTGTCCACCAGGAATACATGATTTGAAAAGCAAAATTGTTTCCCACCATTATTCTGTGCCATTTACTGAAAGGTCAATGCTATTGTTTAAAAAATTTTGCCAGTGATCTGACTCAATAATGCACTCAAAATAAATGGACACTACAAATGCTGTGAAAGAACAAAGATCACCTACCACTGTTTCTCTATTGCTTATAATAAAAAACAACTAAGAGAAATAATCCTTTTTGGTTTTTTTCTCTTTTAGAATAAATACAGGGGGTTTTGTATGGATATGAATAATTGAATAACCCAGTGATTTATAGCCGTTATATATTTATATGCTCTCTCTCTCATTGGTTTTTTTTTCTTTTTTTTTTTAAATCAAAACAGTCTGCAGAGTTGAACTATTCAATGGATCTCCCTCCCATGCTCCAAGGCTCATTTTTTGCCAAACACTTCATACATGAGCAGTTTATTTGTTGCAGTCATTGTTTTAAGGATGCCCTTTCCGTGCTCCCTTTGCTTCCTGAGGGTTCCCTTGTTAAAACCCTTGAGAACAGGTGCTCTTCATTTCTCCACACTTCGATTTTTTTTCAATCCCTTATGCTACTACACATTGGTACTTAAAATTTGTATGGACTTATTGCTTAGAGGCCAAACTATGGCTGACACCATTCTGTCAGACACTAGACTGTAGTGCTCAGAGTAGAAAGCCCTTGTCCCAGCCATGGTCACTTCATAGAAAAGACACAGCAAACAACACACAACACAGCCAAGAATGGTGCAAGCCACAACTCAACCAGAATGGAGACAAACCTTAGCCTTGCAGGAGCCTTTTGCCACACTGGACATTTCTCAAAGGTAATGCTCAAAAGGCTTTTTCTGGAGTAACCAGAGTGGCCACACCTTCCTCCTGCATAGCCATGAACTTAGGAAGGTGATTTCATCCTTTCACAACAAAATACAAGGTCATCAAAGAGGGCTGAATCAAGAGATTAAAAACATTTTGCCACTTTTTCTGACTGCCAGTTGTCAAAAAAAGCAATTCAGGACATGTTGTCAAATGCTTCTCAAAACATTAATGTCACTACCAAAAATTGCTAGGAGTCACAAGTGTGCATTATCTGTCATTTCCTCATTTTCAAACCTTCATATTTACACTCTGTAATACTTGAAGCACTTCTGGTGTGTCATAACTGTCCCCTCCCAGTGAATTATTCTGCATTCACAAGGGGCAAGGCAGGAGAGCCTGAAGGATTTCTTCACAAACCTTTTACGTTCTGAAAAAGCACAGCCTTTCTCCCTCTTTTATTTTAACAGCAATTTGTTGACTGGAAAAAACAAAAGGATTAACAGCTCTCATGCTTCCAATTAAATGCTTTGGCCTTCTCTACCTTGCTTTTTAATCAGTGGCTCAGGGGCCCATTCCTTTTATACACTAGCGAATTTAATATTAGCTCTTAATGAGCCATTTGCTGACAGCCAAGAATGAAAGCTGCAGACAATAGAGGAATTGACTATAGAACATAATTTGCCTTTCAAATTATATGTAAAAATTATGACAATGGCATGTCATTTTTTTTTAATTTATGTATGTTTTACCTATTTTCACTGGTTATTACATAAGCCACTGCAATATGTTAGAAGGCCTGCTGTTTCTAAAGTAGAAAGATCACTCTGCTAGGGTCAAACATCTTATTTTAACTTGTTGAAGTTACTGTATTTAGCTCCAGAAGCCCTGCTTTCCACCTCCTGTTTACTGACTCAAGAGGTCATCAACCATAAATGCCATATCCAGTATCAAAAAAAATCTTACCAGATGTGTCAAGTACACCCAGAGACAACATGTGAATTTTTCCTTCAGCATTAAGAAGCCAATGCCTGTGATGATTTATCCCTTCATCACTTTCTGAGGCTTTGAAGGCTGTCATCAGGACTGACATAAAAACTGCAAGTGTTCCACATTGCCTACAACTTTGCTTAACACAACAGTCAGACTCATAAACCCCACACCCTTTTGAACAGGAAGAGTTATTGAGGGCTAGGGAACAGAGCTATGCCAAAGTAACCTTCAACAACAGCCATAGAATTTGAATCCCTTTGTACACTTTTTAAATAAAGAAGTGTGTAAGGAAGTCAAAAACATCAAGAAAAAAATTGCTAACTTACTCTTTTTCCTCCCCTCCCTTTATTCAGACAGTGAGGAATTGCACCGGAATTACATCAGACCTATCATACAACAGTTTCTTAATTGGCATTAACCAGTATTTCAGGAGGTAACAATTCACTAATTAAAAGAAAATCAGATGCAACTTATTACAGTCAGCTTACAGCAATAGTACCCTTCAGATTTTGGCAGTAATGACTATAAAGCAATAATGCACTCAAATAATTGTTCCCCCCAATTTTTAATTCCATGGACAGCTATTAGCCTAAAGCACAATAATGGCTCATTAGGACTCTCTAAATAATAACTTAGAACAAAAAAGAGAAAGACTCCTCATACACAAACTCACAGAATTTGTCCATATGACTGAAGTACCTGACTGAGATTAGAGTTGTGGCAAGCTTCACAGGTTTAAATATGTTAAGCAGAAAAAGAAACTTTTGGAATCTGTTTGTGCTGTATCCTGCTACATCTCCCCTCTCTCATCTACAACCTTTCCTTTACCCCCAGTCTCTGTTCCCAGATTGGTTTTTATTTCTCCAACACTCCCATTATTCTCTCTCAGAAAAAAGCAACAGAGCAAGACAGACATGAAACAAATCCTAAGCAGCTCCAGACCAAAGGATGAAGGCATCAAGGTGAGGGAGGCATGAAGGAGGAGCACAGTAGGGCTGTACAAGGGTAAGAAAGGCTCACATTGTTACTCCCCTTCCAAGAGCAACACAACTAAGGAAGCAGACAGAGAAGAAATGTTGGTGTTGCTAGAGGAACAAAACCTTCAAACATGCTGGAGAAGCCCAAATGCAAGAGCAAGATCATTAGCCTGATTATTCCCAGTGCCAAAGATTGAGTACTGAAGGACATAACAAATGTGGAAAACAAATTAAGAGTAAAGTCAATGTCCAGCTTCATCAGAACCCAATCACTAATGCCCAGGACCTAACAGAAATCATACCAATGGTATCTTTATAAACCTACAAGAAGCAGAGAGTACGTTTTCCAAAAGTCCAGCAGACAGAGCCTCAGACTACTTAATTCCTTCCACTGAGGATGTGAAAAATTAGAGATATTGGTTGTCTCAGAGGACTGACTATAAAAAAAAAAAATCTGAATGGAGTAAAAAGATTAAGTCATGAAATGTACCCTTAAAAGCAAATCTGGCTGGGCTGTGCCAACTCCTCATGAACATGTACTTTTCAGTCAGCTTTAACAGAAACAAAGACAGGAAAGTTTGGGCTTACTGAGGCAGAAAAGCTTATATTGGAGAACACCAGAACAGTTTAAAAAATTTAACAGACCTTTTCATAACCAAAATCAGAATGATGTCTTGTGGGAGAGTGAGTTGGTCTCTGAGATCAGGAGGGTTGAGAAATGAACAAAAGCAATACTCTGAGCTCAAAGTCAGAAACCTCCACATCATTCTCAGCTCAGATAGTCTTCCTATGTCATCATGGGCAAAAGCAGCTGCACCTCTCTGGATCTCTGGGTCTTGATTGTTCTTTTTCTACTTGCTCTGCATACAGCAGCAGAGGTTCTCTCAGTTTGCCCAGCACTTGGCCAAGCTTATGATATCAGTCAGGGTATTTGCATTGGAATGGGGTGAAAACAATCAACAAGTGACTGACTATTGCCAGCATTTTAATAAATTGCTCCATCAGCATATAAATAAATGAAATCTTCCTTTTCAGAAAATACAGTGCTGTTCAGCCACCAAGAAAGAGAATTCATGCAAAGGGGTTCACACAGACAATTCCAGAACAAATACTATGATGAAGATTCTACCAGTCTGGTCTTGGCAAAAATTGATAAAATGACAGATACACATGACAAAATAGATGAAGAACTGCTGCACAAAAATTCACACCAGTTAATGTGCCAGAGCAAACAAAACTATCTGGAGTCATATCAGATAAAGACATAGATAAAACACTGTCAACAATAAAAACAGTAATACAAAATGTTTGGCTGGTGAACAAAAAACATATTTGGATTGAGAAAACATGAGCAGTCACAACTGACTGATACAGACTTAGGCCACACTGGCTCTTCTTGGAATACCAAACTTGTCCCCTGTCACCTCTCAAAGCTGCAGGAAACCATTGTCAGTGATTCTGCACTGACACTTTGGACACAACATTAGACTTCTAATCTATAGGCTGGTTCTCAGTCCCAAGAAAATGACCTAAGCTTGATCTAGACAAGGAGCTGCCGCACCCTGTATTTTTCTCTTTGGTATCATTTCCCAATGCACTGAAAAAATTAACATTCCAACAAAATTTGTTTCTTTGGAAGAATTAATAACCTCCCAGGATTATATTTTTGACATTGCATTCCCTTATCCCATATCTTAATTGTATGAACTATTTCAAAACAAAAATCCCAGAATTTTAGCTAAATATTAAAATAATAAGCAAGTGCAGTTCTGTGTATGACAACAAAAGCTTTACAGACTTTTTCAAATGGTTATTTTAGGAAAGAGTCTCTCCATCAAGTCACACAGTGAAGCAGTTGTGTACATACAAGAAAAACAAACTTTAAAGAAACTCACAAGAAAAAAGGCAGGGTGGGAGAGAAAAGAACTATTTTACAGCTACTTCTGTCACTAAGAAGAAAGTTGATTATCACTCTTTGATAAAGAAGAAGAAAGCTGTCTAATGCTTCTAAAGCTGAGCTGGGACATAACTTCCCTTTAAGTTCTTTGACTTTCCCCTGTGAGCCTTTCTTGTGCAAGGTTACATGCGTCAGCAGCAAGCAGTTGGGTTTATGGCTCTTTTCAAAGCACATATTGGGATGTCTGAACTCCTGCAAGTGTCCTAAAGCAGACACCATGTGAGAGCACTCTCTCAGAACAACAGACTAACGTGGGCAGCACACAGCTCTAGAGAAGGGGAGTCACCTCCTAGAGATCTTCAAATCCCTCTCATGTAAGCTAACATGACCTCCCCCAATTTCAGCAGGACATTTGCATCATTCCCAGGGAGATGCACACAGGTGTTCTCACGAGAATGGGGAATCACATATGTCAAGCCTGAAAATGCTGCCCTATGGCAGGATCTGATTTCTGAAACTCAACTCTCCATAGTCCAGATGGTTTTGTGAGTGATCTTTCCCATAACACACCAAAGCACTGATAGGTTTTTTTGCCACAGCTCACACCTTCCCGTTTTTCCAGGAACTACATGCCAGGTTATTACTGTACTGCCAGGTTATTACTATTACTGTAGTACAGCCACTAACCACCAGTGACCCTCCACCCCCCAAGCCCTCTACTTCTGCGATTACAATTGATTAAAATTATTCTCAGCATAAAAAATCTCATATGCTGTCATTGCTTTGCTGTTAGACCATGGAAAGCTACACCCAAAGCAGAACATGTGAAAACAGGCTTTTGTACAGCCCTGAAAGCAATGAGTCTCAGCAGGCAGCAAGGAAGCAATATGGAGACAGCATGTGTCTATCCCCCTCTGTCCAAAATTGCCCAAAACAGGCTGCTTTCAACTTGCAGCAGTGTATGAGTGGGAGGATGCACACAGTGGCTGGGTGAAACACAAAGGCAATACCTTACATCAGCTGGAGTCAGGAGCATGAAGAGAGTTTTAATCATTAATCCTACAAGAAGCAAAGATTAAAGGACTATTAAGAACAGAACAAGCTATTAGTAGACTACTGAAGGTACATTTTTCACACTCAAACAGCCTGATTATGAGAAGGCACAAGACCTTTTTTCCTTAAACGATAAAGAAAGCACAAGCAAGTACTTTCCAAGATCTACACGACTTCATATGGCCTGTTTTACAGCCAGTCAAGAGATAACAACAGCAAATACAACCAACCGTTTCACCTATTTTAGTGTTCAAGCAGGCTTTGCTGGACACAGACAGGAAGACATTGCCATCCTCAGAACTCAATCTACCAACAGCAAGTTTCTTCAGTCACCTCCACTCCCACCTCCACCTCCCAGGTCCCATAATACTGGGATGAAGAAATACTCCAGCTCTCACATCTGAACCCATCAGATTCCTGCAACTGGATCCTGAGCTTTTCCCATTTCCCAGATGATTTATTAACTGTCTGAGGCTCTTAAGGTGCTCTGCATACCTGGAATTGTAGTCTCCTACTTCTGATTAGAGACAAAGCATTATTCTCTTCCCTGCAATATTTTTATATTCCTGATAGCATAATATTCTTTTGTTTTTTAAAAGATAACTAGATCTACAAACCAGTACAGTCCTTTCCAAGCATCAATTACAATTAAAGAAAGATGGCAATGAGTACCATGGAAAGCCATTCAAGTAGCTACTTTGAAGGCAGCTTGTCACATTCTCAAGCACGCATATTAAATAATGCTGGGTTTGCTGGTCTTGTTAGAAGGTGTCATTTCCACACAGAGAAAACACAAACCAATGCACTGCTACACAAAGAGGTAACAGGCAGAGCCCTGAACGCAAGTAGTGCTTGTGAGAGAAACGTGGCATAGGGTACATGGAACAGGGTTTAAGCTGGATTAAGAGGATTGGTCAGTCTATCAAAGTCATTCTGCTTCTTCCTGTAGACCAGTATGAGCATCAAAGGATGGTGCATTGACCTGCATTAGGGAGATGAGTTACATCTTTCATCATAATCTATGTTTCTCACATCTCCCATGGCCCTCTATGGAGAGGTTGTATTAAAGAATTGAAATAGAAACAACAATTTGGAATTTTTTAAAAGCCTGAAAAAAGACCCACCAGTGTTTTGGAAGCACTAAGCAATGTGCCTGGAAATCTTATGTTTCAGCTGGAAGCAAAAATTAAATTGGGTAAGAGTTAATAAATTTTTCAATCTCTTTATTAGAAAAGAAATTGCAAGTAAGACACCTTAAATAAATTTGACTACGATAAAGCAGGAGGGATTAAGGAGATTCTACCTGTGCCCAAGCAATCAAGATGTTTCAAGCACACACAATGTATTTTCACCATGATATTATACCCTTCTGTGTGCTGTTTGCATTTTCAGAGCATTTACCATGAGCAGTGCTCTACAGGTCTTATATCCAAGGTAGAAACCTAAAACATTTTTAAAAGAAGACATCTCAATCTGGAGATTCTGGCCATCAGAGCATTGCTGCTCTTGTCACCTTATTTTAATTGTGAACTGCCCCATTGCCATCCTCCACAGAAATTTCACCACACTTCAAGCAGCCAACATCAGACGAGATTGTAGGATGTGGAGAACCTGGAGCCAGAGCTTATTTTAATGATGGTTACCAAATAGGAACTAATTCTGAAAAAAAAGTAAGTCAGTTGCAATACTGTTTTTTATGAGGAAAAAAAAAACGAGAAGAGGGAAGCATTCACACTTCTTTCTTTACTGCTTGTTTTGTCCTTGATTTAATATAAACCCCTTCCTTGGATATGGGAACTCACTTCCATTGTGTCTTGTTCAACCTTTACAACTCCATTAAGGTCACAACTCTCCCCGCTTCACTCACAGAATGATCTCTTCTCTCCTGCCCTTGGCTAAAATGTCACTCCACTGGGACTGACCTTCAAAGCTTTCAGCTTTAAAATAAACTCGCTCAGAGTGGCAGCTTCATTTCCCATTGACTGAGTAAAAGAAGTAGCTGGGTTCTTGTCTTGGGGATGGTTTATTATCCCATCTCATTCTGGGGGGGGTTTGATCTGTTTGTTCTGTTTGGTGCCCAGGGCTGGTAGTTTGCCCTGCCCCCAGGCTCCCTGGCTCCAGGGCTGCTGTGATGAATGGAGCAAGGCCGGGGTTTCCAGGGGGAACTGGGGGACGATGAGAGGCAGCCCCTCTCTTCTGGCAGGCAGTTCCACGGGATGTGTGGCCGGTATCTCCGACCAGGGATCCTGCTGGTTCTGTGGGCTTTGCCTACTTCTTTTTGGTTTTTTCTTTTGCTTCGGCACCACGACTGAGTTTGGGCTCAGCTGGGCTTGTCTTGCCGCTCTGCGGTTGGGAAGCCCAGAGCCAGCGCGTGCCCTGCCAGGACCTGGGACTACCCTCGTTTCCTGATGGGGGCTGCTCCCGCCCTCCGCACAGCCTGGACCCAGGGACCAGCCAGAGAGAAAATTCCCAAGGGCCTTTTTCTGTACTGCATTGTGGAACCAGGCTGCTGCTGCCCAGCGCCCACCGTACCTCCGACATTGCTCCGGCTTTGTGCTACACTGTAGCTTTCCACCCTCTGCCTGCCAGGAGACCCTGCCATTCCAGCTTGCTTTTCCTGAGGTTTCTGCTACAGCTCCTTTTGCCATGCAGAGGGTGCACCAGGATCCACTGCCACTGGGGGTTTTAAAGGAAGCCCCTTCTCCATCCCCTGCTTCCAGCTGCATCCGCCGTTGGCCATGTGGAGCAAGATGGCCGCGCTCGCGCCACAGCGCCCCCTGCAGGCGCGGGGGAATCATCGCACCCCTGCTCGGCCAGGAGCCAGCAGCGCCCCTGCTGGCCGGGCCCGGAACTGCAGCCAAGGGGAAGGTGCTTAAAAGCGGGAAGAGACTTTTGGGTTTTCTGTTCTTTCTTTGTTGTTGTTGCCATTGTTGTTGTTTGCCTCATTACACATACACACACTAGTAAAGAAGTGTTACTCATTTTCTCATATCTTTGCCTGAAAGCCCCCTTAATTTCAAAATTATAATAATTCAGAAGGTAGGGGGTCATATCTTCCATTCCAAGGGAGGCTCCTCCCTTCCTTAGCGGACACCTGTCTTTCAAACCAAGACAGTTCTTTGATTCACTACCTTTCCTTCATAAACATGGAACTCCAAAGATCAAAGCCTAGTGGTCTGTTACGGTCACACACATTGACCCAAATACACCATATATATTTTTTTCCTCTCACACTCCCACAAGGAGCTCAGGGATCTGTATACCTTCAGGCAGCCCCACACAGCTAAAGGAGTGAAGAGCCCAGCAGCAACACGCAGCACTCTAAGTTGGGAGACTTTTTAAAACTCTTTTCATTATATGAGCAACCTTTTTTCCAGACTTTACATTTGACCTAGAAATTAAGATGGCTCACCCCGACAGAGAGGCAGCTGATGATTTTAAATTCAGTGACAGTGCTGGCTCCTCCTGCGGGCACTGAACCCTGCCTGTTTGTGAGCCAAGAGCCATGGGATGGTTTGGCTCTGGCACTGGAGCTGCACAGATCCAACTGCATCCATGGCTCCGACAGACCTCAACTTTACGGCCATGTCTCTCAGTATGCAAAACTCCCAGACAGATGCCGCTACCCTTGTGTAATTTTCATAGTTATAAGAGGGAGAGCATACAGGAACAAACATTACTAGATCTAATTAGCTTTAAGATAAAGAGAATTTAATAGTTTTCTCCTCCAATATGAATGTCAAAGAGGGGGAAAAAAGCTTTTTGTAACCACTTACCTAGCTTCAATACAAGAAAATTTTGTAAATAGCCAAGGTTGGAGAGAAAGGAAGGTTTCTGAGATCAGGAGACATTTAAAGCTCTGTTTATTTATAAACACTTCTTCCAATAGTTTACATTTGCCAAGATTTCTTTTTGAACAAAGAGCTTTATGACAGGTTTCAGCATCCATCAGAGCACTTCTCATAAGCCCACAAGTACCCTTCCCCTAACAAAAGAGGTGGTGCCAAATGCTTCAAAAATAACTCATGCATATTCCTTCCTGATACTTTGGGGTTTCACAGTTTATAGTTGATTTTGTGCCAGTTTTCTTTTACTGTTCAAGGGTGTGAAAATGCACAGCAAAGACACGATGGAGCTTGTGTGTAAGTTTATATGGAGTACAGAGGTGTCTCCTACCAACACTGGTCATGCTATGACTCAACTGAAACTACCAGGAAAGGTAGGCAGACAATTTCTACTGTTTAGAAAATCTCAGTACATTCTGCCTTCTCAAGCACTTTGCTGATTTGAAGAAAAAATAATAATATGCTATGTAAGGGAAAAAAACCCACATGGGAAGAGATTACAGCACAGATGAGACTGTATTTCTTTGAGTGACTATTACAAGCTATCTTCTCTTTAAAAAGCTGAGCAGACCGAGCTACTTGAATTTCTGTTTATTTTCATGCTTGGGTTCTAGGCCACAAACAATGTATGTGTGCAAATAGTGGGATTATGTCACCCGTGTTTTCCTGGAAAAATGGAAAATGGAAATTTTTCTAGTAGATCTACATATAGTGAATACTCACTAACCACTATTTATGTCCAGGTTCCTTTTAAAAAATTATTTTGGTATTCCTTCAGGGAAAATAGAATGGAGTCAGATACCTTCTAATGTGTGAAGAACACAGATTTTCAGTGTTACTTTATATAAATGTTTATGTCTGCTGTCAACATGTGAACATGTGCAAACCTAGTAGTTTGCTAAATTACAAATATTAAACCCATGAAAATTATAAAAAGTTAAATTTCCAGACCATAACTATAAATAGTAACTGACTCATTTAAGTGCAAATTGAGTTTCAGATTGTGGTTGGTTCACTGACACTGTGAACTTTTTCATCTTCTCCCGAATCAACAGCACATTGCTCCAAAACACATAGTACCCAGGACTCTAAACTGGCCTGAGATAAAACTTCCATTTGTCACTAATATCATCTTTATTTCACATTGTCTTGTGATTTGTGAAAAATTGCCGGCTCAAAGTATTGTCTGGTCTCAAGCGTGGCAGATTACAATATACCCACAAATAATCAAGGCAGAGCTGATGAGGTTTTCCAGGTTTCACAACACTGATAACCTCTTTTCTTAATGAAGACTTCACATTGTACTATTACAAGAAAACTCCCTAGCCAGGAGCAGCTCAAAATTTCAATGTTTAATGCCCCTATACTCCTTCCCTAGACAGCTCTGCAGACTCACAGCACACTGGTCATCACTGCCTCTGCGGACGCTCGCAGAGATGCTTGATTTGGCAGCAGCTTAAGCAAACAAAGCCCTGCACAGAGTACAGAGTGCTTTGCAGACTGGCCCCAGACTGTAAAATTCCAGTTTGACATCACCTCATTTTTGGAAGTGCTGTGCACACATTCTACCCAATAAAGTCAGAAACAGCTCCCAAAGTCAAAGCATTTCTCTGAGCTTCTCTTGGCCCTTCCTCTCTCACTACACTTTGTAATGGGACTTTGCTTTTCTTTGAGGGCACACAGAACTCTTTGCAAAGTCTCCAGTAAAATCACCTTTATCCATACAAAGCCTATTTTGGGCAACTCACACTCTGTTCATCGTTCTTCCCCTCTTTTTCTCACTGCTTTTCTTGATAAAGAATAAGATTAAAGTTCACTCAAGCAGAGATGCAGCAGAGACGGCTGCTAGCCCGAGGCCAGTTTCCACTCCTGAGATTTACAAGGCAGCCACTTGGAGCTGATTATACACTTTCAACCACACATTTCTGACTTGACACTGGGTCACATATGAGTTCTAAATTTAAATCCCACTCCATTAAAGCACAAGAAATGTCTTGCAGGGACCCACTGCCCCTTTATTCCCTACAGCCACTGCTGGTTTTCCTACACCTTCCCAAGCATTCTCCCAGCCATGGCACTCTGTCCCTCATCCTCAGAGCCATGCAGGTGTCTCCAAAATCTGTTCCATGTGTGTAATGTACTATATCTAAAACTCACCTCCCAGAAGAAAAGCATGCTGTGGGTATAAATACTATATATTAATACATACTCTTACCTTTTTCTCCCAGCAGGTCATGCTAATTTTAAACTCTCCATAGCTCTGATTATAGCTCAGCTAACAATAAATACTCCGTGCTCAGCAGTTCCATAGCAGACACATATAGGTTCCTCTTACTAATGCCCAAGTCCATTAGAAAGTCAACCTGTGTTAGGATGTCCAAGAGCTACCAAACTATAAGCACTCTAGTCTTTCCATAAGGTATTTCTTCCCATTTATACAGACAGCTCAAATGTTAATCCCCCCATTTCTAACACTGAGAGCAAAACCCAACCTTTAACACTGATCCCTCTCCTCAGTTACAGAGATGGCCCCAGAGTGCCCATTTCTCAGCCCAAATCCCAGGGAGCCCCAGCCCAGCATGCCTGGTTTGAGCCCTGGGGCAGAGCAGCACCATGAGGCCAATACAGCAGGAAGGCAGGACCACCTGCTACGTACCCTATTGCACCTCCACCTCCTCTGGCTACTGCTGCAGGGTGCAGTGACACCTGCCACAGACTTAATCAATATTCATTATTTTCTATTAAAATGGAGTGTAATCGCCTGGCCAAGTTCATTCCTGTTACAGACACAGCTTCAGTGAATTCAATTCCAGTTACATTTGTCAATTGAAATTTGCTTAGCATGTCTGATCCTGCTTTACCTCATATCAGACTTCTCTGTGTTTTAAAAAGACCTGCCAGAAAGAATTTTGTATGTTTACTTTCTTTCTGTGATTTTCATCCCTTTGGGTGTTGGGATTTTTTAAACCATGCATATAGAGGAGAAAAGTCTGGGAAAATTGTGGAATCCTAACTCAAACAAATTACGGAAAACTATTTTTAATTTTGTTTCCATCATGGCAGCTGACTGGTCATTTGGTAATATGGTTTCTGTTGTACAAACGAGTTGGTTCTTGACTGAAGTTAAGCATCCAATTCAATAGTAGCTTTGAAAGATGTGTGTCTTAAAATTAACAGTCTGAAATTCAGTAGAAAAATAAGGGCTTTATTATTGTGTCCATTAAATTGTGTTAAACATGAAAATAAACTGTTCCTGCTGTACTTATGTACCTATGGAGTCAAAGTATGAATGCATTCAGGCCACACAAGAGATTAAAAACTGCATAAACACTTATGCCCAGTCACCTAACAGCTAAGTGCTTTTTAGAACTGAGGTGTCAATGTCAAGCCTGAGTTAAACTGACCCCAAACAACAGCATGGCCATAATCACTCTAAGGATTTGGGTTTGTTCATAATCAACCTAAATTGTTTAATTGTCTGTTTATCCTGCAAATATTAACTATATATAATCTCCAATTCATTTGCATATTGAGCTCTAAGAAATATAACTCATTTTAAATTACCTAGGTTACCAAAGCCAACTAAGAGTTACCATATTCTTTACTTAATAGAATATGAGTCTTATCAGAAGTAATTACATTTTTATCATTACTTTTGGGAGCTCCATTAAACATGGTGGCATTTTAATTTTGAAGTCTGCAGTACTGCAGGTTGCCAGCCTGTTGTTTTCATGCTAATTTTTTTAAAATCCTGGTACACAGATTTACTGCAAAGATTTCTGCTAATTTAAGGCCACTTTTACCTTCCCCTCACCACCACTACAAATCTGCTACCTTGAAATGTCTATTTAGCAATGTTTGTGTTGAACATAAAAAGCTTCCAGCGGAAACACGGGGAGGCTGCCCAAGAGCACAAAGGTGCTCCAGCAGCCACAGACTGTATTCTGTACTTGACCCCTCTGTAGCTAGAGCTGACCAGGGCAGGATTAAATCCAAACAAGAACAGATCATGCTTTATGGCACACCAAGGTTGCTTGTGGCAACACATGAGATGCAGAAAACAAATCCTGCTTCAGCCTCCTCAGGATTTTGGATCTTGCTTTCACAGCCTGCTCAGCCAGAGAGTTCATGCCCATCAGAAACAAACTCCCCTTTCCAAGCCCTCATGCCTGAGCCCAGGACTGCACAGAAAGCCAAAGTTCAGGTCCAGCTTGCTGCTGCAGGCTCACCCCATGCGTTAGAGAGGCAGATCATGGTGGAAGGGGTGAAGAACGAGCAGCACAAATGATGGAACAAGGCACTGGGTAACTACCTGGGCACACCCTAAGATTTAATAGTTGTAATAATGAATCAGAATTTGGTAAGTACCTTCTTTCCAGCCAAAAAGCGAGTAGGAAGAATCAGAAGAAAAGCAGTTCAGGCAAAGAAAAAGATCAAAGAATTAAGAGCTTAGGATGGAAAATCAGCACAAAATTTATGCCAGTGATGTGAAATGAATTAGTACGCACCCCAGTGAACAACTCACCCAACCACCTACCCAATCACTTCCAAAGGGAGGGGAATAATATTTAGACATCTCTTCTTGACACACTGCTAAGCCAATGGTGCAGGAACCTGCATTTCACAGCCACAAGTTGGACTAAACATACCCAGTGCTAAGGCTCACTGGGATAAGCCCCAAACTACAGCAGGCAAAAAACAGGCACCTCAAAATTCCTGCACGTCCCAGAGTCCAGCACATACTTGATAATCTAATGATTACCTAGCCAGACTAGGTTTTAACAACCTTAAAGCCAGCATTGTAGCTTTGCAGTGGTAGATAGGATGTACTGCAAAGTGAACTATCAGGGGTTAACTCCACCAAAATCCTGACACAGACAGCACCTGTGTCACACAGGTCAGTGAACATTTTTTTGGCATGATCCCTGCTCCCCTGAGCAATGGGAATTTCACTGTAAAATCCACTCATCTTTTTCATCAGGCATGAGAAGACAGTTATTCACTGAAATACGTTGAGCTCTGTACTTAAAAGGAGAAGTGGATGATTAATGCCTGTGTGAGAAATACCAAGGTGAAAAACTGAAGAACATTTTGGAAACGTGTGTTTGTTTTTAAGTTGTGATTACAGGAAATATATTAAAGATGAGTTTTCTGAAAGGATTGCAGCCCACTCCCAAGCTAGGCTATTTCCATTTTGGTAAACAGACAGAAATCTCCTCTGGAGTTCGTGCCCCAAAGGCTGACTCTGCAAACACTAAAACAAAGAGAGAGCATGGCTGAGTGGTCTGAACTGAGACTCACTGTGGTGAACACAACCCAACCAAACCAGAGCTAAGGGCTTTACACCACCTCCCAGTTGGGCTCTCCAACCTCTGAATCCCTGTATAACTGAGGCACAAGCTGTGTCCTGCTGCCCCAATGTCCCCCACAACACCCCACTTGGCAGAGGCAGTTCTCCCATCCTGCCTGGCAATATCCAGCTGCACAAAACCACTACTAAAACACTGAGAGAAGGGACAGGAGCAGCGGTGCTCTCCTGCTAATGAACATGAGTCTACCTTATAGAGGAACTAACTCTTGTGAGTTTAGACAAATAAACACAGCAAAGCATAAAGTAACCCTGGTCACAGGTGCTAGCAAAGAAAAATGAATTGCAAATTCTTACTGCATTAGTGCTTCACTTGCTTTATTTAAATAGAGAATTTGATACTTAACTTTTTCTTCTGAAACTGAATTTAACCTGAATTTCAACCAGGTAATCAGCATGGCTTCACTTGTTTTTGCAATCATTGCAAGGAAGAGCTGAAGAGGAAGACATGAAATGGACTGTAACAACCCAGCAGAATCTCTGGTCAAGTCCAGTTTCTGCAGATGATGAGGTTGGAGCCAGGTGCTCCTTAGGAGCTGAGTCTCCAAACAGCCACCTGACTGTCCCAGGTGCTTGCATGAGCCCCCATCCCTGGCAGAGCTCAGCCTCCTGGTGCTAGAACAAGCTGTGGGTTCAGCCAGTTTCCAAGCTGAAGGGCCTGAAGCAGTGAAATAGTCAAATATAATGTCTCTTTTGGCCTCTGTCTGCACAGTCCCAGCACATGAAATTCCCTCATCCTGTTAAAAAGCATTTAACTGCCAGAAGTGCTGGTCTTCTATTACCAGGGAGCACCTTGGGGCTGCCTCACACAGCTTTATAGGGGGAACACATGTAAGGTACTGACACCCCCAAGGCAAGAGCAGGTCAATCCAATCTGCCCATGCTGCTGACACAGGGGACACAACAGCCCAGACCTGAGCTCCCAACCTCAAATCTCCAAAGCCAAGGACCAGGGATCTGCAGCATTTGGCAGTTTGGGTCTGGGATGGCCCCAAGGGGCTCAGTACAAGGGCTGGAGAAATCTAAGCTCTAATCAGTTTGCATTTTGGGCCCTGGGCTGGCTGATTACCCTCAATGTCGAGTGGGGAGCTGAAGGGGCCCACTCAGGCAATAACAATTTACATTTTCTTCACTTAAGTGCACTGCTGCCTTGCACATGAGTCAGGCTCGTGGAGGATGCTTCAGATTGGTCTAACAAACAAGCCACTGTACAGAGGGTATCAAAACTGGGAGCAACCCTCTGAATGTTTTGACACTTTTGACAGCAAGCCATAAGAAAAATATTCAGTAGCAATAAACTGCACGTTAAATAAATACCAGTAAAGCTTATAACAGAATTACAAACAAGCAATTCAGCTTCTCTCAAGAGTCTTGCATACTCCAAGGAAACTCTCAATTATCAAAAAAAGCTATCTCAGATTTGCACAGTTCATCTATAATATGCTGATTGAGAATGTAAAACCTATGGCTCCCGTGTTTGGTATAATCAACTGTAACCTCATCCTCAAGTGTAATGACAAGCAACTGGAACAGCAAGACTAATACTTTAGCTATTTAAATCAGATTGCTTGGTGTTTATACTAGTATTCCCAGCAGAGCAATGAAACAAAATATTTGAAACAAACAACTATCTTCTCTGTAATATTAATCTTCTCTCATAACAGAGCCCTAGTGGAAAAACAGATTAATCAACAACAGAACAGAAACAAACAGTGAAGCAATTCAGCTACATCACGCCTTCAAGAATAAGCAAAAGGCCAACATGTATGGAGAACAAATATTTCACATCTTTGGGATAAATAGTCCTAACTTCATTGGAGGGTCACTACAGAGCCAAGGAGACAAGGATTTAGTCAACAGACAAATGCAATGGTTCGGGAGGAAGTTGTGGGCAAAAGAGGATCACCCACTGGAAGGGCCCAAAGCAGAGCCCTGCTGGGCAGTCATGGAACCAGGGGACCTGCCGTGCTCCCAGGGGACCAAGTCCTTGCTTGCACAAATCTGACAGGTCCAGAAAAGGCCATGGGATGCACAGAATCATAGAATGGTAGGGGTTACTGTGCCTTCTTAACAGAACTGCCCGTCTGCACAGGAAGACAAAAGTACCAGACACGGTGCTTGCAGATCTGCACCAAAAAGCATCTGGAGATAGCCAGAGAACTGCCACCTGCAGAATCAGCTGCTTTTCAGCTGATTGTAAATACCCAAATGGCCTCAAGACATCAAAGCCAACTCTTGTAAAAGCAAGGAGTTTTATTCACAGAGATTATGTTGCTGCTTAATAGAATAGAAAATCTGTCAGAAGATTGCTGCATTCCCTAATAACCATGTCTGTGAAAAGATCTGGTTGAAATCAGCCTCTTAGCAAACCATCAACCACTCTCTTGACAAGGAGGTTGTACAAGTCCAAATGACCATTATGAAACAATAACATTTAAAAAGAGAGTATCAGCAAACAACAAGTGGCTGTTTAAACACAAACAATCCTCAGCAGCCTGAGGAACAATTTTGGGAAAAATTCCTTATTCACACACCGCAGCTTTGCAGAAAACCAAGGGTATTCCTCTGTTTCAGCTCCCTGCTACTTGACATCTGTAGAACAGCAAAGAGCCAAAAGACATGCAAGGCTGCAAGCAGGTATAAAGTAAAAGTGAAAATGTGTCAATGCAAATTAAACATCGATGTCAGGAGGCTTTACAGTTCAGCAGGCCCCCAGATGTTCTGTGTGCACACAGCTGTCTTCACTACTGTTAAAAAGCAAATAATGTAGAAAAGCACATGAACAGAGTGAACAGAGATGTTAAGGAGACCCAATCCCAGTGACACTCAGTGGTAGAATTAATACAATAATAGCAATACAAAGCAATAACAAGTAATGGTAAAGAAGAGAGAAACAAAACATTTGAGGAGACATGGAGTGTATTTTTGTAACCAGGGGCAGATGCAGTGATCTAGGCTGTGGATCTGGCTCCTCAGTTTCAATGCATCAGAGGGGGCTGAACTACTCAAGAGCAGACCTGGGAACAAGGCAGTTTACAGGGTCAGGACTCAAATTCTCCAAAAATTCAAGTGCTTTAGTAGAAGAAAAACCCAGTTTAAGGGAAAGGATATAATACATCTCTTTGATTATTAATTTCATTGCTTGGATGCTTTAATTTCTTGCTAGGAAGTAATTTCTTGTTTGATTTTCCGCATGATTCCAGATGCTTGTGCACTGGGTAAAATATCTTCCTGTTTTTCCACCTATCATTTCTGTCCCTTTGAGTTGTACTACTTCTCTCATGCACACACAGTACCAGCCTGTATTCTCTACTCTGGAAAATGCAACTATTTGGCTTCTGGAGTAATCACAAGCATTTTTCCTAAGAAGTAAGCATATTTCATCCTGTTCAAAAGTGCAATGTCTCAGCAGCATAGTACTTTCAAATGACAAAAAAAGTAGCATTCAAACACTGCCAAAAATTGATATTTTATGCCAACATGTTCAGAAAGAAACTTACTGTTTTTCAAAGAGACATTTTAGTGAGGAAAAAAAAAGTTGGACAATATTTGCACTTGTGCAATACTTTGTTCCATCCTGTGCTTCTCTAATTATGAAAGTCGAGGGAAAGGAAAGAAAAACTACATAATTTTTTTCATGAAGAGAAGAGTTTTCCCCTACAGCTGAAGCTTCTTCCTACTTCTTTGTGTTTTGTCAGCTGGTGTGGGAGGCATATTATCCAGGACTTAAGCACAAATTTCCAAAAGGGAGAGAAAACAGACAGGGTAGACAGTCCATCAAGAAAGGAAATATTGAAAGTTTCCAGTGTATGAAACATACCAGATAGAAAAATCACTTTTCTTTAGTCCTACTATACTTTTCTTTTCCGGTCCCTCCCCAGCAGCCCCATTTCCTGGTTATTTCTTTATGAGAGAACAATTGCCTCAGAAATCTATGGGAGTAATTCCCATCCTAAATTTAAACCTGTGCTTAGCTATTTCCCTGCACCCAGCCCTTTGTTGATCAGGGGGGTGAGAGAGCTCCTTATGCTTGGCACAGAACTGTTGGGGCTTAAGGAAAAGGAAAGGAAAACCCAACATATTTTGCCACAGAGATTTTTGACAGTGTTATTTGTCCTTCACATTCCCACTGAGCTCAGAGCCATCAACCCCATCTGTGCCCAGCACAGATACTCCATCAGAGACTTGCAGAATCTGGGGATGTGCACAAGGCAGAAACACCCAAGTAGTGACACTCACCACACTGAAACCACTTCTGGATATGCAACTTCTGTGCAACCTGGGGTCTAACAACATTAAATACCTGCAATAAATTGTCAGCCTCATCCTTACACACCACCAAAAATGCAGCACTGTACCAAAGTGCAGAAAGGCAAAGTAAGAAGTATGGAAAATATTTCTTTGTTCCCTATGCAAGAGCATTAACTTGATAATTCTTTAGAAATGGAACATAGCTGGCATAATCAAATAAATTATTAGAAGGCATATAAATCATTACCACCTAATATGACTGCAACAAGATTCAATGCAATTTACAGATAAGTATGAGGAATGGCTATTGCATTTTACAGAATTAAAACTGGCAAAAGTTCTAAGAAGATGAATTATATAAGATGACCCTACATTCATTTGCAAACTAAAAAGGCAGAAGGAAAGCAGCAGACAGATAAGTCTTACTTTTTCAACTATTTTGCAACTTGCCCTGAAAAGAAGGATTAATCATAAAGTGGAAATTCTTACATTTAATTAGAGATTGAGTGGGTAGGAATCTGGAGACAGTCTAAAGCTGTATGGAAATTCTTAATGCTTTTGGAAATGAGGCATCCTGGACTGAGACAGGGATGGAGACTTTCAGAAAGTCCAAGTCTTTGGTCCATACTTGGTCTAGACACCAAAGAGTTGTCCTCATGAGCCTCACTTCACTTCCTTCAGGGGCTGGAAGAAAATACAAACAACACCTGATGCCAAAGCAGGGAATGGGACTGGCAAATAAGGAATTCACCCCTTTGCACCAGCTGAGCATGGCCTGGGAGAACTGCCTTCTATCCTTTTCTTTGCCCCAGGGTTTTTATGACAATATGTAAGATCCTTAAGCCACGAATTTCAGACTCCCACTCACCTCCTGGGTGTCCCTACAACATAAGGTCTGTCTGCAGCCACAGGGTCCTGTCTGCCATCTCCAATGATCCCATCAGCACTGGCTGCAGGAACATAACAACCTTGGGGCTCAATTTCCCCAGCCTCTGCTTTCCCCATGAGGATGGGGAGAATTGCAGTAGAGCTTTCTCAGGCTGCCAAAGAGTTACAAGCAGCTAATTGGCACTTACACAGCATTACTGAGTTACTGAGATTAACACCTTGGAAAATCTTTGAGAAAATTGTTCGTTCTGCCTGAGAGCACACACCCAACAGTATGCACAGTCCCACACCAAGCAATAAGAATCCATAACACCCATAACCTGCTTGCAGATTAGTGCACTCTGCACCTATGGGATCTCTGTTTTTCTGTCTCTGAAAGGCCCTTTGTTGTAGTTTAGATCTTGAATGACCTGCAGTACTAAGCAGGGATTCAAAAATCAATGTAAATCTCAATGCTCTTCTGCAAGTCTCTGGCCGTTATTTCCCGCTCACCTCACCAAAACATTAGTCTTTTGCACTGAAAATCTGAACAGCCTTTAGCAACTTTCTCTTTTTGCTCCATAGTCAAAAAGAGTAGGACAAGAGCAGAGGATGAGCAAGGTAAGAGTCTTCAGTTTTTTAAATCCTAATCTCTTCTTTGGGGTTTATTATTGCTCTCTAATTTATTTTGACACAGTCAAAAACCAATCTCAGTTTCTAACCCAGGTTCAACATGGACTACTCATATGGTTAAAAGCAGAGCACACACTTACCTGCTAGGGCAGGGAACAGCACTTCTCATCAGCTGATCTGATGAATTAATTCCCCCAAGAACTGTGACCTCACCATAAACCCTAAGCCCTTCCACTTCAAAAGTTCCCTTGGATTGAGCATCCCTAAATAACAGATACACGTGCTGCCACACCACAACAGAGCAACAAAACCGACCAAAACACTGCTCCAACCCTCCTCCAGAAGGAACTGAGGGAAAACAGACTTAATATTGAACAAGTGGTGGCCACAGGGCTTGCTACAGAAATAAAAGGCACTCCTCCATCATGGCAATGTGCCATCTATAAAAACTAGCCAGAACAAATAGGCCAACCCTTGTCTTAGAGGCAATGAAGGGCATGCACCCCACCTAGGCATGGGAGTGACATGCATACACACACACATATAAACATGAAACATTTTGTACAAAAAGGAAGAGAATATGTACTTTTCTCTTAAATGTGAAAAAGATGCATTAACCCATCAGCATGCCTTGCTGCCTACACAGTGTGGACTAAACTCTCTTACCGGAGCCTTGCCATTTTCTTCTCAGAGTCCTCCAGCCCTGTTTATATTCAAAGGTCAAAAGTTTTATGTAATTTTGCTTGATCTAATCACAACTTTGCAAACATTCCCAAAAATTTGGCAGTTACTATCACCAGTTTTAACTGAAGGGACATCTTTCTGGCTCCATTGTCTCAGTTTTGCAAGGTCATTTCCAGTTCTTTGACCTTATGCCTTACCTGCCATCCCCAATTAAAATATGGGGAAATATTACCAAGAGACAAGTGCATAATTTCGGAGAAAATTTAAAGCCAGAAGCTGACAGAGGCTGGAAGAAGCAAAGCGAGGAGATAGCTGTTTCTTTTCTCCGGGGTTGCAACCTCAGTTTCAAAAGCCCCACAGTTTCAAAAGCCCCTCGGTTTCAAAGCAGGATCTTTCAAGTGCCTGTGCTACTGCACTGCCTGTCTCTATTTGTGACATGTGCAGTCACAGTATTTTAATGGAGCCCAAAGCTCAGTTTTTAATGCAGACACTTTGCTGGGGTCTGGATTTCTGCAGCTGACATGACTCTAGGGAACAGCTTTCATTGCAAATAAAAGCCAGAAAAATGTTTCTTCCCTGACAAGGATTTTAAGCAAGTAGAATCCACTGTAGCACAGCACTTGCAAATAACTAAGACACAGCTATGAACTAAAAATCATTCCAGGTTGATTACAAATTAAAGTGATGCACAGGCACATGCTGTAGGCTCACCCTCCTGCTATTACTTCACACATTACAACAAACATTTATAGGTAGTGGAATTAACTTCACCTTGACAACTCTTTGGGGAGAAAGGGGTTTATATACATCTGTAACATGGACCCCTAAATAACCAAGCTCCAGAGTGTGTTGCTTGCTGCTACTCCACATCACTGAAGCTCTGAACTAAGCATTTCAGAAAGCAGGATCCAAATCACTGCCAATCCTCTGCCATTCCACAAGAACAAAATCGACAGACAGGGCAGCAGCAATTTAAGATGTCTTGCATGAAAACTTTAGGGACTGGTACAAATATCTGGGGGCACAGCATGTCCAGTGGTATAGGCCATCCCTAGATCATGATCCTTGTGCAACGGCAGAGTTTGTATTCACACTCACTCTGAACAAGCCCCAAAACCAGCAGATAAATGGGTCCAATTCCATCTGCCTCTGCTGAGGCCAGGGGAGGATCAACCAACTACACATTACTCGTCTGTATTTTTATAGCACTTGCTATCTGCTTCTTAAACAGTGAGTAAAACTGAAAAGTCTTTTCAGTTTATATGTACCTTCCTCCTTACCATTTGCTCACTCAATCCTCAGTCTCCATCTGTGTGGAGCCAACGTGCCCACCATGCCTTATGCCCACCTTGCCGCTCAGTCACACGCTCTGATGGCGAATTCCCCGGGGAGGTTAGTGCAGCCAGCCCTACTGCACCAGCCAAATCAGCACTGGAAGGGTGGTTTCCCATCTCAGTGGATAAAAAAAGATTTTTAAAAAGGGAAAAAAAAAAATAGTCTGGCCAACTCATGCTAGCTAGCCATGGAGAGCTTCCAGATAAACATTTTGACATGATGAGCTACAGCAGCATGGAAAATCAGTGTTAGCAAAGGCAGAAGCTTCTTGCAGATTGTGTGCTTTACTTCTGGATCCATTGGAATACCTTACCTTCTTCAAGTCCTACAGAAACAGCAACCAGTAGGCTGCCTTAATGTCTATGCAGCAAAACAACACATCTGAGTTGCAAGTGCTGAAGACTTAATTGAGAAACCAGGTATTCAGTGACATTATGCCTCATCCTCCCCCTCCCACATTGCCCATGGAGACAGAGACACTCAAATAGGGAAGGGCAGGAGATGACAGTGAAGAACCATGAGCTAGAAACAGCTCAGATTCATTTGGTTAAGAGATCCAATATAAGTTATCTGCAGAGACACCTTTAAAACATTCAGCCCAAACACATACTTCCCAAAACCTGTGGTATTCCACTGGGGACCAAAAAGAGTAATTCAGACCTGACTTTGTGCTACAAATATTCCCAGCACAATTTGCCTGGTTTCACTATGGGAATTCAACATAAATCTCAACAACTAATTCCCAAACAGAATGTTTTTAGCACGTGGGTGATCTCAGGCATGTGGAATCTTCTGAGAACTTCACAACATCCATATGTCAGATTTTTATATATAGGTGCTCCATACGGCATATGGATTGCATCACTTCACAGCTGCTGATAATAGTTTGAGAAAAAAAGGTACAAAAAGCCTGGCTTTCCTACAGCTGAAGTACCAGAGCCATTTTTAAAATGTTAATCAAGAACTCACAGATCAGTGTCACAGAGAAATTACCCTCTAAGGACCCCAGCTCACACCATGGCTGAGGCGCTTCAGCCTTTTGGGAGCATTTCTAACTTTTCTCCCAAGTCCACAAGACAAAACCAGAGACTACAGCATGGGACAGTGATTATTATTGTCCCATTAAGCAGGGAGAGGAAGCAATCCAGAAGTTATCACCAATCACAGTCTCTCACCTTCATCCTCGTCCGTGAAATTCCTCTTTCTCTTTCAGCAAGCCAAGGTCAGGCACACCCTGTTCTCTACCCTTCCTGAACACCCTCAAGGAAAAAGCAAGTCCCTTCTCCTTCTTGCACCTTCTCACCCTTGCTGCAAAGCAGGTCTTGTCCCCGGTGTTTGTTTGGCATAGGCTGGTTTTTGGTACTGGGGAAGGGCCACAGAAGTGGCTTCTGTGAGGAGCTGCTAGAAGCTTCCACCATGTCCAGCAGACCCAATCCCTGATGGCTCTGAAGCTGGACATGCTGCTGGCCCAATTAGAGAGGTTGGTAACACCTCTGTGATGACACATTAAAGAAGAAAATCAAAACAAAGTGAGCCCATTTTTTTCTAGCTGGAAAATATGAGGAGATGAGAACATGTGAGGGAAACACCATGGAGACACCAAGGTCAAGGAGAAGGAGGGGCAGGAGGTGCCAAAGCCAAGATTCCTCTACAGGCCCTGGTGATGACCATGAGGAAGCAGCTGAGCCCTGCAGCCCCTGGGGATCCACAGATCCACCCACAGCCCCTGGGGATCCACAGGGATGCAGAGATCCACCCACAGCCCCTGGGGATCCACAGGGATGCAGAGATCCACCCACAGCCCCTGGGGATCCACAGGGATGCAGAGATCCACCCACAGCCCCTGGGGATCCACGGGGATGCAGAGATCCACCCACAGCCCCTGGGGATCCACAGGATGCAGAGATCCACCCACAGCCCCTGGGGATCCACAGGGATGCAGAGATCCACCCACAGCCCGTGGGGGGATCCATGGGGAATCCACCCACAGCCCCTGGGGGGATCCATGGGGAATCCACCCACAGCCCCTGGGGGAGGTGGCCATGCCAGAGCAGTGGATGCCTGGAGGAGGCTGTGACCCAGTGGGAGACCCAGTGGAGAGAGAGGGCCCTGCTTCCAGGCTGGAGCAGCCTGTCCTTGGAGGACTGTGCCCTGTGGAAGGAGAGACACACATCACAGCAGTTTTGGGAGGACTGCTGCTCTTGAGATTTGGACCACACTGGAGAAGTTCACAGAGAACTGTCTCCCGTGGGAGGGACCCCACAGTCTCACAGGGCAAGGACTCTCCCAGAGCAGCAGAAGAAAACCTTGGGTGACCAACTGACCAAACCCCCCATGCCCTGTCTTCCTGATGGTCGTAAGGAGGGAGGGGCTGGTGGAAAAAAAGGTTTTTAAGGGTTTGTTTTACTTCTCATTATCCTCCTCTGATTCTGTTAGTAATAAATCCACTTTGCACGCTTAAGCCTGTTTTGCCCTTAATGTGTTTTCTCCTGTTCCTTATCTCAACTCAAGCCTTCATTAATTTTTTTTCTCTCCTCTGCCCAGCTGTGGCAGGGGAGGGTGAGTGAGTGACTTTTGTGAGTGTCTGGCATTTTGCCAGTGTTCAAACCATGACATCTTCAAACTACAGTGAAGACCTTGGCCTTGCCCACATGACAGGGCACATTTTTCCAGCACTGTCATCTTCACATATCTCCTGATAAATCACTGCCCTGGTACCAGCATCCCTGACTCAGTCCCTTGTTGTTTGGAGCTGAGAACTATTTAATCAACAGGAATTGAACATACATAAAGTTCTATGCCTTGAGAGAATTTTATTTTTGTTATACATCAAAAAGGCATGTTCCTGGTTTGTCAGGCAGGTTTCATTTACACAGGCTTGCAGCACTTGCACACAGCTCATTTTATTCTCAGCTTGCCTCCAGAGTGACTGTAGGAGTGCATCCATATGGCCCGGGCTTTAGAGCCAAACTGGAAGTACCAAAACAGAGATGCAACTTCGATGCAATTATATGCACTGCTTCACTTTCCACATTGGGAAGCACTCACCAGCTCACTCCTACCACATCCGCAGCGGAGCACGTGGTACCAAAGGGGTCCGGGCAGAGCCAGGATCTGCTGCTGCTCTGCTGCTCACACCATGCCAGCCTCGGGGGGCTCCTCAGACAACAGCTTCAACAGCTTCACATCAGCCATCACACCTATGGCTGCCAGAGAAACACGGCCACCACCTTTCTGCAGCCCAAGGGTGACAGGGAAAAACTAAAGATGTGGAGCACTTATGGCTTTCTGTCTCTTGACCCTCAGTAAGTAGGTACTGAAACTCTGCTGACTGTTCCTCTCCAATGATGTCCAAAGACAGCTTGGGTCACTCATCAGGATCCTCCATGCTCACAGCACCCAGCTGTGAGACCCTCACAGCCCAGGATCAACAGGACTCTCCTGCAGGCAGCAAACAGAGCCAGGCACAAATGACACTGGAAGTTTCCTGTGCTGAAATGACAGAAATGCATTGGTCTGCCTCCAATCTCTGCACTGAATTCTACCTGCAGAACATAATTCCTCCAAATGCTCTGAAAGCAATAAAAGCTTTCCTATTTTTTAATAAGCTTGCATTTTAAACCACTTCATACATATATGGGTATATGTTTGTTTGTGTGTATATATATCTCAAAATATAAAACAAATTGAATTTCTCAGTGAAGAGTGAAAAATGGAAATACCTAAGACTATTACTCATAAGCCAATTCATCTCCTCAGAACCTGAAGTTAAAAAATTCACAGTAAGAAGTTTGATAAGCAAATTTAATGACTTTGCACAGATGTATCAACCTCCTCTTATATTGCCTGTGATCAGATGACAGACATTCCTTGCTAGATTTTTTAGGTACTAGCTCATTTGCATGCACTCCAGAATAACCCATTAAAGGCTGCCTTTTCCTGACAAACTTTTGCCTCTGATAAATGGCCAACTCTGCTGGCCTGACTTCATGACAGTCCTTGGTCCTGACAACCCAACTTAATTAACCCATTTAATTTATTGATCAAGCCCATGGCAAAGGAGTATTCCCCATTAAATAGGATTTTTATCACCCTTAGTTATATGACTAAAGGCCTTCCTAAAAATTGAAATTTAGTTAGCAGCTTCCATGCTGTCCATCCAACAAGCTACTTATGAAGAGGAAAAGCTGGAGACTAAAAATGACTCGGTGATTTTAAATAATGACCAGGTTGGGTTGTAAGTTGAAGTCATTTTCGTTTCATAAAAAAAACATATTGCAAAGCAATAAGGAATCCGTGAAAAGCTATTCTGAAGACTGTCTCTTCCATTGGACTATGCTCTGTCTGTTATATTTGTGCCACTTGTAGCAAATCAGACCGTTTTATTTGCACAAACTCTGACAATTATTTCACTTGGAAAGGGCAAATTATTTACTGCTACAATATTTCCTGGATGACTTATTAATACGGATGTAAAACCTTGCAGTTAAAAATAAAACATACAAGGAAGCAAACCATAGGCTGAAGCAGATAAATGAAAGACCAGCATAGTCTTTAAATCTAAAATTAACAAATCACATTCAGATGAAAGACATTCGGGTAAATCAATTCCCCTGCTACCTAAGCCCCAAAGTGCCTTTGCCTTTACAATCAAACAACCAGAGGCTGTTATAAAATGGCAGGAAATTATAAGCCTAACCAGCCAGATCAGAAAGCTGACATACCACACACCCTACACATTAGCCTTGCTGTCTGAGATACCACAGCTCTCTACAGCCACATCTGTTTGCAGAAAAATGCAAATGAGGTTTAACTCTTGCAATAGTGTAGCCACTAGAAGATAATCAGAATAAATAGCGTTTCTGTGCTAATCACTTTTTGTGGTTTTGCTATAAAACCGATTTGTTCAGGGAAGCTGGACTAAACCGATAAGGACAGGTAGACTGGACAAAGGTTAAATGGTCTTGACATAATTGCATACAGTTTAATTTCTAGATATGAAACAGAAATCCTTTTTTATAGGATTCTGGTTATATCATTTTAGCATTAATATGCTGGATACTTTACAACTGCCACTTCATTTTCTTTCTAAAATGTTTTTAAACTGGTGGCAAGCAGGATGAAAACATTTTTCTATAAATCTATCCAGCATCTGAAATCACCTGAGTTTTGTGAGCAGCAAGCTGGGGGAGAGGCACCATTTGGTCGTTGTGTGTATTTCCAGGCTGTTTTCCATCAGTATGTTTGGATCTACATCTCAGTTTGCTCCAGAAAGGCATCAGTGTTCCCGCAGGACGCCTCACCGCTGGCCGTGCCTCCCCTGCGAGGCCGGGAGTGCAGCAGTGTCGCTCTGCGCCAGCCCCCGGAGACACAGGCTGCAGGCAAACTGAGCAGCCTCATCCAGGTGGAAAAATCAGATAACAATCTTTTTTTTTATCCCAGCCTTGAGTCTGTCTAACTCTGGCAGGTAGCAGTCTAGGCTAACACATTATTATGCTTCATTCCTCTCACAGAGCAGAAACCGACTGTTACTATTTCCCCTTACTGTGCAAGGTTTAGGAGGGACAGGTCCAGAGCCACAAGGCATTGCCTCTCCTCTCCCAGGAGCTGCACACCCTCCAACACCTGGGCTGCAGCACACACACTGGCCCTGCACAGGGAGAGCTCTGAATGCCACTTCCCACCAGAAGGAGCCACAGCCCTCAGCTCTGCAACTTTCACTACAGACCCCAGTGGTGGAACTGCCTGTTCCAGCTTCAACTCTGCCAACAAAGGACAGCCTTGTCCTGGTCCCCAGCATCAGCAGAGATTCTTCAGTGGAAGAATTTGGCCACCCCTAAGCTAAGCCCTCAGTGCTGGCAGCTCCACCAAGCCCCAGTCCCACAGACAGAGCCAGAGCTGGAGCTCCTGCTCTGCAAGGGTATGCTCATAAGTACATGTCAGAAAAAGGAGGCACGTGCATCTTGCAAGCAGGTCTTTTTTTTCCATTTTTCATCTCTGAACAGTTTTAACTGTATCTCCTAATTAAAACACACACTGTTTTTAGTCTACAGATCCAGATAAAGAGAGCATGGAGTTTGGAAGCTGTCGGTTTACACACCACAAATCATATCACAAATATCCAAAAGTGCACTTGACTCTCCAGGGGATGGGGTTTTCAGCCCTTTGAGGCCACCAAATTACTTCTGACAACAAAGAACATTCTGAAATTAACTTTGAAAGATGTCTCTGTTTTATTAGGATGGAGGAAACAAGAGTGATAGTTCATGTTTCTTGGCAGCATTTCTGTCCCTGTGACATGGAGGACTGATTCCTGTAGGACTTTTGCATAGCTCTGGCATGGTGCAAGAGCCTGGAATTGGAGAGTGCCTCATTTACAGTAATTACATTTAAAAGTGGGTAGCAGGGCTTGATCTGTGACAAATGCACAAGGAGAAAAACTGGATGTGATGACAGCAGAATCTACAGGATGCTGCTTTCCCAAAGGGCCAAAATTAATAGCTCCTTTCCACCCCTTCCCATTTCCCCCAGCCTTTGCTGAAGGAGCTCTGCATGGACACAAGCTATAGGGCAGTAAGTGCATCTGTATTCGCACATAGCAAATCACATCAGCCATCAAATGCTGCCCTGCACTGTTATTCCACTGGAACCAAAAAACACATGCAGAGACAGACCCAGGCCCACACCCTGCACTGCAAAGAGCTGCCCTGCTCCTCCTCTAAGCACACACTTGGACATTCCCTGCTTTCCTTAGATACTCCTGCACAGCAGGGAGAGATGGGTATTTGATGCAGGGGGACTTTCACTACAGGTTCCCTCCTCAGGGAGGAGAAAGTTTCTTTGCCTTCTGCCTATTTAGCAAAGTGGGAAAACAACATCTCTGTTATTACAGCACACACAAAGCACAAGTCACTAATTGGCACTAATCACATCGCTGTAAACATTGAGAATAACCCAGAATTCAAAGGCCTCCCTGTTAGATGGAACTCAAAGGGATTTGCAAGACCTAAAGCTGTGCCACAGACAAGGTTCAGCTTTGACCACAGCCTGCAAGTGGCTCCTATAGCAGAAGCATTTTCTGGTACCTGCTGAGACACAGACACAGATTCACACTTGTGAGGAGGGGGTTGGATGAATTTTCCATTGCAAGTTTCTCATACAGCATATAAAACTTACTTATGTACAAGGGAACATAAAAGAACCCAAACCTAGGAACTGGGGAGACATGCCACTTCTTTGATGCTAATAAATGAGATATAAAATAATAACCTATAAACAGCTGTACTCCTGGTTCCACTTCATTGTATCCAGGGCAAATCTGGGGCAAAGACTACAACACGTCACCACCTGCATCATAGAAAAACATGGGAACTCTTTCTTGTATGAAAACTTCTAACTCAAGGAAGAGGATGCAGGTGCCATCCTTAGATCATTATTTCAAAATCTGCTCAAGTCAAAGCTGCCCAAATGTAGGTGTGTTTCTTGAGCAGCCCAAAGTTTGGTCCAGCCTCAGTTCTCACAGTGGAGTCTGCTTACTGCTCACAGGCAGCATAAACAATACCGTTGTACCCCCGTGTATTTAAAAGCTACCTGGATCCCTCTGTAACTTAGGCATGTAAATAACTCAGGTTATTCTGGTGGTATCAGAAACTCCCCCAGTATTTCAGCTACTCAAGGATATTTTCACAAGAGCATTAGGAGCTGTTAAATCTTTTGGTATCCTGAATTCACAGCACTATAGTGTACATAAAATTATTAATTTTAATTAAAATGATAAAACATTCCAAAGCAATAGAAACATTCAATTTTTGTAATTAAAGAAATGCAGAAAAAATTGCTTAAATAGTTCCAGAACTGAATTTCACAATGGTTATGCCATTTTAAAGTTAGAAGGTTTAGAAACTAGGTTTCACTTTTAAGAGACTCTTTAATAATTCAAGAACTTTCAAGGTCAGAGAGAAAGCAGTGATACAGTGATTCCTCTTCTTGAAATTTGAGAGCTCTGTTTATTCCTCTCATATGCATGCATATATATTCCAAGAGTTACCATGGGATCTCAACAGCCAGGGTCAACGTGTCAACTCAGTGGATACAGCCTACTACTGTGTACCTGCAGCTTGACTTCAAAGCATACCTTTTTTAAATATTCAGTTTGGTGCACCCCTGATAACAGGACCAGGTAAGTTCTTCCCCTTCAAATTCAAGGCAATGCATTATCCAGACGTAGTTGGAATGACCAATTATTTTGTCCCTGACTCCTCTGAAATAGTTATACAATATTTATTTTCAGGATTGCTTTTTCATGGTAAAAACATAACTTACCTCTAAAGTTTCTGGAACAGGAACCCTTTTTTCAATATGTTTACATGTTGTTTAGTGCAGAAGGGACCCAATCTCTGAATCTTTTAAATGCTACTCCAAGGAAAGCAGTGATAGCACCTACTGCCTGCAGAAAAACATAAATAACTCCCAATTAACTGTCATTGAAGCACAGCTTCAGTTTGAGATTTAGTGGATTGAGTACTTTCATGGGAGTGTTCAACTCCCAAGCAATCAATCAGACCATTGCAAAAGCCATCCAGAGCAAGTAAGAAAACTTTGGAGAATTACAGAGCAAAAAAGCTGCACACATAAATATGAGCATGAAAAAGGCCTCTGATACTTCATGGAGAGCTACAGAACAAGGTAAAGCTCCTTAGCATAGTGGTCAAAAATAAAATGCACAGGTAGTCTACACAAAATAATATTTTGACACATTCATAAAAGCACTGGGCAAAGAAATGGACGAGGGAGACCCTTCCTTTTCTTGCCCCAGATTGCAGTACCTGCTTTGACAAAGGAGTGTTGAGGAAAGCTTTCTTCCTTCTGTGCTAAAATACCTTGGCTGGCCCTTCTTAGAAAAAGATCATTTTGAAAGCAGCTTCTTAAGAGTCCAAACATCCAGGCTGACATTCATGCAATTAAAAGCCAATCCTCCAACTGTGTGTGGACACAGACTAGAAAAAGTGCTGGCATGCCCAAAAGCAAATTCATGTTCAAATTCAGACACATATTGACAGCAAATTACTGACACACCTTGCTCAATGAGGGAGATTGATCCAATTTCAAGCAGCTCCCTGCTAGCTGGATTCTCTGTTCTGCCTCCAAAGAGCTAAAATACAACTTCCCTCCCTCTACCTGATGTTAGGAAAAGCCCATTTCCTTTTAGGAGACAGCAACTGGAAAGCAACAGGACACGGCTCAAAAAAATCAGTGCAAATGTAAGAGGCACAATCCCAGCAGCTCCCTCTGTCCTGTCTTTTATCATGGAATTAAGAATAGTGTTGGCAAGCTCTCTGTTAAGTTTATTTGGTGCCTTTATACATTTTTAAATGTAATTTTGGTAGGTTTGTTTTTGCATGGATTTGTCAGTATGTTATGTATAAAATGACAATTCAAGTCTCAAGCTATCAGCCTCTTTCTGCCAAGTGACAAATAACGGATGCTTAAAAAAGTCTTGTGGCATTCCAGAGAGCTAAAGAATAATGAGTCACAATCTCAAAAAAACTTAAAATTACTTTTTCTTTTCCCCCTTCCCTTTTTTCTTCTCCCACCTTCCCCCAGTTGCTCAAGGAGGGGGTTAGGTCATGGGGCTCAAGAAAAGAGAATTTTCATTTTGGAGTTTTAGCATAGGGTTTTCAAGTACCAATAAAACCTCATTTTCACTTGCACATTACATGGGGCTTTGTCATTAATTTGCACAAGGTGTCAAAAGAGTAGAAGATAAGCACTAACACCCTCTCCCAAGCTACACTCTGCTGTTAGATTGAAAAGGCCAGGGTAACAAAGGTGTTAATAAAACGTTAGCAGTGTTTCCTTTCTCTGGAAAAACCTTACCAGTGCTTAAGGAAAAGAATTAAGTTTATACAAGAATTATATGAAATTTACATGCTACACTTTGTTCCTTATTTTTATTTGCTTTTTTCCTACATTCATTTTTTAATATATTTTCCAATTTAGGATCTTATCCAATGCTAGGAGAAATATGCAGGAAGAAACCATAAGAAATCTTACTATAATGTCAGAAAATAAGTATGTTGTTGCACATTCATGTAGTCTCTAGAAGAGCAGAAAGAGAATGAAACATCAGGCAGTTGTTGATCACATCTCCAAGGTACCAATTTCTAAAGTACTGAGATGATGCAGATTCATACTGAAATCAGAACAAACAAGCAAAACAAAACCAGCAAAGAAAACTCCCCTATGTGAGTAAAAATAAATAAATCCTCCTAGTCATTCTATCCTGGCCCCTATTTTTACAGTCGTGCTTGTCACCTATGCACTCAGATTGAACAGAAGGTAAGGCAGCATCCTTCAAGAAATTTCACCAAAGAGCATTTTCAAGCCCCAGATTTTCCCATGCCTCACCAAACTTCCTGTGCTTCACAGCAGCAATACCTTCAGCTGGGACAAACCCCCTGAGTGTTCCAGCTGCATCTCTTCTCCAGCACCCAGTGAACCCAGCTCTGCCTCTCCTGGTCAGCCTACCTGGGGACAGGCAGGAGGGCCCATTAGGAAGCCTCAAATCCAGCATTCCCTGTAGACTGAGTCCACTCAAGTAATGTATGTCTTCTCACTTATAACACAAAGGTTTTAATCCAGCCCTGTGTTTTCATCTTTTTGACCTTGCCAGAATGAATTAATAAAAAAATAAAAAAAAAATAGATGAATAATCCCAATACTGAGATGGGCCATCTTTGTCTTTTGAAGTCTGCAGTTATGTCCAGCTCTTAGAGCCCAGTTCAGAGGGGGAAAAATCCTCACTTTGGACTCTATATAAACATCAACTTTTCATTCAAATGCTGTCCTAAGGAAGAGTACATGAAATTGGATGCTTAAGTGATTCCTTTGTCAATCTTACAAGACTAAAAGACATGAGATGAAGAATGATGACAAACAAGCCACGGAAGTGTCCCAAATACGTAGGACACTGTCTCACTACATCAGATGAAGTCAGTAGATTATTATCCAGTATCCCCAATGTTTCAGCCCTGGCTGAAGAAGCAGTCTTGAGAGGAGCAGTTCCCAAGCCTCATTTCAGCAGTAAAAATCCTGACAGACATGAGATGGTAAATGTCACACAGCCAGTCAGGCTGCTAAAGGCCTCTTCCCTTGATGATTTGAATAAATACATCCACATTGCTATTTCTGTTTCATAGGAAGGGTATAAAATTGTGAAGCAGGGAGAGCCTGCACTGCTAGGACACATTAGCAGGCTGTGTGCCAGGCAGGCAGCTCACCACAGACATGGGCAGGAGATCAGGGCCCAGTAGCTGGGAGGGCCAAGAGCATTTCAAAGCAGGCATCCTTTGCTGGGATGGGTTCTTTCCAGCAGCTCCTTTCAAAGCAGGCATCATCTGCTGGGATGGGTTCTTTCCAGCAGCTCCTTTCAAAGTAGGCATCCTCTGCTGGGATGGGTTCTTTCCAGCAGCTCCTTTCAAAGCAGGCATCCTCTGCTGGGATGGGTTCTTTCCAGCAGCTCCTTTCAAAGCAGGCATCATCTGCTGGAATGGGTTCTTTCCAGCAGCTCCTCTGCTTCAGCACGGAGCCAACTGTTGGGCTAGCTCAGGCACTGGTTTCCAAAGAACCCACTGACCCACTAAGGAAACAACAGGACAAAGGCTGAAACTACCACAGAAGGAAGGAACAATTTCAAATTTAAACAAATTTTTGTTTAAATCACCCACTTCATCAGTGGCAAAAGTGCCCCGGGCTGCATGAAGCATATTTAAGTGCCAGCCCCTGCAAGCTCTCAAGCACAATGAGAGAGGAAGTAACAGCCAGGGAAGTGCCAGGGCTGTGTGGCCACTGGCAAGAGGGTTCCTGGCCCCTCACCCACCAAACAGGGATCAACACAGCCATGGGGACATCTCAGCCAGAGCCACATGAGAGCAGTGTCCAACCAGCCAGCACTTCTATAGGGAAACAAAACCTATCACACAGAAAACAGGTTTTTGTCACACAACTGTTGCTTGTAAACATGTTGGCAATCCCTCACAATGGTCTAGCCCCAGATGGACTGAGATAGGAAAGCTTATCTTTCCTTCAGCACTTGTGTACCACGCCATCATCCCCCAGCCCACTGTGTTTCTCTAACACTGACTGAGCTTTCCTTGATGTTGCTTGGCCTCCTGATGTTAATGAAAGAATCTGTGTTTTGATTAAAGGCACCTTAGGAGAGCCAGGGTCCTTATGGCACATATTTGAGTTAAGGAACTCACAGGTGAGGATAACAACCCCTTGGCATTTCACAGCTAGCCAAGCCTCTAACAAGTGGTCAGCACGGATCTTCTGTCACTCAGCCAACCATACTGACAGTCTTGCTTTAAAGGCACTTCTCTGTACGGGGTTTGGCAGCACATAAAAGTGGCATGGCAGAATGTGCTTCCCCCTCCAGGCTTTGGTCAGATCACACAGTGCCTGGGTTTAGGGAAAAACAGGTGTTGCACAATAAAACCTCTGAGGCAGCAAATAATTCAGATGTGATTGATGCCTCTCCAGGCATCATGATCAAAAAAATGTCCATGCCAATGCAAGTGAAAGGTAGCAGCAGCAGCAAAGGGACATTGTCTTCTACTCACAGCAGCATCTGCACTGCTCCAGGGGAGCCCAACTGGTCCCACTGCTCCCAGATGGAGCCCACCAGGTCTCTCTTTCCTGTGAAGGGGCTGCTTCTGCACTGGCAGGTTTTGCCACATCCTCTGTAAAATTCTATGTTTCATGTAAGATCTTCAAACTCCCTGCTGAAAGGCAGAAATTTTACAGAAATCACCTTTCCTAAAATAACAGCAGAAATTCTCCTTCACCTCCTACTGAGGACTCTGAAGGGAAACATGAACCCAAACCTTCCATCTCTCAAGCAAAGCTCCTCTGCAGATTTTGTCAGCCACCTTCGAGGAGAGTGGGAAAACCTGGTCTGAAGTGGCTGCTGCCAATGTGAAACAGAGATCTGTGTAAGCTGAGAAGTGTTTTCTATTTCAAATGTATTAATTCATGCAATCACAGGGCACTGGTTCCAGACTACACCTTAGCCATCACAAACAATCACAGTAGGTCAGCAAAGACCCAGCAGCAGCCCTGTCTCCACAATCACAGTTCACCAGGACTTCAGGGGGCAATTCCCAGCCTGCCAGATCCCAACCCACCAGGAAGAGCCACAGCTGCCCAGAGCCCACAGGGGTTCCCACTGTTATCTCCAAGTCAGCATTTGGGTCCCTCCTACAGCCACCTCAGAAAGTAAAAAGGTAATTAAAAAGTGGGATGACAGAGCACCTGGGAAGAAGAGTGCTGAGGAAATTCAAGAGGAAAAAAATTAGATCAAAGGAAGAGGAAGGGAAAAGAGAAAAAAGGCAAATTATGGCAATTTCATTAGTAGAGGTCAAAAATGTTTCCTTTGCCATTTCAAAAAGTATCAAATTCTCCTGTACTTAACCTTATAATTAATTAAATGTTAGCAGTCAGCAACAGATTAATCTCTTTGGAATGGAAGCATAACTTGAGCATTCTTTCAGTAATAAAGTACTGCAATGGGTTCAAATTTTCTGTGAATTGTATTTGTGAATTGTGTCTATGAATTTGTATTTAAATGAATACACTGTATGCCCACACATTCAGCAGAGAAAGTGAAACCCTACTCTTCTGAAAACTGAAGTTTCTAAATGGAAATTGTTTTTCCTGCTTAGATAGAAACCAAAAAGAGAGACAATGAAAAATTCAAGGGAGTCAGTCAAATTAACCTTTTTTGATCAATGACTCGTTTGTAGGGATAGACACATTTTTTAGTTGTGAAATTTCTGATGTACACAAGCCACCAAGGTTGGAATCAATAAAAAGTGAAAATAAAGTGGATTTGTGTAGACAGATTTTTAAAGCAAAATTATGCATTATTCATACAGAAATCTGCCTATAATGACTGGAAAGCAGATTGAAAAGTCTAAAGGTTTAGACCCAGTAGAAAATTTAAGACAAATCGCATTATTAAAATGAGCTTTGATTAGATCTGCAGAATACAAAAATCCAGCCTTGCTCACCTACAGACAAATTTCTCAGGTGTGTATTTCTAGGTTGCAGCATATGTGCAAGTAAGAAGACCCTCTTAAAAGCAAGACACACCAAAGTTCCAGAAAAGGGAAAACCTGGACTCTGCAGGAAACAGAGCAAATTAACTAGACAAGTAATTAAGATGTTAAATATTTACAGCACACTTTTTTTGTGCAAGGTACCTTTTTAAACATCTGGAACAGCTGCTTTTAATAGCCAGATTCCTACTCACCAAAGCATGTAGGATGCTGCAAGTGGTGAGAAGGCTGCTTTCAGCAGAGCACTGTCTACACCCGGGATGGCATTTCCAGCAGACACTGAAACACTGGCTCTGTCTTTAACCCAGTGGTAAAGAAAAGCCCATGACTCCAATGGAACAAATATCTGCAGCTTGGTCTTTGTTAGTAAGCAGTGCAGTGTGACAGGGCAGGTCTGGGCAGTGAAGCAGAGGGTGCTGAGGACTAAACCCCCACATCTGATGCCTTGTGGCCATTCTCAGTCAGACCAGCACTGACCTGCTCCAGCACTGAACGCCTGGCAGCAGTGGGAACCAGGCAAAAAATGAGAGCCCATCTCCACATCTATGTTCACTGGAAAGGAACTTGGCCCCTGCACTGAGTCCATCCTACAGAGCACACCAGGACTGGAAAGTGGGGACATGCAAGGTTCCTGTAAAAATACATTCCTGAACCAAACTAAAAATAATGGCAGAAAGAATGTGTTTCCATTAAACATTAGTGTTTAAAGATAACTTCACTATAACAACCAGGCCATGTCCAGTGTTTCCCCAGAAGTTTAAATATAAAGCATTTTTCACTCTTTCATCTTGAACTGTACTTTGCCAGAAGACCAGCTGATGCAGCTCCACGCAACAAAGTCAACTTGCTTCACTCCAACATAATTTGGTTGTCAAGTAATACTCTCACATTTTCTCAAATCTCTATTTAAGGAGCAAAACAAAAAAAGCAACCCAGATTAGAAAAAGAAGTCTTCAAAACCTGCAGATAATACAAGATTTTATAGGGAAGAGGAAAATAGCAAGAGGAAGCTGGAATATAAAAAAATGTCAAGAAGAGAGCTTGTACAATTTCAACAACATCCAGCTGCAATTCAACCCCTGCTTCAGCTGTAATCTCTAAATCGATCCAGATCTGCCTAGAAATGTTTGATTATATGGGCCTACAGTTATATACAACAAATACAGAAAAAAGCAGTTTCTATCCCTTTACCATTACTGTGATTAACTTGAAAACTTATTTACCTTAAAAGTACTCAAGGGATTGCAGTATTAATTATTTTTAAAGGACACTCAATGCAATTGGTGGCCCAGCATTGATGAGTATATAAAAAAAAGGAGAATTAATTGGGGACCTTGGGACCTTATTAAAATTTGTTCTTGACTCTTGTAAGTTCTATGACCTTCTATGGCTGAACTTCTGATGAGGCAACTGAGTTTAAACTTTAAGAATTCCATTTGGTGCAGAAAAATAACCAGACTTTAAAGAAGTATACAAACACATTTGCAATACAAATCAGTAGTTTTCCAAGGAAAAATATTAGAAAGACTAAAAGCTTCTGCACTGAACACTGAAAAAAGGTCTGGTTCTTGTATGTCTTAAATGCAAACCTCCTCTCAAAGCATCACACTTAGCAGCAAACCTCAGGAGGCAAAAAGGGCATTCACAAGGCTGTGTTCTGGACAGAAGCATCAAATTGGGCAGGATAATGGAAACCTGCACCCTTGCAGGTAACTAGACAGTGTATTACTCATCTCTCAGATGTATAGAAAAGGAGGAAAACCTCTCTAGTTCAAACAGCCTTGTCCCAGGATCAAGCTGTCTGGTCCCAACAGTAGAAGAGCTGCTTCCAGGCTGGTGATGAGCTACACAGACCCTTAGCATGACACCAAAGCTCAGTTTCTCCTCCTACAACGAGCAGAGGTGGACACAGACACACTGTACATGGACTAGAGACACGCTGGACAGGACATTCACACACAGAGGAGCAGAGTCTATATAGGCCCAGAGCTGTCCACACAGGTGATGTCTTTGCACTGCCCACCTCAAATCTGAGCAAGTTTCTTAAAAGCCTGCACCAATCCTACATTTTCAACCAGCAAAACCCAACTGGCAAAATAAATGGGTAAATCTTCATCAGCATTGTGGAAAACAGCTTTGACTGCACACACTAACAAGATCTCTCTTTTTATCTCATCACCAGCCAACTTCGACAGCTCTATGGACAGAGAGCCCCAGGTGCCTTCTCAGCTTTTTTAACATTTAAACCCCTCTTCATATTTCATTCAATGATTAGTTTTATTGGGTTTTTTCCCTCCCTACTGGCCCCACACAATGAACTTCAAAATTTTCAGAGCACAGAAAAACACCTATCAAAACCATCCCTTACTTACCACTTCTTACATGCTCTGTGTTATTTACAAACCTCTGTCTTTGACTACACTGAATCACTTCGATCCTTTGTGGATATCTGAATTGTGCCACACACCCCACATGAATTAAGCAGAAGATCAAAGATTTGGGAAGCACAGCCCTTGCCAGGAGGAGGGAAGGCTTTATCTGTGGCACCACAAGCTTTTTGATACTAGTTTTTGCTGGGTTTTACAGCTTCTTTGAACAAACGTCTGTGTTTTTATGAGAGAGAGAAAACACTTCTTTTTCTCAGTTAAACTAATCTCCCCAGTTTTTTCAGTTTTATTTTAAAAATCTGGCCATTTTGCTTGCTTTGACTACTAGAAATCTGCTTTATAGCAGTTAAAATAGTGGCTCTTTTACAGTAAAAATTTCAAATTAAATCAAAAGTCTACAGTCCTGTTTCTTGCTGGGGAACTCCTCAGACCCACATCACAGGCCAGGGCTTCCATCTTTAGCAACACTTGCACAGCTTTGTTGATTGTAGGGGCTTTCTGAGTATCACCATCCAGGACCTCTCTATTCTCCTGCAGAAACACTTCACACATTCCCCAGGATTTCTTCCTCATGATGTTTTTTTAGTATTCATTTCTCTCGTTTCAAAGTCAGCAATGTCAATTCTGGCCCCCATGTCAGCAGCCATCGTCTGTTTGCCCATCCTCTTCATCTTCAGCACAACTGCAGGATGTGGCATCGGACTCCTGTGGCCTTCCACATCCTGGTGCCTGGGCTGGCAGAAACACAGGAAATTTCAATTTCCTCAGGGCACTCATCTGTTCCTGCCATTCCCTAGTAACAGCTGAGTAGACTTTTCACAGGCTTCATTTAAAACCCTCATACACTCCCCAGCAATTTGTCCTTTTTGCTTTTCATGCAGATGACTCCCAGAACACTTCTCTTAAGAGAACAATCATTTCTTTGCTGTCTCTTCCTTTACAGTTTACTGCCAAATATGGGCAATGTTTGCTGCCATTTCACACAGTGATGAGAAAATGTCCTTTAACATTCCAGAGATAATATAGTTTCAGAAGTCTGTACTTTTCCTATCTGCCACTAGAAAGAGAAGCAAAACGAGCAGTTCCCTGACAGTGGGTTTGTAAGAGGGGTAAGGATCTTCTTTCCTTTCACTGCATTTGTAATGGGAATAAACCACTTGTAAAGTTACTGAAATAATATGTATTTCATAAACAAAATATTTCTTTTCTGGATTAATGCTGGAAGGTAATGGGAGAAGATGAATAATATCCTTAGCTGCTGAGAAAAGGATTCTTTCTAACAAAAGATTTAACTAAATTCTTTTTCCTGTGCAATCTTCAAATCTGTTTCAAGTTCTCTCCCACTCCAACAGTTGTGGAGTTTTTTTCTTTTAAAGGAGACTCAAACAGAAAGCAAATGTACATAATTCATGAGAAGACACATTGAACTTCTTTTAATACTGACATATAAGGCAGGGCTGTGTGGATGGAGAACCCACAACTCTGGGTCACATTTAAAACACACATTTCTAATCCAGAAAACAGCTGGGAGCCATTGCCCACCAAAGACTCAGCTGATGCCTCACAAAGTTGCCTTTCTTGAGTACTCCAAATAAACCCTTCCCTTGCAGCTGCTTCCAAGAAGGCCTTCCTTTCTCCCACTCCTCGTGTTTTGCCAGGGAGAAAAGGCTATATAGCAAGGCAGGAGTCACCCTTCCTACAAATTTTTCCTGATTTTTTTTAACAGAAAAACAGTTATTGAGCTACCTGGGGGTAAAACAGTTTGGTCGAAGAGAAAAAAAAAAAAAAAAAAAAACTTCCATTTTGACCAAAACCTGAAGTTTAAGTTTTGTCTTGATTCTAAATGGGAGACACACCAAAACCCCAATCATTTTCTTGCAGCACTAGCACGGTCTACCAGAGCTAAATAGCTTTAATAAACACACATATGGTTAGAGCAAGATCATCTTCCAGAAGGCTCCTTCCCCTGAGACCAGCTGGAGTTATATTTCAGACTGTGAAGGAAGCAAGCAGAGACTATCCTCCAAAACCCCTGCTAAGGGAAAGGAGGGCAAAAGGAGATAAATCAGGATGAAGGTAAAAAAAGGAAATAAGAAACTGAGCTGCCCTTTGGGAAATATGTAATTACATCTCTGAGTTCCTCTTCTAAGCATAGGCCTGAGGCAGACAGTTCAGGTCTAAGCATTTCTAGCTTCCACACAAGTTGGGCAGATAATCCTAAACTTTTCAGTTTTATCATTATTATCAGCAGAGCTCCCCACAGGTTCTCCATGCAGCCAAAGGTTTCAGCAGCATTTATAGGAGAGCTCAGGGAATGATATCTCAGACCACACAATAGCAACAGAGGAAGGATGGGATGGATTAGAACTGACATTGTGCCAGAACTCAGCCTGGATGATTACCAGGAACAGTAAGAGAACCTACTCAGAGAGAGGACAAATCTTCCTGGGCTTACGGGTGCAGGAGGTGCTAAAAACGCTTTAGAGAAGCTACAGCTGAGATGAGGAAATAACCAAAGAAGGGACAGAAATAAAGCTAAAGCATCCACACTGCAGCCAGCAAAAGCAGCAATCCTTCAGAGCCCAGGTCTTTTACAGCCTGGCATGAGGCTTCACCTCAGGGTGTGCTCAGCCCTCAGCTCTCACAGGAAAGGAAGCAGAGCTGGGACCAACACCAACCGTGTGCCACTAAAGGTCTAGTTGGCAAGCCTCACACAAATTTGCAACCCAGTTTCACAGCTTGTGCATGTCACCCACAGGCTATTTACCCATCCCAAGTGAGTAGGCAAAACTGGCTTGGAAGGGATGCTCAGGCAATAGGGTAGAGCCCAGCCCCCCAGACTGGCTCCACCAGCTCCCATCACAGCAGCACAAGACTGAATAAAAGCAACCTGCCCCAGGACAAAAGTCCTCCAGAAGAGAACACAACCACCAAAATGGCATGGCAGGACTAACAGGGATCTGTGTGGTGAGGGGCAACAGCAGAGTCCCAGGACTGCTGAGGCTGGAGGAATCTGTACAGCTGTGCCCCAGGCAGCTCCATTCACCAACATCTAACACAGCCCCTGGACTGCTGAGAATATCACAGCAGTAAGTAAAATGAGAGCAAGCAAAGGAGTTCGTCTTGATTTAACTTCAGATCCTCGTTTTAACTTGAGAAAATTCAATTAGTTTCTACCCAGAAGCAGTTTAGCTGCCATTGTTGGCAATCAATGGTCCCTAAATGCTGAGAAACTGGCAACTGTTCAATGTGCTGGCAGAGAGGCTTTCCTAATTAAAGATGTCACTTTTCCAGCTAATTTAAGTCTGCCATCTCTTGAAAGTACCAATTGCCACAACAAAATATGAATAGGAAATTGACTTTCTGTGCATCTGTTTTTGCAAAATACTTCCTAAGAGTCATATGTTTCAGCTTAAATGGTTTAGGTCACTTGCTGGGAGGCAATAGCAGAGCTTTGTTCTGCCTCCTGAATACCTCTTAAATAAAGAAAAATAAGCAGGGGTTCTGTCATCTACGGGAATGAAAAAGGTATTTGTTGGCTTTCACAGCATCAGTGAGTTCTTCTGTATTCCATCTGATACTGATTTTGTTAGTATAAAGCAAATCCACACTGGGTAAGTCTGCTTATCTAAACAGCTTCCATCACACTACATACTTATCCACACAACTTCCCTGGGGATAGGGAAGTGCTGTTATTCCTGCTGGAAGGAAATGTAGAAGCATACAGCTGAAACACAAAGATTTTTAGATGTCTAACTTCCACTAAAGTCAAACGTCTGACTCATGCTATTTAGCTCCTTTCCATAACAGTTAAATAACATCCTTTTTTTTTCTGAATCCCGCTATCCCTACATTTTAGCCAAACCATGCATTTTTAAGACTATTTGCACTCTGGCAACAAAAGGAAAGCAATGCCTGTGCACCTGGGAATGGAATTCCTAACTTCAGCACAGTATCTCAGGCATCCCCAGCTGTGCTCACTCCAGACCTTCCTGCTGAGGCCCCAAACTCAGCCCTGTTCTGGGTCAGCCAAGGGAGGGAGCACAAATCCCAGCAGAGCTGTCTTCATCAAGAGGACTTCTGACTCCTCTCACTCCTCCTAATTTCTTCTTTTTTAATGGTCTATTTGTGAATATTTTAACAGTTTATTGTGAATCAGAGTAATAAACTAGTTTTCTTTACTCCACAAGCCTCCGACAAACAAAGCAGTTAAAAGCAGGACTTGGAAATCTTCTCTTTTCCTCCCATCCTAACATCAAAAAGGCCACTGAATTTTGTTTTTGTGGAACTCTAGATAAGTGTCATCCTCTGTTGAGTGCCACAAGAAATAAACCCCTGCTCTTTGACTGGGACTTAAGGCCTTATGATGATACACAACAGTTAAATTTAACATGGATGAGATGCATTCAGCCACCAGGGTAGTTTCTCACATGAACATTACTGATATGAGGCTGTGTTTCGTAAGCTTGAAAATACTGCCTGGCTAGGTAGACTTGAAGCAAGTCATACATTATTTATAATTTATTAAAATTTATTTTAAACAATTCCTCTCCCACACCATCATTTGATCAGCTCTGTTTACAGTCTACAACTGTGGAGCAGAGGCGTGCAGCATTAATTACACCACTGGGCTCTCCCACCCCCAGGTATGACAGATCAGACCCACACTTCCTTCCTGAAATGGAAACCTCCTAACATAGGTAGGAAAGGGGGAACATTTTATACTTGTTTTTTTCCCTGCCAATGCAAGTTCACCTATTCCCACTGCAGTATACCCCTTTCTTTGCCTCTTCCTGGCAAAGGAAGGACTTCCTTCCAGAGCCCAGGAAGGACTTCAGGCAGCAACAAAGTCTCTGGGAGCTGAAATAAGGGACTCCATACTTCACTAGGGAAAGAGAATGGATACATCCTTTCCTCACATCTAGCTCTCTAGAATGGCAGTTCCTAGGACTCTACCTCCCTCCTCTTCAAAATGTGTTGGCTGGATTCCCTAATCTCAGGAGAGAATCACAGAATGGTTTGTGTTAGAAGGGACCTTTAAAGATCATCAAGTTCCAATGCCCCTGCTGTGGGCAGGGACACCTTCCACTAAACCAGCTTGTTCAAAGCCCAATCCAACCCAGCCTTGAGCATTTCCAGAGTGCAAGTGCAAACCCCAAATTATTTGCAACTAATTCCTCTAGACTGTGAGGATGGTAAGATTTTCCAAGCCCAGTTCAGCAATGCCACCATTGTGCCCTGCTCCAGTCCCGGAGCTGGCTGTGAACTCTGTATCCCACAACCAAGGTCAATGAGGCTTTCTTTTTTTTAAATTAAGTCACAGAGCACTGGAATGAAAGCTATGCAGAACTAATTTGTCAACCCAGCCACAGCGTCTTTATGTCTGCATATTTGTTGGCAAATTCCCTGCCCCCCTCCCTGGTCCATGTCCTCCCCTCCTGAAGGGGCACATCATGGCTGAAGTCAATACATGGACTGTCTGCCCCTGCTGTGCCCCCTCCGATGCCACAGTGCACGTTGCACTTTCAGCTCTCCCTCCAGAAACACTTCATTATTCTCGTGAGTCACTGTGTAATAGCAAAGTGATGCCAGGAGAGGAACAGAGGCATCACCACTCTGGGGCACCTCCTGCTCTTGCCCCAGTTCCTGCAGCCGCTGATCAGAGCAGCAACCACTGGTGCCTTTCCAGAGGCTCAGTGTGGGACACACAGCAGCTCTAATGGCACCTCCTGATCCTTCAGGAGTCTGCAGGATGGATAAATCAGAGGGTGGCCTGTGCCTCCTGCAGCCTCTGCCTTCCCCAGCACACACATGACAGTAACCACTGCCCACTCACCCATCAGGACAGGATATTCCCATCTGCAGGCATCAAAACTCACACACAAAACCATCCCATGAGCAGCCTATTACAGGACAACACCCAAAGGCAAGAAGGTTGCTGTGCAGAGCAGGAGCCCACTCAGCCCACTGTGACACGGCAGAGCACTCATGTCCTCGGTGTGAGGCAGAAGAAATGCTGGAAATCAGGAATAAAGCTATAAAACACAAAAAACCAGGGATCTCAGCTCTTTATCAGACCTCCTAATTACTCAGTCTAGCAACACAAATGCAATATGGAAACATTCATCACCAAGAAAATAAAAAAAAATCTTCACAACTTATATACATACACACATATGTGCACATACAGTTTACTCTACAAAAATAAAATATTTAACTGTATATTTTCCTTCAGCACATTTCTTCTTAACTCAGGCATGTATCATACATATTCCAAGTTATTTTATGTACACATCAGCTGTGTACCAACACCTCCACGAGGAAACCTGCAGGGCACTGCTGCCTTCATCTACCCACATGCTAATGGAAAAATAACCTGCACAAATACATCTGCCAACACACAGGGAAAAACTGAACCCCTTGAAGCAATAATCACATCGCATTTGTCTTTCCATGAACACATACAACTTCTTTCCACTAGGAGAGGCTCTCTGTGGGTCAGCACTTGAGGCAGTGACAATCCAAACCCGCGCACCCAGGTCTGCTCCCCGCTGCACTGGCAGAGCAGCACACTCAGTGCCTCTCCTCACTGCCTCTCCTTCTTCCCTCCCATTTCTTTCCATGCACCAGCACAGGTCTTGCCAGATCAAATTTGCCTCCTAATTCCCATTGGGAGGAACTTTGAGCTGTGTCTTTTTACTGCTGTCCTATGACAGCCCAAAGCCTTGTGCATGACACAACAATATTTGGAGAAGGAGGGAGTCTGTCCAGTTTCTGAAAAGATTCATCTCCAGGCCATTATACTTAGCACAGATTCTATGAACGATGACAACAATAAAAATCATCAGGAACGACGTCCACAATTCCACGCACAGCCCCAAAGGATCTGATGTGCCATTGCTCAGGGCAGAGCTGCTCCCTGTTCTCTGGGTAAATGGAAAAACCAGACCTTCCTTCCTGTGAGACAGCACCCCTTGGCTTTGCTGCCATCACACTGCATGCCTAGAGAGCACACACACAGACAGACCCCAGGAAGGAGTGGGAGGGATCCAATTATTTCTGTTTCAATTACTCCCAGTTTAAAACTATGGTTTGAAAGAAAAGAAAAGGAGAAAATACCAACACAAAATCCCCAGCGTGGCTGCTGAGGGTGGCTTGTTCTCCAACCATCTGTGCTCCTGGCAGGAGCCATTCTGCTCCTACACATCCTTCAGCACCTTCTGCTCCCTGAAGTGTTACACAACGGTACAGTGAAGGAAAATCAACAGAATTAACAAGTGGCCAAGCACAGAATTACCACTGAGGCTGAGTACGTTGGTGTCCCATCACCTCTGTCTGGTACAAACTCAAGGAGATGACTTGATCTCAGCTCTAGCCTGTGGCTACTGCTATAATAAATAATTACTAATTACTTAAGAGAGCAGCGAAGAACAGCATAAAATTAGGTGATAGTGCTGCTCCTGGCTCCCTCTCATTTGTACAGCTCCTTGTTGCCCGTGGCTGCACAGAGCCTTGCCCTGCACTGACACCAGTGACTGGCATTTCAGCCATTCTCAGCTCTTGTGCATCAGCTCCCCTCCGTTACTGCTTTTGGGCTTTTCTGCCACGCAAAGTTCATTGTAAGCCCAAATCTGAATCCATACTTTCCATATGTTCTGCCATTTGGATCCAGAATCTAAAATTACTTTGGTTGTCACAAAAATAGGAGCTTACAATTCCCCTTTGCCTTGCAATTAGCTCTCTAAATTTTAATTGTGGGAGCCAGATTTTCCAGCAGAGTTCATTCATAAGCAGAGTGAGTCAGCTGCAAAATATTTATCACAGTCCAAATTCTCTCAAATTTCCAGCATTTGGATCACAGAATTCTGCTCTGATCCAGGTCTAGGAGTAATGACAGAAAAATTATAGGAGGCAAGAAAAAACAGAAATCATTTTCATCAGAAAGCACACTTCTCCTTCAGGAATTGTTATACCCTGTTAATTCTTGCACTGAAACTGCAATTTACTCCTTTAAACTTCTTTACTCTTCTGCAAATTGCAAGACTTAATCTGAAGGACACTGAACAATTATTCTAAGAATTAATTATAGTTTTATAAATTTTATATATATATATATGATACCTAATATATCTAATTATATATTATTACATATCATTATATAATATTATAATATATTAAATTTATTTTATATATTATATTTATATATTTATTATATCTTTTCTAATTAGCTAGCTGAAAATTTCAATAGCATGAAATTTATCAGTCTGATCATTTAAGCACCTTCTTTAAAAACCAAAAATTAAGAACAACGTCTGCATAAAATACACCAATTATATCTGGTTTATCACAGATAAAACACATGTAAAACTGCTAAATAGAAAAGCCTCAAAATACTGTAGAACAAGGAATATCTGATGTAAATTACTCCCCCTCCCCCCCCCCAGTATTCACCCATCTCAATAGAAATTCCAGTAATTAAAATTACAAGCCAACAAAGCACTACCAGGAGTAGGTACCTCCTGAAGGTGCTCAACACGGACTAAAAGAAGCAGTTCTGTAATCACAGTAAGTGCTTACATTGTCAACAGCACTCCTTTAATAAATGGTTGCATTTGTTATGCTTTCTTAAATAATTATTTTCTAAAAGACCATAATCATCTAATAAAAATGTGTTTGGTTTTGAACCAGACCTAATTATAGGTTTTAAAAGCTGGTGACAACATATGCACTGGAATCCATTAGCAAGTTTTGCATAGAAAAGGTGACAAAAAATCAAAAATTTCTTTGGTGAATTGAGACCGTGATCTATAGGAAATCAATGGGATTTAAGTGTTTGAAATCCAACTCTCTTTTCAAAATGAAATTCATGCAATTATTGTGGTTTTTAATTACTGGGATACCACAAAAAACACTGCAATCATCCCAACAAAACCCTCTTGCACTTGTGCCAAAGATTTTTTTCCTCTCTCCATATGCAGAAAGAAACAAATTAATAACCTGAAACATTCCAGATTTCAGCTACTCCAAATAGTACAGCAAATTTCTGGGCAGGTACAGAAATCAAACCATGCACTTTGAACTGGAGGGCTGAGAAACTGAAATATTCACTTGCTGGTCACAATCTTAGTGTAAGAGAATCAATTATTTTTAGGATCAACTCCTAATCAAGAGTACCAACTTCTCCTTTGTCAATCCATGTCAGAGTCTTAACATCTTTTAAACAAATTTCTTTATATTTATGACTGAATTACAGTTCAGTCAGGCAACCCATTGAATCATCACACTTCCTCAGGATAAAGATTCTGCATGTGAACAGCATCTCCCTCCCCAGATGTCCTTCAGGCAACAATGAAAAATGACAGAGACTGCAGTGTGCTTATCATGGTGACATGAGTTACCTCTCTGAATACTTCTCAGTGCAAAGCCAGACAAGGGTCACAAGAGTCTTACAGGGAAAAAAAAAGAGGAAAACAAGGAGAAATGTCAATTTACATTAAGTGCACAGTAAAGACTTGCTTTGTCAAAGAAATCATCTGAACTTCTAAGTATCAATAGCCATAACAATAAAAAAAAAAAAAAACTTCAGAAGAAAAGGGAAACCTTGATTCACATAAAAGTATTTAGAGGCTTTCAAAGACTTTGTGTATAACTGAACATTTGCTTTAAATTAATAATTTTTCTTCAACTGCACAGCAGAACAACTTCTGGCTGCAGAACACAGCTTCCTAAAATGCAGGTTATTGAAGTAATGCTTCAAGAAATGAATATGCTAGCTGGTATTGGAAATCAGAGGAACATTATTTACCTCTATTGAATGCTGATCTAGATGCTTAGGAAATACAATGCAGATTAATTAAGTGCTTTTATCTAAGTAACTTTGATTTGATGATAATTAAATATCAGCTAGTATTTTATTACTTCAAGCCCTTCAATTATTATTAACAATGGAATGAGTGTTACTGCAATAGCAATTTCTCATGCCAGTGGAAAGGACTTTTAATATAAATTCATAATGACACCATTGTATGGACCTGATTCTAATCAGGAGAGCATGCCATGCATCTGAAATTGGTGTTCATGAATCACAACCTGGTTTCCCACTGTGGATTACTGTTCCTGTTTGTGCCATGCCTTCCAAAGGCACCCAGCAGTGTTACCTGCAGGCTGGCTTCAGAGCCAGCAGTACAAAGGAGCAGGGGGTGCAGCTTAACCCCTTGCATTTGTTCCATTAAGAGGTGGATGTATCTCCTCATTTATGTGCTTTGCTACATCCAAGTCCATCTCTCAAGCACCTTTTGTGGGAGTTACAGTAAAAAAGATTGTAGGGCTATAGGCAGTAAACATACCAGGCTGCCAAGCAGCACTGACAGGGTCAGTCCCAGCACCCCCAGTGCGCACAGTTTCCAGCTTTTGGTATGTGACTGACCAATGGAGCATGCCAGGACAGGACTGCAGCTTAATTCAGAACAGTAATTGCATGCTTTGGACCCATGCTTGGAGCGTGTGCTGAGTAAACTCCTCAGGAAGTACTGAGCCAAAGGTAGAGACTGGTATATCCTCTACGCACTCCACTCCTGGTGGAGCAAACACAGATTGCTCCAAACACAGGGAAGCTGGAGGAGGAATATTTGTATTCAGAGTTCACCACTGGAGATGGCAAGCAAGGGAGGGACTCTGGCCAGCAACACTCCCTCTGACTCTGGTGAGGCACCACAAACAGCTCCTCCTGGAAAGAGACCTGATCAGTGGTGACCTCAGGACTTCCAGACCTCGCTGGGGTTCAGTGCTTTCCAGGAAAGGTTTCTGCAGGTGGGAGGCAGCAGTGGGTTGTGTAGGTGTTGGACGCTGCAGTTTGAGATGTTTTCTGTTGCCTTCTGCACATGACTCACTGAGCAGCACGGCACAGCTATTTTCAAATCATGAATCTGCAAGGCAGACCCCCTTTGGCTAGCAATCCAGCTAACTGGGGAGAAAAAACAATGCACCTGTCTCATCCTGAGGGCTGAAGTAGCAAATGCTTTCTGAGCTTTATTTGCAGAAATGGGACAGTCATGGCCCTTCTAGTTTTAGAACAAAATTTCCATCTAAACATAGTGTGGCAAATCACCACTGTAGGATCTCTGCTTTCTTAGACACACAGCCACCCCAGAGCACCTGACCAGAGAGCTGCCCCAGCACATCCCAGAGTCTGCAAATGACACCTATTCTGCATGTTGAATATATACATTCCATCTCTGTGTGTGTCTTGGCACATGTGTATTTCCATGCTGGTACATCTGTATAGTACATCTTTTCTACATGAATTAAGCCAAACAGTGATCACAACATGTTATTTAAATATCACTAAGTATTAGAAGATTCAGAAATACTCCAAACCCCATAAAGTGATGCTGAGCAGGATTACTTCCTGGCAGCATGTGGATACATGTGTAAGCTGATTATTTATTTTCATGACCTACATTGCCACATAAGGAAGAGCCACAGTCCTCTCCCTCCTCAGACAGAATGAAATCAAACTGTATCCCTCCCAGTGATGGATTCAAACTCACCTTCTTTTCTTTCTCTTTAATGAACAAAAAGCAGAGAAAGATGAGAGATAGATTTCAGCAGCTGAAACAAGGTGGAACTGCTGAGCTACAGGAATAACCACAGTGTTAAGCCAATGGCATTCAAAGAACTAACAGTAGGGATAAATTGGAAAAAAAATGGTAGTAAGGAGCATGAATCTCAAGGTAGATACAAGGTCAAAGCAGCTTTTGGAAGAAAGCTAAAAGACAGAAGGGTGAAAATAAAAAGAAAAAACCCACGAGGGACTATTCACATTCATAACATTCCTTGAGTATTTGTTATGCTCCTGCTTACTTACTGCTAATTCATACTGTGCTGCTTACAACGAGAAGAGAACAGAAACATTGCTAATTACAACAAGGTGCTACATACACAGAGCAATGCCATTGCTATTCCTCACAGGTCAAGGGCAGCATCCTGTGTTATCCTGCTCTAAAGAGGCTAAAATAATGCAGTAACTGTCTGCAAAATCATACAAGCAAAACAAGTGTCATTTTTCATGCACAGAGTAGTTACATTTCTTCACACATGTAATCTTCAATTACTAAAGAAACTTTGATGTCAAAAATAAAGCTGCCAAAACAATAAGGGGCTGAAGACAGCTTCTATTTTCAGGCGTACAACTCTCTTGTTTTATATGGAGATTGTAACACAGGAATGCAGCACAAGAGCAGAAAGCAACATTAAGTGGCCTGTGTACTACACCCAGGTTACACAGACAAAGACCTTCAATTAATGCCAGTGCTAGTTTTTATTCAGACTGTGCTTGGGAGTGACAGAAACCTCCAACATGTACAGGATTATGGGGATTTTTAATGTTAAAGACTGAGGTGTTAGAGGACTATTTGTAATACAATGTCCAAGCCTGCCAAAGAGGGCTCTAACACTAAAGGCAAGGGATAAAACGTGCTGGTTGCAGCATGTTTTCCTCTGCCCAGATTAAGAGCTGTTCAATAGAAGTATAATAGAATCTGTAAATCTACTCTGGCTCAAGAACAGTGTGCCTGACATTGAAGATACAGAGCTGTCATAGTGGAGATAACCTGCACAGTGAACAGCAGGCCTCTAGGTATGGATAATGCATCATCTGACAGCATTATAGTGTAAAAAATAAATAAATTAAACCAGTGTAAAATAAAAAGTGGTCATATCACAGCCTACTTTAAGCTTTAAAATAAATAAGTACTGGCATGTTCTATCTGTTTCTTCTTTAGAAGTATGCTATAATCAATTTGTTTGAAAATTCTCATGTGCAGTGAACAGCCTGAGCATGGCGCTGCTCTGGCACGCATTGCCCTGGTAGCGGCACTGGCATGTTCAGGGACAGGCTCCAGCTGCTGGCACACCAGGGAAGGCCACATAATCCCCACACAGAGGGGCTGGCAGGCACTGTCCTGCACCCCTGAGCTGCCTCATGCTGCAGCTCCTGCTGAACCAGATGCAAGAACTGCTGGAATCTTACATTTTTTCAGGTTTTTCTTTTGCTTCAAGAAGACTGCAAAAATCATCCCAGGAGCAGGATTTGAGGCTTTATACCTTTTCTCTCTAGAAAAGCTTCCAAGACTGCTCTATACATCCCCTCTTCTTTCCCACACTTAACCCTGATACTTTCCACTGAAATGCAGTCCCTCGCCCTCTGGAGTCACTGCTCCTCCATCTCCTCGTGGCCCCTTCACCCTGTTTTCTCTGCCAAAAAAGCTGGCCTTAACCCAAAGCTGAACCCTCCAAGAAGGAACACACCCCTGTGTTTGAGCAGCTGTTGTGATTTCCACATGAAAAGTTTTCCCTTCCTCTACGACCTTATGCCACCACTGCAGCTGAATACCCCAGATGATTAGGGACAGATCCTGCAACCTTCCATGCAGGCAAGACTCCTGTTACTCTTACACTGCTAAGAAAGGACCCCCATGGTGATTTTAATTTCAGCAATGCAGATGGACTCCAAAACCCTTTCATCAGTTACCTGCTTATGGTACTGAATATTTCTAAAATAGAGAAATCAGTGGAACAGAAATGAACAGAATAATTCCAGCAACAAAGAATGTTAATTCAGAACCAGACCCAGTTCTGCAGTTCCTTCCAAATTCAGGCAAAGGATAACCAGCACAGACATACTGTGAGTATCAACAGAAGGAACCAGATAGAAAATGCAACATACCAGCACAGGAAGAGGCTAAAATTTCAGAGCACCACTAGTCACTAGTCACATTAAGAACCTTCCACATGCAAAAATCTACAGCCAGGTTTCATCATTAAATATGATGGACTACATGTAATTACTACCTCAAGCTTTATAGCTCCTCTAGTAGTCCCATCCTGTTCTGCATTAGCTGCAACAAACTAATTTTACTGATCTAACTTCTGTGGTACCTTGCAGAAGGAAAAGGCAGAGATTTGAGCTGATTAAGACAGCACTTAACCCAGTAACTCTAGTGTGGAAAGGGACTGGAGTTTTGATCAACTGAATTAACAACTTCACTTTTGATCTAGCTGAGAGAAATCTACAAACATCAAAAGCAGGTTTTACTTAGCCCCCTTAATATCTGCAACTTGCCCTAAGATGTCAGCTCTTCTCACGGATATTGGACATGAATCACAAATCCTGTGATTACACCTGCCAAGAATCCTCTGAAGAGGCGTAGGATTTCCTCCCCCCCACACCTCTTCACTGGAAAAAGCTGGTTCCTGCTGAATACACATATCAGAACAAATCAGCAAGACACTGACCTGTTTGGGTGTCAAGTCATTAGTACAAACAGAAAACTTCAGAAACACTGAAGAAAGGGAAGAAAAAAGATGCTTTGCAATAAAGACAAGAATGGACTGCATCTTTAAAGGTCACCCTCTTGTCAGAACAAGGAGATTTATGGAATATATGTAAGTGGCAGGATCTTCAGATGCATCTCAAGAATAAACAGGGTGAGATGTTTTCAAACAAAATTTGGAGCGCCAGGAGAAAAGGCCGAGGGTCTCAGCAATAAGGAATTGGCCAGGGAGGACGGGGGCTGGTGCAGAGGCAGAAGTCACCTCAGGGGCCAGGACAGGGCTCAGTACCAGCTGAAAAGCTACAAAAGCCAGTGATGTCCATGGTGCCAGTAGCCCCATGCCAGCCCCACAGCTGAGGCAGGACAGGTGGACAGAGGGAGCTCACTGGAAACCAAACCTCACTAACCTGGTTTAGAGGACAGGCAGGTGTGCTCTGACAAACACATTAACACACAAACACTCCACAGATCTAAGGTATACATGCAAAACACTAGTTTTTCTCAGAATTTCTACCATTTCAGCTTTATAAAATTACTGTTTTAAATTAGTTTACAGCCTTCCATCCAGTTGGCTGCATTTCAGAACTATTCCAGCCCACACAGCTAGATTTTTTTTTAAGGCACAAAAAGATGGGGGGGGGGGGAGGTCTAAACAATATCATAATCTTGATGGAAGATAAATAATCCCAATCCTTTTCTATTAGGAAAGAACTGGTGTACTAAATCCCACCATTCTGACAAATTTTGAAGGAAGATTACACAATGCCTTTATCCACCTCTCCCTTATCCTATTTTATGTAACTGGAGCACTGCTAGACGAGCACCAGCAGTCACCATTCTTCTTCTCATCCAAAAACTGGGTTCTCCAAACCACCTTTCCCTCTCCAGCTCTTCATCTACATTCTAACCCTCTGCCAACTAAACTGAAGGTCGAGCCATTTTTTGTAGTTGAGATACAGGAAGAAGCTACTGCAGCAGCCACTCTGCAAGGGGAGGAAGCACAGTTCTTAACAACAACACTGATGCTACAAACAGCAGAAGGCAATTCATCTCCTGTGCAGGACCCACGGTTCATCAAACCTTCAAGACAAGAAGAGATTATTCAAAAGCACTAACACTTGAATGCAGCCATCAAACACCAAGCACCTGCATGCACACCGCACACGCTGGTATCTGATAATGTCACTGCTCACAGGTGACAAAATACACAGGGCAAGAGAGATCTCCTCTTACAAATGGCCCGGCAGAGATGTCCATGCTCTTCCTTGCAGCTGAAAAATGACCATGCTGCATCTTCAACCCCAGATTAGGTTGAATATGGCCAAGCTGAAAAACATGACCTGCAGAGTGCCCAGCAGGATGAGACTCTTTCCACACTTCTAACCTGCTCAGTCACAAAATCCAGGGCACAACAGAAGCCCCAGCCGCTCTTCTGACATAATTTACCCTACCTTACCTATCTCTTGCATTTAATAACATTTCTCTTGCTGAAGAGAGGAAATTGGATTGCAGTGGTTTTCTCCTTCCTATCTCAACATCTTCCAAGACAGAGAAGGGTTCTCCCAGCCACCCTGTCAGACCCAATACCTGCTGCTCCCCAACATGCACCTTGGCTTTGCCATGTGATGGGATCCACCCTCTCCTCTCCTGGCTCAAGGCAATCCCAGTTTCTGCATGCCTACCACCACACACCTCCATAGCACAATTTGATGCTCAGTGCCCACCTTGTTTAAAACCTTGTTTCTAAGCCAAACTAACTGAAAATAGAAACAGCAAACAGAGATGGTGTCCCAACAGGCAGTCTGTACACAGCATCAGCATCACCCTCCTCCTGGGCTCAGCCGTGTCACTTCCTCTGGATCTTCACTGGATCAGCTCACTGAGACCTGTTCAATGCAGATCCCTGTCATGCCTTGGAGTCAATCCACAGTTCCCTGAGCCCACTTAGGTCCAGCTCAGCTAAGTGCTGGCAGATTGGAACCCTCATGTGCAGCTAGAGATGAACCTCCTCCATCTGTGACTGACCCCTGTCTGTCATGCCTTTGGCAAAGGTTCCCCTTTGCTCCCTCATTCCTTCCCACCCTTCTCAGTAACACATCTGATACTCCAAGCACTGGCTCTCGTTAGCCTAAGCAGGAGCTGTGCCCAGGAACCTGCCAGCCAACACTGCCAGAGCCCAGCTTTCATCTCCTCCCTCTCCCTGGCATGGCAGGGCAGGCTTGCTGTGGTGCTCAGTGAGCAAAGCTCTGAGTGCCTCTTCCCCTCCACAGAGCACCAAGGCTGTATCAAAGGGACTTCAGATAAAGTCTCCAAAATTGCATCTTTGTGCCTGCAATGACGTGCAGACTCTTACTCATCTCTCTTTTTATTAGATAAAAATCCTTTCAAAGTTGGTAAATTAATGGCTATCTGCCAGGCTTAGGGCTCTACAGAGAGGACTAGAAGTCCTAATAGGGTTTGTTCCAAATTTGCTTTGCTAGTAATAACTCTAAAGAAACAGCTAAATGAACACAAACACCATATTTTATTTCTACTTTTCGCTTTTTTATTTTATTTCAGGATATGTAGTTTCTAATGAAATACTAAATTCACTGACTGAGAAGATTTTTAAAACATATAGCAGTAATACATCTTAAACTCACTTTTTATGGAGTATTTTAGGAACCCCTCCAAAACAGATCTCCAGCTCCCATGGTTGCCATGAAATGTCAGCATTTGACAGTTTCCATACAGTTATCTCTCAGACAACAGTTTCTGTCTGCAATTAGAACAGTAACTGCAGCAAATCTGAAGTGGCTGTTGCTAAATGGTGTCATTTTAAAGGCAGGTTAGTGAAGTTACCAAGGTCTGAAAGAGCAAGGTTTGGGGGTGTCCTCCCAAATCTGGATGTGTGGGAAATGGGCATACAGCCTTTGATCTTACCAGCTTCCCTCCAGCACCCCAAGAAAGCCTCCAGGCCTCTCTAGCAAGGAAAACTGTCTCATATACTCACAGAGACCTGTATACAGATATGGGCAAACCTGAATCCATACATCCCTCACGTTTTGTTCTTTTCTGCTCAGATGCAGCCTTCAGATGGACAGATTGCAGTGTAGGCTGGCTGTGTTGTTGTTCAGAAGAGGCAAGGTGCTAGAAATCAGATGTTGGTAAACAACACAAGTTGTTTTCAGTACACTGTGTAACCCTACCTGATGTTTAACATGTAAATATTCCCCATCATCCACCTACAAGCTCCTCAAGCCTTTCCTGAAAGACGAATTGAGGGCTGGCACCTATCCTTTGGTGTAAGTCCCAAAGAGCTTTGGTGTAAGTCTCAAGAGCTTTGCAGAGTACCTTTAATGCTTTTGGTGTACTTCAATAGGATTTTGTACTTGCACTTGTGACTCCACAACTGAATTCAAACACACCAAGAGAGCAGCTACTAGGGCAAGCAACTTCTTCTGATGCTCAGAAAGCAAAGGTACTTTATAATGTAAGAACCAATTCCCAATTTAAAGACTTCTCGGTGTTCCTAAAAAGAATTGCAATTTTGAGAATGTATGAAAGAAAATATGCCGGACATGCTAATTGCATCTTCTGTCCTCAAAGACCAAAAGGGAAACCAATTATCACATACACTCAACAGGCTGCAGCACCAAAATACCCATCAGCATTAGGCAGCAGCTCCAGCAGCACATCAGCTTGTATCTGTTTTCTTTGTGCAATCAGCAGCTGTAAAAGTTTGCTTGAAGAGATGGCACAGGAGGGAAAACACAAGTGAATACAGCTGGCATTTCAACCAGAGTTCACCACACTCTGCAGCTGAGGACAGGAAATTGTTGTTGTTGTTTTGTTATGCTTTTCTAAGAAATACACAAGAGGAAAAAGAAAATTGTCTCTTCCTGAGCTACTCCCTATCCCTGCAGACCACAAACCCATTCAAGGACTCTGAGTCACAGCCTGAATGTGCACTTTCCCAGAGCAAAGGCACCCAGAGCAACCCCATTAAAGCACAGCCAAAAGAGAAACGAGCTTTCTCTCATGCTTCAATGGCTGACAGCACTTTGATTTCCATTTGGCCACTCAGTATTCAGCCCAATTCTTCTTCTGGAAGTGTCTAGAAGAATTAAACTGGAGGAACAGCATACTTTAGCAAGAGAGTGAGGACAAGTGGTTGTAGTTTGTACACATTCTAGCAAGGTCCCTTTTGAATGTGGTTATGCTACACAAGATGTAGCCATTAAGCAGCACTTGTAGAGCACCTCCTTCTCCAGCTCACACCAGTGCCAGGGTGGGCAGCAGCTGCCACATCAGCCCTGCTAAAGGTCTCCAGTCGTGCAGGCAAAATTGAATTTTGCTGCCCATGGATCAAGCCTGGGTTGTTCCAGCTTGTGGGAGACACATGAGAAGTCAGACTTGCTGTTCCTGCTGCTGGGGATGCGATAGCAGAGAGAGTCAACAGCAGCTGGTGCTGGGACCAAGCCATCTCCTGCTCACACGTATGCCTTGTCCTGTGCCACAGAGCCCAGCCTGCTCTCCAGGGCGCTGGCACTGCCGAGGACACAGCAGAGCAGCAGCTGCTGGGACTGCCCCTGCCTGAGCACCCTTCTGCCTTGCCTAGAGCTGCCTTGTTTTCACACCTCAGCCTGGCAAAACTGCAAAAACCAGCGCAACTCAGGAGAGGCACGGGAAACACCCCTCCACAGCAAACAGAAAACAAGAGGTTATCTCTTATAAGGTTAAAAATATTCTCAAAGCAGTATTTTAAAATTCTCAAAGCAGCCTTCCTGAAAAATGAGAAATAATTGCTCTGAATATAGTGTGAGCAAAGCAGGCAGAGTCTGGATTTATTACAAGTAGGAGCTTAAATATTATAACCTCTTTAGATCAAGAAATACAGTTAATTTTGATGAGAAAAATTAAGTATCCAGCTTGGTTTTGGACAAATCATGTTTTATGAGAAGCATTGCATTTCACTTGCTTTTAATTTATTCCAATGACTTGAAAACCCATCTGTATTTTTTTAATAATAAAGAAACACAAGATCTTGCCAGTGATGAACAAATACAAAAGAAAAATCTATGAGAACTAGCAAAGGGAGGAAAATCTAGAAACACTCGTGTGAAGAGGCAAGCACAACGGACATTAATCTCTGTGCAAGCCAGCAACCACAGTTTCAGAAAATATACCCAAAGGAGGAAGGCAAGGGATGTAAAGTTGCACTGGCCTGACAGGACATGCAGCCCTTGGGCACACTTCCCAAGCAGTGCTGGAAGGGAGGCTGGGAAGGACCAAGCAATGGCACTCAGCTCCTGCAGACAGTGACAGGGCCTTGGAGCTAAATCCAGCTCCAGCCCAAGCGCCTCCAAGTTCAGGCAAGTTAATAGGTGGGCAGATTTGGTCCTGCTGACATTAATGTCAATGTCTTTCTCAAGCTCAGGTTTGCAGCTTGCTCTGCTCACACACCCGCTAATGGATGTGACAGCCCAGTCAAGGTGCCAGCACTGCTACACTTTGTTCACAGGGACCAAGGCTCAACATATTCCACACGCTTACAAAATTCTCCAAAGGCAAAGCGTTTTTGGTTTTTTTTTTTCAAATCTGTCATCACAGAGGGACACTTGCAGAGCAGATGAGCTTAGAAAGCATCAGCACACAAAGCAATTTTTCACTACTACCGTGTCACTTTTGGACAGTGAATTCTGTAACTTCCACATCAAGTTGGGTTTTGTTCTTTCAGCAGTTTAAGCTACCTGCTCTTTCCAACCAGCCTTAGCAGACTCAAGCAACTTAGATTAACTGTGTGACTAAAGTAAAATTGCATTTTATAGAAAACAGCAGACCCAAATATCCCTTATACTTACCCTTAAATCAGTTACAGGACTTAAAATGTTAACATCTTCAGAGCACACAAAAACATGAGAGGCAGCCCAGTGCCCATAGTGAAAAGGCTTATTTCATGGAGTTTTGTATCAGCCAGCCACTGATGCCCTGGGCCTGGCTTGAAGGTTCTGACCCTGCCACACAAGAAGGTTCTCACAGAGCAAGTCCAGAGCTCACCTCGGCAGGACACAGTGGCTCATCCTCAGCACAGTTCCCCTGCCAGCACTGAGATCTGGTCTCGACATTTCAGCCCCAAGTCACCCACCTCTTGCTCAGCCCAGACTTTTCTCTCACGCTTTCCTGGAGATGAACCATTCAGTATCTGGCTGGAGACTGCTGTAAAACCTGCAGTACCTGAAGCTCCATTACATTGAACAAAAACATTTGCTATAAAATTAGCACTACAAGCACAAGCATAAGCCAGATCTTTTTCTGCCAGGATGGATCCCATGTCTTATGATCAGAGATAAATGCAATAGCTTTCTCTCTCACGAGCACCTTCTGGGTTCCTAGCAGTGCTACAACCACCTGGAATGAGAGGCACCCCAAGCATGCATCTGCTGCCCTCTGTTAGCTCAGACACATCCATATCGTGAACGCTTTTCAGAATATGTTCTAAGCAACATAACAACAAGAGAGAGTCTTCTCTACTGAGTCCAGCATGCTCTGACAAAGACCACATTTGCAATGAGGTAATACTTCTCAGTACGTGCATCTTTATTTACTTCCTAGTACAAGACGTTTCATCAAAATTAATAGGTTTCTTTTAAGAACTTAGTGAAAGCAGCCCCACATTAACGAGCCCTGGCTAGGACACATGCATGAAGGTTTACACTTTCCTTTCTGGCAGCCAGATTTGGGGGATTATTACCTTTTACCTTGAGGGTAATTTTCCAAGATAAAGCTACCTCTTTCATTTTTTTTTTCTTTACTCACAGAAGAGCTGTTAAATTGCCACAGATGGTCATTTGTTTTCATTTTGTGTGCTTTACACAGCACATTTTATGGATTATAATAGTTAATTAAATGTAACAAATAAAATTAATTTTTAATTTAAATGTTGAGCCTGCCTAATCTTCACAACACACCAACACTGTTGGGGTAGCACAGTTTAAATAAAATAGGGGGAACGGGGTCCTTTGGCAGTCCCATCACAGCCCAGCTGCTGACTATCAAGTCACTTTATGATTTAAAATTCAGAGGGGCTGACTGCCACTGATATACAGGGTGCTCAATACCACATAATATCAGGCCCCAACTTTCTTTACAGTAAAACCTATTTATTTTACAAGGGCTTTTTCAGAACTGTTCATATTCATATTTTGTTCTCTTCTACCTAAACTGTATTTGTATTTATTGAAATACACTTCCATGACAGTGAAAGATAACAAATAGAGCCAGGCATGTGGTGCTTCACAGGACAGATATACAATTCCCTTCACTATAAGAGGACTGCAATAGCATTTAGAAATGCCTGGTTTGCAGAGTCAGCAAAAACGTAGTTCTAAAGAAAACTTCAAAAACAAGTTAACTCACTCCTCCCACAAGATTTTTACTTGACAGAAATTATGGAAATAAATGGAAAATAAAAATGCTGCCCATAATTTATTACACTGTGTATTTCAGCTGCTGCTCTCCATACGCACATTGCTGATCTTTGTTCAGCTCAGAACTCATTAATATTGCCAAGTACTATTCCAACAAATAAATTGTTTTTTACACCTGCCACAATGCTTTTTGTAGAGACTGTGGTGGTGTGGAATAAAGAACATTAAGTGAGAAGAGTGGGGGGAAACACAACTATGGCATCTTTTGTTCCTGGCCAGATGCACAAGCCCAGGCTGTTTAGGCAATCCTGCAGCACTACCTAAAATCCAGGACTGCAACAGCTCAGAATCTCTTTTCATTTTTTTCCCCATGTGGGAAAAGATAAACAAACATACAGGGATGTTTTAAAAAACAACAGACCAACCAACCAACCAAAAGGCCAATAACATACTTGTCTTGTGTGGCTTGTCAACAACACACAACAGAGACCAACATACTTGTCTGTCTCTCACTGTGACCAAATAAATTTCAAGGTGAACATGCATTAAGTAGGAAAGAAATGCCAAAGGTTCCACCCCTCAGTCAGCTGGAACTAATCTTGCCTTTTGCATTTTCCCAGAAATTAATGAGGACTGATGGAAGGTGATAAGGAACACATCTTCAGTAATGCACAGAGATTTCTCTACCAGGCTAAAATGAAATATTTTAACATGCTAGATTTGACATCCATCTTTGCCCATTTCCTGCTAACATGCCCTTTTCCTCTTAATACAATCATTACTGGTGTGACCTTTCAAGATCCCCATACAATCTGTTGTTAATTTTTCTGAGCACTTCATGTCTTAAAGTATCTGTTTTCACATGCCCACAGTTAAAACTTTTGGTATAGAAAAAAAAAAAAAAAAAAGAGCTGCTTTGTCTATACATTAAAATAAAACTCTATACCTTTCATTAGTGTTATTGCTGTATACATGACCTGTTGGGAAGGTTTGTAAAAACACAGTGGTTCCTCTTGTAGAAGGCTAGAGGGAGGTTGGATATTGATGGATCGCTGGCATTTGGAAGCTGGTATTGGAAAAAAAATAATTTGGTTTGTTTAGGAAGGGACAGTCTTTGCTTGTTTGGGTTTGTTGTATAATTTTTCCATCACACTAAAAATTCAACAGCCCACAGGTTTTAGGGTACTATTTTGTTTTCAAAAGGACTAGAGCAAACAATGAGAGAATAGCTTTATGAAGCCAGACCTACCCATTCCAATACTTCACTTTAACAGCAGTACCTGAAACAGAAATGTCTTGATAGAAACCAACTTTTAGGAAAAAGAAACCTAGACCGTCTCTTAGCAAATAACTTCTTTTAAAAAGCTTCAACACAGCAGTTTTGCCCTCCCAGAAGAGATACATTCCCACCAGAGGGTGAAGCAGCCCCCAACACCTCAGCACTTGAGCAGACAACACAAAGCCCACGATCAGGTTTGTAGAGAAGAGGGGAGCACCATCAAGGCAAGATTCAGTCTGGATCATGTTGTAATTCTGGAGCCAAAAAGGAGTGAGCACTTTAACCACACCACCACAACATTCTGTGGATTCAGCATGACCATGGTCTTCAATTTTTCTCTTCCTTCACAGAAAGAAGATGCATATTTGCAGAAAGGCAACCTTCTTAAAACAGTATTATGTGCAATTAGGTGCATTCATCACACCTCATTCATTCATGTGTCCTTGACATTCAGCTGGATTTTCCAAAGACCCTGTTGTGAATTTGATTTTCCACTGAACAAATACTTACATATTATCTGATAGTATTTTTTCCTTATTCATACATTGTGATGAACTCATGAAATTCTCTAATATATTCCTTAATATTATTCAAACATTTTGTTGGCAAATAATCCTTGGTTGATAGGTCATTCAAATTGCAAATTGTAACTATTAGAGTCATTTTTTAGCATACGTAATTTATTTAACTTAAGTAATGCATACAGCCAATTTAATCAATGTGCAGTGAATTTCAATTTGTGCATTTGGCTCTAATAGTCTTAGATACATAAATCATGCACTCAGGAAACTGAAGATAATAATATGGAACTTAAATGAATAATTGGAACCACATGAACTAGTTCCACAGAAAACATGAAAATAGCCACATATACAAGCCAATCTAAATTCACTGTCCAAATCTTATGAACATTTGCAACTCTTTTTTCCCTTTCTAATTCACTCTGATACAGTTAATTTGTAACAAAACCATGCCAGCAGCTTCAGCAGACACTGCCAGATTGCTTTCCACTTCCTCCTCAGTATCCTTATTTAGGATATTAAATAACCCCTGGTCGCTGTTAACTTTGCTTCATGCACTGTCTCAAGAAGATATTTGACCACCACATATAGCAAGACCTTCAACTTCCACAGCATTTGGAAGGCAAACTGCAATTAGTGGTTATCTGAATCGATCCTAAATAGCCTAGGACAGCTCCAGTTGCTTAATGCTTTTGATTTTATTATAAGACCAGAGAAAAAACTATAATGAGGTTCAGTGATAGTAGGAAGTTGGTCCTCTGGGACTTAAAATTGAAGCAGGCAGGCAAAAATTAAATGTTTATCTAGCAGATTCCTGTTTGTTCATGCTTTAATGTATTCCCCACCTCAGCTTCTGCTGCAATTAGGGAACAGCCCTATGTCATCATAATCCTTCAAGAAGGAGAGAATAAAAGATAAGGAAGGAAGAACTAAAGAAAGAAAAACATGAAGCTGACAGCTGATACCTATTTACCAGCTTGACTTTTCCTAGTGAAAAGACCTTACTTGGAATGCGCAACTGACCAAAAACTGCACAACCTCCACAGCCCTGAGACTTCTTCCTTTAACTGGACCCAAGGCAGAAAAACACAGCACAGCGATGCACAAGCAACCTGGAGTAAGCTCATATGTGCTCACCCCTATGAATACATTGCTTAGTTCAGAAATGAGCAGGTGATCTGGAAGCAAGAGCAAAGATATGCTGTACTACATCACTGAAGACAGGTTCTAACAAAAGGAACAGCTTCTGTAGACAAGCCTAGAAAAGGGTTTCTGACACACAAAATTGCTGTGGGATTCCAAGAGCTGGGTTAATCAGGAGAAAAGAATCAGTCACAGAAAGCCTAGACCAGAAAACTTGCATTCCCTCCCCTCTTCTGCAGCTGTGCAGCTGCTCAGACATGCAAGGTTTTGCTCCAGGCTGCTCTCCAGTTATTAGAGGCTTCATGACTCACAGATGTCACATTATGTCCCAGACAGACCAACAAGTGAAAAACTGTAACCATCACTGAAGTGTTGAACCAGCATTTGAATGGGCAGAACCGTGGTTATACAAATGACTCAAAACTTGAGTGAAGAGGTGAAACAAAAGCACCTTCTGCAGACAGTTTTGTGCAGATTCATACAGATGCTGTTGCATCCCATGACAACACAAAACAGTAAAAATGTAAGACTTTCAGACTGGTGTAGAATGTACAAGTGGTCAGTTCCAGATGCAACATCCATTAGAAAAAGTGATCCTCATGGACAAGTTTTGATGGCCAGAAGAGAAAAATGACTTCAGGAATTGCCCTGACATTGGGATTTTGGGTCTGAGCAGAAAGGCAGAGCTGAATGGCCCTTCCAAGAACTTACAGGGGCAGTCAAGCCTGAGGAGGATTAGATGGGAAATGGAATGATGTAAGCACTCTGCTCATTTGAGTGATGAAGTAGAGTTCTTCAAAGGGTTAATGGCTGCTACATCAGGGTAGATTCACCCAAACAGTAACTCAGGCATTCCTACAGCATGAATGAGTTAGGTACCCCACTGCACAGCATGATCTCCACTGCAAGGGGATACAGAACTCCCTTAACTCATTCCTAGATTTCAGCATCCTAAATTTTTGCCCCTTTCCCAGGTGGTAGCATCAATCTGCAGGTGGGTGAATGCCAAGGAGAGAAAACCAGCTTGCATCTATCAAATCCCACCCACAGCACCCTGTTTACAAACTGAGGGAGGAAGCACACAAGTTTTTGAGTTGTTGGCACAAGGCATTTCCCATGAGAGCTCAGAAAAGCTTCAGCACATGCCATTTCATGCAGCAACAGCTTGTCACACACTGACAAAAGGAAACTTTTCCCACCACCAAATTCTCTATTACTGTAGGCACATTTTCAGGGCAGGCAGGTAGCTCAGAGGCAGCACAAGTGGAACCATCCTGTCTTCACACTGTGCAACTGGACTTCAAATTGCAGTCCCTGAAAGCCCCTTAAAGGTTGCTGCCAGCACACACTGCTGCACAAAAAATGTTCACTGCAACATCTTTCTTCCTTTTCCACTTGAATCTTTCACCTCATTCTACATTACAAAATCTGAAATCCTTACTAAGTGCCGTGACACAATGAATTGTTATTAACAAGCTTATTAGAGCTGTGAAACAGGATTTCCATTACATAAATCTCTCTCTTTCCCCATAGTACAACAGGATACCATTCTAAGTATCTTATAATGCCCAGTGACCTACCTATTGCCTTGTAACAGAAGCAATCATCTCTGATTTGGCCTTCACGAATTCTCCAGCTGTCATGATTCATTAACATACTGTAAAGTGTTCCTTGTCTAGCAGTGAAAATGTCCTGCTCTTCCCTCTCATAAGTAGCCTCTCTCCATTCAGCTCCTTGGTTAATCAATGCTAATTACATAGCCCTGTGATCATCTCCTGAAATTAGCACACATGGTAACATGTTCTTTGATTGCCAATGTTTTCGTAAATGTTACATTAAAAAATAGCACTAAAATAACAGCATAGACAAAATTTGTATTAGAACCATGCATGCCATTTCAAAATTCGCAGCAAGGATGACATGCAGAGTGGGAGCCCGCTGCCATTCATTGGAACTGATTTATCAAGGCACCCACTTCCAGTTTCGACAATACTGGGGAAGAAAAATACAATCTACAGTGAGTATCAGCAATAAAAGAACATGACGTTACAACCGCAAATACTCAATTAGTAATTTTTTAAGATTAAAAAAAAACAAGATTTAGTTATAACAGAGGTAATTTAGCAATATTTGGGAATGAGGAAGGGGAAAAAACAGTGCAAACAAATTTCAGAATGTTGTTCAGTGACTGCTTAAAACCAAGGCATCTGATGAAGATTTCTAACTGTGCAGCATGATGTAGCACCAGTCCAGCACAACACAAAAGCCAGTACCAAACAACTCCCGTGAGAATTTACAAAACACACTGGAACGTGGCTGTTAAGTACTGAAAGCCTCTACAAACTCCCATTACCCACCAGGAGCTAAATAACTAGGAAAATATAGGGCAAGTAATTTTGATATTCAATGAGATAGGAAATAAATGATCATCCAGGAAACTCAGAAAAATGATGATGAATGAACTGTGTAACTGGATCAAGCCATTACTTCTGAAAAGAACCAGGAGGCTGGTGGATAACTTAGAGTGATTGTCCAAGACAAGATGTAGCTTCTTGGATAAAGTTTTTATGAATGTGGAGTCTTAAATATTTCATTGTGAAATAATAAAAGATATTCCTGGAAGATGACCGGCTCTACCAAAGATAGGGCCACTGACTAGAGCAATTAACACATGTCTAATAACGGCCCTACAGGACCCTATGGTGATCAGTTTTAAAAACCAAAACAAAAGCAACACAGGATGAAATTCCAAGTCAGATACAAAACCTCAATGGGCTTCTCCCTAACCCAGTTCTCACCAACTGTCCTGTGCATCTTTCCAGTTGCCTCAGCAACTTTTGGTTGAAGCAAAGAACTTTTGAAAGCTTTGAGCTCTTCATCTGTTCTCCAAGAACATCCCAGAGCTTGCAGATGTTCTGGTGAGACAACCCCATGGGGCAGTGCCAACAGCACTCACAAAGCAATTGTCAAGCAAAAATTACCTCTATGGGCTCCTTGAATTCTCTACTCTTCCAAAACAAGATGGACAAAGTATCATTTAACCACAGAAACTGCCAGTGAGCAAGAGGTTTTTGTTGTGGAAGAAGAACCGGCATGGGGATTTTAAACAGATGTAATGGTTAATTACTGTTTAATATTCCCTCACAGCATTGGACATGTGAACTAATCACAATTCTGACCTCTTGTAAAGGACAATTCATTTCATTTTATAAGGTACTCAAATAAAAACCACCTCAAAGCTTCTGCCAAAAAAAAATGTACCCTTGGCCCCCGGACATTTCTACTGCCAGACTTCATGCATTTATGGGACATGACAAGTTGATGGGGGAAACTGAACAGTTCCAGTCACCCTTGACTGAGAAATTTACATTGAAAGAAGTGCTAAGAAGGATGATCTAGAAGACCAGGCAAACTAAGATTCAATTTTACAAGATGAAAGTAGTAAAACACTGCTCCAAGTAACCATGGAAACCTTTGGGGCATGAGAAGGTGTCCAGTCAGCAGAGCCCAGTGGTTCTGAGGGAGCAGCAGTACTGGGAGCCTGGATCCAACTGCTTATGAGCAGGATATCTTGGTAAAATTGAAGAGAGTATGTGACCTATTTGCCCACTACAGCAGAAGACTTGATCTAAAAGCACCTCCATCCCTCCACACACCTACGCAAATCTAATATTCTGAAACTTCCAGTTTCAATTAATTGGATGCACTCCACCGTTTCTGAAAAGTATCAGTCTTTAAAACCTCAGGAAGTATCTACAGAAACAATTTTGTCGTACACATTAATGTTTCTATGGTGACTTTCTAGCACTTCATTGGATTCCCTTTTGTAAATGCTTAGGGTACTCCCACACCACCCTGCAAACCCAAACCCTAGGTAAACCAAAATGGAAAACTCAGTTTTTCTCTACCCAAATGTAAAGTCAAACTCTAAATACACATTCACTGTTATGCCCACACATCACACCTCCATGGCCTGAACATGTTCTAGAGCACTGCCGGATGATGCCACGTCACCCAGGCAGTGCCAGTGACACAGTCAAAGCTGTATCTTGCTATATATACACCATGATCTCACTTGAGCCAGGAATATCAGAGTATTTTGTCTTGAAACACAAGAGCATTTTCCTGGAGCACTTATACTCACAGACTGTTCACAGATACTAGATAAAGTCCACCTAAATACAGAAAAACCACAGAAACAACAAGCCTTCCTCACTGCCTTCTTGCTTCCTGTTCTTGTCAGTATATTTTCTCCCTCTTTTCCATTAAGAAATTTGTCCATTCTCCTCGAGGGCTCATTAACCTCTCTAAAATACCATTCTGACACTAGCAAATGCCTTCTGAAAGGGCCAGAGCTGTCAGAGGAACCTGAGACCCAACAAATACTGCCTGAACATTGACCTCTTAGAGCCTATTCACCTACAACACTTGCATGTTCTCATTTGTCTGCTTTCAAGTCACTCTGTCATTTGTTGATAAGCAATTACCAGACCTTCCAGTGGAAAACCTTATTCTTGTCTTCAGATCACTATTAACTCTGAAACCTCGCAGATGGTAGTGCAGAATAAAACCCTTTCCCATCTGCCTGATCAAGCAGTTGATAACCAAGATGTGGCAGAGCTTGGTAAAGCCAGCACTGTGCTTGGCAGTGGACAAATGGATTAGGTGGCTCCCTCACTGTTGTTTTCTTAAGGGCCTAGAACATAAAGATATTTCTCAGAAACTCAGTACAGCCCCAAGACTCACAGGTGCTTGCAAGCATTGCCAGATCATGCCATTCTTTCTTCCTACAGCTCCCCTTTTTGCATGTTAAAGATTAATAATTTATTTGGTACAGAACTCTCCTCTTCTGTCTCACTCTGCTCTGGCACCAATGCAGCTTCCTGCTGAGCTGAACACACCACTACAGATACTTCATTTTCTGTTTTGAATATTTTCTGGCAAAGGTAACATTAACAAAATGTAGGTTCTTGCAAGTAGCAGCTGTTGTGGGTAGCATGTATCCTGGGTAACTGCTTAAAGGAAGTAATAGAGGCTGTTTCCTCTGGGAAATATCTATCAATGGAGAGGTCTCGGATGAATAACTTCAAGAGAAATCCGAACCTATGGCTCCCTATACAGTAATTTTGGGATATTCTTATTAAACAAGGATAGATTTGCATAGCAAGGCTCCAGTCACAAACCCTCTCTCATCACACACAGCTTTCAAAGAGCACAGCAGTCATTCCAGCAAACAGCCAGAGCCACTCTCCCACACAGTGCTCCACTGGGAGCCTGCTGGTCAAGACACCTTTTCACAGCCTTGTTCATTTGTACACAAAACCACTGCTGTGTATAAAACGGCACCAGGGTCATGGGCCAGCCTCACAGTGCCACAGCCACTCAGAGGAAATCCTGGCACTCCATAACTAACCCATGCCATGGTGCTGTTTGCTCCTGTATCCATTAATGCACAGGACAGAGTGTCAACTTAAATTTCGAAATTCTGTGATGCTGTCACTTTGTGTCACAGTGTTAAGTGGTTTTGATTATTTGATGTCAGCTCAGTTTACTTAAAGCATTGCCACTACTTACATTTGGTCTCCATCAAAATGTGTCAGAAATCTCTTAGCAAGAGCTGTTCTTAACCCAAAGGGCTCAGCAGGGATCAGCTGCAACTGCTGGTGTTCACAATGTGCAATGTTTACTTGGGAGTTTCTCTTGAGAATGGCTTTCCTCATCACAGCATCTCTCTCATTGAAATGAGCCTGGTCCCCAAGAAACCTACTTGGAAACGCTTTTACATGGAAGTAATTATTAGAAATAATTAAGCATTAGGCAGTAATATTACTTTCTAGTGACCAGGGTGCCCACACCGTGCACAAGCCGTGCTCCTGGCTGCCCAGGCCTCCTCAGCCAGGTGAGGGGTTACTTTCCCAGCACTGTACCCTGTACCAGCTTCAGTGACAAAACCTGGCTCAAGCAACACCAGCTTCTCAGTGCAGGAATGGTACCAGCCCCAATACTTTCCGTTCACTTCATTACAGAAATTACAGGGGGTCTGTTTTTGAAGTGCTGCAGTCTCCCCTCATATATGTGCCCTAAGAATGAGAAGCTGGTAGGGATAACTGACTTTCAGCTTTTCTTCTCATAACTCATTCACTTTTACAACCTGAATTCACTCTCCTCTTCCTAACCATGAAACATTAACAGTCTTCTCAGAGCATCCTGGAAGAAAGAAACATCAGCTGAAATGTACTTCTACTGACATCCAACCTCCCTGGACCATGGAGACCTTCACAGGCAAGTGATATGCTCTAATATTTGAGCACCAGCTGCAGTGTTAGATGAACGAGTCACTGAACATCACCAAAATTATTATGAAAATGAGTAATAACACGTTCTTTAAAGCTCTCCTGACTTTAAGTCCTGACCTCCCAATGCACTGTTAGCACTCATAACGTTTCCTTTATGTCAAGGAAACTACGACCATTGTCAACTGATTTACACACGATCAGAATCAATCGTCTGTGTTTTCAGGGTGATCCTGGACATGAACTGAATGCCATTAGAACAATACAGCTAAAGGAAGTAAATGGCGAAAGGCTGCAGAAAACAAGACTGTATTTTTTTTATAAAGTCAATGTAAATCAACGAATAAGTGTTCTTTAATTACTGAAAGATTTCATTTACTCCGGAAACACCTGAATCATCATTAACACTATAAGGATATCTTTGCATTAATTCATATCCAAATTCAAGGCTGTACATTTTGTTAGGTTTCTCTCTTCCTGTTCATATTTGTACCCAATTAAACTTCAGTACAGGTGCATACGGGTTAGTAATCACATTTTATATTTTGCATGCAGATTAGTCCTATTTGAATCTGCATAAATTTGTTATGCATCACTGCAAAAGTGAATGCTCAAGCAACTTTTATTTTTATCTAATCAAATCACTACCTAATGGAAAATGAGCAACTGTGCACAAAGGTGCACTCGGGCAGACTCACAGATCCCTGGGAAGAGGAACCACTCAGGAGGGCTCCCAGGTGTGAACCTCTCCTGCCTCATGGTCAAAATCTGATCAGCCACACCCAAAATGCCACTGCTGCCTTCTGCACAAAGATTAAATCAAGCTTCCAGCAGAGGATGGACACAGAAGGGACTTCTACAGAACTCCTTTCCTAAACCTTAGCAGAGTCAATTGCTTAGTAGACTATGATCCAAATCCCTCCTCAGAATGGAAATGGTCAAGTCTGTTTGCTTCCCTGTGCCTGAATTTTCTGGCTGTGGAGGGAACACCACATAGCATCACAGAGGCACAGAACAGTGTGGATTGAAAGCAGCCCCTAAGACCACCTAATTATAAACCCCCTGCCATGGGGGGACACCTTCTACTAGACCAGGTTGCCCAAAGTGGACACTTCCAGAGATGGGGAATCCACAGCTTCTCTAGGAAACTTGTTCCAGTGGCTCACAACCCTCAAAGTAAAGAATTTCTTACTAATATCTAGCCTAAACATACAGTCTTTCAATTTTCAATTTGAAGCCATGTCCCCTGGTCCTGTCACTACACACCCTCACACAAAGTTCCTCTCCAGCTCTCTTGTAGGTTTTTGTTCAAAGGTGAGTAGTTGAAACAAGAGGAGCTGAACCTCAGGCAGAAAAACAGTTCCTTTAACTAAACTGCCAGCAGTCATATCACACAGTGAAAGGTAATATTCAGCAGTTTATTCTGGAAGTAACGAGACAAAGCACACACCTTCCGCTCCTGAAATTGTATTAAACCGTTTCAAAAGAGACTCAGATGAAATAATTCTGCACAAACTGGCCCTATTTCTTAGTACAAATGGGTGGGTTAGTCCAGAAACAAGTTGGTGGGTGAAGACAAAGAGGGCTTTTTAAAGTAAAATGTAAAAGACACAACCACTTGAAAATGTCATCCTGAAATAGGCAACAGTGTTGCACTATGGCTTACAGTGAGAATGTAATAATGGAGACAAGCACTTAAAAATTTGTGCCAAGTAATTTCAGACTTAAACTTGAACAGAAAGCTTGATGAACTCTGAAGCTCAGCCCTCTACACAGCAAAGGGCAGAGGCTGAGGAAGGAGACAGATGCAGAGCTCCTGAGGAGCTCCTGGAGGGAACAAGGCATTCCACTCACCCATTCCCAGATATCATGCTGTATTCAGCCACCTCACAGCTTTAGGCAAATTATTCTTTTCTTATCCCAGGAGCTAAAGGAGCACAGGTACTGGGGTCTGCAAAATCTGTGTAATTTACCATGGGGCTGGAATACAGGAATTGTAGTGCATCCACCTGAACAGCTGCAGCAGAAGCAGCAAAGGCTTGAATGGATATGGCTACTGAATCATATGCAGATCATCTGAACATCTGCCTCAATGTGCAAGAGGACATCATGCACCGATCTCTCTTCACACTCACAACCATTTTTAGGAGCATGCTGCCATCTTGGAAACATGCTCTGCTCATCTCCCATTATGCAGTACAAACAGACACAGTGGTTGCACCTATTTCAAGTACAAATCACCACGAGATAAGCTTTAGTAAAACAACTACAGCAAAATTTACATGCAACTCCCACTTTCCATCCAGCCCCACTACTGGTCTCAGCATGACAGAAGGGAAAGGAGCTCCTTGAAGATCCAGTCTCCCCACAGAAGCAGCAGCACTGGGTTCACAGGGCATCCCAGATGGGCAAAGCCCCATGGACATCCCTGCTCACAGGACTCCCTTCCTTACAGCCCTCCCCACAGACAAGCAGCCACCTCTGTAACACCTGAACTGCCATTTCTCCTTGATTCACATGAAGCTGTTGAAGGGATTTTTGAAAAGAGACATTTGAAAGGAATTAAATGAAGGCTTAGGAACAAGAAGCAACTGGCAATGAAAAAGTTCCCTGAAGTATGAGAGACTGGCACTCCCAGCACATTTCAAGGTCAATTACGCTCCCTAAAGAAGCCTCAGCCACAGCCAGGCTGCGGGAGCTGCACGGGTTGGAGAACAGCACAGACAGCTCACATCCACCTGCTGCCAGCCAGAATCCCTAACTCCTTCCTCCCCAGCAAGGAGGGCTCTGCACCTGTGACAGGAGCTAAAACACTGCCCCTCACCCCTTGTCTGAGAGCACAGCCATCCCAATTCAGCCAACAGATCCCTCAGAAATCCTTTTATCCTTTCATTTTTATTTTTAAGTTTCATTTCTATTTGCATTTCCTTTAAAAAGCATATCCTAACCTTCTTCTGACTTTCCCATCTGCCACCCCCTCCTACCCACATCCTCTCAAAAAACACAAACATCACCAACTTTCCTAAAAAAATCCATACATTGAGGTAAAAGGAAACCAAATACTTCATATTAAAGTATTTATGAAACTTGATCAGGAACAAAAAATGGAAAAGCATTTCTGACACTTTTCTTCACTGATCTCTTTTCAGAGAATGCATGCATATTTTCAACCCATTTTTCAGTCTGCATAGACTTGAACAGACACACTGGTCACCCAAATTGGTCATTTGTGCAACTTCCTACAGTGATATTCTCACCGACTACTTGCATAATGAAATTAATCTACTTCAGAAATCAAATCCATGTGACTGATTATTTAAGAAAAATAAAGAAACTTAGGGGGAAAATGCTCTCCGTTACCACCACCTAAGAATACAAATGTATTTCTTTTTCTGTGGGTTTGACACTTCATCCTGCCCAGGTGGGACAGGGACAAACTGGGGAAACAACCCTTAAGCAGCTGTACCTGCCAGCCCAGGGTTTCTTCCCCCAAACCCTTACCACCTCACCAAGATTTATTTTATGCTTATGGACCATTAAAAACAGAGGGCTTTTATCAAAAATCCCAGCATTTAACTGGCCTATTTAACCCACTAAACAAATATATCTTAGAACAGTTTTCTTGCTGTGTCATTTAAAAGGACTAATGTGTGCAAGAATCAGTTTTAGACCAGGATATTACCTGAATCATTTACCAAGATTTTTGCTATTCAATAGCAAAATTATCCCATGTGCTTAAAGGCATTCTGCTTTAGGGAAAACAGACCAGTATTAACACAAATGCATTAAGTCTAATTGTCATTATTATGGCTGGATACAATTCCAAAAATGTATATAAAAAATTTAACAGCTCTAGTAAGCAATATTTGCCTTTTAAAAAGATAATCATTAAAAGCACATTAGCCACAAATGGAATTAGCTTTTCCTTTTCCTTTTTTTGAATAAACGTATATGCTCAAATTAATGGTTTGTCTTCATCTGCAGTTTACACAGCACCCAGATGAAGAGTGCCAAGTCTCAGAACACTAGAAACATTAGACATTCAAATTTTGTGATTAGCTCCATTGTCTTCAGGTCCTGCAAGATAGCACATTACTTGGAGCCACCTCTTCCTCCTCATTGACAAACATTCACATACAATATTTCAATAGAAAAAAAGCAAAATTAAGCAAAATTAAACAAAACACCCCAAAGCCTGCCATGCAGGGTGTACTGTGAGGTAGCCAGCACTGGTGAAGGGGCTGGGTAAGTGAACTCCAGCACTCCCATCCTGCATCACTGAACCCAGGAAGAATCTGACTGCTGACTTAATCGAGGACAGGATTTCAACCTACAGCACTTTCTTCTGTAATTTGAGGGATGCTCTGATTAACTACAAATAATTAGCTCATTTTAAAATGGCATAATCTTCTTTATGCATGCAGCACATTCTAAAAATGGATTAGCATGGGGTCTAGTGCTGGAGCATCTCTGGCATTAGAGGATTAAGGGACACCAATCTGAGCCCATGGCTAATTGGGATGGCCAAATCCACTTGTTCTGCCTCTGTGTGCAGCAGGACCTGCAGGGGGGCACGGGCCTGCCCACCACAGCTGCAGATTGAAGGGCTTTTGTTGCAGTTAAGGCTTTCTGCAGGACTGAATTTTGGAAAGCCAGGCACAAGGGCATTTGACTGGACATTGCTGTTTAATAACCCTGGAGTCACAACTGCAGATGTCTACATTAACACGAGGTCAGAGAGGGGAGCAGATGGTTAGGAAGCTCTTACTGTGAAGGTCCTGATGATTTCCAAAGGTAAAACAGCAAGTAGCTTTTATGTATAAATGATGCTTGCCATATGGCAAGTATGATTGAAATTTTAAACAAAAAATGAAATTATTACAGTTAGACTGAACAGAACCAAAAGCAATTAAAAGCAAAGTTGAGTTTTACATTAAAGATCGGAAGCAGTTTTACATCAACAACATTAGTGATCCCAAAAATGGGAGCAAGGCACACTGAAAAGTGGTGTTTCTAAGTTTTAGGCACAAATCTCATTAAAACTCAGCTTGCTTCTCTGAAGAAAAACCCCACGACAAGGCTGGCACTTCCAGGCACCAAAATCAATAAACATACAATCAATAGAAAAATCATGTTTCATTGGCATTAATTTATTAATTAATCTATTAATTTATTGATTGTGATTACAGGCCATGATTAAAGCCTGATTACAGGCTGTGAATAGGTACTTTTTAAAATACATAAGCATTCTACAAATATAAATAACCAATGACGTGCATTTCTCCAGAGCACCTATACATGCATAAAAAGGCACAAAATTACCAGGTGTTCCTAAAAATATAAAAATAATATCTGCTGGTTTTCAGTAAGTTTTCCTGAGTGCATCATCACTAGCATTTTTGCTAAAACTGAGAGCTCCTGGTCACAGAAATAAAGATCCCTGGAAGCCTGAGGGTGCCCCATCCTGCCAAGAGCTGGGAGGGCTCCTGCCAGCCCCCCTCTGTACCACTTCAGCACAGGGACAAACACTGCTCAGTGGGGTGGAGTTAAGCACATATTTAACTCGAAGCAGTAAAATCAAAATAGCCACCTGTGGATCATTAGATTATCTGCTGCCTCTTAACATAATAAGCAGTTAGATTACATGGCATCCCTCAGTTCATTAAATTAAGCTCACTCAGCAGTGTGCAGTCTGTCTCTCAGAAATCTGGGGGTTTACTGAATCCAGTCAGCCATTCTTCACTTTGTCACAGGCCTATGATGAAAAAAAAAACACCTCAAATCCTGATTTACCAAAGTCAATCTCAAATTTGTATAGAATTTAAGGTGGCTGGATGTTACATGAGACAGTCACAGCAAAAACCAAGATCTAGACACAATTGGGCAGAGGATTGTCAACAAATCATCTTATTCAGCAGGTCCAGGCTGAGGTGTAAGTGAACTTTGTGCCTGTGGTACACAGCTTTTGCAGAAAAAATTCCACTTTGAGCTTTCAGGTTCTATAGAAAGTGAAATGAACCTCAACAGATGTGCATTAAATCCAGAGGAAAGTATGTTTGCATGCAGGCACACACACAGCACCCAGCCTTGCTTCTCCTCCTTGTTTTATCCCTACACCAACTTTCCAAAAACTAAACCCTGGCTCACATGGATACACTGCCCCATGGTAATACAGGATTTAGAGGAAAACTCTACAAGGTTCCATTGGGCTGTTCATAGTACTGCAAAAGATGGTCCCACTCCATGAAACACCAGCCCAGAGAGGCTCTTTGCTATGGTTCCAGGTCCCTTCCTAGAACACAATTCCACTAATCCCATACTCTGGAATGGGGTCTCCAGGCAGGGCTGGAGACATCAGTCCAGGTAGGCAACCCAGTACTGATGGGCAATGTGCTTTTTTCTCTCCTAGTACCAGAGCAGATCACCCACTCACTACCCCCGTTCTGCACTGCCTGGGAGGGTCTGGCCAGGTGAGATCGATGCCACAAGTATTTAGGGAGGCTCTGGTACCTGTGTTTGACTCTGGCAGCAGGGGAGCTTCACGTGCCTCCAAAATACCTCCTCCCTCAAGTCTGCAGGGCACAGGAACTGAATTTGTTGTCTTGCTAAGTAGAGTGGGAATGGAGGAGCCAAAATATGTTTTATTAATTCTTTCATTTTTTTGAATGTAAGTGGATAAGTGGTTTCAGCCTCCAGACATTTCTTAGACACTGTTGACTTTTACATACTCTTTCAGGGATCATAAAGTTAATTGTCTCCTTCTTTCCCCATGATGCATGGGGATAATGAGAGACCAGCAGCACTCAGAGGGCAAGCATCTAGCAACAAACCACAGTCAGGCCCAGGGATGCTTGAAGAAAATGTTGTTGTTTTCATTTTAGTCCATGTTCCATTCATAGGAGAGGCTATTCCCACAAAAATACAGGTAATTGGGATAAGCATTTTGCAGCAGCTTAGGGCTGAAGCAGAACATTAGGAAGACAAGTGTGTACATCTCTGGGGTGTGACAGATGGGGCACACTCTGTGTTACTAAGCCCCATTCCTTTCCTTTCAAACAACCTGCAGTGAGTTGCTGTTACACCATGCCTTCCCCATCAGTGTTAAAAACCTCCCTGTAGTAATGCTGGCTGCCAGTCACACATCCTTCTCTCCCTGCAAGCACTGCATGGCAGACAAACTGTGAACTTGCTTTCCTCCCAGGTAGGAAGCTATTGTCCCTTGCTGCAAAGCCACTCTGGTAACCCAGAGATGCCTGAAGTGCTGGGAACATGCCTGGGACAAATCACCACCACTCAAGCTGCTGATGATGCTCCTGAAGAGTCTCTATTCTCTCTCCCAAATTACTTCATTTAAAAGACTTAATTACAGACTTCCCCATCAGCCCAATTAGAAAGCCCCCCAGCCATTCCATGGTTCCCAAATTGTTAATTACTAGTCCATACTTTTGTGAAGACCATGGGTTTCCCCACCAGCAGGTTGACACATGATGGTGAAAGGCACAGGAAGCTCCCTGGAACAGGCTCAGCTCTCTGCATGGGATTGACCAGACCTGAGCCACCACACCTGCTAATTAGTTGCTTCCCCACCACTGAGGGAAGACATCCACATCAGAGCTCAGCTCCAAGGTGCTGCTCTTCTCATTCCTCCATACTGATTTATAAACAGCAGAGATGAGCTCTGAAGAAAACATGCCATGAGGATCTTACACTTTTAATTATTTTATCACAGCCTTCATGTACCCTTTTTTTGATATTATTACCCTGGAGAGTATGCTAACAACCTTAAGTTGCTGACTAATTAAGTTTTGGTATATTCCAAGGCTGGTTTTTGTACGCTAATTAAATTTACAGGCAGTTAGATTTGACAGGTACTATGGTATCTGCCAACGTGCCTTCATAATCAGTTAAATTATTAATTCCGAGGCAGCAGCCTGTTCCCAGGTGTGCAGGGAAGCACTGTGGCAGTGGAGCTGCCCCAGGAGAGCAGCAGTCAGTGACCCTGTGCTGCAGGAGTGAGGGATGCATGGGTGCTCTCTCCCTAGGAGAAGGCAGAGCTGCAGTGGGGGCACCTCCTGCCCCCACACCTGCTGGGGACACATTGGAATTCCCACCCAGCTCCAGCCCTGAGAGGCAGCAGAGGGGCAGCTGAACAGCCATGAGTGCTCTGCTTAGCCCTCCTGCAGTCCCAACAAGAGCAGCAAAGACCCCCAGAGGCACAACTGCCTTGGGCTGCAGACAGCATCCCTCACCCCCGGCTCTGCAGACCTGGACCTCAGTGTCATTTCAAAAGGCCGGGGCTCCATCACATTCCTGTCCCCAAATCCCCCTCCAGACCACGGGGCAGGAGGACCAGTCCATGCTTCAGGGCCTCCACTGCCATGTTGGCAATCCCAACAACCAGAAAAATCCTCCAAACCCACTCGGTGCTATCACACCTCGGCCTTCTGCAGGCAAAACACTCATTTAGCAATCTATATGATCCATGGTGTCAAATGCCTCTCTGGTAATTCCCTCGGGACAGCTGCTCTTGCTAGATCATCTGTTAAATATCTCCAGAACCCGAAAGTCCTCAGGGAGAAAAGCAGTTATTTTGACTAACTGCTCCTCCTCCTCAACTAGTTACTGTGTGAGCTTCCTCCCACTCAAACACCAAGAGCTGATTAAGACATATGGATTACCTCAACACTACCAAGAATTTCAGTTTAGAAAGTGAAATATTGACATTCTTAATATCACGTTTTACTTTCTCTTGGGAGCCCTTCCTCACACTGACACTGATCCCTGCTGAAACACAGCATCATTGCACAGACTGCAATTCAAGAGCCAGGCAGATGGCTTTTTCTGCATGGATTTTGGTTGAAGTTGCTGATGGAGTCAACCCTTTACAGTTTCTTAATTCTACTGAGAAAACTACTTGCAAGTGGCTCTTACTTATGGAAATCTCTGGGTCCTAAAAAAATTATTCAGTTCCAGATTAATTTAGAATTTTGCCTTTTGGTCTTCCTCCTTGCTTAAAAAGTTATTTTGTAGTGTGTTGGGCCTCTTTTCAAAATAACATAAAACCAATGCACATAAAGAAAAGCCATAGAGGAAAATTCTGCATTTGCAAATCCCACATTTGGAAATCCTTTAGTAATACAAGTCTTTAAAGTAAAACCATATTTCCCATTTGTAAAGCCTTTGAAAGATTTACGTCATTCTAACTAGAGGAAAGGTGAGGTTTTATTTTGAACTGGAAATTAAACTAAATATAAAATATGCAAAGCTTCCTATTAAACAAAAGTCCTGAGTTTGGACTGGCCCTGCTGGAATCCCACAAGCTCCCATAAAGCAGAATCACCAGCATCCCCCATTCATTCATCTCATTTCCTGAGTTTCTATTTAAGATTGATGGCCTTAAGCTGCAGTAATGTATTTAACCAAGTCAAGAAGAAAATCAGAGTGAACCTCACTGACCTTTTACATCTAAAAGTACTGGGCAGATGTATTTAAGTTAACCAAGTGTGAACTCACATTAAATACCTCAAAAAAAACCCATAAACTCTCTGACTCTCTGATTTTTCTTTTTAATCAAACCTGTGTGAAGAAACCGCTATATATATTTTATAAAACATACAAAACCCTCAAGGAATAAACACCTCTTTTCAATAAACTAGAGTGATAGACAGCAAAAGGTTCAGATCCAGGAGACAACCTTATTTCAATAGAGTAGCAGTCAGTGCTACAGTCCCCTGCACCCAGGAGAACCAACTTACCCCACTGCTAAAGGTTTTTTACAACTCTACCCCTAGAAGAAGAGCTGTAGCCCCCAGAACTGCTTGTAGCTGACATTTCTAGTGCTCTGAGCCACCATTTCTGAGGCAGTCACACATGAAAGAGGCAAAAGTGATTGCGAGGCTTTATGTTGTGATGCCAGCCATTGGTTTGGAGTCAGTGAACCAAGAGAAATTCACATTGAAATGTACTGAAACAAACAAACTAGAAACAAGCCTGAGGCAAAGAAAAGAGGCTTTTATATATTAATTATACGTTGGTTTTGGTTTCTGCCTCAAATAGCAGCTATACAGTGAAATCCAGCAAGCACTCAGGTATTGCAGAAATGTGCAAGTCAGTCAAATGACCTTCCAGCATCAGGCTCAAACCCTTCAAACATGGGGAAAGCTTGCTTGAGGCGAAGAGCCACCGCTCATCTTTGCTTTGCTGATGCAAATCCCCTTTCCCTTCAGAGCAGCCCCTGATCTTGGGCAGAGCTGGCCCTGCGAGGGACATGAGGAGCCTTTTGCTCTCAGGTGCTGCGGCCCCCCGGCCAGGCTGTCCCCACCACGGGACAATGACCGGACACCACCGGCAGCACCGTGACCCTCTGGAGGGCAGGGCACGAGCACAGGGGGCCAGAGCTGCCAACCCGAACTTCAGGAGCTTAGCCTTGCTTTGAGCAAGTTGAAAACGACAGAGAGCAAAGCCCAACAAAGCTGCACTCCAGCAGGGCTTTGCTTTTCCATTCAGTTCATCTCACTGAGGTGCAACCAGCACCAGGCTGACAGCAGTACAAGCCAGAGAGCCTCTTTAGCTACATTACAATGACCCCGTGCATTTTTAATTGGAATCTGCCCTTTATTTGTGTTTGCTGACAGCCCGAGGGGGGCATACAACGATGCTCATGAAGACAGGTGGGGATTCCAGAGCATCTTAAGCTCCGCAGGCACTACGGTGTCTTTCAGCTGGAGGAATTGTGCCCTGATGCCCCCTGCAGCCAACAAGCACTGTATAAAGGTTTTGCCTTGAACACACTGAGACAAGCCCCTGCTTCTGCCGAGAAAAAAATTTTACATGGTCTGAATGGAAGCTGTAAAGTCAGGCAAAATTCATTTGCTTTCTCAACCCTATTTTATATTTAGACAAAAGATTCCTATTGCCATCTGCTTGGCATTTTCCCTTCTAATGTCCTCAGTATCTCTTTGCTCTTCATTGAGTAAGTCCCCTCCCCAGCCCACAGGCAGCCCAGCTTTTTCCTCTACCTTTGTGCAGAGTTCTTTACAAGTTCCATTGGGGTCCAATCCGCAGGAGTTCCAACTTCTACTTATTTTCCTTGTTCTGCAGTTCTCCACAAGGAGAGGGGAAAAAAAAAAGGGGGTACTCACCCAAGGCTCAAGTCTAGCTGGGAGCTCTTTGTTTACCTGGGTTGGCTCTGGGCTCAACCGAAGCTCCTGTGTTCCGAGAAGCAAGTTCCTCTTCTCCCAAGGCATTGTGAGGACACAGCCCAAGATTCTAAGCCAGGCTGCGAGGAACAGCACATTCCCACTCTCCACAAGTGCAGCAGCACTCTTCTATCCAGTTTGCAAGTCCTCGTAAAGCCATCATCTTTGTAAAACTTTTTATTCTTCTCCTCCTCCTTCCTTCCCTCACCCATGAAACAAACACACTTTTGCAAGCTTCATTCTTTTATATAGTTTATAACCTGCCCAGTTTTTTGCTATGCCTTGGTTCAATTTTCAGTGGTGGCAATGAAGTTAGTCTGCACCCCCCCCAAACTCAGCGAGTGTGTGCCGAGCCCAGGAAACCCTATTTCCTGAGCAAGAGCTTACAGCACAGAGAGAGGCAGGCTGTGAATGAGCCAGGTGCAGCTCCAGGTGTGCACAGCTCCTGTAAAGCTCTTGTATTCCACTTGTTACCAAATCAGCCTTTCAACAAATGCCATATGTATCAGGAAGTAACACTCCATACTTAGCTGGGTTTTTTCCTCCAGGTAGTACTGCAGTTAGAAAACCACCTCATTCAAAGTTTAAACTTCTAATTCTGAACACAGATAATCATTGGCTCTTTATAAGAAGTCACTCTACCGTTTGGGTTTGGGGTTTTTTTTGCTTAGTTACTCCAGTATGTAACACCTCACATATTAGCATCCTCCAGCACAGAGAAGCTACCAAAGCCCTATACCCTATGGTGCATTTATAAGGTTTGAAAGTTTACGAAGACAAAGCAGCAAAAGAGGAGGCACAGCCTGCTAATTTAAGACCTTTCATCCTGGGTAATTATTGCATGGAAAAGAACAGGACCTATGTTGTCTCTCAAGAGAAAAAGAAAATCCCCTCGTTAACACTAAGCCACGGCACTCAGTAAATAAATCTCAGTGGATTAGAAGAAGGGATCACTTTCTAGGCTATCCATTCCATCACAGGATTGGGGAAAGAGGCCACATGGGGGTTTAGGATTTCCAGGTGAGCCTGTGGTGCCTGCTCTCACAGAAGAGCCTCAACTCCAGAAGCAAAGAAATGAACAGAAACTTCTCTTCATTTAGGTGCTGGAATTTTAACTAAAGCTCCCTAAACTCCCCCAAGGCATATTGTTTCCATCAAAGGAAGCCAGTGAGCATGACTGATAAATTTGATTTTCAGTGGTGCTTAGGTTCTGCAGCTCTCATCAATTGCAGAACAAGTCGTAGGAACTCAAGGCCACATTTTTTTAAAGGGTCAGTATTTCAAAATGTATTGCAGTCAAAAAAAATTGGGAGTTACTGTTCTTTGAAAGGTAGGAAGGCCTTCAGCACTTCTCAGAAGTCACACTGTGAATTTTTTCTCCTTTTCTCCCTAATGTTTTGCCTTCTGTTCAGAAAGGAAGACAGGAACACTGGAGCCCCTCATTTCATTACAGAATTTGAAAAGAGAAGATAAAACCAAGTATGTCCTTGGAGAGAAACAAAAATAGTGCAGGGAGCATCCGAAAAATGTACAAAACACAGGAAAAACACACAGTCTCTCTGGAGTGTCTTTGCTTCTGTTTCCCAGAGGTCAGGGGAACTCACACCACCATTCTGAAACCCAAATTTATCCCCTCTTCCAAGAATCAGTTTAGTTAGCAATTATTTCCGTATTTGTACTGCTAGAGAGATCTCACAATAAAGTCCTCTCTCTTACTACTGCAGAAATGAAATAGCAAAACTGCATTATGCATTGAGAGGTTTTTAATGTATTTGTTCACAAAATGAGAATTACTTTTTTCTAATTAGGTAGCTCTTAACTAATATACAGAGAAATCACAGCAGCATATGAAGCTTTGCTATCAGCACAATCTTATTAAAGGAGAGCTTAAGATTTTACGAAGAATAACAAATTAATCATGATAATGTGTTTTTAGATCATCAAATGCTGAAGTCAAGAGGGAGCTTTTTAAAAGTTCTTTGAATCAACATATTTTCTCTGATGATGTCAGAGTTTTAACACAGGTTCAGAAAAGAAAAGCTGCTTCAAATGCTTCTGGCATTATTCTATATGTGAGAATTTATGAGGTACAAAATTAAATTATGCATAGTCATTCTTTCACTGTTACACAGGGAAAATAACTGCTCTAGTATTCAGAAGCTTTCAGAAAGTCTTTAACCCTTTCTGAGCTGGCACAGCAGAGTAAATGCTTGCTGAGGTGCAACAGGTCAGAGACCCCACCAAGCCCAAGGAGACCTCAAGTGCTTTATCATCATTCTGTGATCCCCTGCAGAAGACATTTTCTCACACAGTTTTCCAATGCAGTGCACCACCACAGAATTCAACTCAGGCATTTTAAATCAGCTAAATTAAACATAGGCATGGGCTTTTGACCTTTTTTTTTTTCTGGTTTAGAGATGCAGCTTGAAGGACTGTTGTCAGCATGGAGGGACAAAAAAGCCAACAGACCAAGGGACAGCATCAGTGATGCTTTTGCAATAGCACTTGGGAGCAGAAATATCTGACTGTGCCATCAAAGACTATGGAAGAAAGCAGCCATAATTTACAGTCTCACCCAGAGACTTCATTAATCCTTCTTGACTTAGGGATCCTTTAATATCTGTAGGAGGCTGCCACATTTTATTTTGTCAGCTAGCAATGCAAACTACACGGACTTGAAGTCAAACTGTGAAAGCTGAAACCAAAGGCAGACTAGATGACTAAACACAGGAAGAAAACTTATAACAGAAATTAAGATAAAATTATTTTTCTGTGATTGCTGAAAGCATGAACCTGAGTTTCTCACATCTTATTAAAAATGCCCTGCTCCTGTGGCAATTTCATTCCATTTACTTCACGTGAAACTGCTTGAAGAAGGTACTAGAACCTAGCTTCTAGAAGTCTGTTTTTCAGCTTCAGTCTCCAAGAGTGTCCTGAGGAATATATCTGGCAAAAAGCTGTTAGTGGCCTTCCCTGGTTCTTCACAGCCACAGTGATGACAGTAGAAAATGGATATTTCCAGTCTTATTCCGCCTAACAATGCAGACTTTACAGTATTTTTGGCAGAGGCATCGTTCACATGCTCATGGTTGAGCAGAGTGAATTTTTTGAAACAAAACCAGCTTTTTCCTAGATATTTATCAGTATTCCCTCTTTTGCTTTATATGGCCAGATGTACAGACTGCTGCCATTTTAGCAACATCCAACCACAGTGCTCCAGAAACTAAAACACAAACACTCATTACACAGCACTGGGTCCTTCCATCACAACAAACTTCTTCTCCAAGAGCTGTCTCTAAATATACCTATTACATATATGTATTTGCTTCTGCAAACTGACCAGGCCAGAACTGAGATGGCCAATAAGACATGGCCAGGCAATCCCATGTATTTTCCTGCAGAATGAAGTTAATTTGTGGATTCAGTCAAGCAAGCGCAGTGGAAGAATTACCAAGAAATCTTGACCCCTAGTGTAGCTCTTAGTCACTCAAATAATCACAAATCCATTAAAAGTTAATCACAAATAATATCAGTAATATAGTTTTGCTTCTGATTTTTTTTTAAATAGTCCTGCCAGGAATTGCAGTACGTCTGCTCTTCTGTTCAAAGTGATCCCAATGTCTATAAGTAATCTTAATTAATGTTCTGAGAGATTAATATTCTATCGTTATCACTATGTTCAACGACCACTTTAGGACAGGCTATAGCCCTCCAATTAGCACTGTTAAAGTATTGCCTGTCCTTCATACAGTTGAAGCACTCAAGAGCTCCAGTCAAATACAGAAGAGAGACGATGCCAATTCATGGGAATTTAGTTTAAATGAGTCAACAATTCCAGCCTCAGAGATTATTTTATCTCCATTTTATACCCATATGTACTGGACAAAAGATAGCTGCCAACTGATACAGTCAAGTTCTGTTTTACAATTCCATTTAGGTTTCAAGTTGCAAAGGCAGTTTCACAGGCAATGCTCAGCTGGAGACCACCACAGCTTTGTTTCTTCATATCATATCTAATTGGAAGGCTTCCAAGGGTAATTGTTGTTGAGAAAAGTATTGATTTGCTGCTGAGAATCTTAAAGATGTTTGAGGAATTGCAATCCCCCCAAAGGATTTGTCTTTGAAATAACAATAGTTATGTATTACTTTTCTCTTGTGGACCACAAAACTGCAATTAAAATTCAGATTTTGTATTTGGAAACAATACCGTGGTATCCAAATGGATTAGCATTCGAGTGTTTTTCAAGAGGATGCACTGAAGGAATCTGCACAGCACGTCTGAATTCAGCCTGCACTAAACAATTTGTTGTGTGTTTAGTCAAACTACAGCCAAGGTGTCATTCTGGGGGAATTCCTGCTGCTACACTTCTTGACATGCTACCATATTTGCATGCTTGACTTTTATTTTAATGAAGAGCCAGGTCCCTACAGAATGCAATGCAGCATAATTTTTATCATGGCACTACCTAGAAAAGGCAAAGATTCTTCCTGGGAATTTACTCTGACACATCTGTATTTTCCCCTCCACTTATATCCACTGCAATGCCTGAGGTGGAAGCAGGAGAGGGACCTGTCAGAGCCTCCCACCAATACCTTGGTTTCCTCCAGCTTGTGTTCTCACCTCAGCAACTTGTGGTACACAGCAAATTACACCAACGGGGAAAAACCAGCTTTAAAAGGCTTCACATTTCCAGAACAAGCACACCCATCAGGTGTTCACTACTGAAATGGCAGCTGCTGTCCAGAGGAGACCTTTCTGCTGCCACCTCGCCAGGACAGAGAATGGGGGCTTCCCTGCAGCAAGTGCCAGCACAACTGGGCACCACAATAAGAATTGTTGTTATAGGCTAAATAAGCAGCTCTGATGCTTGATCCTGTGGGTTATGAGGTAATTAGCTGCTGAATAACCAAAATCAATGGATGTTTTTGCAGAATCACATTAAATAAGCAGAAGCTCGGCACACAGAAGGGAGAAACAATCTCATTGCTTCGCAGTGGTGTTTTCAAATTCCTAGTTTAATTCCACTGAACTCAATAGCTTTACGGCAGGGAAAAAAACCCCACAGCCTAGGGTTACTAGTAAACCCTATCAAATTACCTTGAAATTTGAAAGTTAAAATGAATACTGCTCTTCCTTTTTCAGCATAATCAGTTAAAAGCCCTTCTTGCTTTCAGAACTGCATACACTGACACTTTGAGCAGTTTATGGAATTCCACTGCAACCAAACTCCTGAAATTTCCTTGGAAATCATGTCACTCAGTGGTCTCCTGTCCTTGTAAACCCCACTTCTCCATTCAAGCCAAATCTGTAATCTAGTAAATATTTTCAGATTTCTCTTCCAAAGCCTGACTGTTTTTTACACACATCCTTGCAAAAATCCTTCCTGTTTCTCCCTATATGACATCTATCCCATGCTCCCATCTCTCCATACACCTCTAAGTTGCATTCCTATAGCCTTAAATAGTCTGCTTATCTTTAAATTACCTTGGAAACGCTGAATCCCACTGGCCCAATGAGTACATTCCATTGTTTCTTCAAAGTTTTCAGGTTCAAATATTTGAGCTCCACAAAATTATCTGTTTCATTACAATCTGCTCCCTCCAGTGCAGTGTGGAAATCATGCATGGTACCAAGGATTTAACCTAAGCTTAAAGCAGGACTTTAAATGAATAGTACTCTACCTCAGGGAGGAACAGCATCATTCAAAACACTTGCATGCAACTATTAAATTATTTTTTATAAATTACATGTGTTCCTGAGTTACCTGGTCCAGCCAGTATTTCTAAAATACACTCCACAAAAACAAAAATGAACCCCAAAAGATCTACCAAAGTGGCTGTGTATCTTACACACACAGAGGAATGCAGACTAATCAAGCTAAGGTGGAACCATTCTTTTCAACACCAGCATATACTCCAATAACAGACATGCAATCTATGAGAAATGAAAAATAGAGCAAAGCAGCAACATAAATTACATCGCCTGAAATTGCAACAAAGTGCTTGCAGAGCATCAACAAGGGAAACATTAAATTCTTTCATCAGAAAGAATTTGTCATGGTTCAGGATAAAAACATGCAAGCACTGATAGAAAAAGCACCTCTAATCAAAATGTAACTACATAGGAAACCAAACTCAGACTGTTTGGGAAAGAATGGTTATCCAAGGAAGCCCATCTCTCCCCCAGCCCAGTCTTAATGGTAAAAGCCTCTTAAACACAAAGTCAATATGCTTCAGAATTTGCAGATGGGGTGAAGAAAGTGTCTCACTGCTCACAGTCAAGTGCACTAATTTTAAGATGGGCTCAGACCCTGCTCTGGCAAAAAAGAGACTGCCCAGAGTAGGGATGGAGCAGTTCTCCATTCAAGGGACACGTGGCATGAGGAGCAGAGGGAAAGCCCACCATTTGACAATGAATCCATGCTTATTATCACCTCTGAGTTTACCCCACAGCTTTGAAGTCAGGGGAAGCAGGGCTGTCCCCTCCCCAGGGCTGTGCAGCCCCAGTGGCATAGGCAGCTTGCCTGGGAGGAGGCCACAGTGCCCCTGCTCACCCCCCAGCAGTGTCAGAGCCTCCTCCAGGCCCTGCATTTATCATCTTCCCAGGTGGGCAGGTCCTTATTTGCTATCCATTAACATTTGTAGAAGGGACTCAACTTAGGAAAAAGTCTTACTTTGAATTAACTGCTAACAACCTGCACACAGAAAGAACAGAGAGCAAAAAATCTATATATATTCCAAATACAAATTGGTCTCTGAATACATCTCCCCCTCTAGGCAATTATATGGGTAAATCAGCTACTGAAGAAATGAAGCAGTTATGCTAAGTCTATTATTGCAATAGAATTTTTCCAGAAACAGTAAATTACTCTAAGTATTTATCATAATCTGTTATCTGCAAAAAAAAAAAAAAAAAAAAAAAAGAAAACTAAATAAATTTATGGAAATGCATTTGCCTAATAATATTTACCAAATGACACCATTCCCTCTGCTGCTTGTAGCTAACTCAGTCACAGAGGCTAAGGACAGGTTTGCCTTATTAACACAGCTCTCTCCCTGTGTATTTTAAGTACCTCAGAGCACAGTACCATCTGTGTGTATTCTACTAATGAGCTACTTCTTAGACTGTGGAAGGCTGGCCAGCCAGCCAACACCAATTACTCAGATGGAAACTGCCTAATTTTTAGGCAATTAATGAGCTCCTCTCTCACTTTACATAGATGCCTCCTCTGGTTAATTCTCCTGGCATATTACAGCATACTCTACTCTAAAGAAACTTTCTCAGAGAAGAAAATAAAAGAGAAGAACATGGAACATAACACAGCCCAGTCCAGCTCCCTAGAGCAGAGCCCAAACAACATGTGTGGGACAGAAGCTGAAGAAGCACCTGCTGAGACCACCCTGAGCAGGGGCTGCATCCCAGGGCAGCTGAGCCAGGGAACAGGACCTTGAAAAGGAGACAGCTCAGCCACCTCCCTTCCCTAAAGTGTTTGGAGCACTAAGAGACCTTTAATGGCATCTCAAAGGTCAGACTGGAAGAGCCAGTACCATGCTTACACAGGACCACGGATGGTTTTATTCCCTCTCACCTCCCAGCCACCTGGAAACACCTGACACTGAGTGTCACCAAATGCTGCACAGCTCCTCAGCTGGGGATCACCACCCACAGATGCTGATGCTCACAAATTCCTGAACACTTAGCAAGATGACTGACTGCTCCCATCTCTTCCCTTATCTCTTTGATGTGATTTTAAAAGGTGGGTCTTAAGGGGCTTTTAGATTATGCAAATATAGAATTCCCTCTTCTGCCATTAAGAAAATATTTCTTAATAATTGATACAAAGTTTAAGGACACCAAAATTACATTTTACAGCTCCCTGTTGGAAAGCACCATAGTAAAGCATGGAAGGAGCATTAAATTATCTAACCAACTACCCTAATAATGCACAACTTTCATGTGCAGAATAAAACTATTAAAGGAGATGTGATTTTTATAAGTATATTACACTTATCATTCTTAAAGAGCAACCCTATGTGCAGGAAAGGATGCACTTGTCTTGCATAAACCTGAAAAACATGCGAATTGTAGCTGTGAAAATACTCTAGAGGACAGCTTTATTCAGCAGTCCCCAGCAAAAACAAACCATTTCCCTTTCTTGAGGATGATCACATTTACACACCAACAAGAGACTTAATGGAACATTTCAACTGTGTGTGACATTACCAAGCCATGCTACAATCACGTTGTGGAATTTGTATTACCTAAGTTCTCAAGATCAAGTCACCCAGCATTTCACTTCTGGGGACAAAAAAAAAAAAAAAAAAAAGATATCTTTCTGAAAGACAACTAATTACTACAGCTCATCAGGAGTCTTCCTTACTACAACAGGAAGCAAACTTTTGACACATTCTGCAAGTGACTTCACACAACAGCATTCTGAATAACCAACTGTTCACATGGGATCTGTATCCTTCAGATAAAACCATCAATTATAGCTCTTCATGAAGGACAGCGAATGGAACAGTTCGTTTGTAAACGCTGCTAAAATGGGATTTAATAATGAACATTTCTTCCTCAATAGAGCTGTCTCCCTGTGTAAAGTCCACAACAGTTGCAGCCAGGCATCCCAGGTCATTGGATTTAGGTTTTATCTCTCATGCAGTAAGTCAGAAGTACGCTGTACAGTTGGAACAAAACCCTTTGCAATAAACACTGAGTGGTAAAGAGCAAATTTAATCATCCAATGCAGATGAAAAAATCATAATGCTGTAAATAATATGATGTAAAGTCACAGCAAATAGGAATTATGTTGACCTATATCAGAAGTCAGCCAAAAAGCTTCAGCTTTCAATCTGCTCCAATAAAGCGGAAACACTCCACTCCTATGTGCATTTCCACTGTAGTCCCCAATTTCCCTAAAATTACAGATGTCATTTTGAATGGAAATACTATATCCAATGTGTCATCAGTGATACACATCCTAATTTCCTTCCTTATGTCTAAGCCCACACCATTATTCACACCTCTCTGCCTTTATATAATAGGGCAATATTTTCAAGGTCACAACAAAAACAAATAATACATTCAAGAGCTCCAATTTTCAATAATTACTTTCTTGGATTATGTTTCAAACTTTCTTTTCCAAACCACAAGTACCAGAACAAGCAAGTGTTTTAGAAACACCTGAAAGTTAGTTTATTTTCTCAGCAAAACACACTCTGCAATAGGAGCCTGCAACAACAGAGGAAGAAGCAGGTTCTGAAGGAGGTTCTTCACCAGGGAGGACTTCCAAAGAGCAGTGCTGATGGCCACAGATCCACCTGCAGCATGAAGCCAAGGAAGCTTGCAGGATCACTGGCTCCACTAAAGTGCTCCCACTTTCTCAGTTTTCATACCTCCTCTGCAGTAAACCTGAGGGATTTGACACAGGCTAATGCTTCAGGGAATGCCACAAAGAGCAGACACCTGACCACTCTGTGCTCATCTTCCAGCTTCCTCTTCTGACACCCACCTGGAGGATGACAGACGTGCTGCTGTTCAGCTCCAGGGGTACAGAGCCTGGGAATAACCCTGCCTTTGATTCATGTTCCAGCACTTTTCCATTGATTATTAAATGTAACAGTCTCAGGGAATTTATTGTTTAAAATGAAATTGTGTCACTGGAAAAGAAATTCTGATGAGCTCTATTCTGTAGAATGGGATTATATTTCTGCATTTTATCAATAACTCAAGGACATCAATGATTGTATCTTACATTACACCTCTCCTTCCAAGACCACCCATACATATATTTTTCTGAACATGTAACACAGCATAAGGGTGCATAAAGTGGCTCTGCACATTGATCCAAATAAGGATCACAGAGTGCATCAAGAGTGCCAGCAAAATAAAACCATAATGCTTAAATTCAAGAACAAACAACTCTTGCTGCCTTGTGAAAAATCTTATCTGCTATATTAACATCAGTCTTCACAAATAATGAGTCAATTCTATCTTCAAAATACCAGAAAAGTAAATCTCAAATATTAAAAAATAAATAAATTTTTTAAAAAGCTGTGAAACAACTTTACCCTCAAATTTTATGTGTATTTGTACAGTGTGATGAAAGGACCTTCATTTCTTTAAATAAGCATGAACATCTGGTTAGACTGTACACTGAGGTGTCCTTGGACAAAGGTGTTTTGGAGTACTCACTCATCTGAGGACAGAACTGCAGTTCCTGGTACTGCTGAAAATCTAAGGGCAGCTACTTGGTGAGCACAGATGGAGCCCAGAGTGGCTCGAGTGCAGCTGAGCCTGCAGAGTCCCAGCAGCTCAGGAGCAGCAAATATACACAGAGGTTTCTATAAACTTGGCTACCCAAGAGATGTGACTGGCACCTGCTGGGCTTCAGGTTCCTCAGGTATTCCAGGTGTCATTTTACAGTGTTAAGTGATTCTTCCTCTTCTTGTGCCCCCACTCCTCACTGGAAGCACAGCCAATAGCATACACAACAGACTTGTAATATTCAAAGGCAAAAGCTCTAAGCCTAAAACTAGTGCACAAAACCTGGTATAACCAAATGTCTCTCCTCCTTTTCCTTTTCCATTTCTAGCTGACATTTTTCTATCTTCTACTGAAAAATAACAGAAATTAAACAAGGTTTTCTCTATCCTGTGTACCCAAGGACATAGAAGCACATTTTATGCACATACTTATTTAGTCTCAAATTTTTTTTATAAAACATGATTGCTTTCCTTGTCCTTGCCTAAGGCATTAGTAACACAACAAAACAGAGGGAAACATTTAATTTATGTGTTATTCCCTGCATCACCTTCAGTGTGCTGGGCAACCTCAATACAGTTTTCTCTCTTGCTGATTTTCTGCCATCTGTAAAACGGGAATAACTATGAAACAATCATTAGAGATAAAAAGCACTCATATGAAATACCATGATAGCAGATGTTTACTGAAAACATCAAACAGTCCCATGAAACTTTAAAAAAAAACTCTGCCCAGGTAACAAAGTACAACTAGAACATGGAAAGTCAAAAAAAATAATACTACCATCATGTTTCAAGGCCTCTGCTATACAGCCCTAACAAACATTTGAACTGTGCACATGGTTACTGGAGGTCTAAACACCAGCACATCCCCCAGACACATGTGAGAGTGACACCCAAAACACTGTACTTTAGAACATAAGAAAGTAATTTGGGAACTTCAGACTTTCCCTTTTGCCCTGTTCAGGCCCCTTCACTGGAAGGGGAGCTGACATGGACCACTTTCCCTTGCTTCCTTCAGTCCCAGAGGGGCTGGCCGGCCAGGGACTGATGGAGGTTCCTTTTCCTCCCAGTTTGTTACAGCCACAGAAATGAGGCAGACAGATACAAAAACTCACGTCAGGTGCTGCCACTGCTCCAGTTCCTTTACCAAAAACCACTGAGCAATGCTCCTGGATCATACAATCTCCTAGTTATTCAGTTACTGTTTGATTTTCCATCTGGAATAACAAATGAAATCTCAGCAGATACCTTTTTAAAGGAATCCTAATCCTTGAAAGATGCAAACAAACTCCACTTGTCTTATACTGAAGTGTCAAAAAAAAAAAAAAGGAAAAGCAACTGGGAGTGAGTTTACGCAGCACAACAGAGCTACAGTTCTGTAGCTCCAAAAAGTGGAGAAAGTTTGAAACAAATCAAGCTAAGAGAAATACCCTCATGCTGTCTTGGTTCCTGCCTGAATAAGGAACCACATAGGGAGGGCAAGTGAGAAGGAACTGCTGGTAGAGGCTGGGGGACATGGGCAGCCTGGTGACCATGTCCTGGAAAAGCAAAGTGCTCAGGTCTGAAGATTAACTTGAATCTAATCTCTGTCTTCAGTGGCAGGGCACTGTATGTTTACATATCAGTATGTATTATAAGTACTAATCATGCTTCTTGTAGGAAAGAATCGATTGGATTCAAAAGGGTTAGAGATTGATAAGGTGATGAATGCACCCTCTAGAGGTGACACTGCAGCTCAGATCAATTTTGCTTTTGACTAATAGATGGGCAATCATTTCTACTTTAGTGAATTACAACAGCACACAACAGTCTCACACAGGTCTGTGTGTTAACATTCGTACATACAAGCACTGCCCAAAACACATTCCTTCCTTCCTCCACAGATCAACAACTTGAAATACTTAACTCTGCACCTCCTGAGAAGGCAAAAGTCTAATGCTTCCTTTGTTATCTGTAAAACCAGCTTCCTCAAAAACTGGAATGCCAAACAACACAGAAAAACCCCACAAATGCATCTTAATTCTCCTTTTTCTCACTATTCACAATAGTGATCCCAACAACTCCTACCTCACAATTTTGCTGTCACTGTACAAGCATGCTACACTTATGGCAGAAAAAAGTAGCAAATAAGTAAAAAAAAAAATAGAAATTTCTGATACATTGTATTACAGGGACTAGCAACTCAAACCTGAAAGGCAGGTCAGTCAAAAAACAAGCAAGGTTCTGAAAGTGAAAAATAAAAAGTTTAAATTTGGTGGACAAAGATATGAAAATGTGTATCAATATCCATACCTCATTCAGTCTAAGGAAACTTATTTCTTTTCCTTCAAATATATTCAGCAGGGTGTAAAACCTGCCTTAACATGTATTCAAGTTACAAAAACTCAAGCACCCTTCAGAACTGTTCTTGGTCAGGAGCTGACCCAAAGTGAAGCCATTACACCAGAGATTCCTTAAATCTCCTACAGGTCCATGTCCCCCGAAGCCCCTGCAGCACGAGGAGATGTCCCCAGGTGAAAGGCATTCATCTCCAGCACGAGCCAACATGTTGAGCTTGAAGAACTGCTCTGGGTAAGTCTGCAGCTGTATAATTCATACTTTCATTTGAACATTATGTAAAACAAACCTTCAAAAATTTTTTCATTAACAAGATGAAAAATAAAACATGCCAGAAGAACTCTTCTTGTCCCTTGGGACAGTCAGTTTCAGAGTAAGGACATGAACATAGGACACTCACCTTCAAGGTGAGCATGCTGAAATATTGAAATTAGCATCTCTTAAAATTTGTAATTAGTATCTTAAAGAAAATAAAGCAAAGGCACCTTGATAAATCAGGGACTTTTCCATTTGAAAAGCCCCATTTTGGAGAAGGGTAAAAAAAAAAATCTCAGTCATGATGGCATGTAGTTTAGCAGTTCAGATATTATTAATGAACTTCTACATGCTGAATCTAGATGTAGAATAGATATCCAAACAGCTGATGATAGAGATACCCATTGCAAAATTGGAAGATTACAGATTTTTAACTGAAAAAATGGCATTTCTTTCATGCTTGGCTTATTTTTCCATATCCTCTGAAGATGCTACCTTTGTGATTTACTTCAGCTTGAAATCATTTAACTGTGTTAATTTATTTTATTCAAATACAAAAGGCTTCCCTTTTGGGAAAGAATCTTGCTTTAATAGTTAAGTATCAGCTCAATATTTTAATTGCTTAAATTATATATGAACTCATTTTAAATGTGTGCAATAGCTAAAAATTTGAGTGCTTAACTAAGTTCAAAATTTAAAGCTTGTCGAGTTGAGGCCACTAAAACCCCCAAACTTCTAGCAGGTTATTTATTTCCCTTCTTGTTCTTCTGTGTACATGTCCCTTCCTCCCCACCTGCACACAGACTGTAGAAATGCTGCCAGCTGTCTTCCAGACAGGTCTGTCCAGCTGCAATGCCACTTTTTGTCTAGAGGAGAAGAAACTAAGGCTGAGACCCCTGTAATGAGGTGCAACCAGGGCTTCAGAGCTGACTTGCTGGTAGCCCCCCGAGACCTGACTGAGCACAGGAGCCCAGCTCCTTGCTTCCCACTGATCCAAACAGAGCAGATGGAGAGCAGCCATGAACCCGTGAGCAGACACAGCTGATGCAGGAGAGGCTGTACTTTGCTGCATCAATGACAGCTTAGAGCAGCAGTGATTCTGATTTTGTTTGCTGGAGCTGTGAATAACTTCACATCTTCTGGGAAAAGTAAGAGATCAGCATGCACTGATGAGCGCTGCCAAGCTCCCGTCTCCTCTGTCTGCACAGTATTTGCAGGCAGCAAAAGTCAAAAGCCTCTTTTGCATCCCTTGTATCTCAGAGACGGGAGGGCTCATGGCCATGAATTTTACATCAGGGTCAGAAGTCAGCTATTCAGGCAGATGCAACTGCAAACTGAAGCAAATGGCAAGTGTGAGCAGGCATCCAGCAGCTCCTCTGGCCCACTCCACCTGGAGCAGTGGATTTCAGAGTTAGGCTCATCTAGAATATCCCACTCCAGGCATAAATCCATGAGTTATCTCTGAAGTACAAACACCTCCACTTCTGTGTATGCCACAGTTTCTGTGGCCAAAGGGGTCAGGCAACACAAAGATTGATCTTCACAGAAGGGAGCAGACAGAAATCGTAGGCACAAGCAGTGACAAGTGCAGGAAAGTGAAGGTCTCTGAAACATCTGTAGCAGACCAGAGTAAGTCAGCTGCGTGACATTTAAAAGGCACAAAATATCAAGCCAATAGGTTTTAAATTAATGTATTAAAAGGCACTGCAATTTCAATGAGAATTTAAGACAATTTGACTATGTCCATACACAGCAAGGCCCAGTGCCAAGTCAAGCCCTCTCCCTCCCAAGCCATTTGTGACAAAGTCAGATGCAGGTGGAGGGTGACAAGGTGGGTGGAGGATCAGAGATGCACTTGCTTCTATGGCATGAATGCCTTTTGGATGCTCCCAAGGTAAACAGGAGGAGAAGGCAGGCTGGAATCCCACAGCAAATCCATCTGACAGAGGAGAGGAGAGGAGAAGGCATGACTGTAGCTTGAGGGACATAAGAAATCCTGTTGAATTCAGTTCAGCCTTGCTCACCAAAAAGCACTCTGGGAAAGGTTCAGTTAACAGTGAGGTGAAAGGTGGGTTCTATAACAGGACAGGCTGTACAGATGGGGTGTGGTCACCTCGTGTGTGAGGCAGTGGCTGGCTGAGACGCGCGGACACCGCGAGGTGAGAAAGCTGCTTGGGCAAAGGGACAGCGAACAGGGACAACACAGTGGCAGGCAGGCAGTGCCTGCTTGTTTTGGTTCAGTTTAGAACAAAAAAAGGCCTGGTTTGTTGCAATAAACTATTTTCTTCAGAGCAAGCAGGAAGGAGGTCTGTGTGTCTTTGTTCCCCATTGCTGCACCGTGCCAAACCTGAGCCAATTAAGCTGTGCTAACCTGCAGAAAGGCTCCTCAATGCCCTGCAGCCAGCAGCCTCAGAGAAACTTTGGGGATGTCCGCCCCCACTCCTCCACACAAGGCTGGCATGCCCTCCTGAGCTCTAGCATGCTCAGATGGGTATTTCAGCTCAGCAAATAATACAGCAAAAATAAATGGCATCAATTATTCACTAACGGAATTATGTCTAGTAAGTCAAACAAAATCTATAATCTGAAAAATGTTTTGCTTAAAAAAATGCAATGATTTTAAATTGGTATTATATCCCCTTCTATGATTATTCAAAGAACTATATATACAAAGACTTTGGGAAAAGAAGTCACTTAATCCGATTAAAAGGAAATCATCTATCAGCTGAGAACCTAGCAACTCTCACATCTTCAATTCATTTGTATAACCTCCAACTGTAAAATACCCTTCCTAGGATATTGCTAAAGCTGAAGTCCCCATATTTGCTGTTTGTTCAGTTTTACTTCTTAAAGCAGGAAAAAAGGATGACCTGCAGTATTCAAAAATGCTTCTTAATATTAAGAAATGCCTGTAAAACTTAAGTCAACATTACACTCACGCAGACGCTTGAGGCAAACTATTCTGTTCCCACCACAAAGAGCAATCGTTTCTCTGTAGACATGACAGATTTCTTCTGGAGCACTGGGAAGTTGCTGCCTCTAAAGAAGAATCTGATGAGCATAATTAAATTAGCTCACCCATTTAAATTATTTTGGCACCACATCTCAAGTGAGAAGCAGCCAAATTTGTCTTGCTACAAGCTTCTGTGTCATTTTTGCGGCGTTGCAGGGTACTCTAAATCTATTTGCAGTCTTCATATGCATCCCTGCTTCTCTCTTCTAAATAGGAAATACAGACTCCTAAATCTGTAACAAAGGGGAAGTAAAGGACATGAATAAAATCTTTCAGCTCTGTTTTTCTATTCCCTTCCATGAGGATTGTTTCTTCAGCAAACTACAGTTCTATGCTTGCAGCTGGAGCACCATTTCATCACCTTCTGTTTAACATCTTAGATCTTCCACTCCTGACCTCTCTTTAATGATTCTTGCCTGTTCAGTCTCTGTTACTGCCTGCACTTGCTGTCTGGAGCTCTCATCCTCAACTTTCTCCCCCTGGGTGTTGCAGTGTGTTGCAACTGGGCTCCTCGTGTCCAGGGAGGGTGCAGCTGCTGGCACCGGGCATGCGAACAAACAAGAGGGGTCTTTGTTTCAGAAAGCTCCAGAATCCATTTATTACCCCAGGAGGAGGGGTGGGATGGAGAAGAAAGACCAGGCAAAGGTAGGGTTGTGGGGTTTTTATAGGGTATTGCAGGGGTGGAGTTAGGGTTTGGATCAAGGGAGGAGTTATTAGCAACACAAGAGAGGTAAGATCAAATTCCTGTCTCTTAGGAACACAGGCATTCCACACTTGGGTTTCCATTCCTTGGCTTTGAAGGAGAATTTCTGCACCAGCCTCTGAAGAGACTTTCCTAACCAAACCTTACCTCTCTTTAAGACAACCCCAGTTTCACCTATAAAGCCCTTCTGGGCATTCTGACCCACTCTTGACTGCCTCGGTTGAGTGATGCCTTTGTAATACCTGACAACACTGCCTCACCTTCTCCTTGCTCCTCTTCAAGTCAGCTCTCTTTAGATCCTCCCTACCCCTTACACGAGATACAGTCCATTATGTGATATTACACACATGCCAGTCAACTCCATAATTGCTCTTGTACTTGACACTAATCACAATTCTGGCCATTCATGCAATAATTCTATGCATTGCTTAGAAAAAATGCCAGTCTACATAAGTCAGCAAAGACACCAATTTTTGTTGGTTTATTGTTCTAGTAGCCCAAATCTGTCTTTATCATCAGTGTCAGCACCTTCCATGCACTGCTTCACACTGCTCTACATAACTGTCTGCACAATTTCCCTTCCCCTTTTAAGGATGCTCACCAAGCACAGACACAGCCAGCTAGACCCAAGACTACAATACCCATCCAGACACTGCTGCAGAGATCCTGTCCACAGAGCATCCTTTGGGCCTCTCATCCACTCTCCTCAGCTCTAATCTACAGCTAAAACACTATTCCTGCTTCCAAACATCCTGCAGTTTAGGCTGCAGTGCAGCTGCCCACAAATAACCATTACATTCATTTCCCCCCTCCACTCTCCTTCATCAGGTGAGGGAAAAAAAACCACACCTGAAACTCTGAACTACAGCACCAGCATGTTAGAGCTACTGTTACTCTGTGGAAAATATGCTGACATTGTTTCTTTGTGCATTTGCATGTCTGCATCCACCTACTGTCCCTGATCTTCCACTGAAACTATACCAACAGGTAAAGTTCAGAAGTCACTAGAACATCTCTCTCTTCACAACAGATAACACTTAGTGAAGCCCCAAGCAATCAAACAACAGTCCTTGAAACGTAAAGACCTTTCAGAAAGGAATCAAATTATTAGTTTTACTCCAAGTGCTGATATCACAGGAACAGAAAATTATTTCACATACAATATAGTGGGAAAAGTGAAAAAAAAAAGAAACCAATAGTTTGGTCCATGCAGCAACCAGAATGAGTACTGAAAGTGAAAGCCAGCTACATGATTATGTACTTGCAAAGAAACTATAATTTTACTTTATGTGCATTTTTCCTCTTCATCTTATTCTCAACACATACTGGCACAATCAAATGAAATGAAAAATAACCACCTATTCACTAGTGGGTTATATTTAGCAAGAGGCAGCCTAACATATTAAAGCATTTTTCCCACCTGTACTGAACCTAAATTGACGCTGTCAACAGCTGCTATAACCACAAGAGTCAAAGTTCTGCAGAGTCAAAGAAAGCAGATTTTAAAAATATAAACCTAAGTAAACTACCAGCTGAACGACGGTACAGCCACCAGCATGCCACTTCTACAGCTGTGTGCTCCTGGCAAAGGAATTGCACAGACCCTTGCTTGCAGCCGGTGTTGTTGCCTGGCATCAGAAAGTAGAGGCCGTTCAGGTACGCTGATTGTGGATCTCACAGAGGGTTTCCATCCAGGCCAGTGACAGCAGTTTTGAAGAACAGGAGCACCATCACCCCTAGCAGAATTTAGACCAAGACTGCACTGTAGCCAAACCCCAACATCCCTGACTGCTCTCACAGCACAAACAGGGCTCTGGGCACAATAACCCCAGCAAAAGGCTACAGGCTAGTTCAGTTTAGCAACCTCCATTTACACTTTCCATCCCAGCAGAAAGAACTCAGCCCAGCAGCTGGCAGTTCTCACAGTAACATTTCACAGCCTGAGATGTGACATGTAATTCTTTTTAATAGATGGCCCAATAATTTTCTCTTCTGTTCTCAAGAAATGCAGAAATTAAACTTAACACAAGCCACACCAACTGAAGCCAGTAATTTCTATTTGTACCTGCAGTGCTGAAAAGACTGAAGACCTTGAGGACAGCAGGATCAGTGGAAGCCCTCACACATGTAAGTATAGCACACAAACAGTGTGGAAAAACAACATGTTACCAAAAGTTTCAAAGTGCAACCTTTACCCTTACACACACCAGGCTGCAGCAGACTGACACCACTGTGTAGCACGGCAGCTGACCTACTTGTCTGCCCACAGTCTCCTGAACTCACAGCTTACTTGAGAAATACAAACAGTCTCATGAAGTCACTCCTTTGAGACGGCAAAGCTGCATGGAGTGGGCATCACTTCAGGCTTAAGTACAGATACCCTTTATCCAGAGGAGATATCTACCCTGGAAGGAGAGGTTCTAATGCTTCTTTGAAGAGTTCTGTTACTACTTGAAGGTTTCAAAAGCAGATGCAAACATGAACCAACTCCTACTCTCTTTCACTGACAGAGTAATCAGAGATTATCAACTCAGGAGAGCTCTTCCCAGTTAACCCTATATATGATCACATATCAGGCCAACAATGTTTTCAAAGATGATCTTCCAGCATACAAAAAGTCATCCAGACCTAAAACTCACCACAGATCACATCCACACTTAAGAAAATCCCTTAGCATGAGTAAAACATTGGATGTTAGAACTCTGCCACAATGCCAAAGTCATTATTACCTTTGTAATACCTCCAGTTGAGGTTCCAACATGATCAAAATTTCCTTTTTTTCATTATTTTAAAAAAGGAAAATATAAGGACACTTTTAAACAGCTTTCATTTACTAAGTAAACCATACCAGTTATGACTTTTCTTCTTTTTTTTTTTTTGGCAGAACAGAACAAGTAGTATATATGCAAAACAAAATGCAACTATCTAAAATGCTTGATTGCATGAGCATGAGGTCCAGAACCAAAAGTAAAAATAATTTGCTGTGACTTACCAGAATTTCTCTTTGACACGAGCTTCAAATTCATGCTGACTACAGTACAGATCACAAGAACCAAGAAAACAAGAGGCTTCATCTTTCACTTTCTGTGGCAGCTGAAATGCAAACATAGTACAAAGTCTGAATCACAGCTTTTCACTACAACAAAGCAGCAGCTACAGTTAAACATTTCTCAAAGAACCACAACAAGGCAATGGTTTAATGTAACAACTTCTCAGTTTATGCTTAGGCAGGAGTAGGAAAACATTACAGTTCAAAGTAACCATGTATGAATGATTTACCCAAACAAAAGGGTTGGGTTTTTTTAAATGACACCTCAAAAATATCATTTTGCTCTCAAAGCAAAAAAATCACAAGATGTAAAAGTTTATTTGAAGTAGTATGGGTCTAATCTGGCAGATTTTTGTGTTATTTATTTATTTTGTATGTTATTTTTGCATGTTATAGGAAAACCCTGATGGTAGTAATTAGCTTTGTCTCATACAAACAAGCCACACGCTTAAAAAAATCATATTATTCAGGAAAAGAGTAGGTCATTCATACAATCTCTTGTAGCAGCCTTACTTTCCCACTGGTGGCATTGCAAAAGCTCCTACAATGCCTACAATTAATGCTATTCGAGAAATTTCTCCTATACAATGAGGTAAAGAAAGGTGAACAAATTTCAGAAATCAATAAATTTAGGTCTCAGGAATCTCACCTGTGAAGCTCACTACTTACTTTATATTATGTACAATAAAAAAGAAAAAGGGAAAATCTAGTTTAGAATTTTAGTTTTAATTTTTTATAATTACTGGAAATAATTCTGTTTTCATTTACAAGTACCAGGCCATTCAATAAAAGATAGCAAAAGCAAACTGAGGCTCCTTCTCTGCACTTGAAAACAGGTAGAAGAAATCTGAAATCATCAAAGCCCATCTCTCTCAAAGACAGATGCTTACTCATAAGCTAGAGTCCTCAAATACATGCTTAGCTTGAAGTCATGGGCCTTTAAGTGGCCTGATACATTTAAACTCCAGGAATTCATCTCCATGCTGATGAACTTTAGATCATCAGATACAGACTTTAGATCAGGACCCTTATGATCAGATAAAGCTGGCAGCCATCTAAATCACTGTGAAGGTATTATTTGCACCAAAAATTCAGCACACATTTTACAGCAGTTTCAATTAAACAGAAATGCACAAAACTACCAGCATTAGCGGTCAAAACTGAGGCCAGTGAAACGGAATCCTCCCATAAATGCTGTAACACCTCTGCCCACCCAGCTCACTCAGAGGTCCCAAACTCCAAAAGGAGCCCAGACCCCTCCAGCTCTCAGCATTTACCCAACACGACAAAAGCAGCAAGAAGTTGCAATGTCCTGCTGTTCACTGACACTTATTCAGTTTAATTTGAGTTTATTACATCAAATATTCTCCCCTTGTAATTTTATTACTGGCCTATCATTGCGTGAAGAAAATGTAAGTAACCCTGCGTAATCTTTTACACTACAGGGATTGTGCTGCTATTCAATTATTTCAAAATTACTACTTTAAACTGAAGTTCTCTTCCTCTCACCTTACTGTACTACAACCTATAAACAGGCAGTGGATTTCTTTTCCTGCCTGAATTCTATGGTACTTTATGCCTATTGATTCCTCACAGTAACAATGCTAAGGCATTTTCAAGAAAAAATACTGTCTGACAGTGGTTAATGACAGAATTAGCATTCACTCTTCCTTGACCTCTCCTTAGAGTAACACAATCCTGAAACCAGTAAGGCCATCTTGACAAGAGGGCTTAAAAAATGTAATTGAACTAAATCTTTTGACAGATAATTGTAATGATGATGTGATGCTAGAATGATTTTCAAGTATAGCTTTTCAAATTAGTTTCTCCACTTTTCGCCCCTCAGTAATTACAACTGAAATATGGAATTCCTAGGTCCTTTTTCATGTAGGTCTGTACATCTCCACCCCAAACAAGCTAGGCTGCATTAAATACATTTAAAAATTCAAAGCAAGTTCTGCCAACTAATATTAATGCTAGGCAGAGCAGAAAATTCTTGGTTCTGTCAGCATTGATAGGAGTTGTACTTTTTGAAGCCCTCACCAAGGCAGTCAGTATCTGTACTTCCACAGATCAGGAAAATAGAGCAGGAATAGGGCAAGAAACCACAGCACCACTCAGTCACTCATAATCAAGTCCAAAGCCTCAGCTTGTCACATCTGACACAGCTCCACTGAGGTTGGCATGAAAACACACATCAGAGTCTGAGCTGTCACCTCCACCGTGGTAGAGATTCCAGCAGGAAGTGGGATCAGTCACACCAGTGTCACCAGTGGGTCAGCTGGTGTCTGTCCTGAGACAGCAGCCAGCTACAGACAACCAGGCTCTTCAAACTGCCCTATCCAAGATGACTTTTTAAACATTCCGGTTAACAAAGAACACAAGACACAAAATAAGCTGTATTTCCCACAGAAGTACGTCCAGCAGCCAGAAGAAGAAAAAGTTGTATTAGCTCAAGACTAAATTTCTAAATTTGCTCAGGAGATTTCTGGAGCTGAGTGTGCCAAGACTCTCACCATGTCCCCAACAGGACTGGTCTCAACTCCCTCCTCAGGGCCATTCACCCACCTATCAGGCAGTGGGATGGAGCACAGACTGCAGCCAGCCCTGTGCTGGGCTTCTGGGCATAAATGTCCAGTGGATGCCTGTGGTCTGATGAAGAACACGAACAAACTGTGACACCTTGACAAAACAAGGTAGAATAAACCAGCCAGTGTTCAATGCCACTTCCCTGCAAGCAGGGGCTGGTTTTGCCATTTGACAAAACTTTCCCCTCACATGCAGTGAGCCGCATTTCCCTGAGGAGACACTTTCTCTGAAGCTTCAGACTCCAAGCAGGTGTGAGTAGGGGCTCACAGCTGTAGCAAGAATGTAATACTGCACTGGATATGCCTCATAAGAGAGGAACCAAGTTCATGCCATTCCCAGAAGACTGAAGACATCTTACTCAATAAGGACAAAGAAATACAAATTACAGCCTAAAATCACTGAGAGGAGCAAAGAGAGACACAGAATGAAGTGCTTGTTGACAAAGGTGAAAAAATCAGTAGTCCAAGCTTTGCTGTGATCAGCCAGGTTGTATTTGAATCCAGGTAAGTAAAGGGAGGTTGCTGCTATCAGAGGGAGAAGCATAGGAGAAGTAAGGTGTGACAATTTTTTATCATTGCACTGCCAATAAGGTCTCTCCTTCCCTCTTCACCCCTTTTGTGCTAAAGACCTGACTTCAGGCAACAGCCAGTGTCCTGTAAGCAGCCAAAACTACAAGGGGACCAGGCTGAATTGCAGCACAAACTTTGTTCTTCTAACAAAAACCACCATGACTCCCATATCCTGCCTAACACACTTCATCTCTTTTGAAAACCTTATTTCTTCCACCCAAATCCTCAGGAAACAGAACTTGGGAAACTGCTGTGTTCTCATTTCCTTCATGTACTGCCTGCTGTCTTTCCAGCATCCCCTTCAGCTCATATGGCTTCTGGGACTCAAAGGAACTTCAAGTGACAAGGTTAGAAGGAGGCACTTAGAAATGAGAAGAAAATCAGAGTATTAATATTTTGCACAAAATCCAGCACAGAGATTCCCAAGTTCATGCTTTAAATATAACTTATCTTTACTCTAATTTGTACTACAAGCTTTGTTTATGCAGTGCTCCTTTTTGAAAGAAAACAAGAAAGGAAAAGCAGTGAGTGTGCACGTAGGCACACATCTGTGCACAGGCTGAGATTTGCTGACACTCCACAAGGCTCTGTAGGTTCTGGTTTCTCTGCAGAAGCTGTTATGCAGAAGGCACTCATTAAAAACAGCGACCCACCTCTTTAGTGATTTCCAATTGTCAGGTTTTGTTGCTCAGGTATCTCACAAAAATAAATTATCGTTTTCACCCCACACACAAAGGATGAAATGGCAACACTAATTCTTTCACTGTTTTTACAGTAGGCTGGATGGTGAGTCCTGTTCATTTCTTTTCGAACCATTTCCCCAGCCCACTTTTTAAGGCTTTAAATTTTAATATGAACTCACTCTCAGATCTCTTTTGCCAGCACACCACATTGAGCTGTTTATTACTAAAAGATTTTCAGCCTATATAATATGTTGGTTGGAAGCAATCCACAATGGGCACCAGTTCCTTTTTGTTGATACCTCAAACATAAAGAAAAATACTCAAGATCAGAGATAAAATACTCAAGATCAGAGATGCATGCTAGCTCAAATAATGTCTCTTCAGCTCTACTTGATATGGGTCATGCAGTGTTCTTCGCTCCGCTGCTCAATGAGCATCAAAGAATATTTCATTTTGCCTAATTCATTGTGCATCTTCACCTTCATAACCAGCCACTTAAGTTGTCTAAATACACAAGGAGCATTAATTCTACAAGGCAGTGTGCATTCAGCATTTGTCCTGCAGGATTTAATTCTCCATTGGACCTCTCAGGTCCTTAACTAAACTCACATCTGCCTAATTCTCCTTGTTCAGGTGAAACTTAAAGAGAAATTTTACAATGAGGAGTCCTAGGGTGATTTTATGATGATACTTTATTCCCTAATCATCTGCTTTATGCCCAGAAATGGCTGCTGTATCTTACAGACAAACCAGGTGGCAGAGCCAGAGCCTGGGAGCTCTGGGGCTCTGTTCAAACTCCCTATCCAGTGCTCCAGACAGCATGGCCTGGGGACCCTACATTGTTCCTTTTGTCAGATTCGTTTTTTGCTAGATTGAAACCATAAGATTTTTTTCCCTTCCCTTACTCCAGCCTGGAGGCTGTACTGGGAATCCTTTTGGCAACTTTTTGGTTTTGGCTGGGTTTTTTTCCCTTGAACTGTTCTGGCTTAGCTTGTTTTTCTTTTTGGCCCATCGCGGAGCCAGTGGGACCATCCAGAACCCGAGACCGCACAAGAGCTGAACCCAACACAAGAAAGGACATAAAAAATCCACCAAGTTTAGCTGCTGTGAGGAGGAGACCTGCACCAGAAATCCAGCAGGTTCCCAGCTGCCATGAACCCTTTTCTCCTCCCTTCCCAGAGACAAAGGAGGGCAACCTCATCTTTGCCTCTCAGCCATGTGGAGAGGTGGGGCTGAGGTCTCAGGTTCAATTTTTTTTTCCTGTGCTTTGCAGGTATCTTGCTTTGTTAATAAACAGTTTTACTTTTTTCACTTTCATCCCCTGGTATCTATTTCTCTCACTGGCAGAAGAAAGGGGAGTTATTGAAGTCCTTTCTCTTTAGAGAAAATGCTCATTCCAGAGCATTTTCTCCTAAAATTTATCTCTGAGACATGTGGGAAATAGGGTGTGCCTGCTCAACACAGTGCTTGTGTTACACAAACTGGAGGTAAACAGCAACAAAGAGACAACATCTAAACTGTCTGGGATTATTACTGGCTCAGCAGTGTATCACCCACATGACAGTAACACTACAAGGAAAAAGCAAGGTCTTGTCCTGACAAAGCAAAGGGAACCCACAGCTAAATACTGACAAGGTTATAATACTTATCTGTGATGACTCCCCTAAAGGCTGAACGTCTGGGTGTAAAAGTAAAGGAATAGAAACCTAAAACTCACAGATCTGTGATGTGAAAGGAAAAAACTCAGAATCTTACCAGTTATTTCAGAAGAAAAAAAACAGTATCAAGCTCTTGGGTGTTAACATGCAGATCTTGTTTGAAAATATTTTAATGCTTCCACTAAAAGGTTAAATGTCTTCCAAGTGGAACTGTAAAAGACACCAAGTGCAGAATCTTAAAGTTTCAAAAATAATCTTACAGTGTAACAAAGAAACAAAACAATGGGCTTCAGTGCCAAGCACAAAAGAAAAATACTGTGGATGGCCAACACACCATTAACATATCTGGCTGCAGAGTGTAGAAGTGATTTTAGTTATGGTAAAGTGGCAGTCAGACTCAACAGTGAGCAAACTGCTGGCTTGCCCTGTAGAGAAAACCCTGCAAGCATTAACACAAGAACATTTTCTTACAAGAATTTTTTCATTCAATAGCTGCCTAAAATAGTGCTCATTTATGGAGGGAAAACAAAAAAGCAAGCAGGAAATGGGAAAATCCCCTGAAATATTCTGAATATAGATAAAGATTACAATATCTATAGCATCAAAACACTAAAGAGTGATGAGTATACAATGTACACATGCATCTAAATTGCTGCCAATTCAATAAAAACCCAAGCAGCCCATCTTAACAGGTTTGTAAGCCAGAAGAGCTAGGACTACTCAGAACTGATTAGCAGATGGAGTTCTATCAGCTCACACCACATACTGACCTCGATTCCCTAAGCAACTCACACAGAATTCCAGTTCATTATACCTTCAAACCAGATTTTAAATCCCTGAATCGTACTCACCCCCCATTGCAGAAGCTCTTGCACTTGGAAACACAGAAAGTAACTGTAAGGAGGAGCAAGAATGACAAAGGAGTGGGAAAGTTACCTACTGTTTTTTAAGCCTCATACCCAGCTGCACCATCAGTGATGGGATTCAGCACTACCCTGGATTCTAGAGAGAACTATTGTTCAGCCTTAACATTGCAATATTCTAACTACACATCCTAGGATAGATGGATATGTGTGTCCAGTATCACAGCTTTTAAGTTTGAGTAGCCCAGACCTTTAACAGACATTTAAAGTGAAATACATGTTGTGGGAGGAGGATTACAGCTCTACTGCAAGCCCTCATGGTTTATGAGGTCATCATAATGGATCAATTAATTTACAGCCTTTTTTCCCCCTAGAGTAGAAGCTATTAATATTCTACATATATTTACTCCTGCAGATTGTGGTTTAATCAATACAGTACTTCAGGCAACATGAGGCACTGTAGGAAATGTAAAGACTCTCAGAGCCTGAGTTTAGGTTTACAGAGTGGGGCTTAGCCTCTCATCACCTTGCAGAAGTACTTAAAAGCTTGCAGAAAAGCCCACTGGGGGAGAATAGAAAATGTGAACACAACCTACACTTGGAAAGCTAAACATGTACACTAGCACTGAGGAAAGGGAAGAGAGTTTAAGAATCACCTTGAATCAGCCTAAGTCCTAGAACTGATGCAGTTACAGCAGGAAGTTCCCAATGCAGAGTGAGGTGCAGCAGTAATCACAGCCATCTGAGGGGAGAGAGGAGCCCCAGCCATGGGTGACCACATATGCTTCTCAAAGCTGACAAGGTTGCTGGGCACTGTCCCAGGATGGCAAATTTCTTGTGGGCTGAGACAAGCTCAGAGACTACTCTCAGACCCAGCCCAGCCAGCCTGCCCTGGGATGTGGAGAAGCCCCGCACAGGAAAAAAGGACTTTGGCTCCTGCTATTCAGATCTCTTGAGTGAAAAAAAAAAAAAAAATCCAAGTTGCTGATGAAAAGTCTTAAGTTTCAGAGTCACTGATAAACCCTGTAAATTCCAGAAAAACCATGGCTGCACTTGACTCCAGCTCTTCAGTTGCTGACACCCAGAACAAATACCACTGCTCAGGTCACGACCATTTTCTCCTGAGTGCTTTAGACAGCCCTGCCAGCGATCACAGGTCCTCTCTACAGAGCCTCAACTACAAAAGGAGAAGACATTTCAGATTAAAAGAGATGAGAAGAGACCATTCTCACCCACACCAATTTCACTCACTGCTCTCTGCTCTTATATCAATAAGGAAGTCTGTCCAATTCGCAGCTGCCTACGCCAGGGCATTATTAAGCCAAAAGATTAGATGCTTTGCTTCTTTCATACCCATTCTAACCCTGCTCCCCAAGCAGCTTTTGCAGAAAAGCTATTAAAAATGGAGAGAGACAGTTCAAAGGGAGGTCTCAGTCCTGAAAGATAGCATATCCCTCCTCTTTTCCCCCCACCACTTCTCTCGTTCCCCTTGTGCTTCTCAAGGCTCATTACGGCAGTGCTCAGCACAAACAGAACTAGATTTTAGACTGGGCTGCCATCTGCATGCTGAAATGTTCCCTGCTTTTACAGAGCCTTTAAAACAGGCCTCTTTCCATGACCACACAGCAGAGAGACTACAGCTGTAACTGTCAGCCGTATTGACATTATCCCTGCTCTTACATACACTCATAGCTCTGCAATATTAACAAAATAACAATATTTGCACTATTCATGGCAAATCTGGTCCAAATCCACTCCGGCACGTTAATGAAACGGGCTCTGTGACAATACAGTTCTGCATGTGATGTGCTTAGAAATGTATTCCTTGAGCTCATCCACGGCCCCACGCTTTCCTAACTAATACATAATGCTCAAAGAAGACAGAATTAACAGGAAAAGATGACATACCAACTGTCAGGCTCCTTATAAAACACTCGTCTACAGTTTTCCACTTAGAAAACAGTCCCAGAGAAACCAGACATGGCACTTTGCTGTCAGCAGAGGCAAGTTGCTTTCACTGAAGTCAGCAGCATCGCTGTTCCTTAAAGTGATAAGCAGATTCTTGATGGGGATTTCTTTTTCCCCTTACATAACCAGAGACTGGACTTTACACATATGTATTGCCAGATTTGTCTGAGTGAAAATAAGAATAGAATTCAGTAAGCAAAGAAACAATATCCCCCCAGAATTTGAGAACATTGAGAAGCTGCTTATAGAATGCTACTTTGGCACATTTTATGGAAATCTTGAAAACAATGGGGTTTTGCTCTGATGCAGCCAAAATAAGAGTAAATACATATTTTATGTGCCCTGAAATTACTCTGTCAAATCCTTGTTAATTAACTGTTACATAAAACAAAGAGAAAGAAGGGTGGAAGAAACTCTCTGTAGTGCTTTTGGGGTGGAAAGGATTAGCCAAAATCCCTACAGAAGTTTCTAACACACAGTCTCTCTCACCAGCTTTGTTACTGAATATAACACATCCATCAGTTCTCCCCCAATTCCAAGAGGGTTTACCTGGATCTAGTACCAGATGCCAGAGGAAACCCTCACTATCAAAGCTAGCAAAAAGATTTTCCTTATTCTCAGCAAGGGCAAGATCTTTTCTCTCTGTTTTCTTTTCAAGGCTGTTTAAATAAAGATCTATTTTTAGTTGGACATCCTGAAAAGCAAATTGCCTCTTAAAGTGCCTCTTTATTTTGTGATGTGCTTTAAATGTTCACTTTCCCTTCCAGCACTAAAAGAGCTCCTGATAAATAGCTCAGAGTCTCATTGTTTGAGGAAGGCTTAGAAATGAAGAGCAGTTTTCCATACAGCTCTTTAAGGCTGTTTAACATTGTCCACAATTTAGCATCCCTTGATATTTTCAGCTTGAGCCTCAGTTTGAGGAGCAGGAATGTTTCAGAGAGCAGGAAAAGTCCATACAACTATAAATGCTTTATTTGCACTTCTCACAGTGAGTACAACTTCTCAGCCTTTTCCCTCAGACACATGGGTCAAGGCCACCTGCCCAGACATCCCTGGCAACTTCCCACCTCAGCCAGCAGGGATGACTAGCTGCACATGCTCCTTGGAACTTTTCCTCCACCCCTGGTCCCACAAGGGCATCATAACCCAGGACACAGAAAGTTTTGAACTGCCTCCCCCTTCCAAATGCCACACAGAAAACACTGTTCTCCATAGCTTTAAGTGATTACTGTAACACGTATTCTTCTCTCCCGAGGAAACAGCTGAGAACAGTCATGGAAAAAAATTATGCAAACCAACCAAATCCCCTTACAGGAACATCCCATGCAGACAGCCTGGATGCTCCTGTCCTCTCCAAGCAGGCAGAGCATCCCAAGGGGTACAAGCCTCACACACTGTCCCCATTCCCTCCTCCTTGCTCTCCAGCAGCCTATCTGCATCTCAGCTGGGCTCCTCCAGACAAACCCACTCCTAAACCCACCATGGCTCAAGCTTATCCCACAGTGGGATAAGCTCTCTAAGGATCTCCCAGGAGATCCTGAGACCAGCAAGTGTGCTCCTACCTGCCTCCACTTCCACACTCCTCTGCAGCCCCATCCAGGCTCAAGACTGCCAAGTCCAACTTCTTCTGAGGCCCAAGCTTCCAGCATCCATCAAACTGGGAATCTTCCTCCTCCTTCTCCCACACCACCAATTCCTGCCTGATCAGAAGTGATCTGTGCCCCAAGAACAGCCCTTCTGCTGAGCTCACCTTCACCACACCAGTCTATGAAACCCTCCTGACCATTTCAGGCTCTTCTTTGATCTGACTTCTGTTTGGAGAGTGGTCAGTCCCACTCCTGCTAGTTTACAACAGCTTCAGCTACTGCACTGCTTCAAAGTGCAGCCACCAGACTGGCAGCTCTGAAAATTAAAAGGCTTTCCATTGCTCTGTGAGATACAGAGCAGTTCAGACAGCGCTGGCTGATGCCATTCGTGCACTGAGGCTCCAACAGTTGTGTGGCAGCCACTAAAATTGACTCATGCTGGCTAAGTGCATTAATGTGGCACACCTGGTCTTCCTCCCTCCCTTTTCCCTCCCCTTCCCATTTAACTGCTAAAGCATCAATCACCACACAAGTTGAAGAGAAAACTCCAATGAGCTTCCAGGTACTGTGCAAGGAAAAAGGTGCTCTGCAGAGAACTCTTAAGCCTTACAAATGGAACATTCAAAGATTCATCTCTCTCTCCTGTGCTCACCTGCAGCCCACATAGGTGGGTGAGTATAAATAAGTCTTTCTGTCAGCTAACAACCCTGAACCTTCCCAGCTGACCACCCCTCCCCCATACCCAGGAGCGAGCAAGAAGTGCATGCACACCCACGCCCACAGGAGATGTGCTTTCCAGCCTTGGTCACCAGCTAGCAAGCTTTAGTTCAGGAGAGGAAGGAATCCCCTCGCAGACTCGGATCTGGAGCACGCTGGAGGTGCAAGCTGCTGCCTAGCAACACCGGCACTCTGCAGGGAGGTCGGCCCAAGCCCCGTCCTCCCACTGCAAGAGGTCTCCTGTGCCCAGAGAAACATCCTCAGAAGGATGCAAACCGCAGTAATTCCTCAGAAAGCCACCCTGCACATGGCCAGTTACAGCCCCTGATGAATCACGGGCTCGCCCTGAAGACCACTGCCTGTGCCTCGGTGAACTGCCACAACTCTCGCTTCTCGTGCTCACTGCACATGCATCACAGCCCGCTGGCTTAGGGAGCCCAGAATCCCAAAGCCCTGCGTGCCCCACTGTCTCCTCTGCAGTCACTCTATTGCAAAGCAAGCGCTTGTCTCGCTCAGCTTCCTCCCCGGACTTACCGCCTGCCTCGGGTCCGGCACGAGCAAAGCTTTTCAGACACCATGTCCCCATCAGGGCTGGCCCGCTCCTGCCTCCGGAGGGAACCTCCTTCCCGTGCGCTCCTCAGGAGCAGGGCAGGCATTCACCTGCTCTCACGGACACCACAGAAAGGCACGCAGCTGCACAGCTTTAACCCCGATGAGAATCAACGTCCCCTTTTCGGCACGGACGGGAAGCGTTTAGGGCGAATGAGAGCCTGTCTCGGGCGTGAATGCAACAGCCGCACACTCACACAGCGCCTGGGCACCGTGGAGCTGCCCTTCCCCGCAGCCCTTCCCGCTCCAGAGCCCACAGCAGCTCACCTCGCCTGCCCCACCACTAACAATCCCCTGAAAAACCTCAAATCTACCTGCACTCTGGTGGTAATATTGTAACATCCACAAACCTTACACAGACGCTAAAAATATGTTATTGTTTTTCAAATAATCAGGGTAAAAACTCAGAGTACATAGCAGAGACTATAAACACTGCCGAAGTGCTGGCTCCTGCCACAATGGGTTTTCCCTCACGGTACAAACCCAAGTTAGAGCGTTAACCCAACAGGCATAGAAATTGCCAAAAGTACACAAACCTTACTATAACTCTGAGAAACCGCAGCTTACAGCATTTTCCACCAGAAACTTTTCATTCTTTGAATTCTAGCAGAGACAGCAGTCCAGGGACAGGCTTTCTGAAAACAGCCGCTGAATCCAAGCCATTTCAGAAATGTTTGGTGCCGTTCAGCAGATTTCCATCAGAGTCCAAAGGAAACCAGAGCAGCTTTATTGTCACGGAACTTTCAGAGGCAGAGGTTTGAAGTCCCATTCTTTAACACCCACCACGGTAACTCAGAGCAGCCAAGACTCCAAAGCACCGGCACCACTTCAACAGACTCCACCGCGCTGCATCATCCCAAAAGGCAGCTGCTGTAGCGTTTTTATTTTGAATCCCCGGCAGTAACACTTTTCCCGGGAAGCCCCACACATGTTCGCGAGGATGAGAGACCCTCGGTACCAACCGAGACCCCCCCGCTTCGTGACAGAAAACATTCCCGGCGCCTCCAACAGCAGCAGGGCTCGGTCCGGGGAGCGGCGGAGCGGCCGCGTCGCTACGGACGGATGCGGCCCCGAGCATCCGCTCCGAGACAGCGGCACCGGGACGGAGAGCCGGAGCTGCGGCGGTCCCTGCCCGGAGCCCTCGGGAGCGCCGCGGCACCAGCGGGACCCCGGGGTCCCTCCGCCCGCCGCGGAGCTCCGGGAGGGATGAAGCAGCAGCCGCAGCTCGGTCCCTTCCCGCGCGCGGCGGCACGAGGAGGGAAAAAACTTTTCCTTTTCCGAGGGATTTTTTTTTCTTTTTCTTTTTTTTTAATGAAAAAAGAGAACTGCCGCGAGAAGCGCCGCGCGCAGGACTCACCTCCACAGCAGCTCCCATCTACGGCTCCATGCCGGCGGGCTGCGGGCGTCCCCCCGGAGCGGCGGCCGGCGGGGCGGTCCGGTCCGGTCCGGTCCGGTCCGGTCCGGTCCCGGTCCCGGTCCCGGTCCGTGTCCGTGGGGCGGGCCGGGACCCGGGACCCCGCGCGCCAGGTGCGCCCGCCCGCCCCGCGCCGCGCGAGCAGCAGCGCCCCCTGGCGGCCGCGCCTCGGCCCTGCAGCCCCGGCCCGGCACGGCCGCGGCCCCGGGACCGCCCCGCGGCACCGCCCGCACCGCGCCCGCGGAGCGCGAAACAGCCCCAGAGCCCCGTCAGGCGCCCGCGGGGGACGCACTGGCAAGGACCCGTGCGGCCGCGCACGTGGCTCCGGTCTCTGCAGAAGATGTGGCCAAGAGAGGGCTTGGATGGATGGAGCGGCAGCAAAAGGCTGAGGAGGGGTCGGTGCCTTACCGGGGGATCTGGCGCGGCGCGGATCGGAGCGGGCGGCACTGAACTGCTCCCGCCGGGGGTAGTGCACGGTGGCAGCGCACACTAGAGCGAGGGCCGCGGCTCCCCGAGGGTCGCAGGCGAACGCTGACACTTGGAGCATCACCCGGGGCCCTTCCGCCCCTGCCCCGGGCAGTGCTGCCCTGGCCTCGGGCTGCCCGCACAACTCACAGAGGCTTCACTGCGGACAGAGGGACAGCTCGCCCCAGGGGTTACAGCATCTGCGCCGAACGGAGAAGCCGCTTTCAAACCCGCTTCGCATTTTCACACCATCATTTGCATCAATTTAATCAGATTGCCATGAACTGGACCAGGCTAAGTTTCTCCTCCCTAACTCTGCTTCTGTCATGGCACATTCATGCTTTCCACAGAATGGTAGTGTTATTTTTAGTTTCCCTGTGCTGCTTTTTATTCACTTTTAAATATCTTGGAATAGTTCCATGTAGACTATAATCTACTGCATTTTGCTCAGATTCAGAGGAGGACACAGTTTTGTCAGGCAACTGAGATACAGGCAGAAAAATCATGGGACAAATTTCTGTAAGTGGCACTTTAGGACTTTACAGTGCCACTGCTAGGCCTGAGTGGTGCTGTGTCACAGGGCATGCGATCTGCACAGGACCATTGAAAAGCTGCAAACACTGAGCAACACAGCAGTGAGAAACTTAAAACCTAAACACCAGCCAGCCACAGAAAAGTATCTTCCTTAGGAGACCCTCACCATTGAAATCAGCATCCCTTCAGCACCCTGCCCTCAAGCAGAACAGATGAGAAAAGCCAGATCCTGCTCAATTGCACACTGCTCACCTCAGCTGTGCATCAGCATCTTTGCAATTATTGATGTCAAAGTCAAGAAAACACTCGGCTCTGCTTTTGGGTCTTTATCACATATGCAGAGCTGATAATTAGAGACATTGTCTCGTTACCTACAGACAAAGCAAATCTGAACTAGATACCACACAAGGATAACAAAAGTAGCAGCGTTTTTAGGCATTTCTCTGAGTATAACCATCCTTTAAAGCCTCTGTAGGCTCAAGGAGACAATGTTCAGCCACGTTGACCTGCAAGGCCAAGAACAACAAAACATGGTGACTTTTCCCAGTCCCAGATGTGGGGAGGACTCAGGCACATTCAAGGTATTCTTACATATAGTAAATGAGCAAAATTATTGTAGAGCAGGAATGTGACAAAGATCAATAAACATTGTACTGCCTGTTTAATTCTTTTAACTAATTTGAAAGAGACAAAATGTTGACAGGAGACCTCGCTTCTCCAGGTGACACAGACCTCACCAAGACACTGATACCTTTGCTGCAATTCATAACCTCTGACACTTCAGCTACTCTTTCACTTCTCCCAGCATGATTGCAGTGTAAGAGTGCTATTTTTTTCGTTATATAGCAAGTCACTTACTAAAGTCACTTTTTAGTTGAATTAAAAATTTAAAGCTTAGAAATAAAACATCCCATGAACTTTGAAACATACAGTTAGGTGAAGCTGTATTTATCAATATTTTGGAATTATACTTGAACATTAAATGCATAGATAAAGTGGTATCACTAGACATTCTTCAGCATTTTATACCAAGTCAAAAAACAATTATTACGGTCACTGTATGAATATTATTCATTAAAAAAGAGGGGAACATAACACTGACTGATAATTTATTTTTTAAAGTAACTTTGTTTCCCTTATTCTGATGTTTTATCAGCCTATTGCAGAAAATAATGTAGGAAGGCAAAGAGGAATGTGGTATTTGTGGAGTTGAATACAGAGCAGAAGAGATCAGCCTTCAGAGGAACTGTAGGAGCAGCCTGCCATGCACCAAGCTGTTTCTGATGTACAACTAAAGAAGTAAAGAGACCTGCTTTGGCCTTTGTTTCTGACCTCTTTTGTTGTTGTTGTTGTTTTTTCAAGTCTGGTAAAGCAGGACAGGGACCCCAGCTAAGACCTCCCAAGTGCACTGTGTTGTAGACACACCGAAAGAAGAGAGAGTTGACCTCGATAAAAATGGGAGAGAGAATTATTCTCACTGTCATATCTGCCATACTAGGAAAGGATGACCAATAACACCAGTGAGCAATGCCAAGCAGTAAATCTGTGAAGAGCCAGGAACCAAATGCATCATTTCAAATTTAGTTCTCCAGTCCTTGATTTACTAAATTTCTCTGTTTCTTCTGCCAACCAAATTATTTCATGACAGGGTATTCTAAAGCTTTAAGTCAATATCAGAGAATTCAGGGGAAAGGATTGTTTTCCACTGACTTCAGTTAGCTTTGAAAGAGTCAGGTAGACTTTCTTAATCAATTTTAATCAATCTATGTGTGGACTCACCCACATTCATTACAATTAGATTGTAGCCAAACATCCTCATCAGACAGCCACCAGCTGAGGCTGCTTTCCCAGCTGCTCTTTTTTCACCTCCTAAGGACTGATGGATCTGTTGCTTTAGTGTGTGGCACTCTGTTCCTTTTCAGTCAAATAGGAAAGGTCTGGTTTGACTTTTCACAGCAGAAATTAAAGAGCTTCCACGTGAGCAGCTTGCTGGGGTACAGTGAGCAGCCTCCAGCAGGAAGAAGGTCATTTAGGGGATGTGAGTTGCCCTTATGAACCCTACAACTAACACAGCTACTTCCAGAAGGGGCCATCCTCTATGCTATGATCAGGAGAGCCCCAGCTTTGCCATGAACCTCTGCTTCTGAGTCTACATAATTCTCACACATTTCTTGCCTGAATGGGAAGATGATAGGATGAGAGGATTTACAGCTGTGTAGAGTCACATTTATTGACTTTATGTCTAGTCTTTCATATATAGCAGCAGAGATTCAGGTCTGATTTCTGGGAAATATGGCCACACATGAAAACTATGCATGTGTGTGTGTAGGCTTCTGCTCAGAAGACACCCTGTGATGACCACCATAAGCAAGAAGAAATAAGGCTGAAAGCTAAGTCCATCTGTGGAAACACCATCAGCTCTTCCCAGGCATTCATTTCAGCAGTGATGCAAAGCTGATAGATAACTCCATTGCAGTTGGGCACAAGGATCCAGCCTGCCTCAGCCCAGCTGAAAGCTGCAGGTCTGCAGGTCTCCAGGACATCACCCAGGCTGCCTCCACCACCTCCAGCCCCTCTGTGTCCTGCTGCCCAGGGCCCTGTGCTCTGCCAGCAGCACCCACATCCCTGGAGCAGGGAGAGGTGGAAGCACTGAGCCAGGAGGAGGGGAGATGCTGATGCTGCAGCAGCAGAGCACGGAAGGGAGCTCATCACAGAGGGACTTGGCAGGGCTGTGTTTACATGGGACAAAAGCCAAAACACAGTGCCTGTTGTGAAGGGAATGAGGAGGACATCAACAGCTGGATACTGCTGGATGAGGGATTAGATACAGGAAGGAATAAACTGACAAGGAAAGAATCCTGCCTGGCTGGTAGCAGCCATGATTCTGATCACCACTTTTCAGAAGACAAACACAGACCTGAGTAGTAACATATTTCCCATTCAGCTCTGCAAAGAGGGATTGTTAATAGAGTGCCAATTCCCTTCAGCTGGAGGGACTCACACAATAATGTCACTGCGGTTGACTGAAGTTGCACACACAGAGTATAAAGCAGCAGTAAATGCCAAGATTTCAAAATTCATTTTGCATCTGACATTCTCCTGGGTTATTTCAAGTGAAAGATAAACGCAGTATCTTCCAAGCAGTAATCTTATTTGAAACTAACAACATACACAAGTAGTTAAGTTTGGAATAGGGTAAGTTTCTCACTTTTATGCTTGAAAGCTGAAGATAAAATTATTAAACATTTTGCATGTACAGAGTGTAAGAAGAATAACTGCTCTGCATAGGAATATGGATGAGAAAATAAGAATTTCCTTCCCCAAAGAAAAACACGACAGCTTTACAGCACAGGTAACATCTTCCTGCAGTAGACATTATATTTCTGTAAAAGAGCAAAAAGATATAACATATTGACTATTTACCTGTTTCTCTTCACTGGCCAACAGCAGAAAGGGAATCACTGTTTGGGATTAATTAAAATCAGACACAAATCCTAATTTTGCCTTAATCCAGCAAACAGCCTTAAACAAACAGCCTTGCTAAGGAAACTGCTCAAATGGGGAGCTTTTTTCATGTGCAGAATAGTTTGTGGAGCAGAAATGTAAAATCCACTGATAGATAGTGGAAATATGCTTGTATTTGCCATTGGGAATTTCTCAGGCAAGACTAAGACAAATGCTGCCTTTGCCTGTTTATTTCACGTTTTGGTGGGAGAACGAATAATCAGCTAAAAAAACATGGGGGGAGTAAAAGCACACACGAACTCTTGTACTGGTGATTTGTGTCCTCTGGATGGGATGCAGCTACACAATCAGTTCATCAGTTCTGAGACTTCTGGCGAGTACCAACATCCTAAAGCACATCAGCACCTAGTAATATAAAAGTCCTCCATCAGGTCCTTCTTCTCCTCCCTTCATCCCCTTTTCATTGTGCTGATCTGCCAGCACAACTGTGCTTGGCAGAGACACAGAGACAAAATGCAAGTTGTGCTTCTCCTAGCCTCTTGTAGGATTGAGAGAAGCTAATCAATGTTGCATTCACTGGTATTCCAGAGATCATTTTTGTTTGCATCTAATCATAACTGCAGAAATCCCACAGCAATACAGAGTTTGGCAAACTCATCTTGGAATAGCTCATTTGGTGCAAACTTAGATTATATTTTAACTTCAATGATGAGAAATTACTGAGACGATGACAAGCACGCTTGGTTTTAGATGCCACAAACTGAGGAAAAAGAGGTAAGTTACCTAGAATCTCATCACATTTGGTTCACATAAAATGCAAATTTCTCCAAGTGAATGGTTTGAAAATCCTAGTTTAAAAACTGAAAGGAAATAAAGCCTAGAAATCAACAAATACTGATGTTGATCTATGTTTTTCTGTTACAGATTTCTTTTCCCCTCCCCATTTTTTGCTGTTGCTTCTAGAAAAGAAGAAATTAATACAGCACACTTTTTTTACTTCTTTTTGTTTGTAGCACAAAACAGAAGTTTTAAATCTGGTTGTAAAAATTGTCCTATTTTGCATTTCTGTTTTGCCCACGTTATCATATTTCAGGCTTCAGAACAGAGCAAATCATAAGTATGAAAGGAAGAGTACCACAAATGGTCTGAAACTCTGGACTGATGGCATAAAAGCCTAAATTACTTTTCTGGACAGAAGTTACACGTATTTGGGATAGCTTATATTTGGTTGAATAATGGATTTTCCAGGTCGTGTGACAAAAGGAGAAGAAAAATGTTGTTTCAGATGAAAATGAAATGGAGTTTCAGGTCAAGGGAGGTATGTGGTAAAAATAATAATGATCAACTTTAAGTGCTGTTTACATCCTTGTTCACAGAAAGATAAATTGTGTATTAAACCTACATACCTCAATCCCATACTGAACAAAGGTCTCTTTTTCAAGTTGACCAGCTCCATTACTAAAACGTAAAGTTCAAGGTTAAATTCTACAGCCTGATTCTTTTGCTTCCCAACAAGACATCTGGGTTTTGACTCAAGCAGAAGCACCAGGCTGGCCTGCCATGTAGAAAGGAAGAATTTCCTGTTCCCACTTATGCCTCACAAGGGTCACACCCACAAGGGCTGCCAGGGAGTGCCAGGCAGGTTCAGCGAGCCATGCTGAGCCCCCAGCACAGCTCCCGGCCACGGCAGCTCCTGCCAAGCTCCAGGTGTGGAGGGCTGGAACCAGGAGCTGCAGGAGCCTGGCTTGGCTCCTCTGAGCACATCCCTCTGAGAGCATGGCAAAGGGGCTCCTGTGCCAAGACCCCTTCTCAAGCCCTCACTTCACCATGAGGGTAAAGATCCTCGAGCTTTTATGCAGCAGAGTATTTGGCAGAAAAGACATGGCTTTGTTTTTCTAGGGGTGCACACAAGAAATACATTTGGCAAGATCAAGGTGCTCTGCACTTGCACACCTGCACATCCACCCATTCACTGGCAAGCTGCTCCAGCACGACCTGTTCAAGTGGTCCTCCAATTCAGCCCATCAGTAATTCAATTCTGGTGTCAGTGTTTCTTTGAGCATCAGTGAGCATGTCCTATATAAACGAGATGGATGGGAGGGAGGGAGGGAGGGAGGGAGGGAGGAAGGAAGGAAGGAAGGAAGGAAGGAAGGAAGGAAGGAAGGAAGGAAGGAAGGAAGGAAGGAAGGAAGGAAGGAAGGAAGGAAGGAAGGAAGGAAGGAAGGAAGGAAGGAAGGAAGGAAGGGAAGGAAGGGAAGGAAGGGAAGGAAGGGAAGGGAAGGAAGGGAAGGAAGTCCAATATATTGGTAGCAGTCAAATACATTTTTGGTAGCAAAAATACGTTTTTTACACCTTTACCTGTTTTAATGCCTGGTAATAAACTCTTTTCAGTACATTTTTTCAGGCTTTGTCATCCTCAGTTGTCCATACATTTCAAGGCACTGAATTACCCTCTCCCAGTATATCTGTGAAGAGAAACATTTATGGAAATAAAGGGATATGACTTAATTTCAGACTCAAAGACTAAACAGTGGTGTTATGGTTTTTCTCACTATGCCTGAGCCAGTCCTGCTCTCCAAACTGTCTGTGATTTCATTTCCTCAAAAACAACATGTTATCAAAGAGAAAAAACTAAAACAAGTCAATGAAACTGGAGCTAATGGCTTTAAAAACACCTTTGATTGCCAATGCTTTTGGCTTGAGATAACATGGTAATAGTCTAAAATTGGCTTGAGTTTCTGTAAGAAGTTGTTAAGTGTATTTCAGACTTGAATACTTCTTACCTATGTAAAAATGCCAGTACTAGGAAATGCAGAGCACATTACAGCTATACCCTGTCTTAAAGGAAACAAAACATGCATGCTGAAACTACTTGCTTAATTTCTGTTTGGAGTAAAATTATTCCTTGTCAGAAAACAGGCGGAAGGAAGTACACAGACATCTCCTCTCCACGCAGGCACATATTGCTCATGCTCCAGCCTTCACCTCCATCAAACCTCCAGTGTGCAGCTTCCATTGAACTGCCCAGAGCCAGGGGCACCTCTTGTACTTCCAAGTGAAGAGGGAAGACAATTCTTAAGCAATCCAGAATTTACAGAGGTGACTTTTCCACTTCTCCTCTGTCAGAGCTTAACATTCCTCCTTCTGCCATATTGTCCCCACAAAGCTGGTGCAGCTAAGGCAGCAGAAGGAATCCACTAAGAGTGATGAATGCAGTATATGATGCCTTCAAAAAGTTTTTAAATCAAGGTTTCTGAAAAATGAAAGTCTTAGAGCAAAAATCAGCGTTCAAGGGCAGTCAATCAGATGTCTGAATTATGTCTTGCCTTTAAAATATACAGCAGATAACAGTTTTTAAATAGTCCCTGTAAAAGCTTCTATGTGTACCGTACCTTGACATTAAGTCCTCACTGAAGTACTTACCTTCAGGATTCTCCCCATTTATTGGTCTTTTTTCTGCTTCAAAATAATCAGAGCAGCTGCTCCAGAATGTAAAAAGAAAAAAAAAAAAAGCAGACAAATTATTTACTGCCAGACTCCAAGTGAGGAAAAGGGCACGCACCCATCACTGCAGGCAAGCAACAAGCAAAGAAAAATGACTGAGCAGCAGAGGGGAGGCAAGAGGGAAAAGGTGTGGGCTGGGCAGGGAGTTAGTACTTGATAAGTCATTAATGTGTGTACAAGGCCAGTCTGACATCAGGGAGGCTCTGACAGGATTTTGGTGGAATTATGGCAGATATATATAGGCAAAAGAGGCCATTAGCTGCAAAGAACCACTTATTTATCCTTTTGAGTAAAAACCAGCAAACCCTGAGCTCACAAAGCACATAGCAAAATGTTGTCAATCCATAACAAAGTGTCAGCAGAACCTCAAAAAACAGCAATAAGTTGCTTTTAGCTCCAAAGATTTTCCCTGATGGCTGCCTCTGGATTTACATTAGAGCTTTGTATTTACTGACCCATTCCTTTATGGAATTCTCCATGTACCTGCCATTCTGCACACCCAGAACTGAGGCTATTCCCTCTCTTATTAGTGGTCATTTGTGGGCAGGCTGAAAATAGTGTGCCTTTGCCTGTTACACGAAGATCACTTCAACTTCTTCCCAGGAACTTCACTCCCGGCAAATTCTTCAGTTCTTGGCTAAAGCTGACAGCTGATCACTAGCCTGTTTTGAATATGTGAGCACTGCAGAGCTGGGCCATTTCTAAATAAAATTGTCTCTGAGAACCACTGAGATGAACAAATAGCAGCACCTTCAGGTCTTACCTGTGCTGCCATGGGTCAGATTAGGGGGTGCATCTTGGTTATTTATAAAAGTGACTATTTGAGCCGCTGTGTCAGCAGTGAGCAGTGTGGGGAAAAGGAAATTGGCTACAGAAAAGTATCCAGGAGCCACATCAGCACTGCTGTGAGCCCTGCTCAGGCAGGAGGTGAAATTCCTGGGGCACCATTTCACTCTGCCCAGGGCCAAGGCTGCAGCTTCCTCGTGTCCTTGGACGTGAACACCCAGCCTGCAGCAAACACAGGGTACAGGAAGGCTCAGCCTCACTCCCAAGGGAAGGCTGGGGCCTCTCACATCCCTCCTCCAGTCCTTTCCAGAGCCCCTTGCTCACCCTCCACTCCCTGTCCAGCCCAGGCTACAAACACTGCTGTGCTCCTGCTCTGGAAATATCTTCTCCAACACCAGCAGTCCAGCCTGGTGAGGAAAAGCAGATTTGGTCCCTTAGCATGTCACCTCGTGTTTTGCAGCAGGAAATTTAGATTCCACATATCTAATTAATGGAAAACACAGATAAACAAAAACAGATTGGTTACTTCAATTATGTGCACAGTGCCTGCAGGGCTACAATTAAAAAATGCTAAGAAAGACAACAGACAAAATGGGTAAAAATATGCAGGAGAATACAATCTGTAGCTTACCTTTATGACAATTAAAAACGCCTCTCCATCAACTGTGAAATGAGGGAGATTATTCTTGGCAAATGAGTGTAATACAAAGTTTTTTAGCCATCTGTAAATAACATTTACCTGGTGCAGCTTTACATAATTAACTAACTTCCTTGTGAGTATTGCACAGACCCATCTTGACAGAGAGGGAATAATTTGTCTAAAATAAAGACAGAGAAGGAAGGAGAGCAGAAGTTCTCTATTAATTTATTTAAATTTCTCCCAGAGGCAATTTCTCCAAATTTCTTGAAGTCAAGCATCTGCTTTCCTTAGAGCTTAACTTACTGAAAGAAGCATTACCTGCACAAATAATCCTCTCTCTAAGCAGCTTAACAAGTTTGTGTAAATGTTTGAGCTGCTATAAAGAGTCAAGAAAGTCATTTCATATCCTATTCAGAAACGTAAACAATTTTCTTGTTATTTTGAGTCCCTCCTCTATTTGTACTACCAGATGGATTAGATGAATACTCTGTGGGATGGCTTTTCTGGGTGACATGACTCATGTGTAGCAAAAGGTTCAAAACTGTGAGTGAAAACTGGTTTTCAATTCAGTGATTTTAATAATTAGGTGCAAACCCAAGTCCTTTGAATGACTTAATTTGTATTTAGTAAGAATGTTAGTGAGACCAATTATCAAAATTCACTGTTCAGCTGCATTTGAAAATTTAAATGGCCAAAAATGTCAGCACATTGAACTCCCTGGCTCCTCCCCTGTGTAAACTAGCTGTTTGCAAAACAAAGACCAGAATTATTTCTGTTGCCTTCTGTATTCAGTAGATGTCCATGTTTGGTACTGAGAAGGATTGGTTGAGATATCTGACATTTTACCTTCCTCCTCCTGATCTGGTCCTTTTCTTTTCCTAAGCACCTGTGGGACTATCTCCCCCTTAAAAAAAGAAAGTAAAAGCTAAAAAAAATAGCTTTCCATTCAAAGGTTTCAATGGGACTGAACACATTGCACTGACCAAAAATTATATCTGTAATAGCTTTAGAAGTAAGCACTCCACTAGTATTGCAGTTAGATTCTTCACTCAAAATAAGCCAGAGGACCATGTTCTTTACTGGTTTAAAAATGGACTGCATCAGAAATCTCCAGACAGAAAGGATTCTGTTTTATTGCATCCATCCAAAACCTGTCTGAGAAGGCAAACTTTCTGCCTTACCAAGTGCCCAGTGCAATGATCATCACCTCAGATTTAATTGTATTAATGGGATGAAGTTAAATAAACTGCTAGATTACAATGAGTATCACTGGATCATTATTTGCATTTTCTCAGCCACAAAGACATTGTGTGACTGCAAATAATTTAGTACCAAACACTCTAGAAAAAAATTCACCAGATGTTTTAATGGTGTTGACCCCCAGATTGAAGACTTAGGAACAAGGTTTAGCTAGGCACAATCTCCTCTGATAAAATGAGTAAAACATATCATAACAAAACAGGGAGCTTGCTTTCTCAAGACAGCTGATTCCAAGGAAAGTACAAAAATCAATTGTGAATTCAGTATTTCTGAGCCTGCAGAGTCATTTCAGAACACATGGTTCAACAAGGCTCACCCACCTTTACCCTACCTAGCACCTCTTAGCAGAAAAAAGGGTAAGACATACAGTTCTGAATGTTAAATGTTCTTCTTGATATAGTCTTCAGGTTTTATAAGACTTTTGCTGCAAATTGCTTGCTCCTGAAACACAGCCACCTCTGATTTCTAGCTAAAAGATGAAGATCAAATCCTTTTAAATGAACTGAATAGCTCTAATAAGAGTGGTGGGTAAAAAACTCGCCAGTTCTGTTTTAAGGGTATGTCATGACAAAACAGCATCTTATGGAATTGAGATTTACAGATTAAGTTTTGCACTGCATAAAAATAACTTACTTATCTATTTCAAGCCTGTCACCTTTAATTTTCATTGGGCATTCCTTTCATACACTGCAAACACACAGTGTCGGCCCTGCTGACCTTCTCTGTGCCGTTCATTATTATACATCCTTCCATCATATTTTTGTTTATTAGTCTGCTCTGAGAATTAAATGGGTTTTATCTTGCCTAATATTGTCTCAAATCAAAGCCCCCTTATGCCTGTAATTATTTCAGTTGCCCTTTTTTGCTCCCTTCCACTTTCAGCACAGCCTTATTTGAAAGAAGATGATTTTGCATCCATTTCTCCAGCTGTCGATGATCAGTAATCAGGAGGCTGGAAACAGGAATATAGTAAGCAGGGAGGCTGCCACGTTATTAATATTTATTTCATGTTGGTATCTAGAGGCATCAGCTGAGCCAGAGTCCTATTGTGATAAGCTACACAGCCTTGTAGTACATGACAGTCCTTGCCCAAAGGATTGCATCATGAGGGATGCAGGGTTCTTGAGAGGGAGAATTCCAATTGCAAGTTTACTTGTCTGATGCAAACTCATCACCTTTTGATGTCCCAGCAGATGCAGCCTGCACTCAATGAGAGCATGGTGTGTGTTTGATAACAAGAGCACTTTCATTTCATCCTCTACAAAGGAAGATGGTCCCTGCTGTCACAGATCCCTGTAAAACATTTGCCACAAAGCTACAAACAAACCCTTCACAGCATCTGCACGTGGTCAAAAATCAGGCCATCATATAACAGAGAACTCCACTGCTGGCAGTAGGGAGGGGTAGAAAAACTCCTCAGTACTCCAGGGAGCAGCCTGCCTGCTGAGCAGTCATGGAGAAGACAAGCACAGACTTCCTATCACATGTAGCCATCATTTTAAAGCATGAAGCATTTCACTGGCCAAAATCACTCCCATCCAGGCCCTGGGGAGAATGTATTAGGTACTAAATGGCCTGTTCCCAGAAAATTTAAGTGCTTACATTGGCAATGTCATCGAGGAGAGAACATTTCAAGAACATCAAGCAGATAAATAAAATATTTTAATCTCAATTATAACATAAAAATTGAAACACCTATTTGACTTGGACACAAAACCTGATGCTCACAACCTGTGCTGCTTTCTGCTGTCCCCAGTTGTGGCTGCCAGGACAAGCCATGTCAGTGCCTGAGCTCATCCCTCTCCTCCTGCCTGGCAGAGGGTTCCTGCTTTGCATCTTCTCACCCCACTCCTCCTGAGCCAGCCCCTTTGCCCTGTGCCACAGGACTGCCTCCTGTTCTCATCCCTGCTCTGTGTTAGAGACCCTGCAAGAGCCCCTGGAAGAGGACAGGCACGTTTGTTTGCCTGCATTTTTCTGCTGGGGACAGTGTGTGAAATGGCCCTGCTACCACAGGAACAGGCAGGATGTTTGCTAAACAGACATAAAGGTGGCTCTACAACAGCTCTGCTCATTGTGTACGTGATCTTTTTAGCAGGGAAAACAGGGAAAGGTCAAAAAGGAGCATGTAAAAGGGGACAAACATCTTCAACAATACAGGAGCACCTGTCCCACAAGCACCCTTGCCCCTGGAGTGCAGGTAGGGAATAACACAAAAGCAGGCAGAGGAAAAGAGCAGAAACACAGCGGGGGGAGCTCCTTGAGGCATTAAAGAGACCTTGCAGTAGACCAAGGTAGGCAGACCTTGATTATTTGTCTCTGGTTAAAGGCATAATATTAACTAGGCACTTAATCAAGGTGCAGGCAAGAATAAGGAATTTTTACCAGCTCCAACAAGCTCACATCTTACCCCAAATTTTCTTTGATGATTAAGGAAAAAGTTTTGCTTTGCTTCCTAAATAGGTCAGCATTTACAATGATTTAACTGGTGACAATGCCCAGGTCATTCAAGGATGTTTCTCTTACCCCATGCCCAGCCCTTTCTAACTATTTTTCTGATTTTGGGCAGTCTCCTTCATCTGTCTGTTTTATACCACAAGCAGGTTTTTAATTATGAAATAGCAGGTGGGTTTGAATACACAGTGAGAAATGGAACACAGGTGATTGCAAAGCTACAGGTAACAATAATTCCTGCAGTGTTTCAAGATGAAGAGGGATTAATATGGTTTTAAGACAATTACCCCATTACAAATTTGTCGGATTCTTCATCTTGTACTTGCATTTCCCATGACACAGCCAAATCTACCAGACACATCATCAAAAGCAGTAGTAAGGGATATATTTATCAGTCATTTCAAAATGGATAATAAGCTCTAAAAATCCCAGCTTCCTGTAGACTTTGGGAGATAGGAAGGATAGAGAAACAGCTGAATAGAAGCAGTGCTCGAGCTGTGAAAAAGACATGTCACTGCAGTTAATTCTGGTTTAGAACAAATGCATTAAACATTTATTTCACCAAATGTTAAACAGTCATTAAAATCAGTTTTCTCTCTGTCCACTGGAGATCAGTTATTCATTCAAAGCTGATGAAGCTTCCCTAATTTCAACATTATTCTATGCTCACATAACAGATGTCATTATATTTTAGCTTCATATGATAATGTTGCTCAATCCATTTCTCACACTTTTTAGCTCTTGTTGTAAACCTTTGTACTGAACACAAACATTTCATTTAAAAGTGAGTCTCCTACGGTCCCTTTTCTGAAAATAAATGTACAGCCTGAACGAATAGGAAAATTCATTTTAGAGCAATATGAACAGATAGATTATTTCTGAGCCAGAGCATCTCTGCTCTATTTTCTTCAGATTTAACTAGTCAATTCATCATAGCATTTTTGCACTTCATTATTTGCCAAGCTCTTTCCTTCCCCTCCCAGATGAAGGTGAGGATGTGGGCCCACATTTTCCCATATTTCTTTTATCCCCAAAGAATAACCCCAGAGATGACTGAGGCTGATCTCCCTGGTACCTCGCCAGGCTGAGAGCCTGGGGGCCAGGTTTGGTTGGTGCCCTGCTGCCCCTCCAGCACAGACACCCTGGGAGAGACTGGTCTGCTACTGCCCAGCACTGCACTAACTGCAGGACAGCAGGGATGATATCTTAGTTAAAAAATGTCTGCTGAAAAGGGCAACTGAAGACTTTAACTTTTGAAATATAGTCATTTACAGTAATTAGCACACAGATCTTACCAGATTAGGACTAAGAAAATTGCTGCCATCTACTGCTGAAAAGAAATATGTGAAAACTGAAAGTCTCTTCCAAAAATAAGTTAGGACCTGCCAGTACCTTAAAGAAGTTTATTTCAAGTGGCAGCTTAGCTCTGAAAAGGGGGGTTGTCACACACAAGCAAGTGGAATGTGACCCTGCAGTTTGGCGGCCAGGGTGTCAGGCTGTTGTGACACACAGACATTTCCCATGAACGGAATAAAGGCTTAAAACCTGAGAAAATATTTTACTTTGTATTCCCCATTTGCTTGAAATTCAGTAGGTATTCTTTTCCCTCCTCCAAGTTCAACTTTACTCATTTATAACTACCCAAATATGTTTGAGTTCATATATGCCACTGCAGGGGTTCATAGACAAACTTTATACTGGTCTGCAGACAGGTATTTCTAGTGAGAAAGTCAGAGAGAGGGGACAGCTCTTAGATGGGGGAGAAATTAAGAGCCTGGAACAAGTTTCTACTCATTCTAAGTTTTGGGGAAAGAGCAAGGGCCCACAAACAGGAATTGCAATGTCCTTTTCCCAGTCCCTCTGCCCATCAGGTGTCCTTGTGCTACCTTTTGACCTCATGGTTACTCTGAAAGCCAAGTTAATGTTTTGCACCAACAGTGTATTTTCTCTCAAAAGCATTTGCTTCAACAGCCTCTTGGTCCCTGCAGTACCTCTGGGGATTTTATTTTGTTATAATCATAGGAAAGCAACATGAGTCCACCAACCCTCCTCACTCTCCCTAGTGTGCTGCTTCTTTAAAGGCTAATTTTTCCACTTAATTTTCACGCGTATAAATTGTCTTCACTGCATGTGCTCAGCAGCCTGAGGAATCCTGCTGGCTCTGCTCAGCCAAATGCCCTCTAATTGTGCATGCTTCAGCCCTGCTCGTGGTTCAGGTCAAAGATCCCCATTGATCTCAACCAACTAACAAAAAATTGAGAGGACAGAGGAATATATTCATTACAGAGGGTCCAATTCTATTAAACAAGCAGCTTTGTCTGCTCTTCCAGAAAATTGCTCAGCTAGTGGGTGTGTTACTTTTGCCCTGGCTGAGCTCTACTGGCTTCAACATTTGCCCAATTTCATCACAGTTTCTTTCTCCATGGTGAAGAGAGCAAGCAGCAAGTTTTACCCTTCCTCTGGGACAGCCATAGCTTTGCTGAGCACCAGGATGGGGCTGCAGCAGAGCACCTTGGACTGCAGTTTTCACAAAGTCACACCCAAGATTTTGTCCTACTGTAAAGATCAATGCCAAGTTTGGTGAGTCCAGCTGTGCAGCAGTCTCCCCAGAGCAGCCCCTGCTGTTCAGCTCTGCTGGGAGCACAGAGATGCCACCACCCATCTGTGTGCGGCAGTGCACCAGGAGGGGACAGACTGACAGAAAGGAATGAGGCTGAATTAGACCTCTTGAACTACAAATCATTTTCTATTTCCTCTTAATTCTCAGAATCGTATTACTCTGTCTTGTACATAAAAGCAGCTGAGAAACAGCACTTAGACATCAGCCTAGACCTCAGAGCAGCAGTAATTAAGAGGGTGAAAAGCAATAATTTTCCAGAGTGTGTCATTCTCTTTCTCCTGTACACACATCATGCACCACACATTGATTCATGTCAGCAGTAAAGGCCTCTCTATTCTCAAACACTTTCCTCATATAGATCATAGTCAAAAGTATCTGAAATGCCAGAAACTTTCCCCACAATCATTGGCAAAAAAAGGGAAGAATTAAAAAAGGGGAAAAACCCTCACACCTTCTAAAATATATTTCTACACATTTAGACAAAACCTGGCCAAGAATCAAGGGTCAGAGACAGCAGCCACCATGCACAGGCACACTGCCCTGGACCAACACACTTTTCTGGGCCCCTCTTTGCCTGACTGCCACGGGTACCTGACACAAGGCACCTAAGAATCCTTCGTGTTTACAGAGACCTTGTCACTCTCTACAGCTCCCTGAAAGGTTGAAGCCAGGTGTGGGTTGGGATTTCTCCGAAGTCACAAGCAATAGGACAGGAGGAAATGGTCTCAAGCTGTGCCAGGAGAGGCTTAGGCTGGAGAGTAGAAAAAGATTTCTTTGCTGAAAGGGTGGCCAAGCACTGGAGCAGGCTGCCCAGGGCAGTGGTTGAATCACCATCCCTGGAGGTACTTAAAAGATGTCCAGATGTGGCACCTGTGGATATGGTTTGGTGGTGGGCTTGGCAGTGTTCTTTCACTGGCCGTACTCGATGATTGTTAAGGTCTTTTCCAACCTAAACTCTGTGATTCTATGTTTCTTTCTGATAGCTTGCCTTGATTCAACGCAAGACAGCTGTTTCCAGGAAAAAGTCCATCCAGCCAAGCCAGCTCCAAGTGCTGCCAGTGTCAGATAGTAAATCATTCCACTCAACTTCACTCATAAGCTTGTACTTGCAGCACTTAAGAACCTGGTTAGGTGAGTAATCCTTGATGAGCAGCTACTCAAAAGATGAGCAGGCAAGAATCTCTCCCTGTAAATACAGATTAATCATGTATTTAACAGCTTTTCTGAACCAAGATTCTGATGCATTTAAAAGAAAAAAAAACAGGGATGCCTTTTATTTGTATTTTCCTGACAGAACCAGGAAAAATGTTTTCCCAGTAGGAAGAAACCATAAAAAGCTCTTTTTCCTCCTAGGAAAAGAGTCAACAGTCTTTCAGTGACATAGAAATCGGCCTAACAGAAGCATTTATGTCAGGTAATCCTACAAGAAGCTTTTCAGCTGTATTATCCAGAGAAAAACATTTGTACAGTATTTGCCTGCCAGGAAAAATGTCTCTACTGCATTTTCCCAAAAGAAAAAATTTCATCACCTTTTGCTGACAAGGAAGTAATAATTATCCACATAGGAGCATACCATTAGAGTTCCCTTGACAATGACTGATTGGTTTACTTACAAATATTTGCCATGGAAGGGAAAAATAGTGATGAACAAAAGGCTTGTAGGTTTCTTTTGCTAGCAGAGCTAAGTGGAAGGGGAAAAAAAAACCCAAACCACAACTTGCAGTGCTACTAGAGCACCTGAAAGCACAAATACCACAGCAAAGCAAAGAGCCACAGGACCACAGAGAGCTGCCAGGGACTGAGCACAAGGATGTGCCCAGCTGCAGCTCTGAGGTGAGCACCTCACGCCAGCCAGGCTGGCATTGCCTCGAGTTTAACAGTGCTGTGTCTCCTCTGCCAGCCAGGATTCTTGGGGGAGTGTGTGAAGGCTGAAAGAGAGGGAAAGCAAGAAAGACTTGCAAAGTTATTTTCCAGTCACTGCCGTGGCATCCTTCCCACTGATCTCCCTTTCAAGTGATCTTAAGAAGCTGACATGGTGCCCAGAAATTATATACAAAACACAGTTTTACATACTCATTACTCTGAGAACAAGAGATGCCACAGCTAATCACAAGGCTACCACTGTTGTCAGATGAAAACACTGATTTTTCTTTAGATGCTGAGGTTTTTTTGTGTTTCCTTGTGTAGTTATTGTTATATGAGTCCTATTATGTGAATCCAGACCTCTAGTCCTGTAGCTCTTTTATAAAAAGATAGTGCTGCAGTTTTATAGGTCCCTCTAGGAAGACTATCAGTCTTCATTTTCTCATTTTCCCTATGGATGTCCATTTCTCCCAGCTTTTGTCAGCTCTGTTAGATGTTCTCAATAATCAGGGGCTGGCTGGATGGGAGAATAATTTGTATTACCCTGCTGTCTTCATGGCTTCACACAAAATTTTTGAAACCAGAAATTTCCAAGACCCTGGGTAGAGAAGCAACAAGGGAAACTCCTCTCCATGTACACAGATGTGCCAAATAGTGCCTTCCTGCCTTAGCAGTGATCTGTGCTTTCATTGTCAGTACCCAGCAGGACAATTCACTAATTTTGTTGGTGCAGTGACAATGATTGATATCCCTCTGGTAATGGCACTGGGGAATGAACCATGGCACATAACTCCACTGCTGCTGCCCCAAAGGCCAACAAAGCAAACTCAGGCCATGTCAGAGTCACCCCCACGATTTATCCAAGGCCATGGAGAACCTATTGGCATTTTTGCTGATCTTGGCACCTAGCTCCTTTTCAGAAAATTGTTTCAGAAAAAGTAATTCCCAGAGTACTGGATAGCATGGAAATACAACAACCTCCTCACCACAATCAAGAACTTTCAGAATCTTTGGAACCCCTTCCTTTGGAATTTCCTTCAGGTACTCAGCTGGAAAAAGCAAGAAATGGTTTCAGTCTGTGTTCCAAGAACCATTCATATATTGGTCACAAAATAGTCAATGATGCAAAAGCCTTGGATCAGGACACACAACTGCCCTGTGCTGTTGAAGAATAACCTCTTCCTCTTGGACTCAGTGAGTCCTGAATTCTGCACAGAACTGCAGCTTGGGGCTGTGCCAGCCCCTCCTGGAGACCACAGGAGCTTTTGGTGATGAAACAGGAGATGTATGTTTGTCGCTGCAAAGGAAGGAAGGGAGATGGAAGCTGAGCCCCTTCTCACATCTCTGCCTGTGGGCCAGGTGTAAACTGACATTTCCCAGCCTGTGAGGCAGCCAAGCACTGCAAAGGGCAAATGCAGGTGCCCACATACTACTACAATTAATTCACTGAAGCAAAACAAACCCTAAGAAACGGACAAAAGAGATCTGTGTCCAGTTCTTGAAGATATAGGCAAGGACAGCTGAGGGCTGAGACATTAATCCTGTGGGGAAAGGCCAGGCTCTGGAGGTCCTTGCTGTTGTACTGTCCTGAGCCCTAATCCTGGCATCTTTACTGAGCACTGCCCTATTCACAACAGCAACACCTGATGGGAGCATTGCCTAAATAAGGATGGTAGAATCAGGCCTGAAATTTCCATGAGAATATGATCACAATATTTGGCAGAATAATGTCTCATGGCTCCACTAGATTATTTATATCTTTGATTTCTGCCAACAGTCTTGTCAAATAGGGAGGGATTTATTATTTTAATTATCTCAAGCTTGTAGAGATTTAAACATCTGTTATAGGTGTTCAATAAGTATTAGAACAGCAATCAATTTTTTTCTTAAACAGGGGAGTGATTCATGGTGTTCTGTGAATAGATAAACTCTCTACAGTCAGTACCAGACAGATACATTGTAAGAAAGCAGAAGGCTTTTTTTAGTTAGCTTCTAGTTAACTCTATTGGAGAAGTCTAGATGAAACATAACATTTAGGAATACTAAAAGTCATTTAATTACAGGATTTGGTGTGTTTTTCTCAGATCTTTCATGGCCAAAGCAGCAGTGTTTTCTGTTCTGTTTCCCAGCAGGACAGTGTTTATGGATTAACTGTACAAATTTCATTGAACATCCTCTGTCCCACAGGGCTTTCCTGCTTATGTAACAGATTTATCATTTAGCAGTGATAGGCCATCGGAAGAGCTCAGCCCAGAGCTTTTCTTGATGTGATTTACATCCCCCTTGGGCATGATTTAACATCAATAAGAATCAAAAAGGAGGAGACTTCCAGGCTTGACTTGGCACAAAGGGCTCAGTTAAAACAGCACATCTTGTGGAGACCACAGATAGATCTTGGACTCCCAGCCTTTGTGTCTAGCATCTGTTCCGAGGTGAAGGTTCATCTCTAGAGTAACTTCTTCCTGTGCAAAGCCATGGGACTTCATCCTCTGAGTAACTGTGCCACAGGCCATGGGAGGACGAGAAGGTGGCATGTCTCTGCCTCTGCTCCTCCCTGCCTAGGTAACCTTTCCTCCATCATCTCCTGAAGCATCTCAGCTTGGGCCAGCCCAGGTGTTTGCACCTCCACCGTGTCTTTTAATGTCTCCCCCATTCCCTCTCTCCCATTCCTGATTCTCCACACAGTAACATTTCCATCCCTAGACCTCCTCTGCTGAGGATCTAGTCCAAAATTAAAGGAGGAAATTAAAGGCAGAGCTAAGACAAAGATTATTATTACTTTCTTTCTTTCTTTCTTTGGGTAGTCCTAAATTAATTTTCATGTGAGATTTAAGGTAAGAAGGAGTTGAATTTGAAGATAAGAATGTATCCTATGAACAGGAGACAGCAGGAAAATGAGACATGGAGCTGTTTATGGCAGAAATGGAGGAATGGAGCATCGAAACTCATCAAGTTAATGAGAAAAAGACAGATGTCCAAACAGAGAAGGCTTTAAACAGGATATCTGAAAGATGCAGTGATCAAAAATAAATACCATAAATCTGATTGCTGCTCCCCAACAGAAAACAGACAACTTTTAGCTCAAATTATCCCCCTAAACAATGATAGGAATATAATTTTCTCCTCTACAACAGCTTTTATTAGTTGCCAACTTTAAAGTCAATCTTTTTTTGCAATCAACAGACAAAGCCAATATTTTTAGGAATACAGGTGCAAAACAAAGGCCAGCTATAAGTCTTAATAAATTCAGCATCAGTTCCAAGAAAGCCTTTGACTATGTACAGAATAGATAAAAATTAATCCACTGGGTTTGTCAATCAGTAGAAATGTAATACTGGTGTAAACCTGCTCATTGCTCAGAGTTACTGATACAATGCAGGTGCTGGTTTCACACTCCCTGTCAGTGACATTCCCATGGACTCCAGAGACTTTGGATGAAACCAGACCTACTGTAGCACTCTGGAAAAAGCGTGAGGAAAAAGCTTGCTTCCTGTCACTCCTGAGATTCACTCCGCAGCTTTCACCAGGGCTCAGTGTGTTTCTAGCTCCAAATCTTGGTCATATTTTCCAAACAAACTAATTATTAGAATTCAGCCCAGGAGAAAGGGTGGGGCTCTGGGAAAAAAAAAAAAAAAAAAAAAAAAAAAAAAAAAAAAACACCACCACACAGGGAAAAAAAAGTTTTCAGTGCTAGAAACATGAAATAAGGTCAAAATTCAACTTCATTAAACTTCCACTAGCTTTTCCTAATTACATATGATGTTTTGCAGGAGCACAGCTCCTTTTTTAAAAAACTCAGACTGACTTTACAGTATTAGCAGTTTAGAAAAATATTACAAGACTGAGCAAATATGACAGAGGTTATTTAAGAAAAAAATCATTTTGTTATTGTATTTTTTTTAAAGAACTGCATACAATTAGGTTTGGGGTGGGGGGTTGGGGTTGTTGTTTGGGTTTTTGTTCAACTGAATCGAATTCTTCTAATTCAGAATCATAAAATCTAGTGAGGAAAAAAAAATTATAAATTACCAAAGGCAAGAAACCAACTTTATATTTAGCTGTACTGGTTATAGCAATTTCCATAGTAATTATGTTATGCACATCATCTAATAACTTGTCTAGAGTAAATTCTCTATTTCATTTTAGTACAAACCTAGGAACACATATTTAAGTTGTTATAAGAGGAAAACAATTGCCTTGGGAAGTCACTTGCCATATGCTCTAAATTCTAAAACAATACTTCTAAGAAAGTAGATTTTAGTTTATGAGCAACATTATTAATTGAGAGCAGAAAACAAAACATGACATTTTTTGCTAGTCTCATCTCTTAAGAAGAGGCAGGCACTCTTTGTGGTCTCTGTCCACACAAGACCAGGAATTACTGAATTTGATGACCAGTTTATTTAAATTCAGAAGGAAAAAACTAATTCAAAAAATATTGAGTTCCTACAAGTTTGGCAAAATTAAAGCTTTCTAAGACAAAGTCATACTAAGACAAAGACCAAAAAAAAGGGAAGCAAACTTTAATTAGAGAAGATAATATATTTGGGGGCAAATCCTCTCCTATTCCTCTTCCTATCCTATGCTGATCTCTATTGCTTAATGTAATTCAGATTAACAATCAAACCAACACAACCATTTCCTCACTATAGTCATCTTTGTATGTGGCAAAAAATATAGAAAATGCAAGTTAAGAAAGATTCATGCTCTCAAATTTACAACCCAGAAAAATGACCTGATCAAAGCAGTGTCACAAACCTTTATCTGCCCCTGGAAATGCACATGCCAGAAGTGCATGGCTTCTGCCTTGCTCTGGGCTGTTGTGTCCTTGAACAGGCAGTCACTGACTTCAGCCAACAATTCCAGACATCAATGACCAAGTGAGAAGTTAAGATGTATCTTGGTCATTTCCATTGGAGCTGACTTTATTTAGTGCCTCCATGTCTGCAGTGCCTGCAGAGGGGACTACACTGGATAAACCTTCTCCAGGTCTGCCTGGTGAATGAGGCATTGAATCAATTAAGTTATTCAAAAGTGGCAGCTAATTAGTAATTAAGTTTGTGATCTCTGACTTTTGTGTAGAACCTCCTAATTTCAATGCACTTTCACGGATTTGTCAAAACTTTCTTCATCTCTGGAGGAAAAAACCTCAAATAAAGTAAAAAAGGTGTAGCCTGAGGAGGAAACAAAGCTAATGAAAGAACACTGAGCTGGTGCCCCCTTGGCACTGCTAATGTTCAGTAAAAATACTATGTTATTCAAATATATATTGATTTATTACCTACAAAAACATGCAGCTGCCTGACATTTTAAATTATTAGCAGAAAAGACTTGTGGTGCCATAAGGCTCAATCCTGCAATTCTCACAGATTTCCAGATCTCTCCAGATCAAGGGAGCCCTGGCTTTGTCTGGAGGATTTCAATCACATCATACCACAACTAAGTCTGAGAAATCCATACCATGACCTCAGCCTTCACTGAAATATGACTAAAAGCATCACTCGACTATTTAGCTGATAAGTTATCAGTCTTCCCAAGTCCTTTTTGTCTTCAATCTCCATTCTCTGAAAGAGAAAAGGGAAACAAGCCTCTCAAGACAGGTGGGAAAGAATTCCAGCCACCAACCAGGAGTGAGTGAGTTACATTTCCCCTACGCACACAATGTGTCTACACAGCAGTTGCTCCATGATTCTGTCTTTTGCTGTGAAAAATATGAAACAGTTCAGCATCCAAGATGCTGCTTGAAGCATTGGGAACCCATCCTGAAGTCCATCACAGCAGGGATTCACACCTGAACCTGTAATCTTTGCACCAAGTATCACAGATCCACTGACTTCCCAAGGATGGATTTCCATAATCGTGCTGTGGTTCTAAATAATCCAAGTATCTGTAAGAAATCTTAAGACCTATTCATTTGTCAAAAGCAACCATTAGATCCACAATGTGGAGCCTGACAACATTCTGCTTTCCCAAACTCCTTCCACTGCAGCAGGGATGGGACCAACTGCTTTGCTGTGACCCTATGGAATATTACAAAGATTGACTCATCCCCAAATCAAAGTGACTCAAGAGTGGCATTTCTTCAGCATCACATGCCAATACTGAACTTCAGGAATCTTATATGAGGAAGCAAATCCCCACTGTGTCAGGTGCAGGGACAGCATCTGCAGGGGGAGGTCAGCAGTCTCAGCAGATGAAGCAGCCAAGACTCTGAGGAGAAAGAGCAGCACAAGGGTGAGTAATGTCCTTAGGGCTGCAGTAGAGAGGCTGGGTACAGAACCAGGTGTCCTGGCTCCCAGCTCTATGCTTACAGCCCCACATCACTGCGCCAGACACACAGATGCTGCAGTTTGAAGCCTATCAGTCTTCATGTCAGGTGTTACCTTAGCTTACATGAGGTAAAAGTGTCATAGTAATTCCTTCTGGATTTCTGTAATTTTTCTGGCCTTGCCAGTTGTGTTAGAAAGCAGTCCACAAACACTAGTGCATTGGGATCTTTCTATTTGTGCTAACTTCTACTTCCAAGCTGATTCCAAAGTGTCCCTTGTCTCTGACAGCTGGCTGTGCATAAGAGGAAAGCAGCATGCAGAGAACACAGCTAAAATCAGAGAGGAAGGTTAAGAGGAAAACCAGCAGGAAAAAAAAATCACAGTCTAACATCCTAGTCTTCAAAGGCTCTGCTGAGTTACAGGAGGTCTATAAATGCTTTCAGATGCTCTCTGAGAGAATAGGTCACTGAGAGGTTAGGCAGAGGAAGAAAACCTAATGAAAGATCAGCAAAATGAAGGAGGGCTGTAATTTCACCTAAAAGGAGAGCTCTGAATTTGATGGAGCTGCTGGAGCAGACACTATCACCCATCAGAACTTCTTCCCTGTGGAGAATGAGCAGATTTGTAAAAGCTCCACAATCTTCAAAGGTTGTCTCATAATAAGGCACAACGATATCTGCAGCACAGCAAGAAAGCAAGAGGTAAGGCTGCCACAGTATCCTCCTTCTGAAATGTTATGGCAGGGATTTTTCACAGCAGCTTGAAACAGCAAGGGGACTAAATTACACAGATAAAAAGCAACAGGAACTGAGTGTCTCCCAGCTTGCTTTGAGGGAGGAATCCAATTAGCCATCCCTAACAGGATCATCTGGTCTTAGTCAATGAAGAGTCTCAACAAACTATGGGGCCTAAATATTGGCCTAAATCCTGCAGGGAATCTGCTGGTTGTGGGTGCTCTGAAAATCCACAGGCATTTTTCTTCTGCCCCAGAGTTCACAAGTCATAGTCAAAAACAAAATCATAGTCCTTAAAATGGACAGAGCCCAAACTCTCAAGTGAGGCATACCATAGGGCCACAACTGAAGGAGTCCTGTAATTCTTCAATACTTTTGGGTTTCTAGAAAGACCATGATTATTTTATGACCAGCCATAAGGCTCAGTTTATTCCTATTTGCTGACTGCAATATGTCTGACCCTTTAGGCAGGATCTTAATGAACTACAGAAACTAATACCATCCCTCTTTCTCTAGAAATTGTGCAATAAAATAAGTAGATATTTATTTTAATTAACTTTTCTTCCCTCTCCACAATTTCTTTTTTCTCACTCTTTTCTCTCTCACTTTTTTAGAAGGCAAAAATGCAATGCAGACACCTACATGCTCCACATATTCCCAGGCTGAGATCTTCAGAGCACAAACTCTCTCCCCACTGAAGTTCTGTAGATGATGTGCCACCCATGAGTTCTCCTTACCAGAGGAGATTTCTGACTAGCCAAATTAAGCCTAATGCCTGATGTCAACAGAAGTGCAAACAGCCAAAGACTTAACCCTAGCACATAATTTTTAATATTTATCCCTTACTTGGGGTATCAATCTGCATGCAGCAGCCTGGACAAGAAGTAAAGGATTCAGTGGTCTGTGAAAACCTTGATCCTTACTGCCCCATGGGCCCCCAGGAGCTCCCACCATCACACAACACTTTATAACAGGCAAGAGGAAGGTAAAACTCCAGAAAGTGTGGAAACAAATGCAAGATCAAGACTGAGGCAGTGACATTAGAAGCTAAATGAGATGAACATGGCAGTGCAAAGAGCATTTGCTTTAATCCAGGGCCGCAGTTCAGAACCATCACAACAGCATTGCCTTAAGTTATTGTAGCCAGCATTAAAAAGAATCCAAACACGATTTTTTCTGAAGAAATACTATTACCACACTACTTAAAAAAGACCCAATAGTACATCCCCCAACCACTCCATGACTCAAGGGGTCAAGATACAAATGAAGGTTTATGACAGAGTCCCAGACATCTACACAGGCACCATAGCTTGAAGAGGCAATTTTCTGTTCTAATAGTCCAACAAATGTTCCTCTTCTAAAGTGCAGGAAAGACACATGCTGAGAAACTTGTGTAGAACATATGGTGCTGAAATAGCAAGCTGATAATTCTTTAACAGCTTTTGACAGTGGTAAAAGATCAATTATTGCACTATAAATATTAAAAAGTTCCTCCAGCCCTTTGGTAGAATGAATGTATATTTAAAAATCAGTGTTTCCCTTTAATGGCATCCAAGTTGCCTCTGAATTGCAAAGTTATGCAGCTACACAAATTTAAATTAAATGATCGATTGCTGCATGTTTACATCTCCAGCTGCTGAAACTGGAGTGACTGCTCAGCTCAGTGACTGAAGCACAAACTCCTGAAGGCACTGAAGGTGCAGGCACTCTGAAAATGACCCTTGACCTTTTGTTGAAACTGAAGTGTAAAATGGAATTGCCATTCCTTTCCTTACCCTTCCCTGCAATTGCAAGAATTGCAACAGAAATAATCAAACATGGCTTTGAAAAGTATTAAGGAAGATAAGTTGATTTCCCAGCTTGACTGCTGAGTCAGCTAACATGAGTAGAGTTTTATTCTCTGAATTTCTTGACCCGAGAGATTTCTGCCTGGACTAATATTTATGTGTATATAAATATGTGTGTGTGCATACATAGACACTACTACAAGCATTAGCTTGAATCAATAAGCAAACTGACAGCTCTGTCTCAACAGTTCTCTGTGCAAAATCACCAAGGTACCACAATGGTGATATAGGTTTGCTACTGAAATCAATACTGTATGTGGCATTCTTTGTGGAGATTTTATGACAGAACCACATATAATGACCCTGCGCTCAAGTTCAAAGCACAGATACAGAGCTAAAATGTCATATTATGGTTCTGAAATAATTCATATGGATCCACTTCCATTCCTTAAGGGCAGCCTACCCCAGAAGATCAGCTTCTTGCTCTGAAAAGCTGCCCATCCAAGGGAAGGTGTCTTCTCATGGTTTGGGTTTTTAAAAGTGCCTGTCTTTGCTGACTGCTGTAGGTAGGGCTGTTATAAACCACATACATTATTTATGCCAGTGGGATCACACGGTGATAGCAGTGAAGGTCACGGCTTTGCTGTGCATCAATGAACACTCCATTGCCATGTGAACAGACTAAACAGGGAGAGAGGCAGAATTATGCAAAGGGTAATGAGCTCCTGAGTTCCAGCACAGCACTGATGAAAAACAGAGGGGAGTTTCCTTGCTCCCAGGCCAGTGCATCACCTGCCAGGCCAAATCACTGCCCTGCTTCTCACTCATTTCAACACTGCCCATATTTGACCCTCTGTGATCCAGATTCCTAACATGCCCTGAAGACATGGTTAACCTTACACACAGCAAATTATCCCATGAACGGATATTGTTTTAGTGGAACTTTTCTGTCCACATCAGTGTTCTATATCTGGCTTTAAAAGTGCTACAGTTGGATTAAAGCCTAGCAGGCAAATTAAAAATACTTTACCAATAATAACGAAAAAAAAACTTAGGTCAAATCTATCATGGAATGGTGTGAAATAGCACTTCCACATATAAAATGCCAAGTGTGTCATGGACCCACACTTCCCCCACTTTGGAGTCACTTATATTTTCTGCTTGTGGAAAGACACACTCTAGCTGGAAAGACATACTTTGTCTTCAGATCTGGCCCCATCTCCCTTTTCCACCTATACTTTCCCACTTCCCACTAATTGAAATTTTTCAGCCTACTCCATTTTCCACCACATCAAAGATTCAGAGTGCAATCAGCTGCATTGTCTTAGTTGAATACATTTAATTTCCCATTTTCTCTGTGCCATTTTGAGTGCAGCTCATTAGATAGCACAAGCAAAGCAGCTGTTGTTGGCCTTTGCATCTTATCACCTAATGGCAGCTTTGTCCAGCAGTCTCAAGTGTTCTCCTTTCTTAGCAGTTGTACTTATCTTTGTTGGAAATGACAAGTTAGATTCATCTGCTCTGAAGCATCCTTAGCTCTGCAGCCTCCTGCCCTTACCTTCAGGTCAGACCTGAGTCAAAGTTTAGGTATGTCCTAGCAGACTGTGATGATAGCAATTTGTACTATTTCTTAATATTTTCAGCCAAACCTGCTGGGGAAATTAGCTTTCAGGGCAAAGTCAGGCAGCACAGAAATCACAGCAGCTGGAGCAAGCTAAAAAATGTAAAAAATCTCCCTTTTATCTGGAAATATTTATTCCCTGTTTAATATAATTTACAGTGCTCACAAAGCCATCTTTTCCAAAATATGAGGCGTCATGTAAATGAAGTGTTTTGATCTCAAATCTTAAATTATCAACACCACCTTATTGAGTCATCTTATCAAGATTACAATGTCTCCTCCTGGGAAGAGGAGGACTGCCACAATTAGTGAAACATTACAGTTACTATCAGTAATGTATCAGGCAACATGGTCTAACCTATAAAAATTAAAAAGGAAAACATAATAATTTGCAAAATAACATCTTATAAATCTCTTTCAATTAATTGGGATTTTTTTAGTGCCTCTGGCATGCACTGCAAGTCAGGCAGCTGATGGTTTGTGGTGGCAGTTAGGGATTGGAAGCACAACTTGATGTAGGCACAGGGATCCTTCAGTAACTGACGAGAATTTAAGTGAACCTGCCATTATCTTCCAATCTGTGAACAGTTTCTCTGCTTTTTATCATTGTCAGAATGTTTCTCATCAAAGATTGAAAATAATTTTTATATTCCAAACTAACCAGTTGAAGTCATTAACATTGTATGAGGCAAAAGTAATCAAGCATAATTTCAGGATGTTTTCTGGGTTTTTCTATTGGTTTGGTGTTTGATTTTGGTTTGGATTTTTTTTTCAGTTAGCTGGGCAAGCATATTCAGGAAAGTAAGGAAGTAATCTCTCTGCCTTGAACCAATTGAAGTGCAGCACATGCCTGTCAGATATTTTAGTCTCAATTGCAGGGCTATAGTTCCCAACCTTTCTTTTAGCTCCAGCTCCAATGGGCCAGACTACACAATACAAATGGAGATTATAATGCCACGGAAATCAGGCTCTGCAGGTCACCAGTGTGGTCAAGACAATCATGTAAATATAATAAGGAAAACAACTAAGTGTTCCACAACCCTTCCCTCTTGACAGCGCCTGAAATGTCAGTGGAAACGTGTGAATGAGCAGTACAAAGCACAGAAGATGAACCTGAAGCTGAGATGGGATTTCAAGGAACAAGGCCCACAGGAAAGAAAGTTTCCCGAAAGTAGAGTAGGTTTGAAATCAATACTAAACTAACTCCTAGAAATGGCACACGATGTAAACAGAAACATTCTGTAGGAAAAAAATATTCATCAAAAATACTCTCCATCAATGAAAATATACCTTTTTCAAATCAGGTTTGATCGACTTTAAACAACCTCAAGAAAAGGTTCAGTGGTGCAACCTGGGCTGCAATGAAGTGCAAAGGTACTTGCTCAGTGTGGACTGGCCAGAGAAGCCAAGGACCATTGCAAGTCAAGGTGACACTGAGTGTGCATGCAGAGGATGGGCCTGCAACCAGCAACCCAGGACCCCTTATCTTAAAAAAGGGCCCTGAGTGACAAACAGGCAAAGTCCAGAGCCAGCAAAAGCAGCAAAGTGAGTTAACAAGGGAGGAAAGGAGGCACAGGAGGAGACGGAGCAGGCTCAGCCAGCAGTGGCACTGCCTTGACACCTGCCTGGCTGATACCCAGGAGCCTGCCATGGCTCACAGCACATTCTGTGGAACAAGCACTGGATCATCAGCCCCCCAGCTACTCCTGCCTGTTTCACAGCTTGTGTCAGCAGTGCCGATGCTGAGAAAGAGAGATGCATTTTGCCCAAAAGGAGCGTGGGCCAAGGGGAGTAAATTTACAATGACATATTTCAGCATTTACGGAATGATATTTTGCCAGGATATCCAGTTCATAGGAAGTGTCAAAATATTTAGTAGCAGTCTGATTCAAACTGACACAAAATACAATTAAAAAAAGTTGTTTTACAACATGGGAAATCTGCCTTTTGGCCAGCTCCAACTGATAGACCAGTGTCAACACAAAAAACTAGGCACATGTTTCTTCCTCCTATATTTACTTGTTGCATTGCACAACTGTAAGAACAAGGAGGTAACTTGCCTGTTAGGTTTCACCAGGCTGATATGGATCTGATCCCATTTTCAATCAGCAGAATTAGCAGTCAGTTAGTCAAGTTATTTTCTAACATCATTGCAGGACATTCAAATGGTTGGCTTTTTTTTTTTTTTTACAGCAGCTAGGCTACTTTTAGAGATTTATGTCTTGCTTTCATGCCTTACAACACTCCTTGAAACATTAGTAATATCATCTAGGCAGGAGCAATAAAATGCCAGAACCCCTTACCACATGCAACACTGCCTGACACCAAATCAAGTTTCTCAAGTGAAATATAGATTGAAGAAAGAAGTGGTGCAAGGAGCAGAATTAAATTCATCTCAGTTATGCTCATGCCACTGATGTCAATACATGACATCCCTACCATGCTAAACCAAGGGTTTCTTCTGAAAGATGCAGGAGTAGAGCTTTGAACTGGAAACAATACTGACACAGGGGTCTGTGTCTATTTTTAACATTACATAGTGTTATACTTTCTAACTCTGAATTACTCTTTTTTATTACAAAAAAAAAATTCTGTTCTTTCTGCTGGAAGACATCTAAAAGATTTAATAAGGCTGTAGGAAATAGAGAGAGGAGGAGTAACAGACTGATTTTAATCCTGCTATTAGTCAATGAAAAGATTGTAGATGAAAGACTGCAGATTAGTCTTTTCAGTCTCTGTCTCCAATTCCCTGGATCTGGTGGGAGAATTAAATGTGAATTACAGCCGCACTCGAATGATCATACTAGATATTTATTTTCCAGATTCTGTTGAAAAGAAACATTTATTTCAGCAGACTTTATTTCTGTGGAATCCTGAGCACTAAATTGCCCCCAAGAAAAGACCTTCTCCTCACTCAACCTAAGACATTTCATGTCATTCTGACAGTACAAAGAGCACTTAATATGATCATGCTTTGTAGCCTCTGACATGCTGTCAAAGAAGGGGAAAATACTTTAGTGCAATTGAGAATTGAATTCAGAGTATATTAAAACAAACAAGAATGAAATCAAAATGCCATCAAAAGAATGACTTATGTGGAATCCACCCATGGGTACTGAGGGAGCTGGCAGCTGAGCTGTCCTAGCAACTTTCTTTCAATTGATGTCTAAAGAGGTTACCTGGAAAAAGGCTAGACAGAGTTAAAGGAATGAAGTAGGGATTTATTAAAAGGCCTTTAAAGGCTACACCTGGGGCAGTGCAAGAGCCCAGCCCTGGCCCTGGACCTGGGGTGGGCCCAAGATGGACCCCGAGTCACAAGTTTTCACACTTTTATAAATTCTGGTCCATTTCCATTTTGGGGTTAATCGTCCAATTACAGCTCCCGGTTATGAAGTCCCATCCTCCCAGATTGCTCTCCTCAATTCACTGCTGTTTATACTTTTTGGGCCTGAAGCTGCAGCGGTGTCCTTGGTTCTCAGGCTGGAAAAGGATTGTTTTGTCTGACTAAACTCTGAGGAGAACTTGCTAACACTTTATGTGTGAGTCACACACTCAGGCACTACAGAATCTGAAAAATATAAAAGCTAAAACTTAAGGCATCACAATTACCAGCAATCCTGGCTAACCAAGGAGGTCCAAGCTGAGTAGAGGTTAGCAAATGCTATACCCATTTCCAAGAAGAACTAAAGGACCGGGGCAGTGACCATCCCAAGTGCTGGGCACTGAGGAGGCCACACTTCAGATCCTGTGTTCAGCACTGGGCCCTTCACTACAAGAAAGACATTGAGGGGCTGGAGCTGTCCAGAGAAGGGCAACTGGAGCACAGGTTGTATGAGGAGTGACTGAAAGAGCTGGGGGTGTTCTGCCTGGCAAAAAGGAGACTCGAGGGGATTTCATTGCTCTCTAAAACTCCCTGACAAAAGGGTGTAGCCAGGCAGGGATCAGTCTCTCTTCCCAGGTAACAAGAAATAAGACAAGAGGAAGCGGCCTCAAGCTGCAAAAACAGGAGGTTTAGATTGGATATTAAGAAAAAAATCCATCACTGGAAGGTGGGTCAAGCACTGAAAAAGGCTGCCCAAAGCAATGACTGAGTCACCATCCTTGGAAATATTGAAGAGATGTGTAGATGTGGCACCCGCAGACGTGGTTTAGTGACAGGCTTGGCAGTGCTGTGGCAATGGCTGGACTTTATTGTGTTAGAGATCTTTTCCTACTTAAAAAATTCTGTGGTACTCTGATTTTATAAAATGTCTGAGGGACAGAACTCAAACATTACTCAGGGTGTTGTTTGAATGCCATTACATAAATGCCAATTTCCATCCTTCAGGACAGGCCAGCAGCAAGATATTCATCTATTGTCCCTCTTGAAGATTTCTGCTTGTTCCCAAGCAGAATGTTAAGGCTTTTCCCTGTTATGCTGCCCTTGACAGCTGTCAAATAGGATCCAGCTCATGCCAATAAGGCTGTCAAAAAAGACACACTGGTCAAAGCATTTTGTCCTTAGCTCACACTGCCACTTACTGCTTAGTGCTGCCCAGTCACTTGCTCTTGTAAACCCTTCTTCATACTCAAATTTAAATCGCTTCTTCCTCATAACATGCAGAAGTCCAGGGAGACAGAGCTCAGTATGTCTCCAAAGAAAAACACTTATTAAGACATATATTACTTCATTAATACACAGGTTGAAAATTACTGGTTGTTTATAGTAAAAAATCTCATGGAAATGAGGCCCTAGCCTTCCAGGAACGGTGCCTTCCAATGATGAAATAATGACTTTATGATGCAGAATGAGGTCTGAAGCACAAAACCTCCTGCCTGTGAGGGGCTCTGCTGTTGACACAGCATGTTGCACATGAGGCCAGCCCTGAGTCCCTGACTCCAGGGGTTGCATTTCAGTATTTAGCAGGGTTCACAACTGCACCTTCTCCCCCAGCCTGTAACACACAACCAAAAGCCTGCCTTTCACGTGTCTCACTGCCAGTGCCCACTGTCCCACTGATCAAGTGACAATGACCATCAGTGCTTGGTCATCACTGGGGGCACATTGCAGGTGAGCTGTGGTGTGCCCACCCCCTGCATGGACAGCATGTCCACACTGCAGCATTTACAGGGAGCTGTGTAGGAGCAGCCACCCCTCAGTGTGATTCCCTGCAGCCACAGCTGCCACCACAGCACAGCTCCCCCCTGATCCTTTGTGGTGCCTTAGGGCCCAGCCTTTCTGCAGGCTGAGAAACTCCCCAAAAGTGAGAAGAATGGTGCTTGGGTCAAGGACTGACTATGCAGACTGCTCCCCTATGAACCCACACACACATAGAACTTATGTTTCACCTGCTCTGTCTGCAGTGAACATTGAAAGAGCACAGTGAGCATGAATTGCTTTTTAGACATCATGATTGACAATGATTTATGCTTAATTAGCAAATTCCCTATGATTACTTGATAGTACAGATTAAACCTAATAAATGTGTTTCCTGCAGGTTTAAGTGACTAACTCCATGATCTATTAGACTTGTCTCATAATTTTTCCTGGTAACCGTGGAAATTTCAAAACAATTGGCAGCATCTGTGCCTGGAGTATAAAAGAAATCTATTTTTATTAGAGGAATTTTGTATTCCAGGCTTGTATATAAAATGCTAAGCTTTGTATTATCTCCGCATATTTATTTAAAAAATTCCGAACAAACCCTTATAATCATTAAAAAATTAAATTGTTAGATATTCCTCAAACATTATAAGGAGTCTTCCCAAGTTGCAGTTGCATATTTTATTTCCTAGTTGTTTTACATGTTTCAGTTACACATTTACAGCACATTATATATTCCGTATATTATTCTCCCCCATTCCTAATATTTTTATGTGTTGATCACTATGGGGGAGTTTTAACATGCAGCTTCTTTTGGTTAACATCTATCAGAAAATCAAAAGATTAATGAATCTGGTGCTGAGCAGCAGGCCCAAACTTCACAAACCTCCACTAATATTTTGATCACTCTGGAAGAAAAGGGTATTTAAGAATCTCTCTGAATGCTAGAGGGAGGGAAATAATCACTTTGAATGAAAAATCCAAAATCACCCAACTGGTAAAGAAATTGCACTGCATATTGATTCAGGGTTCTAATGAGCTCAGAATTTCAAAGCAAGCACTGGAAGGCAAACATTCCTTCCTCTTCCTTTAGAGAAATCTTTAGGTGTACCACAAAGTAAGCTTTCACTTTGTTCTAAATATACAAGATTATAAGAGTTCTGAAAGCAGTCCTGCAACAACACTCTGCCCTCCCCTTTCTCTCTCTTCCTCATTTGTACACTGAAAAATTTAACATCAACTAAATTCCAAACCAGAACAAGCAATTTAAAGTGATTTACAGCTAAATTAATAATTTTCTGTCTCCCTTTGGTTTTCAGAAATTATAGCATTGCCTTTTCTTGGTTTTTTTTTACTAAACCAGACTACTCTGAAATTAGTGTTCAGCTAAAGCTCATCCTTCATTCCTCCCAGCTATGCCAGAGACACCAATGACAGTGTTAGGAGTTTTGCAGAGGATTCCAGTCACCACAGCACAGAAGGAGAGTTACAAACAGTAGAAAGGGAACTCTTCAATTTTTTTTTTTTAATCAGTTACCATCTTTATTTCCCAGCAGATGGTGGGACAGGCTGCACAAAGAAAGGGAGTAAGAAAGCCTTTTTTTGAGAGTTTTGTCTGATTAAGGATTTGTACACATAACACTGATCAGAGGAGGGTTTCCAGGGGTTGGCCTTCCAGGTTGTAACTCACAAAAGATGAGAGGCCAAGGGCTCTCTGTGCTAATCCTGAAGAGTTCCTGGCAGCAGCAGGAGCCTGCCCTCACCTGCTCAGGAAACTGAGGATTGTTGTGGGCCGCCTGACATTCCAGGTCCAGAGGATCCCTGGGAGGATTGCCTGCTCTCAGAACTGAGCTGGCCACTGCCTAGCAGTGCTGCCAGTGGGGTAGGCAGCAATCTGAACAATGCTGATGACCAAGCAAAGCACCTTGTAGTTCAATGCTTTCATTCTCTATCTGTAAAGCAGGAATGAAGTCCACTACAAAGCATTATGGAAGCACTGGGAACACTCATGCTCTTTGAGGCTCTGTATCAATCATCCATTCTCAGAAAGGACCAGCTACTGATGGGAGTGATTGACACCTTCCCTGCTCACACACACTGTTTGTCTCAGAATGAAACCTCAGAAGTGCCTTCTCAAAATATGCTAGGTCATTTAGAGGAAAGTTTAAGCTTTTGCCCCCATACCATCCTTACTCTGACGTAACAGTTCTATGTGCTACCATTTTGTCATTATTATCCGGATAAAAAGGGCTGCCTCTTCCTTTCTACCAATTTTTTCTATAAGAACTTATCACATTCCAGCACTCAAAACTACATCACTAGCAAAGTCTCTGCTATTTGCTTCTATGAAAACATCTGTTTGCACTCTGCCTAGCTGTAGCAGGACTTTGAGGTTTCATGGTCACTAAGCACAGTGCTGTGTGTCTGGTAGGCACTTTGGCTAATATTCTATGTGCTTCAACAAAGTATTGAACTTTGAATAAAATCCAACTATTTCTTACCAGACCACAATCAGCACAAATATCATCAAGATGTTGCTAAGTATTCTCTGTCCCAGATAGAGCTGGGAATTTGCTTTGGCCAATATTTGTGACTCTGGGCTGGAGAGAGGAAAGCACTTTCTCTCCATAGCATCCTTACTGTCTGAGAAGCCTTAGAGCTGACATGCACATCCCACTCCTGCTACCTTCTGTCCCCTCCTGCTAAGTCACCATGTTTCACACTGCAGGCTTCAAAGAGACTCTGGTGATGCAATGCAGTCACACCTTTACATTCAGGAAGTGTCAGGCTTGGCTCTAGCTGCCAGCATCTCCCTGTCTGCACAGCATGCCATAGCTTGCACACCAGCACATGGTTCCCATATGTCTATTGTTATAAATCACAGCCCTTTGTGCGTCAAGGATGTCATGGGATAGGGCAGGAGGAGAAGAAACTATTTAATTATGACTTATGTCAGGTACTGAAAGAGGATATTAATTATAGTGGAAGACACTCCACAGACCGGAATATAGGATTAAAAGGGACAGCTGGATTATGGTGACCCATTCCCTGCTATTACCAGTACCTTGTCAGATCTCTCTTCGTCTGAACAAGCTCTATTTCAAGATAAGCAGACCCTGGGTTGGGCTGAGATATTTTTGGGGTTCATTGGCTCAAATACACCAATATTGTGCAGCACTGCACAGCAAATTGACAACTATGGATGAGCCTTGTGCCTGGTAAACAGCAAGGCACTCAGCATGCTGCCAACTGCATATGCTTTCTCCATACAGATCAATATAGTCATTGGGAAAAAATACCTGCCAGATCCCTGGATGCAACATGAATGTTGGGGAAAAAGGAAAGGGAAGTACTGCCCACACAAACCAGGCCAGAAACATCCCCCAACATGTCTGCTAACAGAGAAAAAAGATATCTTACTACAAGGCCTAGCATAAGTAAAACCTTGGACAATGACTGCATTTTCAAGAGTTAGAAATTATATGGACAAAAATAGAGCTGGCTTTGTAATGTCTGCTTCACTTTTTCTCACAGTCTAGCTAGCTTCAGGATGCAGCTTCAACTTCACAACTGGCAACTTCCACTGTAAGTATTCTAGTAAACATTATGGTACATGGAGCTGCGAGGAGAAAAAGGCATATGTGAGCTGAACACAGAAACCAAACAATCCTGGAAAAGCCTCAGCTTGTGTTACTTTTCAGATTTTCTTTTACGATGTTTATCTGTTACATAAAATGAGGGGTGGAGGAATAAATTTATACAAAGCCCCAACCTGCTATTGATGACCAGCAACATCTGACTTTTGAAGTACAGTAGCTCTACCTATCAGTTCGTAAAGGCCTGATGGAAAGAACACTGTGAAACAAACAACTAAGGCATGGGTAACAGTTGGGCACAGGAGGCAGAGCTGTGTATCTTTGCCATAGCAGGGATTTAATTTTAACTTCTTGAACTTTTCATTCTTTGTTACTGCCTTGCTTGAGAAAACCACTTTCCTCTCTGTTTGTCCATCTGCAATTCTGCAGAGAAAGAAAAGCTATCGGCAGCTTTTCTTTCATCACCTACTTGCATGAAACTAACTTCTCTGAATTCTCATAGCACATAAAATGTCCCTGCTGCTGCAAGATAAAATGTGTCACTGCTCCATCTGCTACTCATTTGCTGATGATTCTGTGTGGCAACATGCTGCCGAGCAGAATATTCCAAAAAGAAGAAACTGTGCAGCCCAACAGATCTGGTTTTGACAGAGGTAAGGCTTGGTCTCATTAATCATTTCCCTGTGCTCCATACAGTACCTGGTGGAGTATTAAGATTGCCTCCCCAGTTCAATATTTCATGGTACGCTTCTTGGATAACTCTTCTTTTGGGACAGGAATGTCGAAACAGAGGCAGCAGGAAATTCTCAGTGCTAAATGATTTCTTAATTCAGTATTGCTCTGAAATTCACAGGCACAAGTCCTTTGTATGGGAGCAAGAAGTGATGACAATCCAGGTACAGAATGTACTCAGTTGTCACCTTCCTCTGTAATGTGCTAAAGCTCTATCAGAAGATACCCAGATTTAAGACATGTGGTAGTGAGGCATTGCCAGGTACCATGGATCCCTGCCCAGTGCCTGCCTACTAAGCAGAAATTTTACCTCTGTTTTGGAGAAACAAATTGCCCCTCAACCAGCAGGCAAAATTCAGGGGAACACAGCAAGAGATTTGCAACTTCTGGCCACTCTCAGGGGAGGCTCCTCACCATAAGCATAGATTGTGCAGGAGACCAGACAGACACAAGCACTGGAGGAAAAGCTTTTTGGAGGGCAGATTGGAGAGGAAATATAAATACTGTTTCCCTTCAAATGACTCAAGTCTGACTGACTCTCCAGCCAGCTGCATCTGAGTAAAGACTATGCCATTACTTAGGGCCTGAATAGGTCTCTGGTAGTGCAAGAGCTTTTCCCCCACTGAGACCCCAGTACCCAAGTCTGTATCCTCTTCATAAAAAACTAACTGGAAGTCACACATTTAAAAAAACACTTCTTAATAGCCATGTTCATTTAAGTGTATTTTTAAAGTTTAAAAACAAAGCAAAGTAAATATCTGAAATATAAATATTATTCTATTTTACAAAATTATTGTGGGGAGGAAACAATGTTTATTTGCATTTCATTTTCATTTTTTTAAACCATCTGAAAATAAATGCTGATTTATCTTGAATTACTATCTACATTTGAACTCTTACTCTACAGCTCTTTCCTGTACTTTACATAAATAATGTTGTCACAGTACATGCCCAGTCACAAAGGATTCACAGACAGGCAGATACAAAAAAGTGAAGAATCTGAAAGCAAGGTGATAGGATTTTCAAGGCAGAACCACATTTTTCTCCCTATTGCCTAAGGAGAACACTATTTGAAGACCAAAGATATGTAATTCCTTGTGTTTGATGAAAATGTTACTAAAACAGAAGTGAAGAAGAAATTATTTCCCTCATTCTGATTTAAGTCAGCGGAAAAGCCCAACATGCCTAAGGGGAAGCCAGACAGGTGCCTTAAGATACTTTCTGGAATCTAAGTTTTGGCTAAACTGTGTAATAAAGTTTTTTGTCCAGGGTAAAGTTGATAACACAGGATCCTTACATTTAAAAAGTCAGATTTCTAAGACAACTGGTAAAGAAAAACCCAAAAGAAAAATTGCTGAGGAGAAATTATTGTAATATAATGTAATTCCATGACAAACCTGAGGACCTGACCAATGTCCCTTACCAATAGAGAAGTGTAAATTACAGAATTTTTAGATCAATGGTTTAGTGGGAAAAGGGAAAAAATGCTTCAGGTAAACCTGAGGCAATTTATTTTTAAAAAGTATATATTTACATATATATAAATGTGCTTGTGTATATACATTCAGTAAAAATTAACAATTTATTTTGGCTTTAACTACTAATTTCAACCCTAAATTATTTTGTTTTCCTTTGCAGTATTCCAAATCACAGAAAACTAGAAGTTTCTAGTTGCACAATATCACAAAACCAGCAAGATATCATATCTTCTAACTCATCTATAGAGAGAAAAAACTAGGAAGAAAAGAAAAATCTGAAAACACATACTTTCTCTTCTCAGTTCTAAAGAGGGCTTCACATCTGTTTGTCAGGATCATTTTCCAAGCACCAAGATCTCTCTTGACCAATTCAGTTATGTAGAAATTAGTTCAGATTAGTTGATTTCTTTGTAATCAACACTGGACTTTATTCTGAAGTCTGAAATATTGTTTTTAAACAAAAATCAGGCATTCTATGCCTGACTAGATGCAATCTCCTATTGTAGTTATTCTTTCCTTAGTAAATGTTGACACATCTCTTAGGCAGGCTGTTCAGTGACTTTATACAGAGATTCAAGTGCTCACGTGGCATGCAGGAGCCATCCAAGGTATTTTGCTGTAGTTAAAGTGAAAAACAGACATGAAGAACTGTGCTTAATTCTAAGCAGCTTGAAAATTCCCTGCAGTTAAATTTAACTTAATTCAAAGCAAAATATCTCTGTATAAATCCCAGCTTTTTAAAATGGTTCCACTGCCATAATTTTACATAGAGTTGCTGCAGGACAAACAAAGGAATCTCCATTTTTATCCAGAATCAGGATCACAAGCCAGTTGTGCAGAGCCATAGATGGGAGTTTAGCTCTACCCTCCAGTGTGTACTAATACCATAAAGTCAGTCTCCTTGTCCTAGATCTTGTGACAGCCTCATTACACTGCTTCCAGATCTTCTGCAGCAACACTGTGATTTAACAGGCTTCTCCAAGGTAGCAGAACTCTGGCAGCAACTACCTGAACACTTCCAGACCCCATAAGAAGGCAGAAGATGGGGTTGACACTGATACAGTGCACAAACCAGCGCAAACAAAAAAAAAGCTGCAATGAAAGCCATTATTGCTCATGACCAAGATGCAAAGGAGAGGAAATTTGGATGGCTGTAAGCAGCAATCTCCTGTTAATATTCTTTCAAGCCATTACCCTCAGTCTTCCACATGGTCAGCAATTACCACACCAGCCTCACTCCCCTGTGACACTCCCCTAGGCACTCATACACTAACCACACTTCTTAAAAGCTGTAAATGCTGAAAGTTTTGTTGGCGTGCCACTTGGCAGTTTTTTACAACAAAGGCGTATTTTGTAAAAGGAAGTCTTTCAAAAGTATGAGAAATGAAGGGTATTTATAAAAATAACCAGAATCCTTCCCCAAGGCATTCTGAATAAGACATTCCCAAATGCCTTAAGGTCCAATGTCAGCAATGTGAGGCTTGATGAAGCATTGAAAAGGCACATCTCTTTCCATAATTAAAGGGTAACTTCATTTCTTATGACTTCAGTGGAGTGACAGTGAGTACGTGATTAACTCAGTACCCAGAGAGCTAAACACACCTGCATCACCCCAGAAGAATCCAGCATTGACAAGGTGGAATAAATGCCCTGCTTTAGTTTAACAGACTTTTTTAAAAACCATATACAAAATACAGTGAGCTTGGCACAAATCTGAGGTCAACTGCATAGGTTACTTTTTATATCAGGACTACTACTGATTTTATCAGGAGCCAGGCAAAAATTTGGGAGACGTCTCTACAGGGTTACTAGTGAACTGTTGTTTTCACTCTGAAATTTAGTCACAGGCTTTTTTTATAGTCAACTGATGAGCAGTCCCACCCAGGAACTTCTCCTAGAAAAGATAACATCCATAGTAAAAGTTTAATTCTCTCTGATTTTAAAAGCCCAAAACAGTGAGAATTCATGTCCACGGAGCCTAAGAATACACGTTGCCTGAGAGTGCTTCGGATCCCATTTACTTGCCTGCAAAAAGGGCACATCAATATCCCAACCAGATCTGGGCTCAGGAAAATCGTTTCATGGAAAATGGACCCAGCTAGCTGTATGACCATGTCCTTTGAGGCCCTCCTCCCTCAGAGGATAAAAATCTGTCTCCTACTGGCAGTAATACACTCACAAACACGTTGTCTTTCCCCCAAGTCTTTCAAAAATTTCAAATTCTCACCTAGACATCAATAAGTGCTGTAAAGGCTTTAACAATCCAAGAGAGAAACTTTTGCTGCTACATTTCATAAGTTGGCTTCCATACCTCACAACCTCACTCACAAGTCTATTTGTTCCTCATCCTCTCCAGCTGGGATACATTGATCTGCAATTCTTTCACCTTGCAGCAGCCAAGGCAACACAATTCTATTTCACCTCATTTATCATGCTTTCTTTGCCTTGGCTGCAGCTGAAACCTGCTTTCTTGTTTCCTTCTTCCCCTGTCCCTTGGGTCCTTGAGCCATCCTACAGAGTCTTATTAGCATAATAAATTAAGGCAAGATAATTCTCTTCTTGCATGTTTTGCTGGCGTCTCCCTTGTCTCACAAAGACCTTCCTGAAAACCTGTAGTCATGAGATTAAGCTTAACCTAAATCAACAACAGCCACTTGAATTCATAACACGCTCTTGTCCAGGACATCACACATGCCACCTTTTTGACAGGAATAGTTATATTTTATGTCTGGATTTCAGCTCCTCAAAGACCTCTACCCCACCTCTTACATCTCTACATCTTCCTCCAAAAGACACTTGGCCATGTGCTAAGCTGTGCATAGCACACTGAAGTCTTGGCTTTAGGGAAGCCTCGACTCACCCTCAAGGGTGACCAAATCTCTGAACATCCATTCACAGCTCAGACACCTGTGTGCCTGCCCCATGTGAAATGTCTAATTACTCTGTTCTCGCATGTCACTAAGTTTGTCAGGCCTCAAATTTTGCCCTCTGTGCCTGCAGAGGATCTCTGTTGAGGAGAAGTCCTTCCTGCTGGTGTTAGGTGAAAAGGCCACGTGTGCTGTAGCACAGACCACGGGCTCTGAAGATCTGCTCAGGATGGGCTCCCTTGGAGCTGGAGGGGCCGGAACCCATCAGGAGCCTGGAGTAGCAGAGCAGGCAGGGTGGTCACTGGCTGCTCCCCTCGCTCCCTGCCCAGGCAACTGCCCATGAGCCCATGCCAGGGGCAGGCATCAGCAGTCCTCTTCCAGGTCTGGTCTTGTTCCTCCTTCCTCACAGGCTTGTGAAGAAGCAAAATCTCAGCTGTCAGGGGTTGGCGAGAGGAGCAGGGTTTCTAGGTGAGAAGAACAGGCCAAATGCTCTCTTTCTATCACTCTCCAATGTGCCAGCTTCAAAAACCTGCTGACAGTCCTTGAGAGCTGATGACATTTTTCAAAACACTGACAAAAATAGAGAAGCACTTTCCCCCATCATTGAAAAAACTACTTCCACAAAGTCTTTCTGCTTTCCACTCTTTCTTTGACCATCTTCCCAGACAGCTCTTATCTATCAAAGCATTTACATAGACTCACCCCTTTCCAGAGAAAAACGTCCTGTCTTCTAGGGACAGCTGACACACCAACCTCCTGTGTGTACCTCCCAGCCAAGAACCCTATTGCTATGCTAGGATGGTGGCCAGAGATCCAGCACCCTGTGCTCTTTGCAGCTCTTTGATCCTCACTGCCTAGGGAGAGAACAGCCTCTGCTCCTCCTGGGAACAGAGCCTAAAATCCTCTGTGCATAACTGGGACACGGAGAGCTCACTTGTTTACTGCAGGCAAAGAGGAGAACCGGGTTGGTGCTGGCCCTACTCTCACTGGCTATCTTACATGTATAAATAGTCACATCCCAGAAGGATGCTCATAATTGCTGAGTCTGGGTAGCAGCTAATTTAAGTCCATAGCAGAGCTTTTAAAACAGATATTCTTTGTCAGCACAGCCTTCCCTTGCTGGAAGGTAAGATCTCTTTCACCTGAAACAAAGACTTACATAATTCTCTCTGTCTCTCTGGTGACACTAATGAGTAGCTGCTCTGGGGAAAGCTCACTCAGATCCCTCTAAGTGATTTCCTTTAAGCTGTCATAGCTGCTGGCTGCACCACAGCTCCACACTACAGAATTAAGGCCTCCAGGGTAGCACATTCTCTGTGTGCTCTGTTTCTTTTATCTGTTTCCCCTCTGCTAAGATCTTACCTTTGTTCTCTAAACTTAGACCCACCACAGGTCAGGGCACAAAGCGTCAGAGTGAGCCTTAAATGTGAATTCATTCTCTTCCTCCCACATAACCCTCACCTGCCATCACCTCCCCCAGTATAGTTACCTTTCACTCTGTCTTCTCAATCCTTTACTCACACTTTGGTCTTTTACAGGCTTATGGTTCTACTTTGAAATGTGACATGAAATCTTTCATAGGATTCTATGCTCATTGTCTTTGAGTGACTCCAGATCGGACACGTTCAGTTCAAAGGAGGAGTGGGGGGAAGAGAACCAAATGCAGCAAAGTTTCTGACAGCTCGGGAGTTTGGCTGCCAGTCTCTCTTCCTCAAAGTGTTCTTCAGGATGAAGTGAGCGTTTTGAAGAGAAAGGTACCACTGTTCTCAACCTTGTTCACAGGAACAGCAGGGCCAAAATCCATTCCAAATTGAGGGCATCACTAAAGCTGTCAGACCTGATTCCATAGGCACAGGGAACAGTTGCACTGCAAATAGCAGTAATACATTGACCAAAGTCATCATACTGTAAATTCACTGGACCTAAACCTTCTGTTTCACCTGGTGATTCTCTAATCCTAAAACTCATCCTAACCACATCTGCCTTCTTCCCTTTCAGAGATGTTACCAAACCCAGTGGTGCTTTTAGGAGCTGTCTATAGACAAACTGCTCTCTGGTTTCCATATCTGATACCGACCACTACCTCAGCCTTCTTTCTTTCCTCTTCCTTATCTCTTGCATGTCATCTTCCATCAGTGGAGGCTCCTGTTTTCATAATACTGCCTGCTTCACTGTCTTCCAAGTCATTAAACAAAGCTGTGGGAAAACAGCAAATGTACAAAGTCTTCATGGATCTTCATGGGAAAATTTTGCTCTTTTTCCTTTTGAGGAATGTCAAAACTCGGACCAGGTATTTTTGCAATGCTAAGGGTCGGTGGGATATTCTGAACATGAGATCATGATTTCATGAGACTCAAGATCTTCATACTGCTAAGATGAGAAGACTTCCCAGCCACAGAGCACTGAACAAATTGCATGGAAATAAGACTGTCAGGGCAGACAGAGAAAAGTGGCTTGCAGGCTTTGTGGTGTGCAAGGACTGTTTTGGGCTCGATATTAAGGATAAGATTCACTGTGAGCTTTCCTTGGACATACTGGGAAGGACAATATAGGCTGATACAAAGCTATAAAAAGGTCTAGAGGCATATGGACACTAAAACATCAGATGCTGATGACTGGCAAGTTTAAAGCCTATCAGCTGTGAACAAATGAGAAGAAAAGCAAAGGGGTAAAATAAATAAAAGATAATGTAAGATAGTCAGACAAATAAAGAATAAATTTAAAGTCCAGAAGGCACATGGGGTGCTAGTAGTGAAGCAGCTGGAATGGCTCGCAGGGACACAGCAACCAGGGAAATTTATAGAGATGGCAAAATGACATTCTATAAAACAAGATAAATTAATTATTTGCCTCAGTGCCCCAGGAGAAAAGAAGCTGACAGAAAATGACATGTCATATAATTCTCAGGGTGACAAGGAGGGGAGCTAACAGAGATGCAAGGGTTGAGGCACATATATCCCTGCGGTGCTTCTTGGCTGCCCAGTGCAAACCTTCAGTGACGAATACAGAGAACATACCAATGGCAGGCCAGCTGTGCTCTGCAATGGGGAAAGGCTCTGTCTGATCGTTTTCATGAAGCTGAAGAAGATTTCTGGGTCTGACTCTCCTTTGCCACAGCCCTTATATTTTCATTTCTGCCTGCACAAAATGACTGTGAAATTATTCCAAAGGAGAATTCTCTTTTTTCCTCAGTGGTAGCTCAACACTCCCAGTTCACAGGTGTAAAGGCCTAGACAAGGTGTCAAGAAAAACATCAAGTATTAACACATACTGCTATTTACAAAAAAACAGGTGAGAAGCCTTTTCCAAAGTCATGTGAAATTAACAGTGGAGAGTTTTGACCTTTCACAAGCAAGGTGCAGCCCCCTGTGCTCTTGTTGTTTTTCTGCATACTGAAGGTATTGCCAGCTTCCTGATCCTGAATGGACCTCAGTGTAAGACAGAGGACTTACATAAGTACAACCAGTTTACTAGAGCTAAAATTGGGGTGAAAACTCATTTTGATTAATAGAGAGGGACCCGTTAACTCATGAAAAGCAGAATGCAAAATTCTTTGTCACACTTTTCCAGATTTTAACTACAATAATGATCAAAACTTGAGATAAAGACCATGAAAACACGAACTGATATACATTTGGTATTATTGTTGATTAACTTTCCATAATTTTAGAAAATCTTATAATACTGACACATATGTATAAAAAGATTGCATGGTGTAATATTATTTAGGATCATTAAAAGTGGCCTTACAGGCAAGCCTTATCAACTGCTGTTTAACCACATGGGGAGATAAATTTTGAAGAAGAGATAACACACTTGCAGTAAACTAGGAAAATTGCAGTAAACTTGGAAACTAATCCCAAAATTGTCTGTTCCTCAGCACAAGCCTGACCAATTCATTTGTCATCTGTACATTCTCTGCCTCCAGTATTCAAAACGACATTTCACAATATTATCAGCAGGCAAGCAGTTACACAGAGATAGATAAATATAAGGTCAGGAAAACCAGATAAGGTGGGAAATACCATTAATATATTTAAGCAAAACAGCCTCAAATGAGGCTGCTTGAATTGCCTCTTTTCAGATGTCAGTCAGTTGGATGATCATGGCAATTGTTTACTTTAGATGCTCTAAAAAAGGTAATCAAAAATGAAGAGAGAGATAATTCAAGTTATTTTTTTATGATTTTTTTAATGATTTCTTCCACTGTCTCAGCCACAAGACAGAGCTGGAGGGGAATACTGAGACTGGGATTTGTCAGTGTGTATTTTAGAGAGTTATTTCACCACAAAGTAACTGTTAGTGAAGTTAGAACATCAACAGGAGTAGGTAGAATAATTGACAAAGAAACAGGTTACACGTGGATCCTGTTTCCTTTTTGCCTTTTTACTAACAAGTTGTGGCAAAAGGCACCTCATTTAATGCATGCATTTAGGAGCATCCTGCAGTATTCTACATCACGGGCCAGAGAAAGAAGCACTGATCAACTCTTCTCCCCAGCACAACCTGTCCTTTACATATTGCCATTCTAAAATTATTTACTGGCCCGGGCTCTGACTGAATTTCTATTCTTTGTCCAAAATTCAGTCTTTTTACTCTTTGCAAACAAGAGACACCTCCTTTCCCTGGACAGTGATATCTTGGTACCATCTGCAGTAGACAGGAGCATACAAGCTTTGTTGATCTCGTAGGATATTCTGGACCCTAGGGTAGCTAACATTTCTTTGCAGTGGAATTTTAATTTCTTCCTTCCCAACATCTTGTAAAACAACAATAACTTAGATGTTCCAGTATTGTGCTCCAGCTCTTTCTTGTACTTTCTTCATCCTTGAATGATCCTTTTGTATTGGAGTGATTTACAGTATCCATTAAGCAGTTTAAGTGTTGTTTAGTTTTTCCTCACCATGTAGTAATTTCTTTTTAGAGATGTCTATACCTTCCTCTACCTGTAAACTTCTGATACACACTGGAGTCAGTCCATTTGCCTCTGGTGTAAGTACAGACCTGAAATGTGAATGATCCAGATAAGCACTTTCTGTTACTTCTGACTGTGAGATTTTGGAGCCTTAGGCTGCACTTTGCAGGTTTTTTCCTATCCTCCAAGCCATAGGGGCCAAATTTTCTTCATTGTACTAAAATGATTCTCCCTTTGTTTATTCCTGACCAGAACTGTTCAAAACTTAAACTGTTCTTATCCCAATTAATGTTTTACCTTTTCCCAATTCTCCTCCCCATCCCAGCTGTGTGTTAGTTAATGGCTGTGGTTAAACTACAGCGACCCTTATAAGAGCTATCTATAATCTGTTAAATTTTATTTAAAATTTGCCTCTAGATTCTACTAGGCCATTTATCTTTGTCTTTTTCCTCCTTGGACTTTCCGTAGAAACTAAATACAGCATCGTTTTCATAAAGACTGAACAACAAGAAGTTTAGATAAGGAAGGACACAGCAGCTCCCTTCTTGCCCTGTGTCCATTTGCTTTTAGTTTTTTTCTTAGTTATTACATTATTTGGTGCCCAAAACCGAGATAATTTCAGCTGCTTTCCAGCAACGCTGCAGCAAAGTTTTCGGACACGATTAAAACAAAAATTTTGTGATCCTGCGATCACAAAAAGCAGGAGGGCAGCAGCAGCGATGGCATTTTTAAAGCTGCCAAAACATAAACCCACAGCGGGAGCACCAACAGCTGGGGAGCCCTGGGGGCTCCATGGGAGCCGGGGTGGGCAGCAGCGACCGCGCGGCTCCGGCGCTCGCAGCGGCCTGCGGCGACACCGCGCGGAGCCGAGCGCAACTGACGGCGCCGGGACACCGCCACCGGGACACCGCCACCGGGACACAGCGACCGGGACACCGCGGCAACCGGCCGGGACACCGCCACCGGGACACAGCGACCGGGACACCGCCACCGGGACACAGCGACCGGGACACACCGACCGGGACACCGCCACCGGGACACCGCCACCGGGACACCGCGGCAACCGGGACACAGCGACCGGGACACCGCCACCGGGACACCGCCACCGGGACACACCGACCGGGACACCGCCACCGGGACACCGCGGCCACCGGCCGGGACACCGCCACCGGGACACCGCCACCGGTACACCGCCGCCGGGACACCGCCACCGGGACACACCGACCGGGACACCACGGCCACCGGGACACACCGACCGGGACACCACGGCCACCGGCCGGGACACCGCCACCGGGACACAGCCACCGGGACACCGCCACCGGGACACACCGACCGGGACACCGCGGCAACCGGCCGGGACACACCGACCGGGACACCGCCGCCGGGACACCGCCACCGGGACACCACGGCAACCGGCCGGGACACCGCCACCGGGACACACCGACCGGGACACCGCCACCGGGACACCGCCACCGGGACACCGCCGCCGGGACACTGCCGCCGGGACACACCGACCGGGACACACCGACCGGGACACCGCCACCGGGACACCGCCACCGGGACACCGCCGCCGGGACACTGCCGCCGGGACACCGCCGCCGGGACACACCGACCGGGACACCGCGGCCGCCAGCCGGGACACAGCGACCGGGACACCGAGGCTACCGGCTGGGACACCGCGGCTACCGGCCCCTTAAAGGCAGCGGGCAGGGCTCGGGCTCTCCTAGCTCTCCATCACCAGCGAACAGCGCAGGGACAGGTCGTGGGAAAGCCACCACGGGACACAGATAATCACAGAATGCTTTGGGTTGGAAGGGATCTCAGAGATGGGCAGGGACTCCTTCCACAAGGGGAAAAGAGAGAAGGCAAAAGAAGCTGGAGTGCAGGCTCAGTATGAATGAGCTAGCTGCTCAAATCCTGTAGCTGTGTTAAGGAAAAACTGCACTGAAAAGATAAGTCCATCCTGAAAATAAAAGAGGAGAACTGCTGGAGTCTAGGTCCAGTTGCTGAACTTCAAAGCAAGGGGATTTTCATCCTGTTTTAAGAGAAAAGCTCAATAGACCCAATCCATTCACTTCCATGAACCAACCATGTTTTAGACCATCTCAGTGCTGGATAAAGCTGGTTTCCAATGGATTGTTGTCCATATCAACTGTCTCCTACCTTTGAATCCATTCTAAATGCCTAATGATGCATTGAAGCCCACACCAATGAATCTCAGACAGCAAATCAAAATGAGACCATTTAAACTTATCTATTTTTATTAGCCAGAAATTCACCAAATTTTCTTCAGTGACATTTAGAAATCTTCATCATCCCACCAGGTGCTGCAAAAATGTGCAAAAGCATATAACTCCCTGGACACTGAGGCATGTGCCAGCACTCAAGCAGGGAACACTTAGCTCTCCTTAGGGTTCCTACCCTATTTCTGCAAAGCAAGGACCTGGCCTGGCCTGGCCTGGCTGCTGCCCTGTGCATATCTACTAACGAGGGATCAGAGAACAAGGAAAACACACCATTTTCAGTGACCTCTCCCTGGAGGAAGGAACTTTCAGTCTCCTCTACTATATATCCTGGGCAGGGCTGGCTGTCAGGAAGTATTTTTACTTTGAAGTGGTTAAGTTTATGTCATATAAATATCAGTGATTTCTCAGCTGGCAAAGGATGGCAGACAAATATGAGTCTCTGTCAAGCATCTGGACTGGAGGAACAAGGCTCAATAGGGGCAGCCAGGGTGCAGATCCACTCCACCCACCTGGGCTGCAAGATGAGCACACAGAGGGTGGTGTCAGCCAGAACAAGTCATGTCTTTCAAGATGTTCATTGTAGATCTACAAGTGCAGAGATTGTTCCAGCCGTCTGCCACTTCATCCACCCACCTCCTTCACACAAGCACAACTAATTTTCTCTGTGTCCCTGTGAGTTGATACAACAGGCCAGCTGAGCATGTTTTGCTGCCACCATCTCAACCCACTGTGGGAATCTGTCAGCATCAGTACAACCAGGTCTGAACAATCACAATTTTTGTGCTGGTTTGCTTCCTTCACAGCCATCATTCCAAGTCAGGGGAATGAGTATATTAAATTCCCTCTTAAAACACCTTTCTGTGCATGTATTCATTCATCTTACCAATCTTACAGAATAAAGTTGCCTCTATGACTCTTGCAGCCATCTTATAAGTTGGCCCAAATAGAGCAAGCTTCGAGAACATAAGCCCTTGATCATGGAAAACCCAAATGGCTTTTCAGGAAAATTCATTTTCTTGTCTATTCCAGTAGAAAGTCTTCACATAACTAAACTTATTTGATGGATGGATGGATGGATCTTATAAGTTGGCCCAAATAGAGCAAGCTTCGAGAACATAAGCCCTTGATCATGGAAAACCCAAATGGCTTTTCAGGAAAATTCATTTTCTTGTCTATTCCAGTAGAAAGTCTTCACATAACTAAACTTATTTGATGGATGTTGACAAAGCAGTCAGCCTTTTCACAATGAAGGTTGCTTCTAGAAATAGGTAAATGTCCTTCACCCAAGGGCTGGGATCCCAGCTTCAACAGAATAAACAGACCTTTCCTGCACCTACTAACTGCTGAAGCATTTCCTGGGCACAACAGACTCCATCAGTGCCAAAGAAAAAAGCTCACTGAAGAAAGAGAATCTCAGAACAGTAATGGGTACTACCAGCAGCCAGCTTTACTACAGGGGTAAAATGACACCTTCTTGAGAGAATCCCTCTAATTCCACCAAGTCTGGGATGAGTTTTAATTCAGAATAAGGGAACAATGCTTGTAAAACCATCACAGCATTGAAATTAACATAGCTGCTCCTACACGCAGATTTTCAGAACCAGAACAGTAAGCAGTGTCTTTGTGCCTGTCCCTCTGTTGTTATCTGGCCCTCATGTCTCAGCACTACTTTTGCATTCATCAGCAAGGCCAGTTAAAAATTGCCTGAACTGCCATTTGACCAAGTGCTTATCTGCACAACTGCACAAACCCATACCATCAGTTAGGAAAAACAATTTTCCCTGGCTACTCGAGACAGCCTAATTACCTAATCTGACAGGTTATTAATGGTCCAAGTCAACAAAAAGTATAATGGATGCTGATAAGCACAAGCTGCCTGAACATTTGGCACGTACAACCCAGCCAGAAATCTTTGCTGTGAAAAGCTGCCATTGGCCACAGGACTGAACTGTCTGATTTCTCAGGGTTTCATTTAACAGGTCTATCAACATGATAAAGAGACAAACTAGCAAGTTTAATCCATTAATGAGGACTGTGAATCAGCCGAACAGTATAAAAGATATTTATGTAGCAGCTTAATGTAAAAATAAATCTCTGCTTCATTTCTCAATAATTGTAACACCCTCGCCTTCATCCTAGGGAGGAGAGCAGCACATGTCCATGTTCACCAGGAAATGGGCAGCAAGAATTATGACAGAGCCCTTGTTTAAAGCACTATCAGCACTCCCATAACTCACCACAAGTGCTGCACTATTTCATGGGTCTGTTTTAAAGATCCAATTACTAGACTCATATGATCCTATCAGAAGCTCAGGTTTTCATTTTAAAGAGGAAAAAAAGATATATTACCTGCAGGTACTGGGAGCAGTGGACAAAGCTGTTTCCTGAACAGCTCAAAGACAGAAAGTATTGAAACAGGAGCTCATGGCACCAGTTATTTATTTTAACCTCAGGGCTCTACACGCCACTCTTTTAATCATTTGACTCCTTCCCCCTGAGGTGTAAATGCCTGGGGATAGCATCATTGAGGCGTTTAAGGATGAAAAGAAAGAATCAATTTGTCCCTTAGACTTCAAATTGTAGTTAGCACATTCTAAAGCTGATAGTAGCTGGAACAACTGCACCACAAAGGCAAACAGCAGCTCACACCTCTAACACCCACGACATAGATTTTTCACAGAAACTATTTAAATTCAATCTGGTTCGCTGACTTTTTTTTTTTTTAATTAAGTAGAACTTCTTTTATTGTGTTTTGTTGCTCCAATTCCCTGTGAGAGCTTTCATCCACTTCTGTAGGTAGTCCACTTCTTTGCTCAAGCATCCATCTTCTACTGCTCATACAATGAACGGGTTTAAGGGGGTTACCTGGGCAATGAATACTCCAGAGGATCTCATGTATGTTTTGAACCGTGTCCCATCATTAAGCAAAACTTCACACCACTGAAATATTTATTTCTTTATCTCTGCAAATTCCCAGCTTCATGACAGCCATACCTTGGAAAAACATAAGACACCTACCCACTTTAACGTGATCTGGATGATGCTCCTAAGTGACGTTTAAAATCAAGATACTTCAGGGTGTTCCACATTTGCAACAGCTTGTACTCCCTGAAAATAAGTCCCAGTGGCTCACTCAATGCTTGCATTACTTAGAGCATTTTAGGGCTTCTAATCCAGATAAGGTAATTATTGATTTCTTTGCATGGTTTTTCCTCTACCCAGCGGTAAAACTACAAATATCTACATAAGCATTCTGAGGCAAACTCAAATATTTTAAATCGCAGCAAAGAGAAATGCAAAGCAATTTTGCTTGGAACTGCCAAGTGAGCCACATCAAAAACATAATCTTTCATTAATTTTAAAATTTTTCACCACTATTGTGATTTAACCCCAGACAGCAACTAAGCACCACACAGCCACCCAGTGGAATGTGTAAATGAGAAAGTAAATGTAAGAATACCCCATTGAGAAAAAGACAGTTTCATAGGAAAGCAAAAGCTGTACACACAAGCAAATCAAAACAAGGAGCTCATTTCCCACTTTGCAAGGCATGCATGTTCTCAGCATCCCCAGGACAGCAGGGCTGCATTACCTGTACAGTGACTCAGGAAGACAAACACCATCACTCCAAACATCCCCCCCTTGCTCCTTCCCCCCCAGTTTCCCGTGCTGAGGATGAGGCCCTATGCTCTGGGGTACCCTCGGCTCAGCCGGGGTCAGCTGTCCTGGCTGGGTCCCCTCCCAGCTCCTTGTGCACCCCCAGCCTCTCGCTGCTGGGGTGGGCTGGGGAGCAGAGAAGGCCCCGGCTCAGGGTAAACCCTGCTCAGCAGTGACAAAAACATCTCTGAGTTATCAGCACTGGTTACAGCACAAATCCAAACCATGGGCCCAAGAGAAAATTAACTCCTTCCCACCTTCTCAAAATCCCACTATATCTAACCAACAGCAATGGCTCATACTGTCCACAAGACCATTGGTGATATTGGATGACATTGGAGGCTGCAGACATTTAATGGATACAATTATGGTCAACAGAGAAGGGAAGTCATGATATAACTTGCAGAATATTATTAGCCTGTTTAGGCAGTGATAACATCATTCCTTAAAACTATTATTGGGCCAAAACCACAGTCATTCTGTGGTGTTAGTTCTGTATAATTGAGCTAGACCTGTATAACTGAGCTAGACCTCTTTTCCTGTAACTGTGTAACACCAGTTACATTTTTAATAACTACATAACTACTCACCTCTTTGATATTCCTCACTTGCTTCTCAGTAACTTCAAGATCAGACTTTGCACCAGTTCACTACTGCAGGGTACCTGGGGGTCCTGGAGCTCTGGGCACTCCCACATGTGTGTATGCAGTAACACTGCAGCCCATGGCAAAGACATGAAGCTAAACATGAACAAATAATGAAGTCCCTTTCAAACCAGGCTCCTCACCCCACAGAAGGCTTTGCATAATGCTTCAATATAAAGTTTAAAAAAATTCTTCCCTGAGGGCATAAATATTTCCAGAAAAACACATTACCACAAGTGGTATTATGGAGTCCAAGAAAACACAGCATCTTTACAGAGTTAGAGCAACCTGCAGTAATCTGGGGTGTAGCAATCTCTGTTGCTATTCCTTTTCTCATCTCTAGAGTGCACATAATTTCCATCTATGGAATCAGTATCTTTGCACATCTTATGTAAATGTTTTGTAAAATCTAGGGCAAGAAGGCTAATGGATCACAAAATGAATACATTTTCTGCTATAGGATCACAAATCTGATGAAGTAAGGGAAAGGGAAAAATACACCAAATACACCAAAGAAGTAATAGAAACGGGAAGATACATGAAATGGCACAAAGGGCTGCAGGAAGTGACATAAAAATTTAACTAGTGTGAGGTAAATATTCCTAAGCTGTTCTTTCATGTGTATACATAAAAATCAATCAACAGAGCATATCCCTAATTGTATTTCACAATTCTGCATTCCCTGACTATTGGAAAGCTACAATAAAATCCAGCATTTAGCCTTGCTTTAGAAAGCTATTTGCTTCAGGTCTGTGTTTTGACCTATGAAAATCTTTTACTTTCACATCACTTTTGGGTAACATCAGAAATCTCATTTTATTCTGTCACAAGATGCTAAGTAAAACGAACACATTCAACTTCCCTCACTGTCACGGGCAGATTTTCCCCGAATTTTCTTCACATTTCTACACGTACCACAAGAGGGAGCACAGAGTTCACCTTCTTTAAGCTCTGCCAAAGAAGAGGTAAACTGTTCGATGTAGTCATAAACTGTGACTTAAGTCAGGCTAGGAGTTGAGAGTGTTTTTGTACAGCACACCGGTGCTCAGACAAAGAAAAGGAACGGTTTCTTCTTTGAGAAAGGTGTTACCTCACATTCTCACTTACATTGCTTTCTTCAAAGACAGCCACTGCTGCAGATTTCACCTGAAGAGAGACACACAGACTGATGCCACAGGAGGGTAAAATCAAAGCAATCCTGATGGGAAGAAGCCTGCAGGCTCACCAAAGCTGTGTGAATAGGATATTTGGAAGAAATTTATAACCTTTCCTAACATATCAGGTATACATGTGGGAGCAGGGACAGATGAGGAAAATACACCCTTCTGACTGCACATACTGCCTCTAACGGCAGTGTACTGTGACTTCTCATTAAAACACTATCAGAAAATAGCTCCCTATAAAAACCCCTGAATCTCCTCTTCTGCAGCACACATGACAAAAAAAGGGAAAAGCTCGCAGTACAGGAAGGTTTCCCTGGTCATTCCTTCCTTCTTTCTCTCCCTTCACTCCACTACCTTCTCCTACAGTCATTAAATCTCTTTTTACATTACAAAACTGAATAGTTATAATGATTATAAATCCAGCCAGCTACAGGTGGCTGCTGAAATATTATGAAACTGCTGTTAACAGCAACAGTTAATATCCTATTCCAGCAGAGCAATCAAGCAGCTGCTCAAGCACGTTGACTTCCAACCTGTAGCAGTTACACTCCATGCCATTGCTCCCACTCCTATCAAACACAGCAATTTACCTATCCTTAAACATTGCTTCATAAAGATGGACACAAACTTTCCAGGAGGAGGAGAAGAAAACTCTCTGTCTCACACTTACCTTCCTCTTGGATAAAGTCACGCTGGGCTGGTGTTACCTGACTCAAACCCAGGCTGTATTTGCAGTCCTCTTCACAATTGGTTTCCAATATGAGGTGAAGGTGCTTGCTCAGTTCAGGTCTTCACTGCTTAGTTGTTTCCTTTTAATGATTCATTGTATTTCAATTCCAAAAAGCTAATTACAGAATAATTTTTATACAGTATACCTCTACAGACCCTCATATATTGACTGACCACTTACATTTTTGTTATAGGAACAGATACAGATGCTGGGGATTTCTATAATTATGGCTCCTATAAAATTTCAAAATTTTGTGCTAAAGAGGGTATATTAAAGGGAAAAATGGATACTTCAGTCAGTAAGGCTGAACATGGGCAACCAATTTATATACAGAGAACTGCCCAAATTTCCTTCACCATTCCACCTCCCCATGCCTCACATCTCCGTAATGGCAGTTGCAAAATTGTCATAAATAGTAGGATGAAATAACAATTACTTACTACATTTGCAGAAGATTGAGACACAGATAACACAAGAGATTGTAGCAGAACCTCCCTTGCATGTTACTGGACAGTTCACAACTCTTTGAAGTTTCCTGACTTTGGTCCCTGTCCATAAAGTGAGTTGGAATTATTCATAGTACCCACAGCATTTGGGATGATGGATAGTTCTATATCTGCATAAATGACTATTTCTAGATATTAATATAAATTTATAAAATTTATATATATTTATATAAATGAAATAATGAAGAACATACCTAGTAAAGATTTGTTTCTAAAATAATAATGGAAATACAGAAAAAGGTAATCAGAAACGGACTTTCCAGTGGTCATTTTGGAACTAACACAAGGTTATATTTAGGGCTTAAAAAGGGAATTTATGTAGTATGTTTTTTATGGGTACAATGTATTTTACAATTGTAAATGGGTAAACATCAGCTGTGTTTATTCTAAACATTATTCTAAACAGACCCAGCTTTCCCAGAGATAATTTAATAGCAAAGAGTGTGTGACCATTCCAATTTCACATATGAATAAATGATGCACATAGAAGTGATTATTTGTTGTCAAGGGCCAGCAAAGGAAGAAGGAATATGGTCTTCCAAGTCTAGTTCAAAATTCATAGCCAGCCCCTAAATAAATTAATTTGAAAAAAAGAAAGTAATTTTCACTCTAGGAATATGTAAACATTATAGAGGACTGTCATCCCTCAGAAACAGTAAAATATGAACCCTTAAACAGAGATTAAAAATGGTTTTTTAGTCTATTATCTAGCACTTTCTAGGGAAAAAACAAGTTAATATTGCATCCTTTTTACTTATTCTCGGTCTTCTGGGACCCTAGGTGCTACCAGTTTTTTGCTCCATAAATGCAGAGTCTAGAAACTTTGAGGTGTTAAAACATACATGTTTTTTTTTTACCTTTTAGAAGAGATGAGAGCCTAATTTAATTGTGACCCCAAAGGGGTGGCTTTAGCAGATCCAATAAATATTGATTTATCATAACGGCACTGCTAGAGGTACCTGTGCACCAAAGAGTTCTTCACTTTTTACCTAAAGGGTTTGAGAAATAGTGCACTACAGCAGCTGCTGAGAGAACACTCAGTGCAGTATGTTCAGGTCATTCCAGGTGTCTTGCAACATTTCCATGTCACTTCAACAGGAACTTCTTACATGCCAGCCTTTCAAGAACAATCTATGTCCTTCAAGAACCAACTGCACAAAGGGAAGACTGAGGCTCTCAGTTTATTTGTCTGCATAAAATCAAAGATCTGCAGAGGGGGAAGGAAGAGATCTGAAAGTGAGACTGCCAAGAGATTTGGATGAGGACACAACAGAGGGACATCTGCTCCGGGCGGGTTGGTCAGAATGAGCAGTGACAGCAGTGTCTGCCATCTCAACACAGTGCCTTCTCCATAGTCAGCAACATTCCAATTCTTATCTTGTTCTTCTTTCAACTAATATTTTATTGTGCTTTTGAATATGCAGCACAGAAAGGGAAGCTGAATTGCCATGTACTGCACACACATTATTTTCCAAGCAGTCACGTATGCCTAATCAGCAAAAAGCACTTACATTATTTTCACAAGTTATTAACTGAAATGGGAAACCAGCTTACTGTGATTCCATTACAAAAGAGTTACTGCACTCTGGTGCAGCTGGTATGATAAGTATCAATTGGCTTGAGAGAAACCAACTATGGCTGTACCACAACATTCAGTCTTGCATTTCCCCAGTATTTACAGGATTGCCACACACAGCCCAGATTTAATCCTATAAAATGAAAGAGAGGTGCTGATCTTCAAATTAATGCAGATCATCAGGCCTCTGTGTAAAACAGAAATAGAATGAGAAACCAGTTGTGTTAATAAGAATATGGACAATCCTAAGAGATATACTGGCATTAAAGGTTTTCAGCACTTTTCATCTGCTACCTAGGACATCAACCACAGTCAATCCAGAGCTCTCATCAGGATCTCTTCTGCTTCACCCAAGTTTTGCACTTAATTCTCAAGTTAGTAGCTATTTTCCTTCTTCAAGCCAATAAAGATCTGTGCCGAGCTATCAAACCAACTCCTTTGACACGCTCAAGAAATTTTTCCTGTTAACCTCATCACATATTTCATCTCAGAATGTTTTTTCAATGTAGATATGGACAGGATTGTTTTCTAAGCCTAAATATTAAACTTCATTAACATATATTTATATATTTAAAGCAGTTTAAAGAATGCTGAAATACATTACCAACATGCCAAGAGACATTTCAAGCACAGCAAACACCAGTGCCCCTCATGCAGCTGAAGCTTTGCTGTCATCCACAAACAGATGCATATTCTTCCCTTCATCTTTCAAACACTCCATGGACAAGGTCAGCTTTATGACTGATCTGTCACATTTTACTTTGTTTGGGAGCCACAGAAAACCAAGAAAGCAGTAGCAACAAGGTTGGTTAAACACAAAGTAATGAAAATGTATTTAAATCACACTCTTTTAGGACATTTTTCAGTGGCATTATGCAGCAACTATGACATAGGTTGCTCATCTCATGACAAGACAATACAAATCCAAAATAACAACTCAAACATCAGTCAGCAGTGTAAATGTAGCCAGCCTGAGGACATCTGAAAAATACAAATATATTGTGGGTTGGCTTTGGCTAAACACAGCCTAAAAAGCTGCTGTCTCCCCTCTTTGATAAAGAAGGGAGAAAATAGGATGAAAATAACAATGGGCTAAAATAAACACAGTTTAATAATGCAAAAGCAGAGGCCAGGCACAGAAGCAAAAGAAGACACAATATTTATTCTCTATGTCCCATTAGCAGACAATGTCCAGCTACTTTTGGGGAAGTAGGGCTTCAGCCCATGCAGCAGCTGTTTTAGAAGACAAATTTCATAATAATGAATGCCCTACACCCTTTTCCCTTAGCCTTTATTGCTGAGCAGACATCATATGGTCTGGGATATCCCTTTGGTCAGGCAGGCTCAGCTGTCCTGGCTCTTCTCCAATATGGGTCTCTTCCACCATAGGCTGCAGTCCTTCAGGAACAGACTGTTCCTAAGTGGGTCCCCCACAGGGTCACAAGTTCTGCCAGCAAACCTGCTCCTGCACTGGCCCCCATGGGGTCATAAACTCCTTTGGGTACATCCACCTGCCCCAGGGGTTCTCCCTGGACTGCAGGTGGATCTCTGCTCCACCATGGACCCCCACAGGCTCCAGGGGCACAGCTGCCTCACCACAGCTTTGCACCACAGGCTGCAGGGGACTCTCTGCTCTGGCACCTGGAGAACCTCCTGCCATTCTTCTTCATTGACCTGGGTGTCTGCAGATCTATTCTTCTCATATTCTCATTCCTCCCTCTGATTGCAGTTGCTGCTGTGCAGGTTTTTTTCTCTTCTTAATTCTGTTGTCCCAGATGTGGTACCAGCATTGTTGCTGAACTCAGCTTTGGCCAGCAGTGGGTCCATCCTGCAGCCAGCTGGCATTGGCTTGTTGAATGTGGGGAAAGCTTCTCACACAAGCCACCCCTGTAGCTCCTCACAGAAATTTTATCTGCTGTTGATCATGGATTTGGTTTGTATGGAAGACAGAAGTAACAAAATTTAGTCCCTTCTGGCTCTTGGGAGATCCCACTAAAATTCCTGGACATGCTCTCCAAGATGCAGGGGTTTCTCTTTGACCATAGACACATGTGTAACTGTAACACATTTGTAACTATAAAACAAGCATATCACTGTCTATTTCACATCCAGGACATTCTTTATGAAGTTCTGACAGTTTCTTTAGTCAGAGGAAATTAAATTGCTCAAATCTTGTTTCCTGGAATTGACAGCATTTCGTCCATAGGATGCATAGAATCATTGTTTTCCCCAACACAAATTAGTCCCTAGACCTTTGAACACAATTAAGGTTGAAGGTGGCAGTCTGAGCTTTATAACTTGGGATCAGGATATGAATAGGGCAATAAACTAGGAAATGTCAAAAAAACCCATCATGTTAAAAAAAACACTTTCTGCAAAGTTACCCAGAGTCATCTTTGATACAAGCACCTTACTTTTTCAAGCGTTAGCATCACAAAGTGCTGTCCCAAACCTTCTCATAGAGAATGCCACAGGAATAGGTTCACAAAGGTATTGCTCCAGGCCAAACCAAGTTGTAGGGAAAGGAATGAAGTCAAGGTCTGAGTCAAAGAAGAGCCCTGCAGCAGAACAGAGACAGCAAGGAGTTCTGTCAGTATAAAGATAGAACCAATAAAGCAGTCACACAGCCCCAGTGAGGTGAGAGGAGAGGAGAGGAGAAAAATACTGAAAAAAAATTTGCCTGTGGGCTGCAATGCCAGGAGTAACCAAAAGACTTTTGACAGGTCACAGAGTCAGGAAGCATTTCTGCACTGACAGCCTCTATGTCTTCAGCTAGAATGTAAACTAATCCAGCCTTGATATGAAGACAGAGAACACAGAACTCCACCACTTGTATTTCAAAACAGATATTTAAATCTTTGCCTCATTTCTAATCTATAATTTTCTGGCTTCAGCTTTCAGACACTAGTTTTAGAGTTTGGGGGTTCTTAGCCCTTTGCTGCTGTACTCTCTGTAAGACTCTCTAGAAAGTAGTATTTCATTCTCATCCCCCAAAATCAAGATCTCAGTCTCAAGTCATTTTGTCATCTCATTTATGACAGTCTCTATCAGTACACCACAGTAAGATCACAGAACTGCTGGAAGTCTCCCTGTGCAGGAAATCGTTTCCAGGACTCCTGTTGAGGAACCATTGCTGTAACAGCACCGACAACATAATTACAGCAGGAGTGGAATTAGAGATCTCCAGGAGAAAGGACTCAGTCTTGCATGGATTTGCGCATTTCCCCTTCACCTGCTGGCACACGGTACTTTGCAAGGTCAGCCTTAAAAAGCTGAATTCAACAAGTGTAAGGTCATGAGGAGCAATAAAGGTAAATACTGGTGACTGTTCTCCCTCACTCCTGGGTCTCAGCCGGGTCCCTCAGGCCTCACTGCGGACCCATCCGCAGCTCCCGCGGAGCCGGCCAGGGCTCTCCCGCACCGCGGCGGGCACCGACACAACTTCACAACTTCACCGCAGCCGCTCCGCGCCCCTGAACGAGGCTTCGAAAAGTTACGGCCGGCCTGCGGGAGCGGAGGGAGCGGGCGGTACGGCCCCAGGGCGGTGAACGGCCGTAGGGCAGCCCCGGTGGGGCGGCTCTCTGTGCCCGCCCGGGGGAGGAGGCCCGGCGAGCGGGGCACGGCGCGTCCCACCCCCGGCCTTGACGCCACGCGCTAATGAAATGCTAATGCCGGGGCGCGGAGCCGGGCGCTGCCCGCGCCCATAAAACGCGGCGCGGCGCGGGGGCCCTGCCCGCAGCCATGCAGAGCGCGGCCCCCGCCGCCCCGCCGGCCCTGCACCTCCTCACCTCCTACTTCATCGACAGCATCCTGGGCCGGGGCCCCGCCGCGGGCCGGCACGGTGAGGGGCGGCGGGGAGGGCGGCACGGTGAGAGGCAGCGGGGCCGCTCCACGCCCGCCCGCCCCAGTAACTCCGCGGTTGTCTCCCGCAGGCGCGGAACGCGCGCAGACGCCGCGGCCCGGCCGAGCGCGCAGCCCCGCGGAGGAGCAGCAGCAGCAGGCGGAGGAGCGTGAGGAGCGCCCGCCCGGCTCCGAGGCACCGGGTCCGGTGAAGAGGAAGCAGCGGCGGTACCGCACCACGTTCAGCACGTTCCAGCTGGAGGAGCTGGAGCGCGCCTTCTGCAAGTCCCACTACCCCGACGTGTTCACCAGGTAGCGGCGGGAGGGGCGGGCGCGGCCGTGCCGGGGCGGCGGGCAAGCGCCGGCTCTAACTGAGTGTCCTTCCCGCAGAGAGGAGCTGGCCCTGCGCCTTGACCTGACGGAAGCCCGGGTGCAGGTGAGTGCCGGAGGGGACGAGGGGCAAGAGGGGGTTGAACACAGCGCGTTTTCCCTCTGGTTCAGCCGGGCGCGAACGGAACAGCGGCGGTGCCGGGCGCGCGTCCTGTCCGCGGCGGGTGGTGCTGAAGGGACGGGGGAAGCGGCGCGGTACCTCCGTGGCGGGGAAGCGGCGGCTCTGGGACATTCCCATGCTGCGCTTCACTCCCGCTTGTGCTGCCGCCTTCATGGGTCGAAAGGCAGGAATTAAAAAGGATAAATTAGAAAATGAGGGGTTCTGTGGGGCATTCAAAGTCATTTACTGACACTGCAGAGTTAACATTCTTCTCTTGGTCTAACTTAACTCAATAAAACTAAAAACGCTTCTAAATGACCGGTTAAAACAAATGAAAGATGAATTTGACATTCATATATGACAGTCAGATCCTATCCAGGAGGATTTTATGCCCATCTGGGCTGTGATTGCAGCAGTGCCTGTAGAACTTCAGCATACTTAGACAGACACTAATCCCTTGTAGCCTGCAGTTTGCTTAAACTACAAATGACTCTTAGTAACTTTTCCTGACTCTATGCACTCCTGCTTAACAATATCCCTTAAAAACCCTTTTCTTTAGATTCATCTCTTGATAACCTAGAAATCCCCTTTTTATACAGAAATTGCAGGAAAAAAAAAAAAGAAAGATTTTTCAAAAGGTGTGAAGGCTTTCAAGTATTTATAAACTGCATATGACAATTGTACTAAATTTGGCTTGTGCTGTAGATCAGATATTGACTGTTCCAGCACAACTCTGGGTATGTGCCTACTTGTGAAAGACTGAGAACTGGTGCAGCTGCTCAGTGTGACAGTCCTGCTTACTATTGCATAGCTTTGATACTGTTAATGCCAGATCCTTGTTTGTAAACTGTCATTACTCCAGTCACTGGATCTGCAATGCTTCACACCACAGTTCCGGTCTGTAAAACTGTAACTTTTTTAGCTTTTTATTTTAATGTGCACCATCTTAAAAAAAGGCATTAGAAGTATGAATGGTACTTTATAATTGACTCAAAGAACACCTAGATGAGCTTTTTAGCTCTCTTGTGGACTTGGGGGAAATTATGTACCCTCCACTCTTCCTAACATCAACAATGACTAAAACCTCTAGTCACTGACATGCCCCAGCCTCTGACAATTGCACATTGCATCTAACAATGAAAAAGACATGGGTGAAAAGTTGTTGCTTTAACTGTTACTGTCAAATTCCCTTTGTGGGGTACATACTTTATAGACCTTGTGAAGGAATGGTGCAAGGGCACATGGCAAAAAGGAGCTCATCTCCTAATGACTCATCTAGGAAAAAAAATGAAACGTTTGTGTTTGATGGAGCCAAAAAGGAATTAACAAGAAAAATAACAGAGTTGATGCATCCCCAGTGGATGGAAGGAACAGCAAAGAGCTGTTCCTGGTACCTCTTTGCCTCCTTAATCTGTTAGATCTTAACACAAGTCTCCTGAGCATGGAGCACAGAGTCAGCACAGTTGTTTACTGTGAGCTTGCAGTGCACAGAGCCAAGCCCCAGTTCCTACCCTGTGAGAAACTGGGCTCAGCCTGGAGGGAAGGGGATGTGTAGGAGTAACAGTGATGTACTGTACTTAAACTACCATAATTACCAAATACTTGCAACACATGCCCATGCTCACAGCTGCTCTATAAGGCATCCTGTGTGAAATGAAGACTTGCAGTCCTCTCCCATGGTACCTGACTAAATCAGCTGACATGGAAAGTGGCATCTCTTTACTTAGTCAAGTGTAAACTCAAGAAATTAATCTTACCCAATGCAGTCAGACCATTTCTTCTCCTCAGTGTGTTTTACAAATGGAGGTTTGCTTCTCTGGGGAGGAACCAGCTGAAATGGGTACCAGCCACTGCATTGTTCCTCCTCTGGCCTTTTGAGTCTTACATGAAAATGAACGAATAAGAAAAAAATGGCATGAATATATGCTCATTCCATCATCATTTCAAAGAGATCTCCCTCATCCAACACCCACCTTATTTACTTTTATAGAATAAAGGAGAATTCCTTCCCAATATGATTCCTTACCTTGGGAAAGAGGTAGTCAGGGAGTCTGCAAAACCTTTTCATAACCTGGACCCATGCTGGGATTACTCTTCAATAGCATTTGCATCTGTTGTTGCCACTCATGTTTCTCATTATTCATATTGTTAGAATGGGAAGAAAATAAGAAAAAGATAAAGGAATCTTTTATCTTGTTTAACGTGAGGGGTAAAAGGTTTCATATGCATTTCATTGCCATAAACTTCATCTGTTTTAAAACATTGGCTTACAGATATAATTGATCAAGAAATCCTTGTCATATTTTCTCATTACAATCCTCTTATTCACTTACAGCAGAAACACGATACAGTTATGCACATCTATGTATCTTTCTAGCATCATTAGGTATTACATCAATTAAAGAGGATACATTTTTACAGAAAATTACAGCAAGAAGGCAATCAAATTTTACATGCTTACATTTTCCTTTTTAAAAGACCTGAATCTCTTGTCAGATATGCATGATGCTAGTAATTCCAAATATCATCTGGGTAACATTTAGCATGCAATTCAAAACTTGATGGTTTAAAACTCATGTTTGACTATTAAGTAATACTTTTTTTCTAGGGTATTTTGCCATTGATATTACAGTCATAAAAATCTTAAGACTGGTATAGCAGTTTCTGTTATGGTTAGTTTGTCACTTCAGAAGTGTTTGAAAATAGAATAAAGGCAAGTTAAGCCTTTTATTGGAAGCAAAGGAAAACTGTTTAACAAATGGTTCAAGATGACTAATCTGAATGTTAATGTGTGCAGTAAATTTTGAAAGCTGTTTTTCATGTCAGTCTAAGGTATGAGGCATTGGTCTACTCCTGTTACCACTTGAACCGATGGGTTTGTACCAATAAGGAATGGAAAACCAGCTTTTTTCTAATGGTAATTATTAGATATCTATGCTGGTATTTCCTTCTAGTTTGAGAAATACAAAATCTGAGAGATTATCACATTTTGGGGTTAAGCTCAAAGTTACCTGTAACATTTAAAAAAATTATTTTGTAGTCAAAGTGCATGTCTGAGTGATCAAATGGATTTGCTTTAGGACAGAGAAAGCAGAAAATCAGACATTTAATTTTGTGTTAGGCTTCTTTATGAAGAACAGATTGAACAACAGTGCTAGGATTTAGTAAGGACATGAACATCCTTGCAGCATTTATCCTTTTTAGGAAAGGTGTATCTGCATGTCTCCGTGTGAGACAGTTATTGCCTTTTCAACAGGATATTTTTCATAGAAAACACTAAAACCTTTTAGTTGATGGTCTTCTCCTGTGAAATCTTAGGTAAGCTCCACTTACAAATACATGGGATTACTGGTTAACAGGGATTTAAAGTCATCTGATCTCAGTAATTTAGATTTCCTTACCAGACCCCTGTCTTGGAGTAGGACTGATGGAGTATCTAGTCCTCACTGCCATGCAGACATAGCTGCCTGGCATTTCACAGGTTCAGATATTCCTGTGTAAGACATCTGACTATTGAAAACCGATGGTTGCTGGAGGAAAAACTGAAGAATTCTTGAGTCTTGCCACTCAAGAATTTCAAGTACCAACTTCAACATTTTGATGTTCTGATTTTCTGCTGAGTGCACCTCCCTCAGCCGACTGCCTGTGAGCAAGACAGTTCTGTGTAGCACACTTAACCTGAGAGGGGTAAATCCCTCTGCCAGGAGAACAGCAGCTTTCCAGTGTAAATATACTGCATGCAATGAAAGGACCAGCACAGTACTTCTGCAGCTGGATCCTGAGAACCCCAGAACAAGTGCTTTGAGAGAGTCAATTGTGTCTCTGTCAGTTGACAGAGAGAAACAACATCAGGCTCGGGGCAGCGAGGCTGGGGCGTGCCGCAGCCTTGTTTGGGGATCAGCGTCCCGGTGTGTGCAGGGCTTTTCTCCCAAACACACTTTGTGACATTCAAGCACCTGAAGGTAAGTTACACTGCTGGAAATGGTCATAGAGCATGGCTGAGGTTAAGCAAGCTGGGTCCCTCAAAACCTGATTTTTAAATGCTGTTAGATGCTATTTAAAACTTTTGGAAAACAGTTTTTGTACTGTATTATAATTGCCACCTCTTGAATGGCTTTGTTGAAATTTCACTTTCAATAAATAGGTTATGAAAGGAAGAATGATCATTTTTAATAATTGCTCTTGCGCTTCAGGTGATAGATTAATATATGACAATAGCTTTAAAATATATGTGACTCTTCAGTCACAGAGTAGCCAAATTTACAATATTTAAAAGTGATTTATTTTGTAATAAACCTTCTTAGGCCTTTATGAAAAGATCTTTTATTTTAAGGAAGTGGGGTTTGGTTTAACAGTAATTATTTTGCCAAACATATCAATATGTGCTGTAGTATCTGGTAAGACAAACTGCAGAGTAAGTTCAGCTAATGCCTTTATAATTTCTTATTGAAGGTCTGGTTCCAAAACAGAAGGGCAAAGTGGAGGAAACGTGAAAAAAATGAAATTCTGGGGACTGTTCCAGGAATCTCCTTAACGCACCCACTTGGTCTATTTTTGGATGTTCCACTGAGTCATTCTCCCCTCCTAGATCACACATGGAGGTCAATGCCTCTTTCAACATTGGCTGTGCCGTCCATGTCCCCAGCTTTTAGTCCTTCAACCTTAGGGCCATTTGGCCTCAGCAGTCTTACCTGGACTTCTCTCTTCAGAAATCCTATATTAAATCCACATTTTGGAAGGTATAGAATAATTTTCTTTTATCTAAATTTCAAAACTGTTAAAAATGCTGCTTTTATATTATTTTGCTACTCGCATGTTTTCAATAAACTTACTAAAATGGCTTAGTTCCTGTGTAGGATCACTTGATTAGGAACAGCAAGATTTGGGTTTAAGTCATGCTAATAACATCTTAATGTGTAATTGCTTTTTGAAGACAAATTGTGCATACTTACTGCGATTTTGGTCTCACTGAACTCTAGTCTTCATACAGACTGCTGTGACCTGTGTGGCTGCAGCTCCATCCTTCTCTCTCACTCTCTCTCAAATATAAATAGATTACATATAAAATACACAAATACATGATATATTATATGTAAGTATATACAAATATATTAAAAAATAGAAGATAGCACTTGCTGAAATTAGCGCTTGTATCTTAGTACTACGTTAACAGACAAATGCTTTTCACATGGAATCAATTGATCTGAACAAATTGGCTGCATAAACAGCTATATAAATTGGCCTTTTTATGAGGTGGTTTATTGCTTTCACAGAACAGGCTGATCTACAGCATTTTTTTAGAAAGGGTTTAGCATGAGGGGTTAAGCAAATGGTTGCTGACTTAGATATCTGAATGCCATGTCTGATCATCTCTTGCTCATTTTATTTTAAAGTGTTTTGGTTTTTTATTTGGGGTGGGATTTTCTGCTTTTTTTTTTTTTTTTTTTTAAGGGCAAGACATTATACTCCAAAATAAAACTAAAAGAATGTATAGTTGGAAGAAATTGAAAATTTTGGAACTATTTTTCCTAATACTTTGGTGGGGGGAAGCTGCAACTCAGTAAGTATTTGTTCTCCAAAACAATTCTTAATTTGGGTAATATTGACTTCTTTCAAATACAGGTTTCTCAATGCTTTAAATCCTCTCGTGACAACAGCTTCAGTACTAATGAAAGCTCCTGGACCCCCGTCAGACCCTGTTCTCACTGCCTTCACTGATCCAGCAGCAGTTGAAAGGAAAACGTCAAGCATTGCAGCACTAAGACTCAAAGCGAAAGAACATTCAGCACAAATCCCTCAATTAAACCTCATCTCCAGTCTTACAAACACTAACAAAGAACTTTGTTAGGAGCTCTCCCACAGACTACAGCCACGGAGGGGAAAGTGAATGCCTTCTCCAATAAGTAGCTCTCATTAGAGAGACCCATTTAAAAAAAGAAAACACACACACACACACAGAGCTGTATTTCCTGCAGCTTCAGTAACAGACTGAAAGAAAATAAACCTGCTAAATATTGTTTTCCTTCATTACAACATGAAATCAGGCAGTAAATTGGCTTGTATCATTTCTTGCACTGCAGAAACAGAAGCAGGAACTATCTCATCTGTGTAAATCAGGCTAACACATATCTGAAGCTTTGAAATCACCGAACTCACCAGAAGCTAGTCCAAAGGCTCGAAATTCTTTGTAGGAATAACCACTTTTCTAAGCAATTCTTAACTTCTCAGGAGGAACTCTTACATGCAGTACTTGAGAATCAGTACACAGTTATTAACTTGGAGACCATGCTTCATGTTGAAGTGCAAATGCCAGTGAAATATTGCATTCTAGACAGACTTAGCAGGAACAAGATGGGGACTATTTTCAGTATAGGCTTTTGATTCAGAACTAGGTTTGTGTAAAGAGTAACTTGTTTCAAATTTTTAAGAAGTTTGCTTTATGTTCAAGATGACAATGTCTTAACTAAGAAAGTTTAACCTCTGTACATGAACTGTATCCTGTGAAAGTAGGTTAGCAGTGTGCAGTAAATTGTCTGTAGTTCTCTGTGTATGTATATACTTGTCAATCAGTAGCTTATAGCTGTAAATATGAGGTTGCTGACTACTTTTAGCAAGATTTCTGGCACACCTTACCAGACCAGTAAGTTAACAAATTATTTGTATATTTTGAGACATTTCATGCCTTGAGTAGTTTCAGAATTTAAATGAGCACTCAATGTGAAGTGTTAAATTCTTCCTTGGACCAATGTTGAAATGAGCGAAAACAGAGGCCTTACAGAGCAGGAGTCTACAGTCCATCACAATCCTGGACTCCATGACAGGTCGTTTTAAAGTCTTTGCTGAACTTCCCCATCCAGGACATGGGACTGAGAACAGCTCTCCACGGGTTTGATGCTTTAGTGTAAGGCGAGGATATGTAGTATCCTCCTGGTGCTGTCGTGAAAAGCGAGGACAAGTCATCGTATGCTCCTTTTGCAGCTCACTGGCCTACCTCACAGGGCTGTTGTGAGGACTCATTAAACAAACACGACACTGTGCAAATGGCAGAGTTATAGAAGTGCTAATTTTTGCTTCACAGCAACAAAAGAAATCCCAATAGTTGGCTGCACACGGAGATCATCTTTCCCACACCTGTAGTGGAGGTCCAAGCAAACTCTGTTCCTGTGGTTGATGGGACAGCATGGAACTCCTCCACTGATGCTGCCTGTTTTCTCAAACCTGTCCTCAAACACAATTACACTGAAAAGATTTTGTGTATTTTAGAATTTCTTTCTCAAGACAGCTCTGGGCCTACTCTTAAGACTACACAGTTGAGTTCTCAGCTAGAGTTTGAGGTGCAGAGCTCCAGCTACATCACTGCTGCTTCTGGAAACTGCATCGAGCTTGTACTTAGCTCCAGGACAGAGAAGGAAGTTTGCTGGGTCAAAGACAAATACTCATCACTTTCCACAAGAGTGGAAGTATTTCTGTTTGGGTTCATAGACCTCAGTGGTAGCACAGACAGGAGAAGGTGGTGGTATTTCAGCTGTTAGGAAAAGCCAGCTCCCTACTCAAGTTACAGCAGGGCTGCACTGTGTGTCAAGCAGCAGGAGACTGTGGAAGTGAAGTGAGCAGGACCTCTCACACAAAGTTTGAGTGTGTTTCTTCCACAACAGCTATTTGCTTCCACCAGTCCACTCGCATGGCCCGGGCTGCCAACTGGCAGCACAACACGGTATCCACTCAAGTGTTGAGTTTGTTCCAAATGAACCTTTTAAGTAGGTTAATGGCTTGAAAACTGTCATTACACAACTCCTGTTCTGTACAAGCTTCTGTGGTATCTTTCCTTGCCACAAGTGTCTCTCTCTTGCAATGCAGAGAGGTTCTGCAGGAAAGGAGACTCACTGTTACATTTAAAGTAGCAGAAACTGTCCTGCATTTGCCATAAGTCATTAAGAAAAGAACTCTGCAATAATAATAAAACCTGGTATTTTTGCCAAATTACTTTTGTAGACAAGATCACCAGAAGCAGCATGTGAAAAATAAGAGCTGAAGGCTAATGTAATACATTGCATGAAATAGTAGGTCCTGTGTTATCATCAAATCTTCATCACTGACCAGAGGGCCACAGATATCTCACTCAGGTATGTGGGAATCAAATTCACAAGCTAAATTTCAGCAGTTACATCAGAGATAACATTTATCTATCAACAAAGCTTTTCCAATAGTTATGGTTAGAAACAATTTCAGGGACAGCAATTAAACACAGAGAGGCAAGTAATTCCACTCATGTGCGTGACAGCTCCTGCCAGAGCTGGGAGCTGCTACCTTCACCCAGCACACTGAGCCACTTTCAGCACCAGAGAGGGAACTGCAGGGTTGGACAGCAGGGTTGGTTCCCAAAGCCTTGCTGTTTTGGGTGTTGCTCTGTCCTGATTCTCCTTACAAGAGGGCATGCTTCTCCAAGACATTCTCCTCTCCTCCTGAGATCACAGCCTGCTGGGCACCACTCCCCTGCCAGCTGTGAGCTATTCCCAGTGTCACACAGAGGCCAGGACTGTCCTTTGGTGTACACTTCTGCATGGCTCTGCAGCTTCAAGCTACTGTGCCCAATTTGACACATGGCAGAATAGCAAAGGTAAGTGCATTGCCTGTTTTGTTCCTGGTTTAAGGAGAAGCTGTCATCTCTGTGCCATCTGGGCAGAAGCCACTGTCTGCAATCAGCAGCGGTTCCCAGTCAGTGCAGGTAGAGAACACAGCTTCCTGATGTTTCATCTGGGTTTACTTTGAAATGAAGTTTTTCTTTAAGGTGATTTCATTTTTTCTGCTTTAATGAGTCCTTCCAAGAAATTTCCATTCTTCCATGTGACTTGAAATCCAACTTTGAAAGCTATTGGTATTATGAAAATAAATATGCAGGGCAACACTTGAAATCAGGTTAGGAGCCACAAAGTGCCCATAACCAAAACTCAGAAAGTTTTTTGTGTTAATTATTACTACCTTACAATGAAATATCACACCAAAGGAAGAAAGTTTACTTATTCAATCTGTTTAAATTTTAAATAAAGAGGCTTATTTACCAGCTTTTATGGATATAGTACTGAAATTACATTTTAAAAAATGTTGGGGAGCTTAAAAACCTTCAGCCTAGTTTCATAGCTGCACATGGGGTCAACTATTTGCTATTAATCAAGCAGGGACATTTGCTTTCCTAGTCTTTCTCAGGGCAATGGGGTTTGCAGCCTCCCATATCCTGAAAAAGTCAGCCATTTTAAAGAGTGTGTCTCACACTAAATATTGCTATTACTTCCTGACATTTTATCTTGCCTTGTGCAACAAATTTTTTAGTCCTAATTAGGCAAAGCCTGCACTGACCTGGATTGAGACCGCAGGATATGTCCCTATGCCTCTCTTCTGAATAAAGAAAGGTTGCAGCCTAAATCTTCTCTGGGTGACATCAAGATTGTTTCCTGGCACAGATTTCAACGGAGGCAGGCCTGAAACCCTGGTGGTTTTATTGGGTTTATCTGATTATCCTGAAAGCAAAAATACATGGGAGGATTTCCAAAGCCACAGAGAAATTTGAATACAATCCTACCCCAGCCATCTTCTACAAGTACTGAGGAAAAAACTATTATCTTCAAATTAAACCTCGTGACTTTACCCTGCACATCACAAGTTTTTGAGGTCTTTTGCTGGAAGATCCTGCAAGCATGTTAATATCTCTTCAGAAAACATTGATAAATATTTCTATTGGAGGACTCACATTTGGATAAATTGTCAAATTTTTTCAGTTTCTTCTCTGGTTCAAGTTCAGTTCTGGTGCCATAGGAAGTTGGATAAATGTCCGTATTTCCAGTGACATTATATCATCAGAACCTTGCCTACAAAGAGTGAGCGATTTTGTTGAGGGAAAGAAAAAAGGAGAATAATAGGCCAGGTGTTTGAAGAAAAGACAAAGAAACAAGCACAGTAGGGTGTTCTGACTCACAAATCTGTATTGAGAAAGAAGTATTCATGAAGAAAATTAATTTAAGAAGTATGTAGTTCAGGTTTTGAGCCCATAAGTTCCTTTCAAAAACAGATTAGTGATTAAAAACTTTTTTAGTCTAGCAATCTCTTAAACAATTAGCACAGTAATTGGAAAGGGACTACAAATTCAAATCTAGATGGACATAAAAGACTTTCCCCATAAAGCTTTGCCTTGGTTTTGTGGGTAACTGGCATGCACCTGCCTTTACCATCAGTAGGACTGAAATACTGAAGAAGTGCTCTGAATAGGGATACAAATGCCCCAAACAGTAATGCCATACAAATTACTTAATTCATGTAAAGTAGAAGTAATTGTATTGATTATGAATGTGTGAGTGACTCCTTTATTTCAGGTTATATGAGATGTAAGCCACCAGCTTTCAATGGGGTCCTTGCTGCAAATTTGCCAACTGTAGAGTGGGATGTTACTTTTTTCCTTATTTTGAGCAATAAGTACAATGCACTGCCTTTTGGAAGCAGAGATCTACTGACTTTAAGCTAAACCAGGTAAATAAAGATTTCTGTCCTCCAGCCAGGTAGTAATTTTGCTCTGCTTGTTCGTCCTGCAAAAGATGCCTGAAATCAAAGAAAAAGGAACATAAGGGAGAAACATCCCCAAACTTCAGACATTTTTCCCCAAAGTAGAACCTTTTTTTTCCCTTTTTGATATTATTGTCATAAAACACCATGGATCACCAGATAAAACCTACACTGCCAAAAGAAAAGAAAAAGCAGGGAGGGAGGGAGAGATTTTGCACAGTGTGTCCCTAGCAAGACAATTACCTAACAGCAAATGTCTGACTTATGGCTTCCCAGGAAGCTGTATGAAGAGCACATGTGGGAAGAAGCCTGTGATAATACATACACACCTGTACTCCACGTACTTCAGCTGCATTGCCACCCAAAAGACATAAAAGGCAGTTAAGGACAGGGCACGTCTGTAGACCTTATAGTCAAGCAGTTCTACATGTGGACTCTAAAGAAATTGAGCCAGTGGGTTGTGTCACAGTCTGCCCTGATTTTGGATATCCCTCCTGCCCCGTCCAGGCCTGAGAAAAGGGCTGTCCTTGCTGCAGGTGGAGAAGCCACAGCACAAGGCAGCTCAGGCATGACTTCACAGCAGCTGCTTGTCTTCTCCTCAGCCTCTGGTCACATTGCCCTTACCAATTAACTACTGAGTTTACCAAAAAATGGGAGGAAAACCTGGAAAGAACATCATCTTCTCTATTAACTTCATTTGTTGGCTGCAGCAGTGTTTCCTATATTTCAGCTGAAAAATTGCTCTGTGCTGGCTAGTGAGAAGCCACTGGAAGACTGGGATGAGCTTGCAAAGTCACATTGGTTGAGTAACAAAACTTTTACATTAAAAATATAACTGAATGAAGGATTGTCGGTTTGGTTTGGTTGGGCTGTTGGTTGGGTTTCTTTATTTTATAAAAACTACCTTATCAGAAATGACCTGCAGAAAAACTAGAACAAAATATCTGATGTTACAGATAAAAACTTCAGCCTTTGGTGTGAGCAGCATAGTGACATTATTGTGAAGTAAAGCAGAAGCAGACAAGACAGCTTGAATTACAGTTTCATCTGGTTCAAAAGGGTTGCTAGTGAAATGTATTTAAGGGATCTGCTAAAGAAAAGAATACATTGCATTTTGTAAGTACCCAGCCACAGCTAGAGATTTTGACAAAAGTTGACTTTCACACACAATTAAACACAATAATTTCAGTTTTCTAGTTTCATAGAAGCTGATCCACAGACTGCCCTATCTCCAGGGTTATTTTGTACTGATAAAAAATCACGGGATTAATGTTTGTGAAAGAAGACAAGAAAGGACAGCATTATTATAGCCTTATTTTCTATATATCCCGAAGTGAATATAGGAAGAGAAGTGAAGCAGGCTGAAATGTTAATGTATGAGAAGAGCCTGAAGACACTCTCATGAGTAAGTTATCAGAACATCTCAGTCTTACCTCTGTGCTCTCTCAAACTGAACTAGTACAGAAGTTGCTGACAGTAGCAACAAAGTTTTCAGGTGATGTTTGCCACTGTGTATATTCAGCTTCTTTGTACAGAGCTGAGCAAAGAGAAAGCAAAGCAGTGAGGGGGCTATGTTTGGAGAACACAGGAGCAAATGGGACAGATTCTTACTTGCTTCCCAGCTCAACAGCAGGGCTTCTGCTTTGGGACTGTGGTGAGCTCTGAGCTGAGCCCTGGCTGTAAAACAAATAACCTTCCCCAAGCAGGGTGGATGGCAAGTACTAAGGACTGCCAAGACACAGCCTTGAAGACAAAAAAAAAAAAAAAAGCAGCACCAAGCATTACAAGAGCATTCACAATATTGTCAGTTTAAAAAGAACCCCATCTGCATTTCAATTTCTCATCCTGAGTCTAAGAGAAGGCAGCAGAGAACCTCATTTATTATTTCTAGCACAGTCATGGACATTACTATTGACTCTTACAGAATTCTACCTTATGAAGGTGCCATTTCAAAGTAACTATTCTTAAGACAAAAATGCATGGCTATGCTGCAATCAAATATTTGAATTTATCCACAGCCTGAACACTGAAGTGTTCAGCAATTTTGCTTGTGGAAGAGCACTTTGGTCAGAGAAATAAAAAGCAGGGAAGGCCATTCAGAAACCCCAGTCTGTTTCTTAGACATGCATATCTAGGGAAAACATACCTGACAGTGAAAGAAATTTTGATTATTGTAGCAAATCTAAAAGCACCTTCAAAATCCCCACTGTTACTACTTAAAAACGAGTTATTCACATCCTGCTTTTGACTAGGTGGTCTCTGCTCACTGTTATATCTTCCTGGCATCCACACTAGTGTTTCTTACACAATCTTCCTATACATTAGGAATGACTTAAAAGAAAGATCTACTTCTAGACTGAAAAACAAATAAACAGGTAGAACAAGAAAACACCTAGCTCCATGCATACAGGGCAACAAAGGCCTCAGCAGCCTGTGGAATGAGAGCCATATATCATCTGAATTAGAGCTAAACCAGCTCAATGAGAAGATCTAAGCATGCTGAACTGAGACTTTCTGGTCCTACTGATGTATACTGTGAACAGCACAGGGTTTAGAGATGTTAAAAATTACTGTCATACTTTTAGTAGCCAGAAAGTTGGGGTTTTAAGTGGCATTTTCCCCAAAATTTAGAAATTACTTTTTGTTGTAAATATCTTTTTCCCTTGGAACTGGCCTTGTGCCAGGAAGCTAAACCATACTAGACACCCCAGAATACTACCCTTTACTTTCAGAGTTTGCCAGTGTTATTTTGAGGGTCTGGTTTTTTTAGGTTTGTTTAAGTCCATTATTAATCAGTTAATATGCCTTGCAAAACACACTTTTTAAAAAGTTATTTTGTTATTTTCATAAACACAACTCAACTGAAATCATGGCTGCATAACAATAAAACAAACCTACAAAATTACAGTCTTAGATAATTCCTGCATTATCTACAGGGGAGAATGATGGGGGTTGTAATGTCAGAATATTGTTGTTTGTCTCCCTTTAAAATTTAGAAGGTGTTACATACAGACTTTGCAGTTTGGTAGCTATACAGCAAAACAGACAGAAAATACTCTGTTCCGTGCTACTATTTCAATATGGAAAGGTCTCATACACAATGCAACAGATTCACAGCAGGTCTTTAGAAAATACTGTACCTTTAGTACCTTTGAGTAAACAGGCGACTTTAGAAGGAGAGAAATGAATACAACAAGCAATCCAAACAAATTTTAAAATAATTTCACGAATGGTTTCCCTTTCAGAAGGATAAAAAACTCTGTCTACTCTCTAAAACACTCAACTGATAGCTTACTTATTAGACAAAAATTAGTGTCCATTCAGCCATGAAAAAGATAAACCATTATATGCTATAAGGGAGATCAAACTGACATCAGCTACTGTACATCTTGACACTTACTACATAATCAAAGTAAACTTTGCTATATGTGTCTGATCTAATGTACCTGTCAGTTATCACTGTCTCTGCTCAGATGAGTTCGTGTGTCACCTATATATGTGGGACAAAACAAATAAATAAATTGCAGTGTTATCTCTTCAAGCTGCTCTCACAGTAAGGGGAAAGTACTTAGTATTCCGTAATGGAGTTAGGAGTAATTTACTGAGAGATAATTTCTTTTGGACCTAAAATCTCCTACCTCCTGTAGAGCAGACAAATAGAACTATCTTACAGGAAATGGGGCATGATAATACTGCTCTTTAAATAGAACTAACAAAATGGAAATACAATAGGCATTACAAAATATATAGCTAACAGTTACCAAAACCTTTGATGTTTTTATAGCTATTTACTACAAGAGATTGTATTAGCTGCTCCAGCCCATTTTAATATAAGGAAAGTTTACCATGTGTTTTTTAAAACACTTTTAAAAAAAGCTAGACCTATAAAGTAGTACTCTCAGGTGTTTGGGGAAACTAAGCATAAGGAGGGAAAGCCACTTGGTTGATGAAACAACAAAGATTTGGCAATCAGCTCCTACAGTGGATAAGAAAATTCTTAGGGAATGAGGGCCTTATAGGCCTCTGATCACTTCTGTTCCTTTCTGTCACTTCTGCTCACCAAGAAGAACTCTGGGAAACATTTCCTAACAGGATAGTAGAAAACAAGTTACATACCCTAGAAAACAACTTGTTCTGTTGGTTTAACACAGCCTGGCTTTTTGGTGGGGGCAGGAGAAGCCACAGAGGCGGCTCCTGAGAGAAGCTGCTCAAAGCTTCTACTATGTCTGGCAGAGCCCTGACGGCTCTGAAGATGAACATGCTGCTGGCCCAATTAGAGAAGCTGGTCACACCTCTGTGATGACAAATTTAAGAGAGGAAAAAAACCACGTGCTGCTCTGCACCATCCCAAGGCCATCCCACAGCATGGTGAGAAACTCCCCCAAAACAGAGCCCAAACAAAATCAACCTTTCAGTGCTGCAAAACCCTATTAGAACTTTTTAATTGATAGAACCTGAGAACAAAAGAACCGATGGACAACAATTTTCTCCTGAGTCAGAGAAAAGGAAAAGGTGAGGACACCAACATGATGACACTAAGGTTGGTGAAAGGAAGGAGGGGGAAGAGGTGCTCCAAACATTGGAGCTGAGATTCTTCTGCAAGCTGTGGTGAGGACTATAATACAACAAACTCTGTCCCTGTAATTTATGAAGTTTATGGGGGGATGCAGAGAGCCACTCGCAGCCTGTGATAAAAGCTGCTCACACTGGAGTGGGTGGATGCTGAAAAGCTGTAATCTAGTGGGAAACTCAAACAGAGAGAGAAGACCCCTGCTTCCAGAGATAGAGAGCTCCTGAGTCCAAACTAGAGCAGCTTATCCTTGAAAGACTACACCCCATGAACTCAAATGGCCCACACCATGGCAGTTTTGGGAGGACCGTTTGCCTGTGGGAGGGACTCATGTTACAGCAGGTCAGGCAGAACTGCTATTCATAAAAATTAGAACCATGCTGGAAAAGTTCACAGAGAACTGTCTCCCATGGGGAGGACCCCATGGCATAGCAAAAGAGACTCCTCTCCCTAAGTGAACTGAAGAAAGATTTTGAGTGAAAAACTGACCAAAACTCTCACACTCCAAACCAAAACTCCCTGTGCTGTCGGTGGGAAGGAAGAAGGGTCTGGAGGGGGAAAAAAAGGTGTTCTAAAGGTTTATTTTAGTTCTCATTATTCTCTTTTAATTCTGTTAATAAATTTTTTTCTTTATACCTTTTAAGTTTAAACCTGTTTTGCTTTTAGTGTTTTCTCCTAATCGTTAACTCATGAGCCCTTCAGTTCTTCTTTCCCCCTCCTCTGCTCAACTATAGCAGAGGAGAATGACTGAATGGGTTTTTCGTGGGTGCCTGGCTTTTAGCAAGGGTCAAACCATGGCAGCTGTAACCAAATATGGAAATATGGTCACCTCGTGTTTTGGGTCCACATTGGTCAAGGGAACACGTGAACACTGCACGATCAGAAAGCTGACTGGTTAGAAGTACACATCAACAGCAAGCCCTGCAGTGGCAGGCAGTTGTGGTATTCACATGCCCTCTGAACAGAGAGAGACTTAGCTTTCTCAGGATTTCTCCTGAGAGAACCTGTGAGAGAAGCAGAGAAAAGAGAATCAAAACAATGCTTATCTCATTTGCTGCTCCTGTGTTTGTGCCCATGTGGAATGTGGTATGGAGATTGTTTACCCAAGGTGATTGCTTGATTGGATGATGTTGATGGTGTTTTGGATTCATTGACCAGTTGGATCCACGTGTGACTCTCAGAACTGAATCACTGGTTTTCTAGTTAGTTAGTGATAGTTCTTGTTAGTGTAATATAGTGTAATATAGTTATAGTATAATTTAGTATAATAAAGTAATTAATTAAACTTCTGAAATCATTGGAGTCAGAGCATCATTCTTCCCACCAGTCGGGCACATCATTTTACAATAGGCAGCCAGTGCACAGTGTTATCTTGTCACAAGATTGTAAATAGATAAGAACTTAGCATCTGAATACAGCGTCAAATGCCCTGGATTTTTGCAATAAATTATTCTCTTTGGAACAAGAACCAAGAGGGTCCGTGTCTCATTGCTACAAGCTCCAACAGTGGTGAATATGGTCTATAGTTATTACAGCCCTGATGGTTTAATCATCCAGAACTAACTTTCCTATACCTGAACAGAGATGCAGCAGGGTGAAGATGCTGGGACACTCACCTGTGATTTGAAAGACTAATTCTACTTCTGACTCTGCCCCTGCACCTCCACATGTCTTAGGCAAGACACTTCTCCATTTGCCACACTCTGCCTTGTCTGCAAAGCACAATGTCCTCAGGGAGTGGAGCACCACTCACCTTGCTGCTCTGCACAGCACAAAGAAGTGCCAAACACAACTCTCCAGCACAGCCCCAAAGGGAGTAAGCAAGGTCTTACTGGACAAATAAATTTGTCGAGTTGTTTTTCAGGGTTATTTTACCTTTTTTTCTGCTTTATAGACATACATTCCTTTCATTGTATTCCCTCTTAATTGCATATCTTTACCAAAATCATCTTGGTTCTGGCCTCTCTTGGCTTTTCTCTTTTGCCTTGGGCCTGGTGATACCTCTCTAAAATGAAAAGATAAATTATCCAGGAATAAAATTGTTCCTGTAACAGAAAGTGAAATGACAGCAGCTACCCAGACCCAGCTTTGCTCTGCATCTGAGGGTCAAGTTGAATCTCCAGCCACCAAGAATGCTGCTTTACAACAAATTTTTCAGGGCATTCTGTGCTGAGCTTTTTTCCAGAGCATCTCTTTTGTTCATTTGGCTGGTGTCACTTCCCTCTCAGGGAACTTTTTCAGTACAACAAAATATTTATCAATGCTGAATGCTCTGTGAAGTAGAAGTGGGAAGATTGTCTTCAGTGGAAGATATTTAAAATATTTCACTTTCCAAGTAGGTCTGTGAATACAGGGAAGAAATGCATAACTTAAACAAAAGGAGTTACTGACCCAGAAGTGATTAGCATTAGTGTAAAGCTTTCAGACCCTTTTTCATCTTATTGATTCTAAGCAGAATAAATCCGTAAATGATAATAGGGCTCAATTTAAATTACCTACAGCAAGTGCTGCTTTTCAGCTCTCATCAGACAATCATGCTGTTCAATCAGCTCCATTCTGTATGTACAAAGCAAATTAATGTGTATAAAACAGTCGTAACTCAGGCCAGTTTTCAACAAAAGAATCTTTTATGTAGCACACAACTGCCTTTTATCGACATGCTTTTAATTGAACTTCTAATGCTATATCCATATTCCACCTAATTATAGCAGAAAATTCGTATATATTTTAAAATACTGACCATACCTTTTCCTTTGTAAAGTTCCCAGAAACTTTACCAAGGCAGGTTATTATATTCTCATTTATGGTCAGATTTGTTTAGAAACACTGAAAGGGCGCACGAAGGCAATTCTGAGCCTATGGTAGCCAAGCAATGTCTCAAGGACAATTACACGGGTGCACTGAATCAGCATGGGCAGGTCCTCACTCCTTGAATCCAGCTTGTAAATGTGCCTCCAAAAACCAGGGAGAGAGCAGTGCACAGGAGGCATTGATAGAGAAGCCTCCAGTCTGCAAGAATTCTTTCTTAAGCAATTTGTTTCTGTTTCAAAAGGTATCTTTTGTGTGTCTCACTTTCTTTACTTGTGTTGCTGAGTTTACCAGGGAACAGGCAGACAGGATACCACTTCTTTAAAGGAAGAATTCCTGGGACAACAGAAGCAGCAATGGAAAGAAACAGAGAATTAAAGGTGGACTCTGAAAAATACTTCTGGGTCAATCCAAGATATTTGGCCTGTGGAATTATCTTTGAGAGGGCAGCAGTGCCAGTGGTGGGGGAGATTCCTTGCACTTCTCTCTGCCATTTCAAGCAGGATGGCTTAGACAGAGCTAGTGAGGGATTCTAGGAGGACAGAGCACAGGCCTTTTATTTCCATTTTAACATCACCTAGTCCAGACTTTGCTCTGGGTAGGAAAAATCCTGTTGTCAACTTCCACAGCCTTTGCAATAAAGCCTCAAGCTAAGACAACAGCACATAGTATTCTTTAAGAACCATGCATGCCATACCATGGTAACCAGCAGCAAAGACCAAATAAACCCAAGGCTAAAATCAACTAAACTGTTGACATTGATTTTAACATGGGTAGAACTCCACCTCAAGGATGTACATTGCAATTACTCAATTTTATTGCCAAGCTCTTCTGACAGGTCTGATCCATGCTGACACTACATATGGGACTCCCATTTAATATTTTGCTTTAAACATTTTTCTATTAATCTGTCATCTCAAACAGAGATTAAGGTGGAGGACATGAGTGCAGCCACCCTTAGGTGCACACAGATGCAGCAAGTAGCTAGGCACACCACACAGAAAGGCAAGTTCTTCAGAAGAACACAAATACTCCTCCTAATCAACATGTACAAAAGAAACCTGTAGTGTAAATTATTCAGCTACACTTCCCACCACACAAACACACTTGCCTGGCATTCAGATGAGCAGGTGGAGCACGGCAGCCAGTGCTCCCACTCAGGGCAGCAGCTCTCCACAGGAGTGACCTTCTCTTCCTCTTTCTTCACTTCTCCTTTCTTGAGGAGTTTGTTAGGCACTGCAATTAAAAGTCTGTGAGCACTTGTGGAGTTAAAGTAAATAGGTGTTTAATCTCTCTGGGGAAATATTTAAGAAGTGTACCCAGATGTATTTACTGAAGATTTCACTAATTCAAATAAATCAAGTTAAAATTACAGACTAGACAGGCTATTGTCAGTTTTCTGAAAACCTTTCCATTCAAAAAAGCAAATGGAAATGGTAAGTTCATTTGTCCTTAGCTTTTTGACTGGGAGCAGAGCTGACATTGATGTGGTGAAAGACATTAGTATTTAACTGCTTGAAGAAATTCACATTACCACAGTGTCCTTTTAAATTGCTGTACTTATGTTCGCCACATAAGTTGCTATTAGCAACTCTAAAAAACAAAACAAAAAAAAAACACTCTTATATTACAGTCTTGAACATATCAAAGGTTTATTGTACTATATTCTTTGGACCTTTTTCACTCAATATTTGAAATAGACTTAAAATGCTATCCCTGGAAAAGAACTATTTCTTTTAAAGTGTATATATCACTCACTGTAAAAACAGATTTTATAAACTAATGTAGCTGACAAGTAATCTCCAAGTTTTATGTCATAAAGTAAAACAAGTCCTTGTGAGAACATTGACTTGCCCCTTAAACTTGATTTTCCAGCTTTTAAACTAAATAAAAGCATATTGGTAAAATCCTTATATTGTAGAGATTTTGATTTTCTGCATGTGATAATTCCTGTTTGCCCGCCAACATTTTTTTTATTTGCATATCGCTTTTTCAAATGTATAGTACCATAATGTTCCATTAGGCTCCATTATCAATAATATTCTTTATGGTATTTTAGTCAGGGGGACACAGCTCATTAACTAACCAGGGGGAAGGAACAAGACAAGACTGACAAGAAGAGGAACCTCAGTGGCAGAAAATTGCTCACATCACATGCATCCAGCAAGTGAGTTTATCAGTTTAGAAGATACACTTTCCCCATCAGTGCCAAAACACTTCACCAAAGAAATGTAATTAAATATGTCTTCAGGAATGGGCTAAAATACTGCTGAAGTGGGGCTTTCAGGTCTCACTTTAAAGTGACATTTTAAATTCTATTCTGTGGAATTAAAGAGGGACCAAAACTCCTTTTTTTTTTACACAACCACTCTTACCTAGACCACCTCCAAAAATACTTTTTAAAAAATTATAGCTGGGCTCAGATTCCTCTCAATTCTTACTTTTTTCTGGCAGTACGGCTCAAGTTAATTTTTGGTGTCTCAGCAGAAGAGATCCTAAATTTCCATGCTTTTCTAGTTGCAAAAAATGCTGCTTTCCTCTGGAACAGAGGATCTAGATTTAGTTCAGTCACTACATTAATTTTTCTAATGCATTCCAGGTCTCTGGAGACAGGTGGTTCAGGATGGAGAGAGATAAATATAGTTGTTTCTCCATGGAGCATTCTGTTGCCTCAGGTTTCCAAATCCAAATTAAGTAGTTAATGATTTATGTATACACTGAGCATTAACATCTTTGTGCCACGTTAGTCATCAGATCACAAGTGGTTCTAAAGAGGCTTTAGTCAAACAAATGAATATTGGGTTGAATGATTCAGATCACTTCATGCAAACAGTTCCAGCATGTTCACATCGATCATCGCTAAACAGCACAGAGGCAGCAGGCTCAGTTGTAAAGGTGAGGGGAAAAGCCAACACTATCATGGGAGCAGCAACAAGCCCCTGGCTCCTCTTTAAATTCAGATTTTATCACATAGATATGCCCTTCTCCAGATGTATTTTGCAAGCTTGCAAGCATTCACTGTCGGTAGTGTTTTTATTAAAGCTTCACCGATGCCATTATGAAATTGCAGGACTGTGTCTCTTCCTTTAAACATAACTTTCAGCTTCCATGGTCACAAGAAACCCTGAAGCTGTAAATGCATAACCAGAGACCAGCTATATATATGCATACATGCAAGTATTAATGATATTTTTTAGCCTAATTCCTAGTACAGAGATTTAACTTGGCCTTTTTAGACCCTGATTAGGCAATACAGGGCAGGTGTGAATTCTTCATTCTCACCAAAGCTTCTTGTTGTACATTTTGCTCTTTAAACCAAAGTTTCCTCTGAGGGTGTTGGGTTGGCTTTTCTCCTTCTCAGTTTTGATACTCACAGTGAATCATTTTATCACCTTTGCATTGTCTTCACTGACAAGACCAACCCTCAGGAATCTCTGACTCAGGAAACCAGGGTGGAGGAATGTTGAAAGGAAGACTTTCCCTTAGTCAAGAAAGACTGGGTTAGAGAACACCTATGCAAACTTGACATCCACAAGTCCATGGGCCCTGACATTTCCAGTAATGAGCAGGGTTTACTCTGCAACAAGGAAAGTAAAATTGTCTCAAAAATTTGAGTTAACTTGCAGGCATGCCCTTAAAAAGAAAAATTCAGAGACAACTTGAATAATACCAGTTTTCAAGGTTAAATTAGTTTTGTTCTACAAATTAAAGATAATTACTGCAAATGGTTTGGCCTGACCAAGTAGAATAATTACATTTCAAGGAAAGGAGCAGTTGTAAAATTTGTTTGTTTGTTTATACTCTGCTTTAACGTGACATCAGAAGTCCTTTAACAAAAGTACTCCTCAGCTGTATTCCCAGACCCACATTGACAACAAGGTAATTCTCTGAATGTAGAGAAGATAAATTGTGCTAATGCCCCTAAGCAAACACGACATTTTTGTTGCACTGTGATCATAGATGAGTCACCAAGTAAAATGATTAATCACAAATCCATGTTACTAGGCTCATTTAGAGATGATTCTCCCTTCACAAAGCAGGTAGAAGCTCTAAATTTATAGGCTAATGCGTTTATTCTAGCTGTAGCAGTCTCATTATTGGTCTTAAGCATCAGAGTCTGCAGGAAATTTGTGTGCAATTAAGCTAAAGTGATGACCTCCTTATACACATTTTGGCACTTTTTTATCTGACAGTCTGTTGTGCAAATATATAAATGAATTGAAGCATTACATAGAAATTACAGCTAATGCAATACTAAGAAAAATAGACATATCCCCAAACTTTAATACATATGCCAGTAAGGTATCTCGACCATAAATTATACTCATTTTATCAGTCCACAAATGGGTTTGTGCTAAGATTTCAGACTGCTTCATTTTTGCTTGGCTAACATTTGTAACTTCTACAAACAGTTTTATGACCTAAATTGTTTCAGGAGGAAGTGCATGCATTTGTGAAGGAACATGTTTATAAGTCAAACACACATTGTGAATACTTTCTATTTGGTAAATAAACTCACTTTATTTAAAAATTAAGCAGAAAAAAAAATTCTTTCCAACTTCATAAAGGCTTGCTAGCACTATGGTGCTTTTTCCCTCACCTTGAATTTAATAAAATTAAATACTCACATAAACTCAGGGTTTTTTTTATCTGCCTACCGAATTAGTCAGTACAAATTGCCACTGAAGCGATCATTTCCATCTACCAAGAGCAAAAGGTTAAACCAGTCCCAGACATGATGGGCCCTGGTCCTCTGTACTACCCTAGAGGGAGACTATTCCAAGCAGAGCTGGCTGAATATCAAACATGTTTTAAAGAACATGAAATAAATACATGATAATTTGATGAACTTTTATGTTCAATTATACTTGCAGCAGGGAGTAATTAGTTGAATATAGTAAAAATACTTCTGAGCATGTGGTGAAAGTCACTTAGCACCATAATCACAAGTTTTTAGACCCTCCTAACACCCAGTGTTCCTGCTTTGTTCAGCAGTAACAAAGAGATGGGATACAGAGATGGTCTGTGTTCCAGAAGAGCAGAGAGGAGTTGCCAAGTAGAACCACCCATGAGCTGTGAGATCCTAAGCAAAAGGAATTTACAGTAACTGCTAAGCAGCTGACATTGCTCTTGCCAGAAAGTACCAGCCAGGGAGTAAACACACCACTGTGTGTTCAAGAACAAGATCAAGAATAAAATCTCAGGACATGCACAAACCTGCCCTGCATGAGGAGCATTTATTGCTCAAAGCATAAGCCCATCATCACAGTTCTTGTATACTTCCAGTGCTCCTCAAGATCACAACTGCTGCACTGCATCTTTAAATACGTCTGCAACGAGGAGGCATGAAACCTACAAAATGATCTAAACTATGTTTAGATGCTGTCCATACCTGAAAATTGACCAGCTATTAAAGTGAACTAATTTCAGCTCTTCCTTGGCTCCTACTAGGCACAATGGAAAGTAAAACAAAACCCTGTAGCTAATTATTTATTTCTACACTGAACAAAGAAAGCAAGGACTAAATCAACTTTTAAACTACTAAGAAAGGAAACAAATACCATGAAATGAGAATTACCTAAATAAGAAGGATGGTCTATAATGAATTATGTTTTCAGCAACTCTTGCAATGAACTGCCATGTTGTACTCACAGCTTACTGTTCTCAGGAGGTATAGACAGGAACTAGGTGTCAAGAAAAACAAGCTATGTAGATATAAACAGCTATCTGCCACATTTTAAATCTCTTTACTCTGTGATTACGATTTAAAACTTTATTCCCTCCTTTCAAGATTATTTGGGCATACATCCTCCCTAGGGGAAATATCCTACAGTTGAAGACTTTAGAATCTGCTACTGTTTTTATGACAGCTAATGACATCAGAGAATGGCTGTGCAATCACACAGAAGTGCTCAAAGCCTTTCTAGTTATGCACAGAACTATTAAAAGCTTGACTTCCAAGAATGAACCCAAGATACCAGGGGGAACTCCTCACATGTTCTCTGCAGTTATATGTGTTAGTAAGCTTTTTGAAAGGTAGCAATAACTGTCAGATGAGCAAAGAGAGAAAAAGAAACACTACAGAACAGCTTCCTTTGAAGCAGTACTTTCCTTTGCTCCAAAGGAAGCCCAATTCAGAGGTTATTATTTAAAAAAAAAAATAAAGCTAGTCAAGGTACATCTTTTCTGCACTGCCTCCCAGGGGCAGACAGCTATGTACGTTATGAGACTCAGCACATTACAAGCTGGCTGCTTGTTTTCTATCATCACCTCATATTTTCAACTGCAAAATTCTCAGACCCCAGTGAGGAAGTCTGAACTCAAAACAGAAATGAGGGAATTCAAACAGCAAAACAGTGCATACATAACACTAAACAGGAGTGCACTTCCATCTTTCAGTTGCAATAAGCAGGATCAGACAAAAATTTGCAATCATGAATAGAAAAAGCTAACTTTTCCCTTGGTCACTGGAAATGTTATTATTGTAAAACTGACCCTTAGCAGACAGATCCCTACTTCAAAAACAGCATAAGAGGAGAAGCTAATCCCCCTAACATCTTTTACCAGGACGTAACAGAATAAAGAAAAGCATTTGTAGCAAAGCAACGCTGGCAGCTGCAGTTTAAAACCCAGTAAATGACCACGGTGCTCCCCCTGGTGACAACAGACGGGCCGAGGTACCTGCCGTGAGAATCAGCACCGTGCTGCCGCGCTCCAGCATCAGCCACTGCAATAAATCCTCCTCCTTCGAGAAACTTAGTGGCAATAGTGCAGTTGTTTCCCCTGAAGAAGACTCAGAAAGACTAATGCCACGATGAATTACCATGCTTTAGCTTCAGGAATGTGTTCTACATTATCAGAAATAAGTTCTTACACCAGTGATGCTGCCAGGTGTAAGTCACTGTGCCATGGAGGAAAAGCATGAAATGAGATTTCAGAACAGAAATGTGGATTTGGATTTACATTTTTATTTGATTTCAACACTAGAGAAACAATTTGCAATGGATTAATGTTCCAGAAGGAGGTGAAAAAAGGTTTTCTACCCAGTAGGACATGGGATCTTTAGGAACATATACAAAGGATCTCAGGAAACCAAACTGTAACTACTTTTGTACTGGAAAATATTTGGGTGAAGTGTACAGTTCAGGCCAGTATAGTAGAAGTGGGTTGAGGACACTAGCCCATAGCCAATGACACCTTTCCCTGTCAATTAAGTAAAGTAAGCTTATCAACTGGTTTTGCTTCATTCAGCTTGTGCCTGAATAGAGGTCAGCCATCAAATCAGACTTTCTCTATGCAGTGAAACTGGCTACACTTGAGAGAGAAATGAAGAAATGCTTAAGGATAGCTAATAAGAGATTCATAGCATCATTGGTTGTGCCCATGTAACCCTGGTGACAGGCAGCTGCTTGCCAGCAGATCAGACCCACCTGTGCAACTGGTACCCTGATAATGAACTGCTGCAACAGGACAGACTGGGAAGGTTCTGGGAGTCAGAGAGGGTAAGCATCAGCTTCCCTGGAGCTCCTGGGTGCTATGGAAGGAGACATCAGCCCTCACAACAAGTCAACATCCCAGTGGGTCAGGGTCCTTGGAAACATTTCAATTTGGTTTTTGTTGCAAAACATTCCACACTGTCACCCACCTTTGGGTGAAAACAGAAAAAGCACACAAGCAGGCTGCTCAGGTGAAGGCATAGCACCACAAGAGCAAGAGCTTCCACACTTCTGTTCACAACAGTTAAAGATCTCTCACAGTTTGACAAGACTTGCTGTGATAGGCAGCATTTTTCACCCTGTCCTTCTCCATCCCTTGACATCTACAGAAATTGGGATAGCAACACTTGGTCAGTTTTAACTTCTGTCAGTGTTTGATGAGCCATAGCCAAGACAAAGAAGGCAGTTTTAGATCCCTGAGATGCTGCAGGGAACTTTCTGCATGCTGAGGAATACATGCCCATGCCAGCTATCCTCTTCTCAGGTTTTCAGGATTTTTTTACTGGATTCCAAAGGGAAAAAGGAGGTTTTGCAATATTACACTTCAAACTTCAGTATTGCAGAAGGCAAATTTTGTTCAGGGACACACCTTCTACAAGCTGGCAAATGTCCTCACTCTTGCCTATTCACAGACTGCCATGTCTTTGCTGGTGCTGAGCATATATATATAAAAATACCTCTGGCACAGGAATCAAAACAAAGGACAGCAAGTACGTGACCTTGGGTTATACAATTCACAGCAATTAATTGCTTCCCTATGAAACAATTCTTGTCAGATTTTGCAGTTAACAAACCCCTTTAGCTAAGAGGGAACAAGTTTGCTTTTTGCCATCAAGAACAGTTAAGATGTGCCATTTTATTTGTATTTTCTGCCTGAAGAGTGACTTCACAGGTCCTGTACATGAATTCCCCTGTTCTGAAGAAGACACCACATCATTTCATAAGAATATCTTTGCTATATCATTAATTTTAATTCCAACCTGTATTTAATATGCACATAACTATTTTCAAATACAATGAAAACTTCATTTCAACAGTATCAGCTTTCAGTAAATCCTTCACAACTTCAGAAAAATCTCTATAAACATTGTGTAAAGTAGATACAGAATGTACAGAGAATGGTTTTCTATACAAAAGTGCATTTTAGCAATACAATTAGCAGAGAACCTGGGAAAAAAAAAAAACCTCAATTTAAGCAATACCATATACTCTAATCTATACCCTCACCTCTCCCCCTCACAAAAAGAAAAAAAAAATCAACCTCCCACCTTCCCCTTGCTTTGGTTATTACCTATATTCAAGGCTTCCATATTACAATTTTTTTTTTTTTTTTACACTGGAGAATTTATTTGTAATTTGGAAATGTTTTAAAGTTAGCCAGATGAGAGAGAATGCTAATATGATTAATCAGCGTTAACGGTCAAAACAGAAAAACTTTGAATATTCCATAGATTTGCTCTTGATAGATTAAGAAACTAATCTTTGCAATCCTTAAATGGACAACTGTTGACTTTTCTGTGCCCAAGAATTGCAAGATTAGTAAGCTTAAGAAAATTAAACCAACAAATCTAACAACATCTGCCAGAAAGATCTGGCTTATATGAATGAACTTTAAAAGCTCCCAAAACAGTCAGGTTTATTAATATTTATAGACCAATACATCAACTGATTTCAAAGTTGAAAGAATGTAAGGAGAAAAGAAATGGCTTCAGGCCATTCAGCATAGATGAACAGCAAATATTACCATTTTTATCCTTCTGTATTGTGTATGATGTAAATGCATGTAAGTAAGTTCAAGCAGGTTGGCTGGTTTGCTTTCTCCCCAGAGAATGATCTTCACAGGTTTCAAACCACAATACGAGAACTAAAATTTGAGCCCAGGAAAGTCTTGCAAAGACTTTTCCTGCTCTTTAAAGTAAGCACCCCATACTGAGCACATTGTAACCATCTTTTTATCAGCTTCCCAGATTAAAAAAATAGGTATTTGAAGAAAAGATGACATTAGATACACAGAAATCAGCCAAGTTTCTCAGGCAGCTTTCTTCCTCATATTTAAAATCATATTAGAAAATAATGTTCTCTCTTGTTTACAGTCCTATTGCAATCAGACTTTCAGTGCTCCTTCTAAGCCTTTTAAGCAAAAAAGTTACCATGGAAGCAAACTGTTACCATTACAGAGTGCAAATTGTTTATATCCACATTGCAGTGGGGACAAAGTTCCTACAGACACAGTTTCAGTACCATGAAGCCACCTAACTACGAGCTTTTTCCTGTGTGTCTTTGTGTTGTTTTTAAGCTTGACATTCTTGCTCTATTAATAAAAAGCAGGGTTTTGATTTATTTTTTTAAGAAAAAACCACAATAACGCTGCATTAGTTTAGCCATCTGTTACTCTTCTTCATCAGAACCCAGAAAGTACACCTGTAGCCACAAAGGCCAAAACTTAAAATCAGTAAGACCAGATTTCACTGACATGCCAACTGTTTGACTACTACCACAGGTATTTCACAGAAATTAATAGATTCAGATTGGAGAAGTCCTTTTAGGATCATCAACTCCAACCCTAAATCTAACACTGCCAAGCCCACCACTAAACCATGTCTAAGTGCCACATTTACATGCCTTTTAAAACCACCATGGATGGGGTCTTCCTGAGTAAACACTGAGCATGCTGCAGGGAAAAACATGAATCTGACAGGAAACCTCCCCCCACCACAAAATGAGTGTGTCACTGGAACTACAGAGGATGAGAAAGCAAAAGGAAAAAAAACCCAAATGTGTAGAAGTATGTGAGAACTCCTGAATCCCACAGTCACTTCAGGCCTGATTCTCTGAGATCAGGGAAAGACAACATTATATCTCTGAGTACTTGCAAAGAACATTCAAGGTAAGCAAGATGTTATTCTGCATTCTTACCAGAACATTCAGAGTTTTGCATTCTCTGTATCCTTATGAGCATCCTGGATCTATGGGAACACAGAGCTATAAATTATTAGCATGGAATCCCTGGAAATCCACTCTCTTCTATCATTTTAACTGTCACACACATGACTGAAGTACCTGCTGGAGACAACACAGCACAATCAGCTATTCTGGCACCCAGGACCTTTTTGTCCATTGTAACAGATGAGCAACAGGACCCATCTAATCCTTAGAATAATTTACACTTACATGCTCACACTATGATGGAAATACTATCCTCCTTCACTTCATGATCTCTGGAAGCTAGTAGACAGGTGACCAGAATGAACTGTACCTCATCAGAATGATGGGGTCTTCTCTCAACAAAACCCTGAGGCATTTTAAACTCTGAGTAACTGCTGAAACAGAATAAAGTGACACACTTTCATGCTCCACCACACTGAGACATTGCACCTTTCTTACAATTCATTTCAGCATTTCAATTCTCTACAGTACAAAGTGTGCATTTTTCTTCAGAAAAAAAATTCAATCACATTTCAAAGTCACTGCAGAATAAAGGTTGTACTGAACTGTGACAGTGTACACATGTTCACGTGAAGTATTTCATGATGAATTCATCCATTACCATGGAAGAGTTTAACAACCACACCCTGAAATTAGCCAAATTGATAGCAATTGAATTTTATCTTCCATACAAGATATTTAAAAGAAGCTCGATTTAAGTCAATCTAAATTCTCAGTAAAGTGTATACTGTTAGGAAGTTTTCAGTATTGATTATACAGAAGGGAGGCATCAATCAGCAATAGCACAGTGCAAGCAAATACTGACAGGTCACAGACACTTGTGGTGAGTGGACAGATAACTGGCCATATGGGATAGCTAATATGAGCTTAAAATGACATTATCTGGCTTTTAGTCAGTCAATGGCCAAGCCTGGGGACCTGTTGTAGAGCAGCACTAAGTTCAAACATATTAGTTTGACTGTGGACCTTATTTATTTCTTACCAAAACCCTTTCAGAGGCCATTGTTCAGATAATTTACTGGCCATTTTATTTTGAAGCTAAAAGGAATGCCACTTCCAAAAGATGTCTGTGCAGGATATGGAACATTAATGTCAGTAATCCTAAAGCTGATCGTGCATTCTGCAGGATTGGGCTATATCCAGCAATTACAGACACCTGTGGCCACACTAAACTGTTAAGCTCCTTAATTCAAGAGCAAAATTAAAGTAATGACGCATCAACATAATAAAAAATTATTTCCTAAACTCAGAACTTAAAAATACTTTTATACACTTTTTAATTTCACATTAAAATTTAGAACTATCATTTTTATCTCAGCCGTGGGGGGAAGGAGTTCTATAAAAGTAGTTACAAGATAAAGACTAAAATCAGCTTAAAGATTGCCAGAATTAAGAAAAAGGTTGAAATTACTACTACTTCCCTACCTGAAAGCCACAATTTTACCTAACTGTCTTATCATGAGAAATTTCAAAAGCTGATAGACAACAAAAGGAGAATTCTGATACGTGTCATGGTGTAACGACCCACACAGAAGACAACCTCAGCTAAACACACAATTTAAAAATTACAGCTGCATTAATTAAGTTCTCCTGTCAATAATATGACTCAAATATATTTAGATATGCTTCTGGGGAAGAAAACCATTGAAGTTGTGTGCCACTTGTTTGCAATTCTGTTTCCAGTAGTGTTTTTAACTATTTTAAGTAGTGTCCTCGACAACTTAATTGCAGATTAGTGTATTTTCAATGCATAAATGTGTTTTATTGAAATCTTTTCACAGAAATACTAGGGATGTACTGGTGAACCATTAGTAACAATCCTAAGATACTGAGCAGCAAAATAACATTCTGATGACTAAGCCTGCAATTACTTTGAGGGTTTTTTTTAAATTTTAGTTGGTTCCTAAGAACTACATTGTCAAGCAGTATTTGTATTACAGATTCTCTGCATTAGATGTCCTGCTTCTCGTTTTCTGTGTAGTTTGAGTTAAATCACAACTTTTAGAAAAGTATCAACAGTACTTTGATTTTGTACAAACCAAGAGTAAGGCAGAAGAAAGCCCCATTGAGCAAAATATTTTTCTTCATGCTAAACAATCTTCCTAATAATGGGAAAGGAAGACAGAAAAAGTCAGGTGTAATATTAACTCAAAGCTGGAAAAAAACTAAAAAAGCTGAAGCATAGTAATGCATGCTTTGTGTCATCCAAAAGCACCCCCAGACTTACATGCAAGTAAGTTAGCATGTTAGCCAAGTTCAAATCCCCTTAAAATCACATCTATTCGCAGCTCTTCAGGAGATGGGTAAGTTTCTGAATTCTTTGTTGCAAAATTAGTCTCAAAAAGCTGAAGTTACTCAATACTTAGACCTTCTTAGCAAAATTACACTTGAGAAATGATCTGGTTTGTATTGTTAATACTAATCAAAATTTGGTCAAGAAATATATGTAAACAATAAGGATCATACATTTAAGGCTTAGAAAGAACACTGATAAATTCACCCCCGTCACATTAAAACATCCACATCTCCTTCATGGTCCTCCTCAGTCACTTTTAAAGACAGCACTTCTTCATTAAGAAATAATCCACTCAGTCTTTCCTTACGAGCTTGTCTTTGTTCTTTCAGCTGTCTCTTCCGTAAGGCCTTTTGCTGGAGTTTCCGTTGCTTGGAACGTTTCTGTCAAAATACAGAAGAGACAAAACATAAGATTTTGTTCTGTAAATTAGAAAAAAACACCTCTAAAGCTGGCAAATATAAATTAAAACTCTAAAATAACATCTGCTCTGGAAAGTAACAAATACGAATTCTCAGCGCTGGTGTAAACATTGATCCACAACCATACCTAATATTGACCACAACTGAATTCTGAGGCACAACATTAACCTGTGATGTTGCATAGTCAAGTCTTCAATTGGAGGAATCTGTATTGCTAAAGAAATGTTACAGTCTTACATTAATAAACCCAAGATGCTGAAGAGCAAGAAAGAACTGCTCCTCTCCTTCCCACCTGAAATTTAAATTATGGGGACAGAAGGAGTGCCACAGTTCTACTTCAAATGAAACATGTTTCAGAGAGTCCCTTCTCACCAAGGAATCTCATGAGACATGCTCAAAAAAGAAAGAAAATTCAAAAAGCCTGATGAAACTTCTAGTTGAGAAAAAAAAACAATCACAGGTGTCTCTACTGTCCAGAAATTATGTCTAGATTAGGGTGATCATTCTAAACATTTTTTTTTAAGTTATATGTATAAGCCTTTATTCAAGTCCACTCAACTTATCCTAAACAAAAAGAATTAGAATATCTACTACATACAAACACCAGGCTTTCAGTTAGAAGTGATGGGAAGAGCACAAGTTTAAACTCCTTATGGTCACTGGCTTAGAGAGATAACTCAGTTACTCTGTTCCTTCAGGACAAACACCCCAGGTAAGATCCCATGAGCAAGCTTCAGCAGTTAAGACAGCTTAATTAATACAGATATAGATAACTAGAAAGTTTACTTTAGAATCCCGGATTCTTTCTGCAGCACTCGTGGACAAATTGCTGTCGCTGTGCGCTCGACTCATGTTGGCACTGGAGTTTGACACGGAGTTGGCAACACTGGAGCCACTGCTGCTGGCTGAGCTGACCATGCTGGCACTGCTGCTGCTGGCACTGGCCCCACTCACACCACTGGTACTTGCACAGCTGTAGCTGCTCCTTTTCCAGCTCTCCCTTGCAGAGCGCTGGCGAGGTCCGTGTTCCTTGATATAGTTTCTCACCTTTAGAACAGAGGCAGCAAAATTACTATAGTTTGATAAATGCTGCACTGAGATACTCCTTTTCATGGGAAAAACACAATCTGCCTATTAATAATGATGAAGCTATTGGGTCAGTTCAGTCAGGCTTTTAAAACATTTTCTTGTGGCTGCATAAATCCCAAGCCATCTCGAGTCACCCAGAGAACTTAACTATGTTAAATTGTGAATTTTGAATTATGAATTTTAAAATTTGTGAAATTTCACTATGGAAGGAAGAAAAATATGTAGCAAGGGCTGAGGGGTTCTTGTCTCTTCTGCCTGTCAGGTTTGTGACTATGTAACAATACGTTATTATTTTAACACCAAACAGGAATATCAGTCAAGTTCAACTGAATTAAGTTGTTTACTTAATGTATCAAACCCCTTTATTTTGCTAGGTATACTCAAACAAAAGTCTGTGTATATAAAGAAGCACTTCTCTACTTTAAGATGACACTTATAAAATGTTTGAAATATGAAACAGACCAAGCCCATGAAAGCAGTGAATGTTTTCCATTTTCAATTTTATCTTCATCACTACCAGTGCAACACTGAGGAGTTGAGCTTGTATGGACACTGCATCTCTCCCCAGCGACACATCTCAGTAATTCAGTGACTGAGAAAACAGTAGAATGTATCTATCATATCAGCCAGGCACCCTTCTTGGTTAGAATTTGCATCTTGTAACATCTTTAAAATGCATTACTCTCTATCCCCTTCTACATGAAATGTATGGTCTTCCCCAATAAATTCCAATCTTTTGGAGTTTTAAATGCTAGTTTACATTCAGTGAGCAAATGAAGACTCTCAGCTAGGTGATGGTCATGAAGTGGAGTACAGTGCCATGAGCAGCACCAGGTCCACAACATAATTCATTACACACTCACCAGCCCTGGCTTAACACACAGTGAGAATATACAAAAATATGCTTTTGAACTCTATTTTCTGTCACTGACAGTATAGTGCTCTAGTGTCTCTCTCTATATCTACTGATTGTGCATAAAAACTGATCCTAAGTCTGTAAGATTTTGCAAGATATAATCAGATGCTGAAACCCTGAAGTCAAATGTACAAACCTTAACTCACCTGTTTCAGTTTTTCATCTGTGAGACAGTTCAATTCAATAATGAATTCACTATCTGTAGGTGAGATCTGAGCAGTAGGATCAATAATTTTAATAATATCAAGTTGCTCTCGAAGGCCCATCTCTGTACTGACTTTGCGACTCAGGTATTCAATATATTCAACCTAGGACCCAAAGAAAGGCAGGTCATTTTGAAGTATTATTGACTCTAAATGAGAGACAGAAAAAAAAAAAAAAGGACTGACAGAATAAAACATGCTCAAATATCATGGTTCTAGCTTTGAGTATCCTTAAAAACTTAGGGTGAAAACTTGAGTAGGCATTAAACTGCCTCCTATAGATCCAAAGGACAAAGATTAGTTTTACGAATCAAAGAGTACTGCACAGGTCTGCATTTACACCTACAGCAAACAGGATGGCCTTTAAGTTGTGTCTTTTAATTGGAAGTTCTTCTGTACATTGCAGTTCTCACATAGGAAAAAAGTCACCTGTTCATCATTTGTCATCGCACTCCATGGAAGCTCATCAAGATTCCTGTGCTTGTTTTTCTTTTTGGGAAGCAGACAGGGAGAGCTTGGAATACTCGGTATAACATCAGAAAGCACATCACTCCCACTTGCAATGTCGCTGCCAGGCAACTTGTAACATGCAAAAGGAAGAACAAAGCTTTAGAATAGAGTAGGCAGATTGTAAATTATTCTAACACTATTAACAATTCAAAACATACCATCAAATTAGCAAAGCATTGATTATCTCTGTACTTTAACAAACTCTTTCTAATTATTCATAAATCTGCAATACTCCCTTGAATCTTCCCGCAAACAAGTGCAGCAAACTCAATTCACACTATTCTGTACTCATCAATCCTCTTTTAAAATTTGTGTTTAAGAAAACAGCAGATTGAAGTCACATTTCAACTATTTCCCTTCTCCATTAGTGGAAACTGTCCATTACAATCCAAACCTAAATCTAAACCTCCCATTTTGGAGCATAAGTCTAGTTTAAGGAAGAAAAATTTAAAGTAGGTCTGTAATTCCTACCAAACTCCATAATTACACAAGCAAATTCAATTAAAATCACTGTCATTTGCAGGGAAGCAACTGAGAACTTCAGCTAGCTACATTTATACAACTGATATGTGATTTCTGAATGCACTTCCAGTAAAGTAGAACAGCTGGATTACTTGTGCTCAGATTCTGCCAGATAACATCATAAAGAGCTACAGAAAAGTCTTTCCAAAATCCTACAAATCCAATCAAGTAAGTCTCTTGAGAAAATATTGTTTTAAAAAACAAAGAGTAATAAAAAAGCTGGTTACCAATCAAACATACTGTCAGCTAGCTAAGGCATAGAAAATGGCTTAGTTTCAGAGCAATTGCCAAGTTTATCAGGCAATTGAAATTTCACAATTCAGTAAAGCTCTGAATCTTTGGGATCCAACCTGACCTGTTCCTACAGCCTGCATTATACACACACACTTGTAACTTCAATGATATAACATACACTGAGACCAGCAGATGAACTAAACCAGTCAGAAATTCAAAGCTGATCTCAGTACACATCTCAAGTTCACTTGCATCTTCTGGAACAGGATCTGAACTTTCTTGAAATCAGTTTTCAGTTCTTGTACTGTCCTTACAAGACTCTCTACATGCTCTGACTAAGCTTTATGACAAAATTTTAAAGTATTCTCCAATAAATTCTGAAGCCCTGTGTCACCTATTTCAAAGTTAAGTATACATCCATAGTTGATTTAAGTCTTTAATCCAAAAGTCAATTTAGGTCTATAATACATTAAAAATGCTTATCACATTTGAAAAACTGCTGAGCAGGGAAGACTATCACAAACTAGAAATACCCAATGAGGACTGCATCCAGCACAGACTTGGGAAAAAGATGTGATTCACTTTCCCATTCTGGTGAGACAAAATGAGCTCTGTACTCTTACTGGCATAGAAAAATATAGGATAGAAATAAGCTATGGCAAGAGTTTGTACACTTTACCTAGAAAGTATCAGTAGGATCAGATATCTATAATCAGATTCATTAGGAGGGCAGATCCTCAGTACAAAGGGTTTAAGCTCATGACTACAAGAAACATACGCTGGTCCCTAAAACCAAACAACCATAATACATAAGCAACCTTCTTTGGCGAGCTGACCTTCAGTCTCCCCTCCTGATTAAGAAGGTTGGAATAAAATGAAATAAAACATTTCTTCTATTGCTCAAGATTCAGATATGTGATCCTATGTTCAGTAGTTACAAAGAAACAAGTGCTGAGGTCACCTGGTTTGTTCTGAAAAAGAGGAGACTGAAGGGAGACTTCATAGCTGTCTACAGCTTCCTCAAGAGGGGAAGAGGAGTGGGAGGCAGCAATCTCTCCTCTCTGGTGACCAGAGACAGGACACAATGGAACAGCAGGATGACAGGTCAGGGGAAGTTAAAGTTAGGTATCAGGAAAAGGTTCTTCCCCTAGAGGTTGGTCGGGAAGTGGAACAGGTTCCCCGGGGCAGTGGTCACAGCACCAAGCCTGACAGAGTTCAAGGAGTGTTTGGGCAACACTCTTAGACACAGGGTGTAATTCCTGAGCTTGTCCTGTGCAGGGCCAGGAGCTGGACTTCAGTGATCCTTGTGGGTCCTTTGCAACTCAGGATATTCTGTTCTATCAGTTTTCAACTACAGCTAAATCCAGCATACAATAGTCTATGCACAATTTTACATTTCCAGTGGAACCAGTTTACCTGCCACTCAAACTCGCTGTCTGACCAATCCCAGTATGTGCTGATAGAAGAGGAGACATCACTGCAGACACTGCCCTCAGGGAACAGATCAAAAGAGGTGAACTCCTGGTCATCCAGCAGAGAGTAACAATCATCCTGATCCCCCACAGACACGGATGAGAACAGCTCCTCGCTGCACTCCGAGCTGGCCACGCTCGTCCCACAAGATGTCAAGTTCCACCTGCAAAACAGGTCAACACAATTAGAGAACAGCAAACCTTGGCATCATGTGTACTAAGAAATTCCTTTAAGCCTTGTTAAACTATCTCCACTTTGCTACTCAGTGATAATAGACATTGATTTTATTGAAATAAGTTATAATTATGTAAAACTGAAGTATTCTATTTTTAAGCATTTTTAAAAGTACATCAACAACACCAAAGGGAACACGGTGTTACAAATATCAAGGCAAAAATCCAGTTATATAATTACACCTTTATTTTCATATATTACCAGTTTCTACCCCAGAACTATGACTCCTGTAGCATGGAAATTGACCCTCTTTTGCTGCTGGTTGGGTGTGGTGCTGGTGATGATCTAAAAATAAAATTTTCCATGCATTGGGATATTTAAACTTCCATATAAACTGGAATAAACATAACTAAGTAATTAATCAATTTGACTTCAGGACAAATAGAAGTTAAGAAGAAATTTCAGGTTGATAGTACCCCAGAAAATTAAGGCTTAATAAGGAAGCACATTATGGATCACAACTCTGAATGTCAAGAACATTGGACATGCTATTGGAATGAGACAGCGCAAGACGGGGAAGTGACCTGTGTGAAAATGATACCATGTCAAATCTAAACTCTTTTTTTTGCCCCATTACAAAGCTACTTGAAGTTGTTGCTAAAGGAAAGCTATTGAGAACTAAAATTTCACAGAACAGATTTTTTTACTCTAATGAGAGTAAGCCAGAATGTAACAAGCTCATGAAATCAGTCTCCATATCTGGAACTTATTTTACATATTGGAGAAAAGTAGGTCGAGACAAATATGAGTCAGCACAGCACTGCAATATGGCCAAAACAACTTGAAAAGGGCTTCTAAAATGCACCACACAAACCCACACAATCAACTCCTGTTCCATCAGCCTGTCCACTTCAGCCTGGCTAACTAGAAAACACTCTTCTACCCAACTGAGCTATCCTATCACCAGAAAGGCTGGTCCTCAACCTCATTAAGCTGCATACCAGGCTGGCTAAATGTGTTTGTGATGGATTCACTCCCACATCTACTTGGCCAGATGTGTATTTATCCAATGTTAAAGACCTTTCCAAAACTTTCCTTGTAGCAGATTCAGGAGTTCTTGCCCTGCCTTCCTTTCTGCATCCCCTACAGATGTGCCTTGCTGGTACAGACTCTGGTGGCCAGGGCAATCCATTGGTAATGAGCAGAACAAGACTGAGGTGACACAGCACATTACTCAACATGAATACAGTTTCAGAATCCATAAAATAATAATGAAATTAGAGTGGACAAAGTTCCCAGACATATCAAAACAAAGGATGAGGTACAGGGGCTCCAGCACCAACAAACTACACAGATACTCCAGGTACAGGCAGTCAGCCTCACCTTCTCATGGCTGGGGGGCTGCTGTGCTCCCTGGGGTGAAATGGACTAACAACAAAGGGGAGCTACATTAAAACTCCTCCTAACTTCAAAAAACACAAAGCCTCATGTGAACACCACGGATTGAGCTGCACATCTGTAATGGCTTAATCAGTTCAAGACTGGGCATGTCCTTTTCCAGAGAAGTCAAACAACCCCTCGAGATGCCTGGGTAACAAACCTGGGCTTGTAAAAGGAGCAAACCTGAGCAACACACTTGGGAAGGCAACACAGAGAAATGTACAAAATTAATTAAATGCAAATTTGGTGACTATCACATATTTATTTACAGATATTCTAAGAATATATCTTATTGCTGATGTCTTATGACTTAAGAACTATTTTATGAAAGTGTATCATGTTTGATCAAGGCTCTTCAAGCTGAATCATTTAAGAATGTATAATTAAGAGTTCGCCCTTGTGAATGACGCTTTTAAAATGCAGTTCCCATGACTTAATACAAATTCACTCTTCATAATTGTTTCACAGAAATACTAATAACCCATAAAAGAATCTTGCAAGACTGGAACAGGAATGTTGGAGACATGTATGTTGGAGACTGAAATCTCATAGAGCATTCCCAAAGAAAGCTATTGCTGTATTCAAGCTTAATACTATGTATTAACAGAATTAGGTTCTTAGGAAAGCAGGATTTTGATTTTATGAACACAACTGGAATTTCTCTGCAGAGCTGTATTTGCACTTCTGCAAGTTACAGGCAGAATAATTTGCCCTTAATTCGTAGCATGGGGTGGAAATGTTTCTGCAGGAGTCAGTGCAGTCACCAAGCCACCTAACTCATTCTGAATTTCTAAAGGTCTGCCTGGTGACCATGCAAGGCCTTTAAGTCTTATAAACACACCATTCTGTAGCTGCCTACAGCCCTCAAAAATTCAAAATCTCGAAAATTAAGAAACTCGGACTGATGCTAGGAGCATCCTGATCCAAGTGGAAGGTCTCCTTGCCCAGAGCAGGGGAGTTGGAACTAGATGACCTTTAGGGTCCCTTCCAAACGAAACCATTCTGTGATTCTATGCAAAAACACACCTTAAAAAACCGACCCAGCTCACGCTGTCAACTGTAACGTGATGAGCCGAACCCAGCCTCAGCCAAGGGGAAGGGTAACCGAGCAGGACGTGCGGCGGACACGCGGGGCACCCCAGCCCGGCCATGCCCGCCTCGCCCCGGGCAGGAGCAGGGAAAGGATGCGCGGCCCTGTCCTGTCAGGGGCGGCCCCGACCCCGCCGCGACCCCCGCGCCGCCCGCCCCGGCCCTCAGCATCGCCCGGCCCCGCCGCCCCGAGCCGCTGAGCGGACCTGTTGGAGTGGAAGCGGTGCAGAGGGTCGGTGCGGTGGCAGGAGGAGAGCTGGCAGCCGAAATCGCTGACGTCCAGGCAGCCCTCCTCGCTCAGGCTCAAGCTGCCGCCCCGCGGCGGGTGCTGGTGCGAGAGCAGCGGGCACGGCTCCTCGGGGGTCAGGAACTTCTCGTACGGCTCCTCGGTCATGGCGGCGGGCGCGAGGGCGGCGGGAGCGCCTCAGGCAGCGGCGGGAGCGCCTGGGGCACACGGAGTCGGCGGCGCCGCCATCCGCGGCCGCTCCCGGGACGCGCCGCGCTGCCGCGGCGGCTCCTTCCGGCGCCGCGCCCCCACAGCGCCCCCTGCCGCGGGGAGGGCGCGCGGCGGGCGGGCGGCGCGGCCATGGCGGCCGGCGCGGCTCAGGGGCTCGGCGAGGGCGGAGGCGGCCGCGGGTTCCTGGGCCCGCGGGTCCCGGCCGAGGTGGAGGCCATGGCCAGGGGCGTGCAGGACGTGGGCAAGGAGATCTTCCGGCGGCTCCTCAAAGGTAGGGCCCGTGCGGGGCCCGCGGGGCGCCGCGGAGGGTTCCCAGGCAGAGCCCATGGCAGGAGCCGCGTTCCCCGAGGAAGCCGTGGATCCTCTCGGGAAGGCACGGATAGCTATTAGAGAGCTTCCAAAGGAGACCCAAGAGTATGGTGGAAGGAAGGCCATAGCGGGGAAGCCATGCGGACTGAGGTCACTTGGTCTGTTCGGCCTGGAGGGTCTGAAGGGAGACCTCAAAGCTGGCTACAGCTTCCTCACGAGAGGCTGCGGAGAGACAGGCGCTGGTGGCCTCCCTGGTGACCAGTGACAGGACTCAGCATAATGCTGTGTCAGGGCGCTTCAGGTTAGCCTCGAGGAAAAGATTCTTTCCCTAGTAGGTGCTGGACACTGGAACAGGCTCCCCAGGAAAGTGGTCGCAGGACCAGCCTGACGGACTTCAAGGGGTGTTGGGCCAGTTCTCTCAGGCGCATGGTGGGATTCTTGGGTATTCTGTGCAGGGCTGACTTGAACTCAATGACCCTTCTGGGTCCATTGCAACTCAGAACTTTCTGTGATTCTGTGACAGCTGGAGGGCTGCAGCTGCAAGGCTTTAGCTTCCTGGAGCACTTCCCATTGCTTTTCCCAACAGGAAATGCATTTAAATAAAATGAGGGGCGTGATTCTTTGTGTTCTACAATTCTGTGAAATCTGTGATAATGAGGAACAGAGTTCTGCAGCTGTGGATGGCTCCCAATGTCAGCTGAGTGCTGTTAAAGTCATTCCTCTCTCATCCCTGTTTCCCAGAGCGAACAGCCCAGTTTTTTTAGGTTGTGTGTGGCAGTCAGAGACCCCGTGGGCACCTACAGAACATGCAGGAGACAATACAGCAACCCCAAGGTGCAGGTGTCCTATTTGAGGTTGAGGATGTAAGATTGGCAATGATTGATTTCATTTTTGTCTGTGAGGCTTCTCCCTGTAGTGAGAATTTTCTCAAGGCACCTTTGACCATCAAAATCAAGAGTTACACAGTGGAGTAAATTAGGGTATGTAAAACAATCATGGAATAATGGAAGAGTTGATTAGTGGAGTGAAAACACAGCTTGCTGGAGGGTAGCTGTTGCCCAGCGTGGTGTGACCCTGGCATGTGCTCTCAGCTAACATCTTGTCAGGGATTCCCTTTTTGATTTGAAGGACTCAAAACATCCGGTAGCTGGTTTGTCTCTAAAAGTGTCGCTGCGCAGTAGCAGAAACAAGCAATGTATTCAGGGGTTCCTTGTAATACTTGAAATAATAAAGCTGTGTATAGGCAGAGGCATTTGGGACAGAGATAAGTACACATGTTGAACTATATTTGCTGTTAGTGCCGGGACACAGAGACTGAAAAGCCTTTTCAGTGCCAGGAAGCCTGACTGTATGGGTTTAATCTTGGTGTAAGTTATCACCTGCTTTCAGGTGTGCAGTAAATGCTTCCTACCATAGCAGGGACAGACAGTCCTTCAAAACCAACTGTCTGGAGCCGGGGCAGTGACCCCAGTGCAGATCCCCCTGCAGAGGGTGGGCACAGCCTCCCTCCAGTTATGCAGAGCTGGCACAAATCTCCCATCACTGTCTGCTCTTGCTGGCCTGTGACTCACAGTTTGCAGGGCTGCAGTTTTTCCTCTGAGGGTTTTGTAATCTTTGAAGATGTGATGGATTTCAACACTGTTTATCTACATTGCTCTTGTGCTTGCACCAGGTTCAGTTCTCCAGGCTGTTGCTGTTACTCTATTGCTAAACAAAAACTAATGTAAAAAATGAGGTTCAATTTCATGTACCTGGTCAGTTCACCATGTAAAAACTGCATGTAACAGTATCTGAAGGTTATCCAGCCAGTGTTATTGCAGGCTCTACTACACTGTCTCAGTGATTGATTTCATTTTTGTCTGTTAGGTTTCTCCCTTTGGTGAGAGTTTTCTCAATGCACCTTTGATCATCAAAGTCAAGAGATACACAGTTGAGTAAATTAAGGATCTTGCTTTGCTTTCTTATTCACAGTCACTGTTAATGCATTGGAAGGAAAAGACTGCAAGGAATCTGTCAGGCTGATTGCAGAAAGTGCTAATCTCTCAGAAGAGCAACTTGCTTTCCTCATTTCTGGCATGTACACCCTCCTCCGAGAAGCATTGAGACTCCCCTTATCAACTTTCAAACAAGAAGTAAGTTCTGGGAGTACTTGGAACCTTGATAAGGTAAAAGCTGCATCAACACTCAAGTCACCATCTAAATCTCATTTGCCTGGGTGGGAAGCTGCACATAAAAATTATTCTCCAAGTTAAGGTTGTTGGAAGAAATTGTTAAAAATATGGAACTTATTATTTCACTTGTTGGGTAGATTTAGAGTGAGCTTTTTGAAAAAATATTTAAGCTTTAGGAAAAATATTCCCATATCTACTTCTGCTTCAGCATCTTGTTTACGGTGCATGTTAGTTTTCACTCATAAATTAATACCACTAAAGAAATCATAGCAAAATGTTATTTCACAGGCATCAACACTCTCTCTTACTCTAACTGGATGTTCACACATACCACTCATTTTTGTCCATGCTTTTAATTTCTCGTATTTGTTTGCCTCCTTTGTTCACATTTCTCCATAGAGGAAGGTATTAAGGCCAGAACAATATAGTGGAATTTGGAAGAAAGTGCAATTTCCACTTATGCTGTGGATGTTTGGTGTGAATGTGTACACACCCACCATGTTCCCACCCCTATCCCTTCTTCATGGCTATTTTCTTAATTTTTCATGTTCCTTTGCCTTACAATTTTCTTTTTCTCATTTCTATGTGAGTGAACCACTTCAGGGTTTCCACTACCTCTTGTTTAAGATACAATTTCATATTTACCCAGGCATACTGGGAAAGCTCCCATATTGCAGGAGATGTAGTGGAAGTATGCTTTTAATATTCAGACTTTATCTTCTGCCATTTCCTTTTTCTTCTCATAGTTTAAACAAGTTACTGTAAAATGTATTTGAGAATAAGGGCATATAGTTACTCTAAAAGAAAAATGTTTCTGAATAGCTACATAAAAGAGGTGGCAGGGATATTATTTTGAAAAATAAAGGCTTCCAAGATATTTAGGTCTTTAAATCACAATTTGATTGAACACTTCTGAAAATTCTTTTCAAAATATTACCAGTCATTTCAAAACTACTGGCACTCAAGTCTAAAATTTTTGGGGAGAGATACCAAATAAGTAACCACTATTGTGTCAGTAGGTAAAAAATGATCATTTAAGGCTGTATCATGTAAAATTTCATCTTCCTTGTCTTTTCAGGTTTTTAAAGAAGACCTGAAGGAGCTCAGGTATGCCTGTTTACACCAGTTCATTTAATGTTTGTTTTTTCATGGCTTTTATGTAACTGCTTCCCCAAATTAACTTTTTTACACAAAAAAGTTGGTATAAAATTACCTGTAAATACCTCTTAATTCATCTGTTGCCAAACATCTAGTAAAAGCTAGAGGAAAAAAAAAAAACAGATGTTGTGTAAGACTTGATTTAGCATTGAGCATGAGCAGTTTTATTTCACCTGCTGGGGAGAATGGTCTGATTTATTCTGTAATGTAGGTTATGCAAATATGAGTGACCTTCTGTCTGCCATCCCCACCTTGCCCTGCAATATTTTTTAAGTGTTTCTTAAGACAGTGATAGCATTTCAGAAGCTAAGAACTGCCCTACTTCTTTCCTTCTTTGAAAGGTCAATGATATAACGTTCATGAAACCCTACCACCATGTTCAGCTATGATTTCTTGTGCCCATTACCCAAGAAATCATGACCTTTGTTACAGCCTTTGACAAAATCTGTATCAGTCTTCCATGAGTATATCTGAAGGGATCATATCCTAAAAGCTAGAGATCAGATGCCAGTAGTATTTATACATTTTCCCTTATTTCTATATTCAGTAGCAATGAGAGAATAACAGCAGCTGATGTTTTCTTCTGTAGTGAAACCTCTGCACCAAGGATTGATTATTTTAAAACACTATTTTCACACATTTCTTTAACATTCTGATTGCTGCTCAGGAGAAATAGATGTTTCTAATTCTGTCTTTTTTCATCCTTATTTGTCCATCAACCTGTACAATGGCTTTCTCCTCACAAGTAGTTAAATCATAAGCATGATTTGCTTTATGAGCAACTTCAGGCAAACTAAAGCTGCAGATGTAATTGGAATGTAATCAGTGAAAGGTGGCATTGGGCCATAATGAAAGGTGCCTTGCAAGTTGATACAGTTTTGTCTGTGGCTCAGTGCTGGAGTTTGGCCTGCCTTTTGTCTTGAGAGCTCAAATGCAAGCTGCTGCCTCTGCCACATCGTGGAGTTCACAGCCAGGTTAAAGTAGGCCAGTAAGAAACGGATGTGTTGCTATTGGCCCGATGGGAGTTGGTGTCTTTTGAGGTGCACACAGAATGTGCCAAGTTTGATTATGGAATAATGAAGAATACTAAAAGCTCCATGCCAAATTCTCTAAGGCTGGGTGAATATTCCTCTTCTGAGTAGTGGAGAAAGTTGGTGTAGGCTGGCTGTGTCTAGAAATGCAGACTCCCAGGTCCCTGTCCTTGGGAGTTTTTTTCTCACTTAATGGTTTATTCATACATTTTACTCAGACACTTTTCAGTCTTGAAGATCTTTTTCATATCTTTTATATCTTGATACATCTTTTTATCTTATTGTTCTGGTTAATAGGGCTGATGTAGCAGAACTGCATTTGTGCTGCTTGCAGACTTGAGTGTTTTATGTGCTGCTAGTTGCTGCTATGCTCCCGTTATTCTCACAGTATTGAGATTCCTCCTAACTTCTATCTCTGACAGTCTTACTTCCTGTGAATAGCTCTCTTCACCTTGTGGCTAAACTTTTAGAAGACTGAATAGCTTATTCTACTTTCAAGCTTTGATAGTTAGAAATTTGGTAGCACCTTTAGCATCTTCAGTTCATCTGGGAAACATTTCCTACGTTTCCCAATGGGCTTGGGTTTGGAGATTAAATACTTGCTTGTTTTCAAAGCACTTACTAATTACATTCAGACACTTAGCCTGCTGCAGTGGCCATCCTGTGACCGAGTGCATGAAGGACATAACATTGAAGAGTGATGTCTTGGCATTATTGGCATCCAGTGTTTGGGCAGATATTTTGCCTTTTAAGGCAGAAAAAGGGCCTATAGCGCTCTTTTTTGTTCTGTCTTATTTTAAAAGGTTTGAACTCTATGCCATGTAACCTTATTTTTTTTTTCTTCTTGCATTCTCTTTTTTTTTTTCAGTGAATCTGAAGCTTGAGCTAATTCTGCCCATAAAATATCTTGTAATTCTCAATTTTCTGGTGAGGTACCTGATCTTGGCTTCTGGTTTTGATGAAGAGAGAGGCTAGAATACATGCTGATTAACTAGATCAGTATTGCTAGTTTAAAAGAGTTGCAATTCCCTATTTCTTAGCCTGAGTGGCTGAGCCAGTGGGAATAAATTCACACTACATTGTGGGTGCTTTTATTCCCCTCCCCTCACAGATTATTTAATAACTTTATGACTCAGGTAAATAACATGGGATTGAGACATCTTCACACATTTCTTGCCCTTTGAGTCCCTTCCTCAGAATGTTCCAATGACAAGTAATTGCTATCTGTAGTTCAGGCTGAACTGTGCCATGTTCTGACTTATCTGTGTTGTGTGTGACTGGCCTCATGTGTGCTGCTTGAGCTAAGAAGAGAATTTTCAGCAAGATCATTGACTGCACAGCAAAAATAATGCAAACTCAAAGGTAGGGTTAATGCTTCTGTTTTAGTAATGCTCTTGAGTCAATCAAGTGTTGTGGTAGGTATCATCATAATCATATTACAGCCCCCTGTCTCCAGCTATTCCACTACATAGTCAGGATATCCAGTCAGTGTCAGGATGGGCTAAATGATGCATTTGCACAAAAGTGTAAGTAATGCTTGCAGAAATAGTCTTGTCTCTTCTGAAAGACAGACTCTTGCAGCCAAAAAAGCACTGTTCTAATGTTTGCTAAAATGAATTTCTTTTTATCCAAGTACTATTTAAAAATGTGGTTTAACCCTACTTCTTCCTTTCTGAATTCGAGCTGTAGTAACTGCTGTTTCATCATCCCACTGTGTGAGTTGATTAGTTGGTTTTTCTCTGGTCATTAGACACTGTAAGCTCTTTAGGACATATAACTTCCTTGTTTGCTTTGATTTTTCTTTGATACACTGCTGTGTGTCTCAAGCCACTGGTGAGTAATGCCTCTGGGCACTGATTCATGGTGAGTGCGGGATTTAACTGTGGCAGCAGCAGTAGTGACTTCTCCCACTTGTCCAACTTGCCTCTCTGTAGGAGGTTACTGTCCCTGTGGCAAAGGCAGCTGAATGGATAGTGTTTGCTCTGTGGTCTTTGCAATTCACAGCCTGATCTATTGAACTGAAAATTAACAGTAGCTTGTTTGTAAGGCAGCAGCAGTGTCGGAGGAATGGTGAAGGAGTGGAGAGGTGTAGGGCAGATGGAGTGTGTTAGTCTCTTCAACCAGTCTCCATGTATGCTCCTTTTGTAGGTAGCCTTGGCTACAAGGGCCTCTGTTTGAATGTTGAGAGGGCAATTCCTTCTGTCTTCATTACACTTGAGGTGAAAGTGAAATGAAACGTCTAAGTTTGGGATTTTTGAAAGCATGCATTACTGGCCTGCCTTCTGCACTTGTCAGAGCCATCAGTAAAATTTTTCTTGACTTTACTGAGAGAAGTTAAGCAAATACTGGGTTCTTTTGAAATACACCGTTGCCATAAAAGGTAGGATGGGAAGATGTAGCACAGTTTTTAGGGCTCTTGATATATAAACATGGGCTGTGCTTTTGAGAGTCCTGACTGAATCAATACTGAAGTGCTTACATAAGAGCTGGCAATTTTAAGCAAAGAAAGATGGAAAATGTTGACACATCTTTTGTGCTCTGTAATAGATTTAGGGTTTTTTCAGGTAAGGCCATATAACTGTGGCTACAAAAATCCCTAACTGTTTTGTCTTGCTTTTCTCTTTCAGAATACCAGAAGATTTTATTGTGGACTTTTCCAGTGTCGTCTTTGGTAACAGGTTAGTGTCTTCATTGTGCAGACAGCAGGGCTGCACAGAGTTCTGCTGACACAAATCCTTGGTGTATTGAAGGAACAGCAATGTTTTTCAAATTAATGAGAACAAGACTTGTCCCATTAGTTTGCTTCAGCACAGTACAATGTCCAGCATGCATGGCAATACATGCATTAAGTAGCTTTCTTGCCAATTTTCAGTTTTTCTGTGTTCATCAGTTTTTATAATGTTCTATACACTGTGAGGTTGATCAATACCTACAGATGAAAAATGCTGTGCAGAATTACTTATTTTTGCCATCATTATCATTGCAAGTTACAGCAGAGGAGGCAGGCTACATAAGCCCTCTACATGCTCTGGTTCATGGCAGCTTTCTCAGATAGCATTTCTCAAGTCTTAATGTACAGATTAGTTGGGAATTCACATTGAGTGACTTGATGACAACACGTATGAGATATCAAGTGCTCTGCCTGCTGTAATTCACTTTTTAAGCAACATTCCTCAGTAACTCTAGAGGAAGTTCTAAATTGAGAGCTTTTTGAGCAGCCTGTCTCCTTTGTCCATTCTTGGGATTCCTTTTTTCTAGAAGTTTCTCTGCTCAACCATATTTAGCCTATTCTACATCTAGAAATTCAAAATCTTGAATTTGTTCAGGGCAAGGAGTTGGACTCTGATGATCATTGTGGGCCAACTTTCCTTCTTGAAACTAGAGATCACTCAGCACGTGACATGACTAACCCAATGCTGCTCCAGATTCTCTGCATGGAATCCCAATAATCATAGTTGTGGTTTTTCAGTTACCCTCAAGGGTCTGAGTGCTGCTACCAAAGCTAAAAATATTTTTCATTTCTTTGATTAAGATCTTGGCTTACAGATAAAGGTTCTTGGAGTAAAAATACATTCAGTCATTTCATCTTTTCTTTGCTCTTCTGTTTGAATTATAGGTGTTAAGAATGCAAAATTCACAGTTGCAAAGTGGAAATACTGCTTGCAGTAGGGAAGGAGGATAAAATTAGATGTAATTTGAAGCATGCATGATTGTCTGTTTTCTACTGTGAAATCACGATGCTGGAAAATTTAGCTTTTTCTCATTCTGAAAGCTGTGATTATCCAGTGTAATCTTGCTCTGTGTTTTGAGACCAGAGAAGAACACCTCAGGTTTGATTTTTAGACAGATCTGTTTCTACAATCTTAAATGAAACACTGAATCATACATATGCTTACTGAGTTGTAAATATATATGTTTGTGATGATAAGAGGTGCATTAGCATGTGATCAAAAATTCAGTAATTCAGTATGAGCTAGATAACCCAGAGAAATCCATTTTTTAATACTTTTCCTGGAATCTTATTTTTGGAGTTCTTTTCACTAAACAACAGCTCTGAAGTATTTGGCATTTGTATTTGTGTCCCCACAGTTCCATCAAGCTATGTAGACTGAAAGAAAAACTTGCCACATCAAATAACTACATGAAATTAAAGCTGTCTTTTAAGGGAAAGGACAACACTAACTTCGCCCTCTCTGAATGTTTACAATAAATGCACTGGGTTTTTTTTCTAATGGGGTAGCTTTAGTTTCTACCAGGAGGGTGCATTCTGTGTGCTATTTGTCAGCATTTCACACGTACAAGTTTGTTCAGCCTTCCAATTCAGTGGCCTGCTAGGTATGTCTTGTTATGTGCATAGGGAACCATCCAGTCCTTGTCTTTGGTTTTGATACTCGTAGATCAACTGCTGCTCCAAATTCTCTAATCTTTCATTTTTGAGTTGCATCCTTTAGCAGGTGATGTTCTTGTCACCAGGTGTATCATCCTTTCCATCATAGCTTATATGGTCTCTAGGATGGTCTCTACCTAATCCATGGTCTTTTGCTTGTTCTGACTTCTGCCTTCTGCACAATGTGCTGACAGTATATTGCAGCTGCTGGCACAGAGTGTTTACAAAATATAATTATAGGCTATAGGTTTTGGTTGTAAGATGCATTGAATCTTTTCTGCTCCATTTTGCTATTCCTCTCAGAAATCAATGGCTTGATTAGCAGCCTGTGTAATTTCTGTATGCATGTTGGCCACTATGCACATTCTGTCATCTTTGCAGGATTCTTGCAGTTCCCCTTGTGGTCTTGTCCAAGCTGGGAAGGTCCTGACAGAAGCTTAAACTAAGCTATAGAAGCTGTGACTCTTTCTGGAAGAATGGTACAGAAGTGCAGTCCTGACCAGAAATAAAGCTTCATGTTTGACCACAGAAATGCCATCTCTCAACAGTACTCAAAGCTTCCCCTCTGTTTGGGAGGTCACCATTTCTGATCTTTCCCACCACTGCTAAGTAGAGAGTCTTTCTGTTTTTAAAACTCCTTTCTTCCCCCAGAGTGCTGGTGCTGCACGAATGGACTGACTTCCATTGATAGGAGTTAGTGTCTTAAGGAAACGGTAGCAGTGTGGCTATTTTTAGGGAGTGTCCAACTTAAGCAATACTCTGGCAGCAGCTCTCTACTGAGGGAAAGGCCTGTTCTTACTGTTTAATCCTGCTAATGACTGTTCTAAACTCCAGCTCCTCATGGCTGCACCCAGCTGTGGTGACCTACTTCCTATCCAGGAGATGACAATGAGTAAGAACCAGCTGATCTACTTTTTTTGCTCATTCCTTTACCATGCTCTTAGGAATGTGTCTCACTTCTGACACCACCCAACCTCCCCTCACCAAAGAGATAAATTCTTTCTTATATCACCTTTGCAAAATGCAGGACACTTGGAGGATCTCAGCCTGCGAGTCCCGAGTCCCGTGTACCTTATCAGATCATTAGTCTTTCTGGGCAGTTTCTAAAGGCCCAGCTAACTTGCACACAAGAATCTCAGTAGTGATGTGAGACTGCCATTCCTACAGTGCTTGATTTGTTCAGAGAGGATTCCTTTCTGATGCAAAGTCTGTAATTAGATTATGTCTAGCACCATGGATAAAGGATGTAATGTTTCTTATCCTGCCCTTAGTGAAGTACTGGAGTAGCCTTGAAATGTACCGTAAATAAATTCCAGGGGCATGGAATGCTTAGAGGAAAAAAAAAAAAGTAACACAAAGTCCAGAAGTCCACCTCCTGAATGGACGAGTACAGTGATCTCATTCTGAAATTATTTCTGCCTATATATCCAAGAATGAATGGTTATTATGTATTTGTATCAGATTTGCCATTTAGTTATCCAGAACTTAGGATGCTGTTAAAATTTTGAGAATTGTCAACCATCTGAAATTTAATTGCTATTAACTGTATTTCCTCACAGAAATAAACTAGGGCTTGATCAGCCGGATTCTTCCTGCAATATGAGTAACAAATGAAATGCTTGGCTTCTTACACATTAGACTAGGCAAAAATCTTGAAGGCTGAGCTGAGGTTGGCAGTGAACATTATGTAAGAAACTTAAAATTTGTAAATTATGTTGGATCAACAAGAACCACTGTGGGTTTTTTTAAGTATGCTTCAAAATACACTCAATACACTAATATTGGCGAGCAGCAATGTTTTAAAATACAATATAAAATTATTTTTGCTGAAGAAGAACAGTGGCCTTATGCAACTGTTTTGCCTAAGTCATCTGTCCTGTCTCTGCTTGCTTGTTCCTTTTGGATTTGCATGAAGGTAAGGATATGTTTGCAGGTCCCTTTCTATGCCTCACAGTTGCATACAATTGAAATAATGGGTATGCCAGACACCACAATGAGTCTTACTAAACTTTATAGTGGCATCAGTTTTCTAGAATTATACAGTCACTTGGTGTCTTTTTTCAACATAGACCATAGTTAAGCATAGAAAAAAATGGATAATCTGAGCACAACTGCCTTAAATCCACAGAAGCTCTGCTTATTTAGATCTCTTTAAGTGAGGATAGATGTAGCAGAGAAACAAATTCTGGATAGGTTTGTACTGAGGAATCCTATTTTCTCTTTAGATTGTTTCTTCTGGTATGGATTTACATTGCAGTCTCTTATTTCTGATTCTCTCTTCAGGCGTCCCACTTCCGAAGGCACAGCTCTGATACAAAGAAGTCGGCTACCAAGTATCCAGGACTTCAAGTGGAGAGTGGATGTAGCTATATCCACAAGGTATAAAAGAGAATCATGCACATCCCTGGAATTACCTAAGATTAAACTGATTTCTTGTGCTGTTTAACCATTTTAATGTGGACAAAATGTGCCTTGCTATTAGGGATTGGCAGGTAGCATTAAACAGTAAGATACAGGTGGAATTTTCTGAACAGTGTAGAAGTCAGTGTATACACACTTTACTGCTGGTAGCATTTCACTCGAAGTTTGAGTCTCTTATTTTAAAACTTAACAGAGCCGATACAAATACACAGGTCCTGGTGATGATGACATAAATTAGTCAGATTGAGCCTCAAGCAGCTAGGCAAGCTCTTAGTTTTATTGGAACATGGAAGGGAATTCATCTATTCAACTTCTCACGCAGACCATCATTTCTTGCACGTATTAAATGAATTTCCATCTCTTGTACTCTGCTTCTACAAAGAGAAGTTTCAGGACAGCACCTTTACACTGCCATAGTTACATAAGTGGTCATTGAACTACCTCCTAGTTTCTCTCACAGCAGGAGTAAAAGCCTTTGGGATCATCCTGCCTGTGCCTGCAGTGAACAGCTTCTTACCATCGGCCACAACAGAGGCATGTGGGGGGTGGCTCTTTGGCTAGACCCAGAAGGAAACAGAAACCTGTTGTCTGTGCTGTTTGGTCTCTGTCTAGTTCTAACCAAGACAGACAAAGCTGAAAGAATTTAGATGATCCACTCTTTGTTAGTAGTGTAAATTGTTAGCATGAGTGACTCCATGTTGCGTGTCTGAATACCTGCATCTGGGAGAGAGTGCTGTCTCTTTGCTGCCAGAGAGGCCCATGGCTGATCAGGGATTGTCTTCCTGAAATCAAGAAAAAAGGATCCTAAGAGAAAATTGGAATGGACACGAGCTACTAGTTCAGGTGACTTTCTGATGAGCAGTGCTGTAAGCACCACACAGGTATCTCTCTCTAGAAGAACCTATACTGATAAGAGCAAGATGTCCAGGTAAACATCCTCAGGCACAGTGCTTGTGCCTATGATTTGTTTTCCAAACAGCACAGGAGAAATCTATTACCAGTTTTTGTTTTCCTTCCTTTTAATTTTGTTTTCAGTTAATCTTCCCCCTGGGATTTCTTGTTTATCATCCAGCAACAGCCTCTGCAGGGAGGTATGGCAGCTTTGGGCTGTAGTGCCTGTCTGTACCTGAGCGAGCTTTGGCAATGTCAGTTGATGGAAGCTGCACAAGAATGACTCACTTCCCTTCTTTGGGTCATCAAATAAAATAATACACAAATTTAGGATGAAGCCTGGAAGAGGTTGATTCCCCAAATGAGGTGGCAGTTGAACGTACGAAGGGACGGAAATGATTAATGCAACATGGTAAACTGCGTAAGAAAACTGTGCATTATTATTAGCAGTACTTGGTCAGCTCTTATCCCTATCATAGTTCCACTAAACCAATTATGTAAAAATGAAAATGCTCCTAAATCTGCAGTTTCTAAACTACTAACAAAAAGTTAAGTTTCAATACTGAGGTAAATTGGACAGAACTGTTGTGTTCAGGAGTTTCCAGCCAGACTCTGTGACTGAAATTACTCATGTTCTGTGTAAAGCCTACATGAACATCTAAAATTGTTGATGTGCAATGCAGTACTCATCACACTGCTGATCTCTACTGCTGTAATACTAATGATGTAAATAATTTCAGTTCACTGGCCCGTGCACTCCAGCCATCCATTCTGATGATGATGAAGCTTTCAGACGGGACAGCTCATCGCTTTGAAGTAAGTCTGATTGCCATAATAAATAGTAAGGAAACCACTTCTAGTTTTATTTAGAAAGTTGAATTAGGACTTAAAATACTAAGGCTTTTGTAAATGTGATATGTTACCATTGGTTGGTCTTCTTTGGAATCCTTCATGTTCAGTGTAGCCACATAAAATATTTAATGAAATACCAATCAAAATTATTTCCTAACTTGTTCCTACACATGTTCTGCTGAACTGCAATTTATTAGAAGAATATTAATTACTGGGAAGCACTGTTACATAGTATCTGGTTTGATTAAAAGTTACAGGGTTGTTATGAACTGTAACCTTCAGACCTGATGGTGGCTCTTGAGGGCAGGAATATTGCTGGGGTAGTTTATATAACGTATGATATGCTTCTAAACCTTCTGCATTTGGCAGAGAATGGTAACATTCTTTTCTGTGGCAGTGGTAGTTTTATTCTTTTTCTTCAGAACTGTTCTGGCTGCTAGAAAGTAAAAAAAGCCTCTTTGCTTGTTACAGGATTAGTCAGTGGCAGTATTTATGACACTGTACCTAAAGGCTTGCCAGAAGATGGCATAAACTCTTCCATAATTTTAACCTTTGGAAAGGAATGTTATTGGTGCTATAAATAGAATGGTGTTGCGTACAGGAATTCAATGCACAGCAGGCATTGTTACATTTGAACTCTGTACAGATTTTGGCTTCAGTTCTCTCATTAGTAGTAGTCTGGAAGAAGCACCAAAGTCCTGTGGGTTGAAAGAGGTGGACTGATTTTACTGTTAAATTGTTCTGTAAGAAAGCATCTGTTGAGAAGGGCGTCAATTCTGTGCTACATTGCAAACTGTTGAGGGTGTCACTTCACAGGAGATCAAATTTATCCCTCTGGACAGTCCAGCTCAGAGCATCCCATACACTGTGTTTGAGGACTTCCATGGAACTTAAATGATGCCATGGACTTCATGTTAACCCTTTACAAAAGGGTGAGTTTCACTTGTGAGAATAAAATCTAGTTTATACTCTATTCCCATTTTATTTCCTGACATATCATGTCCAGTGTTGATCTTGGTGCCTTTGTTTCTGACTGTTTTGGTTTGATTTTAGGGTTTGTTTTTTGTGGGTTTTTTTCTCAGTGTGAGTCTGTGGAAGACCTTTTGTTATTCTACAGTGGAGATGTGTTTGTCCAGCACACACAGAAATGCAGATACCTGATAACAAACAGTGTGCTTTTCTTAGAATCAGCTCTTTGCTGTTGGTGCTGCTTGGATCTGAATGCCAAGGGTGTGACTTCAGACAGGATTTCTAGATTTGATGAGTTGTCTTCCCACAGCTCTTGGGAATAAACTTGTGTTTTGGTTCGAGGTATCATATGCAAGTAAATATAGTCCTCAGACCTTCAGTTTTCCTTTATTTGAACACATTCAGAATGTCCTGCTAACTAACAGGGCTTGTGTAAGATGGTAAATCCAGAGAATAATTCTGTTGTGAGCAGTTTTAAAATGTGTATAGCACAGGGAGAAGTTACACTCTTTGGTCTCCATTTGGTATTTTAATCACAGTGTGACTTCAGTCAGAAGTTTGTTTTTTTTTAAAGCAGTGGGAATTGCAGCATTTTGAGTCTTGTTGTATATATGTCAAAAGTGAAAAGGACGTGGTGCCTTTTCATGCATTTGTGATATATGTGGAAAATGCAAATCAGGTGTTGGATTCCTGTCATATAATTGGTATCTGTGCTAGAGTGGGCAGAAGGATGACAAGGGTCTCTGCCAAAAGAACTGCTGTCTTCAGTGCAGTCAAAGGAGTAAATTAGGCAGTTCTCTGCAGACTGTGTGGGACCAGCCAGACTGCACTGGGCACTTGTGTGAGCATGGTGAGCAGACTGCACTGGTGTCACCAGTCTGTGTCACCAGTCTGTGCCTGCACTCGCCTGGGGGTCTCTGTCTTCACAGATAAGATTTCCATCCACTGGGCCTCTCAGGCTTGAAATGGTAAAGGAGAGCCCATGAGTCTCCTGCACAGTTGAAAATGCTTTGCATGTTTAACCCTAAGTCTTTTGCCTTCCACATGTAGTGGAAGTGCCGTTTGCTCTTGAGGTTGCTGCCTAGTGTCTTGCCTTGAGTCTCAATTCCTTTCTTTTGCAAGTTTGGACAAGCAGAATATCTTGAATTTGTTGCTTGAGAATTCTGTAGTCTCCATGACCTTCCAGATGCCTTTCCTTCCAGTCCATGACTTTTATATCACCCAAGCAGCTCCCAGTTTACATCCTTGAGTATTTCCTTTCTCTCATCAGGCAGTACAGAAAATGTACAATCTAGGTGTTATCTCTGGGTTTTTTCCCACTCTCCTTTTTCATGTGGATTTAGTTGAATTACCTGAATTTTATTAACCTTTATCTTAAGTCAGCAAAAATTAAGTGTTTTAAGAGAGATTGACCTTACACTGCAGAATGTTCCATATCCACAGGTAAGCCCTAGTCCAGTTCCTGAGATGTCTTGTGTTTTCTAACCTGAGCATTCTGTTTCAGGTGCCAGTTGCAAAGTTTCAAGAACTGAGATACAATGTTGCCCTTATACTGAAGGAAATGAATGATTTGGAGAATAGAAGCATACTGAAGATCCAAGACTGAACACTTTTAAATTGGGAGTTTATGGAAGAGATCTGAAACCCCCAGCATATTTGGTGAATGCAAAACAGGGGACCATCACCACTTTGCCTCTATGAACTTCAAAATGGCATTTATGATATCTGCTGTAAATATTTTTTTTCAATTCAAGTATTAAAAGCATAAGTTCTTTTTGTAAGACTTAGGAAAAACAAAACATTTATCTATGAAAAAGTATAATGCTGTTTGTGAACATTTTTGCATGATTCATCAAAATAATTTTTTAAATAACTATCTTAATAGATGTAAGAGTCATTTATTTCTGATTATGATTCATAATTCTAATTTTTTTTTAAAGTGTGCTACCAGAAGCCCTATCAATGTGTATGTATCATAAGAAAGCTCTGCAATATTTCAAATAAAAATAAAACAAACCCACTCCTGCCTTCTAGAATGACAAATGCGATCTTGAGTTTTGCATAAAATTGTTACCTCATTTCTTACTAAGTGACTACACTTTAGCTATGGATAGTTAAGGGCTAATTTGGAAGAAAATTGGAAGTCTGTGGATCAAGAAAGAAGTATCATCTGGGCTTCCAGGACTAATTCCATGGAATTACAGCAGTGGAAAGGTGAAATCTATTTATTTATCTGGTTGATCAGAGTGGGCTAAATAGCCATAATCTCGTAGTTTTGTAGCTGGAAATGCCAGCCTCTCGTTTCATGTGTTGCCTGTGTGTTTGATCCCATGAAATCAGCTGACATGACTAGGCAGAAACCTCTGGCCCTGCAGTGGTGGTGAGCAGCAAGAGGCAGTGATCTTGTAACCCACTACAGCTCATCAGTCGTGCAGGCCAGACCCCAGGATGAAGGGGCTGCCTACAACTGATGGAAGTCACAGGTAGGAATCAAAGCCCCCAGGCTGAGAAAGCAGTTAAGCACAGGCTGAAGTGTCCTGAGTTGCTCAGGCAGTTGGACTGGATGGTCACTGTAGGTCCCTCCCTTTAACTGGAATACTCTGTTCTAAGTTACTCCTTTGGTCCGTGAGTTTACTTTGCAAGGACTCCCTTAATGTGAAACATGTTTCAAGTCTCATTTAAATGCTGTGGGACCACATGTATGTCCCTAAGAGCTTTTCCAAAAAACAAATGAGTTCCTCACTCCTTGCCTAAATGAATTTTCCCCAGCAGCAAAGACAGGGAGGCTGTGAGCAATTGCCCAAAGACAGCAGGCTGTGGCTCTAGGACTCAGTTTGTCACAAGTCAGATGTACTTTAGAAAGCACATGGCACTGTTATTGTTAAGCATGGCTTGTTCCATCTAATTACAGGGTTTCTATCACAGTAATACCACCCATATTTGTCTCTTTCATGTTTTATGATTGTAGAACTTGCCTTTATCTTCCTCACTCCCTGCAGAAAACTACTGAAATTAAAATTGTGGGTTAAGGAGGTCTTTTACACTCCCCACAGATGTTTGTGTAGGAAAGGATGACTTGCCTTTTGGACTTAAAAAAAATCACAACAAGCATAGTAAGACTTATTTGTCATACTTCTAAAGAGGAGACTTCTTGACAGCAGTCCATACCAATCTAAAGATAGCTGAATAGCTGTGGTCCAGAAAGCTTCTAAAACCTCTGCAAGATTGTGTCCTGTAGTTTCAAATAAACCATCAGCAGGATTTCAAATTGTTCAGAAGCTTCCTGATCCATTTGCTTTGTAGTGGACTCATCAATAACTCTCAGCTTTGATCCATACTGCATCTTCGTCTTTTAACTTCCGAGTGACTGTAGACTGCATTAACTCCTCCATGGAGCTTGTTCGTCTTCCTTGTATCTTACCACAGGCTGTGAAACAAAGCGTATAACCTCGTGTTCCTTGTTACAACATTTCCCTTCTGGCTGCTTAGGTTTACATTGTTTCAAACTGAAAATGTATCTCAGCTGAGCTGAAGTGAAGACATTTCAGACAAAGGGAATTCTGCTGCACTGAGGTAAAATGACCTGTTGCTTGTGGCATTTGCAAAGTCATTTCTTACTGGTCAGAGCAGAGGAATCCATTAATACCTTCTAGACAGAATATATTCATTTGGTGGTTCTGTAACAACAATTGCTCATGTTCTCCAGTTCTTTCCAGAACTGGAAAGACTTCTTGACTGGATTTGTCATGTTCTCTGGATCACTTAGTCTTGAATTTCTCTTGCTACACATCAAGCAGCAGTTTACTGTAATTGGAGGATTACCATGTGTGCTGATGGGTGCTTGAAAACTTGGGGTGTTCACTCCTCTGTATTTAAGAATTCATTTGGCCTCTCCTCCTGAGAGATTAATAAAGCAGAAGTTGTCACCAAAATGGCTAGGGGGAGTGCATAGCAGATAGTTCCTCACTTTTGCTAAAATGAGAGTCTTCAAAATATTGTTAGGTTTTTCAGAATTCATAATGAATTCCTTGTTAAATATTTGTTCAATGCTGAAATATCTTCTTTCTTCCCAACTGAAATACCCTGTAATTTGGATTTCACTGAATTTCTGGCTGTAGCCCTTTCATTCCAATGCAGAACAAAAGTAACCTTCTAAGAACCTGGGTATGTCTGAACAGAAATTATTTTATCCAAGTCACTCTAGGTTTGGTTACGCTTCAAGGACACATTGTGAATCCCCCTTTCAGTATCACGCAGTGAGAGATAAGCCTGAGTGGGATGCTTGCTTTGTTGGTCCTGAGGTCTTGTCAAGCTGATCACCAGTCAGTCATCAATTAAGCAGGCAGGGGTTTGTGTGGGAAGGGCACTGGGTTTTTTTCTTATTACACAGTTCACAGACCAGTAGGTAACAAGAACCTTTTGCAGGCTCTGTTGGTATTTTTCCTTGAGAAACAATACCCTGTGAAAGCACTTCTCTCTCTATTGGTGCCTTGCATTTATTTAAACTGGATGTATTTGTATCTTAATTGTAGTGATTTTCTAACCATGGCATATGAACATAAACTTCTCTGTTACACCTTTTCTTTAATTTCCTTTAGAGAGGACAGAACACTATGCCTTTTCTTTCAAGATTAATTAATTTTAAACAGATTTAAAGTAAAATTTGGACTTGATAGTTTCTCAATGTAAATCATGTGTGTATGATAGCAATGATGCCCAGTACATGAAGGAGTAGTCACCATAGGCAGAATGCAAAATAAGAGGTAAAGATAGTTGCCAAAAGTCATTCAGAGGTTCAGTGGCAAAATAACACAGAAGAACACACATATGTTGTCCTCTTGTTCCCTATGCATATGTTTGTGCAGCTTCCTGACATAATGGTCAGGCTTTCTGCTTGGTGATTTTTGGAAATTGCCTCAACTGCATGGGCCATCAGTCAAAATCTATTCTTGCTATGGACTATTACAGCACCTGCAGAGCACATGGAAATAAAAAGCCATCTGTGTCTGTATTTGTGATGTGACTCTTCACATCTCTTCTTCCTCTAGAGAAGGAGCTCAGTCAGCGTGACTGGTGGTTTGGAATTTCACACTTGGGTTAGTTGTGTTTGAGAGGGGAGAGACACGGGTTTATTGGTGGCTTTTGTGGACTCAAAGCCTGATGCAGTTTATGGATTCAGAAGAAGGCTGAAGAATGTAGTCATGCTCTCATGCTGCCTGTTATGCCAGCCATTAACTGCTGGAAGAAGATTGGTATTGTGCTCATTGTCATTAAAAGGAAGAAATTAAACCTCCCTTTGCAGAAAAATCATACAAGGGAGATGTGCTTTTGCAGAGTGAGTCACCTCCTCACTTTAACTTTTTCTGTTAAGTAAAGGATAAATCCGTTCTTGATCTCATGAACAATGCAGGTAGGCAGGAGGGTGCTTTTTTGCCTCTTTTTTTTTTTCCTTCTAATGAAGTACACCTCATGACCTACTGCTGCTCCAAGTCCATGAATATATGTATGAATGTATGAAAACTCTATGCTTTCAGGATGTGTTATATAAAAACACCCCAGCATATCTAGATTATGTATGATCAATTCACACAGCTGTTTTTGCTAAAAAAGTCTCTGCAGAGCCAGGCCTGATGTCAGAATCAAATATTTAGTAGTTGTTTGACTTCTAGTGAACAGTAAATTAGTATCTTGGCTTTAAAGTATTTTGCTGTTAGTGACTGCACAGCTCATTCTGTACCTGTCACACCCCACCAAGTACTAACATTTACCAAACACCACACATACCAGGAACTAGGAGAGGCAGAGCCAGCTGGTTTCTCCCCTGAAAAAGAGGGTCACAGAGTTGTTGCCCATGGGCCATCTGTCATAAGGTCAGGTCTGTGTTCTGAACCCTCCTAAGCACACAGCTCCCACCGTGGGGAGTAGTTCATAAGCACAGCTGCTCTTTTCCTTTGAAATGTTTCAGCCATGTCCTGGTGGTAGAAGAGAATTCCCAGAAGTGCATTTCCCAGTGCCTTTTTGAGACTCCTTTCAGTCCAGAGTGCTCAGACTGCCAGCCAGCTCTGCAGATGCTTTCATACATTGAGAATAGGAACTGTGGAAGTTCCTTGCAGAGCACAAATGCTGATTGCATTTCCTATGATAGATCTATTCCCCTTCCCTGTCTTGAATTCATGTTCTGCTAGAAACCCTCCCTTTATACCAAGGGTTATCTCTTTAAGTGTCTGCTATGTAACTATGTAAATACTGGTGGCGTATCTCTGATAGAGATTGTCACTGCATTGCTACTGGTAACCAGTGGTTATGTCACTTTCCCTCGCTTGAATAGGCTTTGACTCATAGTGGTTTTCAGGACAATGGTTATAAAATAACACACTGAGGGGTTGCTGAGACTATAGTTTTGCAATAGAGACAACTGTCGACCTCAAGGCTACAAGAAAGCATTTTTCTTCTTTTTCTTAAGGGTTTTGTTCTTTAATAGCATGAGATTTTCTTGCATGGAAGTTTGGAAAACAAGAAGTCTCTGTTACCAAGCTGGAGCCTGGAGGGAAAACCCCACACTCCTGAGCACAAATGCTCATTCTTGCTAACTCTTCTGAAGCACTGCTTAACTGAAATTTTAAGTGCTTCAGTTGTCCCACCTTTCTTTGGTTTACTTGCTGGCAGCCTGTGCCATACTTTTGATTATTGTCTGATTTAAATGATGTCAGAAAGAAGTACTGAAACCAGTGCTTATTAAATTCTTTTTCTAATTAAAGGCTTGCTTGAGAACAGCAAACTGTTCTCAAGTTCTTAAACTTTTTTTTTTTTTTTTTTTTTTTTTAAAGATTCAAGAACCCTAGAGACAAGGACCAAATTTTTGGCAGATGCAAAATATCTTCACATCACAGGAATCAAAAGACAATTGAAGGGTCTGATGGCTGGCTTCTGTTCCCAGGTACATATCTGATTTTCTGTAAAAGCATAATGTTGCCTACACACGGACACAAACATCACAGAATTACTGTGTATCATTAAAAGTTAAAATCCAGATTTTAAACAGCTTTAAATTAATTTTTCTCTTTAAATCTAAGGTAATCTGAATTTTCTCAAGTATCCTCTCTAAACAAGGTCTTGCAAAACTCAGATTGCCTCTCCTTTCTTTCATCTTTTCTCCTGTCCGTTCAAGCTCCACAGGCAGGGCTTGTCCCTTAATACCTGCTTAGCTCACAAAGTCTAAACTGTGGAGTCCAGACACTTCTGCAAGTAAGAAAATGGAAATTAATTCCTTCATCCCCACTCTCGAGCTTTTGTGAGGAGGCTGATTATATCAGTAATAGGATATCATCAGAATTTTCAAATTCTGCAGTGGATTTTAGGACGGTGTGAAAAGCGCTCTGTATTTTTAGAGTGTAAGTGTATGTATACATAACGTGGACATTTCTGGTAACTGTAAATATGCATAAAGCTGCAAACAAAAAGCATTACACAACTTGTTTTAGAACAGCTTCTTTTCTGTAGTAGCACAGGTGATTTTCTCCCTAGACTACATTTAGCACAGACAGTTACACAACCAGTGCAACTGTCTCATCTAACAAGAATTGGTGGGAACATGCAGATTGAAACGGTCAACAGAGCCGCTCTTAAATAAACCAAAGATACATCAGAAGGCATGTGCTTTTCATCTAAAATCTGGCACGGACAGGTAGAGCTGTGCAACATGCCACACTGCAGAACTAAATAAACACAGCAATGTTTCCTTAGTTGTTCTAAAACCAGGAGTACCTGACATTAAAATAGCTTCACTGCTACGTAGATTGCCTTAAAGAGAATGATTAACTGTGTAACTACAAAGCTTCGCGATTCCAGTTCTAGCAGGAAACGGCATTCTCGCTTTTCAAGATCACTTCGAGCCGATGCTTCTTTCGCATTACCGGAGGTACCAAAACGCCGAACCCTGGCGCGAATTCCGCGTCCTCACCGAGGCGCCCGTGCAGAGTAGCGGGTCAAACCCAACTCCGCGCCCGGTGGGCAGCGCTCCACAGCCCGGCGCCTCAGCTCTCCGCGCCGCTCAAACCCCGCTGGGACGGGGGGTCCGAGGGGGCGGAGGAGCCGTCCGAGGGGGCGGAGGAGCCCTCCGAGGGGGCGGAGGAGCCCTCCGAGGGGGCGGAGCGGGGCCGGAGCGGGGCCGGAGCGGGGCCGGAGCGGGGCCGGAGCGGGGCCGGAGCGGGTGCGGCCGCGGCCCCTCCCGGCGCGGGCCGGGCCCGGCGCGTTACAAAACCGCCTGGTTTTGTAACAACCTGCGGGCGCCGCCCAATGAGCGCCGCCGCCGCCGTCACGTGCCCGCCTTTATATAAGCGGCGGCGGCGGCGCGGGGCGCTCCCGGCGCGGGGCGGCAGCACCACCATGGGCCGGCGGGGCCGCGCCGCGCCCGCGCCTCCCGGCGTCCCGCGCCGCCCGCCGCGCTAGCGCCGCCGCCATGGGCTCGCACCTGCCGCCGCGCCCCGAGCCCCAGCTGGTGCTGCAGCTGGCGGCCGGGGCTCTGCAGGCGCAGAACTTGGAGGCGCCGGGCGGCGGCCTGGGGCCCGAGTGGCAGGTGCTGCTCGGGCGGGCGGACGCGCTGGCCTTCGGCGGGCGGCTGCACGAGGCGCTGCCGCTGTACCAGCTGGCGTCCCGCCACCAGCAGCTGCGCGCCGAGCAGCTGGAGAAGCTGGTGGAGTGCCTGGCGCAGAGCGTCCGGATCAAAGAGGGACTGCCCGCCGCCGGGCAGCCCGCGGCACCCCGCGAGTGGGACGTCTTCAGGTGCCGCAAATGCCAGGGCTTCCTCTTCGAGCCCGTTTCCTTGCCTTGCGGACACACGTTCTGCAAAAAGTGCCTGGAGAGGGACCGGGCGCCCGAGCCCCGCTGCGTCCTGTGCAAGGAGGCGGGCGGCGCGGCGGCCGGGCAGCTCCTGCGGGTCAATGTCATCCTCAGCAACCTGCTGACCAAGTGGTTCCCCTGCCAAGTGAAGGCTTCGCAGCTCCGGCACGAAGGGAACCTCCTCTACAAGGAGAAGAAGCTCCAAGCCGCCCTGCAGAAGTACAACGAAGCGGTCAGCCTAGGTAAGGGCTCCCTCTCCCCGGCGCCGGTCCCCGGCTCCGTGCCGGGGGAGAGATAACTTTCCACCGGCCGGGGCTCGCTGCCGGCCTCTCCGGCGCCTCTCGTCCCGCCGAGCCCGGCGATACCCCGCTGTCCGGGAATGTGCCGGGGCCGCACTCCCGCTCGCCGCCGGCTCCCTGGGCCGGCTCCTGGGCCGGGCGTGCGGAGAGCCCGGAGGGGAGCCCCGGGGAGGGGTCTCGGCTTTTGGGCCCGCGGTGAAACTGGGTCAGGAGAGCAGCGGTTGCGTAAGCCCGAGCCTGCGGTCCGGCTGGGCTCTCCCCGGCCGGCGCCGTTGTGTAACCGGCGGAGCCCGGGGGGAGCGGAGCGCCGCGCCCTGGGCATCCCGCCGCGCCCCGGGAAGGGCTCTGGGCGCGGGGGATCCCCGCCGAGCACCCCCGTGCGCGGAGCAGCCGCTCGCAGCCGAGCGCGAAGGCAGCGCCGGGGATGCGTGTCCCGCACCCCCGGCCGGCCCGGCCCCGCGCTCCCTCCCCATCGCCGGGAAGCGCTGCGGGGCTGCGCAGGGAGAACTTTTGATGCGGTCCTTTTCATGCAGTTTGAGGAAAAGTGACTCACGCTGCACGTACTACGTAGAAGTTAAAGGCACGGAATTATAGTGAAGCGTTTTTCTTAAATGAAAGTGTTCCGAAGAAAAGTGCCCAGCCTTCCCCCAGCACACGGTGTGTCTCAGTGCTGCAGTGGGTGTGACTCGGTGATCATTGTAACGCTAGCTGATTCTTCATGCTGTCCCTTATTTTCCTATGGTTTGAGCTGTGGCATGAAAAGACCCTTATTTGTCACTTAAAAACTTTGATGCTACCAGTTTTGAAACTCCTTCCTTCAGTATGACAGCGTTCCTCCTGTTGTCTTAAATGCCTCCTGTGTGTCTCTACCAACCATCTGATCCTCAGTCAATGCTGGTAATTTATTGTGTGAGTGTCTCAGCATTTATTTATGCAATGTTCTCTGCAGTTATATAAGACATAGCTGGCATTTTGTCTGGAGTCGCCCAAAGAGGTTTCCAGACTTAATTTAGTACATCGTTATTTAAAAGCTGGATGTTTTGTGGGTTTGTGCAACTTGGGAGCACCACCCTGTGTTTTAAAAAAAATAAAAATTAAGGAATAAAGCTTCTGTAACTTACTTCTTTTTAACTAATCAACCACTTTTTCTATTTCCTACAGCTCCAAATGACCACTTACTATATAGCAACCGGTCCCAGATTAACTCCACTTTGAAAGCTTGTGAAGATGCGTTGCATGATGCAGAAACAGCGTGCAGGCTCCAGCCATACTGGTTGAAAGTAAGTTCTGACTCCAGTTTTACTTTTTTAAAACCTTGATAGTGCCCTGAAATGGTTACAATTGTCAGACAGTGGAATCTGAGGGAGGCTTTAAGTGCTGTAACTTCTTGGACTCCTGCAATTTACAGATATTTAACCGTTATATTCTTGAGCTTCCTGGGGTGAAGAAAGAGAGTGCTAGTCCTGGAGAATGAGCTATGGCTCTTTTCTTTGACTTGGATTAATGTCAATTTTGTGAACTCTCTGAAAATTGAATGCTAAGGACAAAATGACTGTTTTAGAAGGTGGATGTAGGGGAAGTAGATGTTTCCAATATCAGCTGGGCCCAGGTGCTGTGAGAATCATACTTGCATGAGTGGAAGAATATCCTGTTTATGCTTTTAGTTTTCAGGACTGTTGTGTTTTGAATCCCAGGCACTGGTGGTGTCTAGGTGTAAGACAAGGTTATAGGGATTTTTCCTGTCTAACTTTTCCTTCTTCAGAAAGATCCTCTGTACTTTCACTGTGGTTTTATTGCATATTCTCTTGACAAAAGCTGCAGCTGTGGATGTGTTTCCTTGCAGGGTCACCTAAGGAAAGGACAAGCATTAGCTAATCTGGGGAAAACAGAAGAAGCTTTAAGGGAGTTTCTATTCTGCCTTGCTCTAGATACTGGGAACAAGACAGCCAAGTCTGAGGCACAAAAGGTGAGTTCCTTAAATCATCTGGACCTGCACAGTTGTTTTCAGGGGCCTCTCATAAAGGAGGATACAATTTTTTTTCTTTTCCTCTCTCTCATTACTGCAGAGAGCTGGATGGAGATACAAATCCAGACTGTTGTTCACATTTGAGTGGTGTATTGCTGATCTGGAGATAGCAAGAAAATAAACTCAGCAGCTATTCAGTGGAAACAATTACAGTGTTAGCATCAAAAAATAGGAAGGAAAACTGAATTGTTAATAGTTGCCCCCCACAGACTATTGTGAGTCTCAAATTTCTAATTGGTTCCTAGCCTGGCAATCGATTCCCAGTGCTGGAGTGCAGAAGAGGGGGAGTTGCTATTGAATGATGTATCAGACCAGTGACTGGCAGAACACAACACGCAGCACTCATCAAACTCCACTTGGGAGCAGCAGCTTTCTTCCTACTGCCAGTCATGCTGCCCGAGTGTCAGTGTGTGCAGGAGGTGTGAAAGAAGTAGTCAACAAAAGGGCAGTTTTTAAATAGTTTTTTAGGGTTGCTAATAATTAATGCTAAATAAGCAAAAAAAAGGATCTGCAGTGAGACTTTTTTCAGATGCAACCTACAATGTGTGTAAAATCTTATATGGCTTTTGTGGAAATTGCTGTTTTTCCCGCCCCTCAAATCTCTGATATCCTGTGAATCAGTACTTTGACATTTGATAATTTTTTTTGTTGTTGTCATATTTAAAAGGCTCAGTGTTGCAGTGATTACTTATGCAATAAAAATACAATGGTTTTATTTTCCTCTGTGGCAGTGTATTTATGCCATTCTCAATCACTGGTGGGATAGGAACATTAGGGTTTCTATGTTTTGTAGCACATAAGGCTTTCTAAGCACAGTAAAACTCTATTCACAAAAGTAAGAGTCTAACCTGAATGGTTGTCGTGAAATCAAATTTCTATCTCATTTTATATGTGGTTGAGATTTCAGCCTCTCAGGATTTTTTTGTCACTGATGTTTGAGGGTTTTGTTTGCTTTTTTCCCCAGTGGGTTCCATGCAGTCTTTCATTGTCATTATGTCATGATTTGTGCTCACAGTCATGCTGGAAGACTTTCTGTGCACTAGAGCAAAAAGACCAGAAACAAACAGATATGTTTCTAAATTCTGACTCCAAATAGCTGTTTCCAAGACATTTAATTTCTGAGCAGTGGGGTTCTGAGAAAAACTAGACTTCTTATGACTGAAAGAATTACTTGTGCACTCATCAGACACAGAGCTCATCCATGATGCAGTATTTTATTGGGTCATTTCCAAGGCTGTTCATATAACAGTGGCATACTATGTTTTACCAAATTCTTTGGGTGCAGTTGTTGATGTTCTGCTTGTATTAACTGTCTGCCTGTGTTAGTTTGGACATAGTGTGATCCTGTGAAATCCTTTTTGGCTTTAAATAGAAATCTCATCTGTCATGTGGCTTCCTCAGGCATCAGCAGGATCACCTCAGTAGTATGTTGAAATTAGTTTTTGAAGTATGAATCTTCTATTCAGGTCTGTTTCTTTCCTTAAATATTCATCTGATAATCTATGCCATACAAGAGGCTTCAAGCTGCTACTTGAAACAGATTCACTTATTTTCTTAGAGCAAATGAAAAAATGGCATTTTTCTACTGCCTACCTTTTTCCTATTCTCACATAAGTGAATTAAAAATAGCTACAGTTTACAATATCAGACACATTTACCCAACTGATCTTGGATTAAGTCTGTGAGATGAGTGCTTTCTGTACTAGTAAACTCCACTGAAGGATGATGTGCAGCAAAAAAACCCAAACCAAAACAACAACTCAAAAACATTTAAGAAAGATGTTAATAATTTCTGGTGAGCCCTGAACTGCAGGACAAAGAGGACAAAGGCGTGTGTGTGTCACATCACAGAGAATGGTTAATGACTCTGTGGGCTTGTTTAACTCTGAAAATGTTTCTTGCTGTCTGTTTGGCCTGTATTGCATTAGCTCTTGCACTTTTTGTTCCTACCCTAGTTTAAAGGGCTCTTTAAATGGTTTTAATAAAATCCTGGATGCTTCTTTCAGCTATTCCCTTGCTTGCTTTTTCATTTAGAGGTTGCAAGGAAGGAACTAAGCAGTGAAGTGTTCTGTTTTATATCACAGCTTCTACTTAGTTTGTTTTCACTCATCCCGGGAAATGCTCAGGAACACTTACCCGATATCCTGCAGCTGTTGTCACATCACTCTAGATTAAAGGGGAATCTCCTAAATTCAGTGGGATCTGGAGGCACCAGCCATAACCTACAAAGGTTGCTCAAGGTAAAGATCAAGTCTGATGTGTGGTTCTTAATTTGTTGTGTGTTTTGTGTTCACATTGGGAAGCCTTCTCTCCTTTTTTGCCTCTGGGAGATAGGAGGATATATTTTCTCAAATTTTTACTGAGTTTCAGAACATACAAAACAGTCTTAACTTACTGATGTCTCCTTATTTGACTTTTTTCTTTAATAGAAGCCCTCTGTTCTGATAAATTTTATGTCAGAATTGAGTGGGTTCTACTCCTGTCTTTAGGTCTTTCAGGTAGTTGGTAGTGGAAAGGGGCTTCTGTAGATTGGATTCAGATACCCTCAAAAGCTGTGAAATGCTAAAATCTAGAGCTTCAACTTGAGCTATAGCTGGCGATGCCAGTAACGAACTCATTCTCTACTCAGTCTGTGCAATACTTAGAGGTTATTGTCGAGCTACTTAAGATATGTTAGCTACTTCATAACTTTGGTTTTGCAGCTGTAGCTTTGTAAAGGGCTGCAGAAGTTTACATTCATAGGTTGGTAAGGATCACTTCTTCTTCACTGCGACCTGAACTTTGGGATGGGTTTTGCATATATTGTATATTTAGGAGAAAACTTGGCTAGTCCTTACAAACAGAGGTGGAGGTTTTGAGCTGCCTTGTTGTGACTGGTAAGAAACAATCAGTGACATTGCCCCATGGAAAGGCTGTTAGGATATTCTGACAAGAAACCCTTTTGCATGACCTTCACAAAGCCACTCAGGGACAGTTCACTCATCTTTCTGCATGTTACACATCACAATCCACAGTGTCTGTTTTTGGGTCCATGCAGGGAGGTGATGATACAAAGCTGACAGGTGCTGTCCTTTGCAGTGGCTGCTCACAGGATGTCCTGTGGCCATAGCAGGATAAACCCTGAATGGTTTATCCTCTGAGAAAGGAATCTGCCTTGCAAGAGGAAGCTCTGGGCATTTTCTCTCTCATAAATTTTTTTTGTGTTTCTACTGCTTCCTTAAAATGAACTGAATTGCTTTGGTTTTTCTGTTGGTTGATACCATCCACCATGATGTAAACAATTTGCGTTTTCCTATAGTTCAGTGATAACAATATATTTAACATGAGATCTAGCCACATTTCTGTCTGAATCCTGTTTCATAACCTTTGAATTTTAAAGCCACACAAAAGGTCTAAAAATCCTCAATGGTGGGGAGGGGAAATCAAGTTGGTTGCTTGCTTGCTTTTTGGGATTTAAGTTTTTTTTAATTAGGATTAGCAATTCTCAAACCCTTGCTTCTTGACCTGCAATGTCCCTCCTGGTGATCTATAATAAAGATTTTTGACAGGTTGACTTTTTTCCTTACCAAGTTGTTGGAAGATTGGTCTAATGTCAGCCCTCTCTTCACACAGGTCAATGTGGAACAGAAAAAGGGTTTTTCCATTCAAGAGGAACCAAATGTAACTACTTCTGGTAGTTTGAGGAAATCTATACAAATTACAGAGAGCAAAAAGGACTGCTCAGAGGAGGAGAACAAATTCACCTCCATGCCAGAATCTACTTTTCTCCTCTCTGAGAAATGCAGCCTCCTGAAAAGGAAGTGCTGCTCAGAGGAGATGCGAAATGCTGAGGTGCCCTGCAAACTGATGAAGAAAGGTATGTTTAATTACAGGACAGGTTCTGTGGCATGCCACCCATGGAAACTTTTCTTCTGTAAGATTCAGACAAAGAGGGACCAAATTACACTTTGCCTCTTATATTTTATCTTTTGCCTAATCAAGCCATGCATGTTGTGGAAGCTTTATTGTGTGCAGAAAGAAAAAGTCTAAATAGGGGCAAAGAAGGCCATGTGGTTTTCTCAGTAGAGCTCTGAGTCTTTTGAAGAACATCAGTGTTGCACATGGTCTTAGCACTTTCTGTAGCAATTTTAAAAGTTTAAAAGTACAAACTCTATTTGTTCTTGGTATCTGGCCTTGTTTTTATGGTGTGGGATGTATTTACAATGGTATGAGAGAAGAATTTGTCTCACTTTAGACTTTCAGTACTAACAAAAAGTGTTTTGACATTGATTGCCAAGGCAAGGCCAGATTGATCCCTCTGTAGGTGTGTATAATGTGACCAAAATTAAGGGGAGATGTGCTGATTTGTGCCAAGGCTGAATTTGAAAATTTGCCTAGAAATTACTGTAATGATGCTTCATGGTTCAGTAAGTTGCAAGTATATACAACAGACATTTAAATATCAGATGGTGGTGTAAATACATGAGGTGGCATTGTTCTTGCATGGTTCTGCTCAATTATATTTTTTTTCTTTTTATTGATAGACATAGTTGATATTAGGGAAAATAGTACTGGACAACATATTCCATTTGAAGTTGTGGATCCATCAGATTTGGACTGCTCCCTGTGTATGAGGTGTGTTCTTTTCTCACAGATATCTATAGCTTTCCAGCTGTATCTTCCTCCCTTTTATGACCTAGAGATTTTCTAGCTTACTTGGTACTTATTTTTGCCTGTGACATGAAATTAGCTTTTAGTGTGATTGTTACTCCAGTGATGCATTTCTAGACCTTTGGCTCTGAGCACTGTTGATGAATGGGGACTCTTTGATCTTCTCTGGGCTGGTGATTGCTTTGGAAAGGGCACACAAAGTCACATGGGGGTTAAGTGTGTTAGTGAAGGTGTCTGAAAGATTTGCTCTCACCACTGACACCCACCCAGCCACTGACACAGTGCACAAACCTGGGAATTTGTGGAGCTGTTTGTCAGAAAAGCACAAAATAACTAAAGAGACCACATCCCATGAATATTCTGAGTTTGCATGTGAAGTACTGTGTTGCTGCTATTGCAACAGGAGGATCTTGCAAGTAAGCAAGAGTATGTTTTAACTCTCTCTTGCTTAAGAGATGTGTTCCTCACTTTACTGAGGCAGTCACTCCATTTGCTTGAAGATTTCTTCTTCCAGCTAAACAACAGTTATTCTTGGGAACAGCAATGGCTTATTAAAACAAGTAGGAGTTGTCAACTGCATCTATTTTACTACTTGTTCTGTGCAAAACATTTTCACTTTGGCAAATACATTATGTGGGGGGTTTTTAGTGACTTAGAAATGTTGGGAAGGTGTTTCACTTGCTGCAGTGGGTGTTGCTTAGGTTGTTTGGTTTTTTTAATTACCCAGATTTATCTATAATTTGTTTTGGGGTTAGTTTTGCACAGTATTTTTCAATTCTTAAATAGCAGATAGCCTCTTTAGGGATTTACTTCTGAAGGCCCGTGTTTTGAGAAATCTGGATTTTGTTGTTTGTATGCAGAAGAGGAGGCTTCAATTTGTTTCAGACAAACTGAAAGCTTTGAGGACCAACTGCTTTATTGTCTGATTTACATCTGCTTGGAATAAATCAGATCTGCCCCTTCTCCCTCTGCATGTCTACAGCTGAAATATGTTCCAAAAGTTTGTGCAGCTGTCAAAACACTCAACAGTGCAAAGAGCAAAACTTTCCTCTAACAGAAAGCCACACAATTAGTCTTAGATGGTTTAGTGATTCTGCTTGTTTATCATTGTGTCCACAAAGCATTTTTCAGATGTTTTAAATACAATTCATCCTACTTTCTCATCCTCTATGTTAAATCAGAAACAGCCAGACTACAATACATTTGTAAAGGAATTAGCTCAAGGATTACTGTTTCCCTTTTTGAATAGAGGCTAGTATAGGTCCTGTGCCTGGAATTGTAGTCCCAAATACAGGCCTTGCCTTCAGAAGGATGTTAGCTTTGTAACATCACTGCACAAGGAGGGCTTGTGCTCAGGAAAGCTCTCCTAAGATCTTTCTGGTTATTTATGCAGACCCATTATAATTACTTCCTGCCATGTTCTTCAGAAGCACTTTGGGGTTTTGGTTCCTGAGATGCTCTGGGCTAATTACCTAGTAACCTACTGACCTGTTCACAATTAACTGCAGGAGCTGTTATTAACCTGTTTGTCTGATGGAGTGGCAGAAATGTTATTATCTGCCTTTGCTCCAGCAGCAAGCAGAAAACACAAAGTAGTCAAAGCAATGTACTAGTGAGAAAAGAAGGAGCATTATTCCACAGCATCTTAGTTTCTGTGTTAGAGTAGCTCAAAATAATGTCATGAAAAGTCTTGGTGTGTAGTGTTTCTATCTGCAAGTCATGGAGCTTGTCCAGGTCTCTTGAAGTTGTTAGGAAAAGCTGCTGCTGGCTTTTGTTGGAGCTAGGGCAGACTCAGGAATCTTAAGAGGAGCATCTTGTCTTTATGCTACATTTCAGATGAAGTCAGTCCCTACCAAATAATTACATATGCAATGCAGTGCTTACTGGAACACGGGGTAGAATTCAGTGTTTCATGTAGTTTAAGTGAGGTTTCTGTTCATTAAACAGTTAACAAGTGTTTTTAATTACACCATCAAATTGCAATAAGATAGGTGTGGCATTTTAGATACTATTTCATGTGTTCCATTGCTTAAATGTCAATGTTTTTAGTAACTAATGACATTTAATGAGTTCTCTATGGCAGTCTTGTTAAAAGCCAATTGCATTCTTAAATACACTCATCTTGTCAAAGATGCTAATTAACATGGGTTTACATATTTTAACTTCCACATGTTTAACAAAACATAGTGTACTGTTTTGATAAGCTAATACTTTTAAGAAAAAATATTAATTCACTTAAATGATGAGACTACTATTTAAGACCTTAAAATGTTTAGACAGTATGTTATAAAATACAGTAAATTCCAGACAACTTAGTTTCTAGATTTGAATTGTTTCTATTTTTAAAAAAAACTTCTGTATTATTTATGTCTTCTTAAGGTCTTTATTGACAAGGAAACATGACTTTGCAATATTACATAATCATAATAAGGAAAAAATCTTTACATGAAAATAAGTGTCATAGAGGTCCTTGAAATGAGTAAAAAATAGGTACCATGATACTTTGAAGACCTGGCCTTATATATTTAAATATTCTGCCGGATAAAATATGAACCTCCTGTCACTCATTTTGCAGAAAAGCAGTCCCTTGAAGGTTAAAAACTCTATTAAAAAAATACCTATTAAAGCTGGCAATAACAGAATCATGCCAAGTCCCAGTTTATTGTAATTACTCATGTAGGCTATTACTGCAAATGGGTATTTTGTGCTTAGCTCTACCCATACAAGTAATCACAAAAATTCAGTAATAGTTGTGCAAGTATTGCTCAATTTCATTAGTGAAGTCAGATGATCCAGCTTCTGGGTCTGTTAATTGCTCACACAGAGGAAAATTAAATGCTGGCTTGTTAGAAGTTTGTGACAATATTGTCCCTCACATTCACTGAAGTCAGAGTTCATGGGCTGCCTTTCATGTTGGCTGGCAATAACAAAGTCTGTAGGCTGAATAAGTACAAAAGTTGGTTGAAGAAATGAAAAGCAAGAAGTGACTTTATCCCTGTAGTTACTGACTAGTAGTTAAGTTAGTGAATGAATTCAGCTTTTTTTTGGTAGCAACTTTTTTCTTTTACTTTAGTACACGATATTGTTGTGTTTTTGCTCTTGGATTTTCCAATCCAGGCTCTTCTATGAACCTGTCACTACACCTTGTGGACACACCTTCTGTCTCAAATGTCTGGAGAGATGCCTGGATCACAACCCAAAATGTCCCCTGTGTAAGGAAGGGCTCTCGGAGGTAATACTTGGATTTTTTCAGCATAAGTTCAAGTGCAAGTGATAGGAACCACTTCACCTTCAGACAGCCTTATATTTCCCAACACAAAAGAAATATTACATAACTCAGGAAGAATGTGACTTTTAAAATGCTGTTGTGAGTTGCCAAACATGGCTAGTCTCTGTTCAAACCTTAGTACCAGGCCTGTACTTAAGAAATCTGTCGGTGGTTTTTGCTTTCCAGATTTCCTAAGTGAATGTCTGTAACACAGGGAATAGTTAAAAACAACTCTTCAGTGGCAAGTTTGACAGATGGTAGAATCACAGACATCAGAAAATGGGGTGATGCCCTTTGCACAGGCACATACTCTGCGAAGTGCTGGATGTTCTAACTGCTTGTGTGTGTTCTTACTGCAGTGCTTGGCTATGAGGAAATACTGTAAAACAGTGCTAATGGAGGAGCTAATAGCCAGATATCTTCCAGAAGAACTCACTGAAAGGAGAAAGATTTATGAAGAGGAAATAGCAGAGCTTTCCAAGTACGTAATCCATTTATGTAAAATCCCATCTCTAATTCTGCTGCTGTTGGCTGTGAGTGGCTCTGGCTGCTGTGGAGCACGAGCTGAGATGCTGATGGAGCTTCTTTCTCTGTACCATGTGATTTCAGAGAACAGGGTCCAGGGGAAACTGTGCTTGAGTGAGCATAAAAACTAGACACTGTGCTAAAGAATAAAGAGAGGTAGAAGAAATCCAGAAGGTTGCTTTATAAACAAAGTACAAAGCAATGTGTCTGCTTGCAGTGGACCTCTATGAAAGGCACAGAGTGAGAAGTAGTCTGACAGGATGGGGTTTGGAATATACTGGATAGGGAAGAAATGGGATTAAGGGAAATAAAATAAATAAAAGCAGTACTAGAGATCCAGTAATGCTTTCACAAGCAAATCCAGAATGCTTAATGAAAAATTTGTCTGCTATTAAGTGGTATCTAATTTTCTAGATTATTTAGTCAGTTAAGGGGAAAATAATTTTAGCTTTTACCATTCCAGTAAGAATGGAATTAAGCTTTTAACAATAATTTTACCTTTCTTTATTCCATTAGGAATTTTATTCCAAAAATGCTATAATTTCTATTTAAAGATGTCATAATTTTAAACAATATGAAACTTGTGTCCGTAGTTTGGTAAAACGTCGTATCTGATTTTTCCTTTCCTTCTTACAGCCTAAATAAGAATGTTCCCATATTTGTGTGCACAATGGCTTATCCTACAGTCCCATGTCCTTTGCACATCTTTGAGCCCTGCTACCGGCTGATGATCCGGAGGTGCATGGAGACTGGCACCAAACAGTTTGGGATGTGCATCAGCGACCCTGTCAAGGGGTGAGTGAAGAGCTTGGGCCATGGGGGTACCCACTTAGTCTGGAGCCAGTGGAGAGGTGCAGAAAGGTCCATGGCTCTAATACCTGTGGTAGTATTCCAGTAGAGAAAGTTTCTTCCTGATCATGCAGGTTAAAGACATTGAGAAGACAGAAGTTTCTCTCTTGAGCACTTGGATTCTAATGTGATGATCTGTTCTCTCAAAACTGAATGTGTGTAACATGTGACTGAGCTGCAGACCTCCTGTGATACATGAAAAGAAAGTGTATTTTTCTCCTGCTTTTAAATCTGCTGACTGTTTTGGCACAAGAAATCAAAATGGCTGTAAGGTGTGTTCTTGGGCTAAATTTCGTTAAATTATGGGATATGTTTATATCCTTTATATATTTATAGTGGAGGCTGCAGAAGTATAACAGGACCTTCACAAGGACTGGCTGAGCATTTACACTGAGCCATTTACAGTCAGTCTTGGGTAATTTGACTTCAGTGTTTGACTCTCTGTTTAGCTTTTCTTCTTTCTTTTTACACTATAAACTTGCAGGTTTGCATACTCTGTGAAAAGTATGATTTGCAGTAAATACCCACCTGCAAAGTAAAATCTGCTGAAATTGTGCAAAAACTTTTTTCTTCATAGATTTCCTAGTCCTTCCATAATGCTCATATTCTGAATTGCACTTGTCCTTCTGTACAAATTGACTGAACATATTTAGGATTATGGAGAAAGTTTGCTTCTGATCTGTGTATCTATTTGTTTCATAAGATGTTTCCTGTATTCCAAAACATCCAGTTAGCATTAATCAGATTAGACAGTCTGAATCTTCCTGATAGTTTTGCAAACAATTGTGGAATAATTTGAACTACAGCAGGTCAGTGCTGTGAACAATAGAAATGAGCTGACATTGGTAAATACCTTTGTGGTAGGGACTGGCTGTATGGCAGCTCTGTGGAACTCAGGGTGGAGAGAATAAGATTTGTTTACTTGCTTTTGTTCTGATTTCAATAGGTTTGCAGATTATGGCTGCATTCTGGAGATAAGAAATGTTGAATTCTTTGCTGATGGTCGCTCTGTTGTAGACAGCATTGGCAAGAGGAGATTTAAGGTGATCCAGCACAGCCAACGTGATGGATATAATACAGCAGATATTGAGTACATTGAGGATCAAAAGGTAGATTTAGAAATATTTCATTTAAACTGTATTACCTGTGAAATTCTAGGCATGTATTTAGTGAGTTGTTTTGGTAGAAGCATGTTCTAAGCATGTTTTTAGTGAGTTTTTTTTGGTAGAAGTTTCTAATAAAACAAATTTGTGGTGTTTAATAACTGCTTATAGTTAAGGTGGGACACACACTAGTTAGCACAAGCATGCACACACACTGCCCATGTACTGAAGAGTGTTTCTGGTCTTTAGCAGAGGATCAGACTAAGTGAATCCAGGGTAAGACCTAACTTCTCTTCTAGACAGAATAACTGCAGTTTATAAGAGGGTGGAGGGGGAACATTACACCATCTGTATGGAAGCCAGTTCAAAAATCCCCACTCGGGTAAGAAGCAGCAAGATTTGGGTGCACCACAATCTTCAGAATTGCTTGCATTAATTCTTAAGAGCTTTTGGTATGTAATGGGACAATAAAATGTCTACTCTGAGGCTCTACTGGTTTTCAAAAAAAAAAAAAAAAAGCTTTGCACAATCTTTTTTTTCTGTTTTTGTGTGATATTTGTGTAAAGGCTTTTTCATGCAACAATCCAGAAACTGCAAATTCTACAAATAGATTTTTTTTTTTTTTTTTTTAGAATACAGGCAAAGTGAAGAATTTGGATAGGGGAGGGTCATCAGAAGGGGAAATACCAAATGAACTCTCACTATTCCAGAACTCTTTTGGCATGCTTTTTTCTCTTTTCCTTTCCCCTATCCAACCCTGAAAATCCTGAAAATCCTATGCCTTTCCCAACATGCAGACTGAACTAACAGTAACCTTCCCCCTCTCATTTCTCATTCCAGGTGCAAGGACAAGAGTATGCTGCATTACTTGTTCTCCATGACTCTGTCTATGACCAGGCCTATACGTGGTTTAACTCCCTCAAGCAAGCCCTCAAAAGTAGAATTCTCAGTCATTTTGGTCCAATGCCAGCTAAGGATCCTGACCCTCAGGTATCCAGAATCAGTGGCTTATGTAACTTTTAGAGACAGAAATAGCAGGGATATCCGATAAGCTGGCAGGCATTGTGTTTTAAGATGAAAATATGAATACTCTGCATTCACCCCACGTAAGCTGAGCCTCTAAATTCTGTTGCCACACACCAGTGGTAGCACAGTTGCAAAGAAAAAGTTCATATTTAATGTTGATAACTTTCTGAGACTGTCTCACTGCATTAATCCCAGGAGACTGAACTGCCTTTTTGCCTGCTCTACTTCCCCAATTAAATGACTGAGAGTAAACAGGCAACTGGAAACTTTTTACTCTTGTTAAAGGACTGCAAACGGTGGGGCCCTAAAATAACAGAATATAACAACAAGAGCTAAATATGAGGTAGTGTCATAAAGTATGGAGATGGAATCCCAAAGATCTGGGTCAGTAATAACATGGGAAGAAAATAGATTTTAAAAATTCCAGAAGGCTGGGCCTATAAATTGTTAGTAGCAACTAACAATTTATAAATTGTTAGTTGTAAATTTATAACTATATATTTATAGATTTATAAATCGGTAGTAGTAACTAACAATTGCTAGTAATAGAAATGCCTTTAACATCCTATTTTTAGGAAAGGTGCCACTTGTTTGTAACCTGTTTCAGGCCAACCAGTAATCACCAGCCATTAGGCTGGGAATGAAATGATCTACTTGCTACATTGCTATCAAAAACTGTCTTTTCAGAGCTAAATCCTCAAAACCAGGACCTTACCGGCTGTATGAATCCTGACTTGGAAATTCTTTCTTTTCCCCCAACTGCAGGCGAACCCCAATGGGCCAGCCTGGTGCTGGTGGGTCCTGGCTGTCCTCCCACTGGAGAACAGAGCTCAGCTGCCCTTCCTCGCCATGAAGTCCCTCAAAGACCGCCTGAACGGCATCAGACGCGTCCTGACGTTCATGTCGCGAGCGAGGGCGCGGTGATGGTGAGGAGCAGAGCTGGGGTGGCTCCCACAGCCCTCGACTGCTGACTGTCTCTTGTAACTTCATCTAACTGCAATAATGTCTTACAGATTTGAGTGTCAGGATGTTTCAAGCCTGAATTTCAAAGAGAATGACTTATAAAAGAGCAGGGGATGTTTATGGATACTTCAGTAGTTTCCATTTGGAACTGAGACGAGTATTCAATCACTGCACTGCTAAATTAATAACAAATGTGATAGAACAAAAAGTGATCTTGTTTGCCATAAACATTTTAAAAATCTTAAGGTTTTTTTTAATTTATTTTATTTTTATTTTTTAGTGGATAAAGGATAAACTGTGCAGTTTAATGTGAAGCAGAAATAATAAGGTTAATGCATTATTTCGGTGAACTGCAAAGTCTTTTATTCAAATGGTTCAGGTTTTATATAGCATTGTGTAAAATAATGTTCACAACTTCTGTTTGATAATTTATTTTTGCACTATGATTTTTTTGTTTCAAAATGTATATTATTTATGTGTTCATTCACTAAAGGAAAGTGAGCTGCTCTATTTATAGTGTTTTTACCCTGTATTTATGACCAGGGGCAAAAATGATGATTCTTGCAGTGCACAAGCAACTGCTTTGATAATTTTTCAGTTATTTGTGTTCAAATACTTTGAATGTTTTTCTACTCATCCCCAGTTCTGCTGTAGCTTAAGAACGCCCCCAAAACATCCTGCCTTGAAGTCTTTGAATACACAGATTGTCTGAGTTAATTCAAGCACAGCTGTTGAAGGTTCATCCTATGCTTGTGGCGAGGTTCCTGATACAACCAAACAGTCAAGCACCTGCTTAAGCATGAGTTTATGTGCTTGAGTAAATTCAAGTGCTGATGGTTGATGTCAGTGGGAATTGACCATAGTGGTGACAGAAGGATCTAACCCCTAATATTTCACAGAACAGAATAACTTGAAGTTCAATTTATATCTGAACTCTTTCTTGCAAAAATGGACAATGGCTACAAACAACTGCGAAGAAAGAGCTGCAATATATGGAAAGTGGCTTATCCTAGAGAAAACTGGAAGTACTGGTGTCATTTCATTGTAGGTTAATACATAGATTTTTTTTCCCCATCAACTCTTGATGCTGTTAAGATGAGTTTTATTTCTTTTAATTGTTTGGTGGAATTTGGCTTTGGAGTGTGTGTATGGGAGGGGGAGGGGGGAGTTCTTTTGAACTGTAGGACTCAGAGGGTAGATTGTCACATAAGAAGGAATATGTTGTAATAAATGCTATTTATTTCACTCCAATATTCAGGTTTCTGTTAGCTTCAAGTCTCTACCCAGCCATTGCTTTTCTCTGAAGAGATTGGGTAGTGTTGCTAATAATAGTTATCTCCCAAGGAAGGCAAGTGAATTTTAGCATGATTACTTCTAGCTATAAAGCAGGTAAAAATAGGGCAGAAATGAGAACAGGAAGTATCTTGGTTTTGTTTTGATTTTTTTAAAATCAACAGTTCATATACTTGTTTTACTGCTTGTACTGCTTACAGTGTACCACTTTCTGGGACTGCTCCCTCCATCTGATTTTGACCTTCACTGATTTCAATGCGAGCAAAACTGAGCCTTTTATTCTAAGCTACTGTTTTCCTTTTCAGTGGCAAAAACTAGAATGAAGTGAGAATGTTATGGAATGGTATAAATTTCTTTGGGTTTTTTTATGCAGGATAGCACTGCCATTTCATGCCTTTATGAAAAAAAATGCAGTAGAATTTAATGTAATTTTTCTGCATGTTTTTCCATGATCTCATCAGAAATATTTGTTAGTTAAAAGTAGTTCCCATAAAGCTATCTTTGTTCCCCTTTTGTTAAATTCTGTTGACATTTTTTATAAGGGTACCAAAGAAACAAATGGAAGACAAACATGTTTCACCCTTGTGGTGCACATGGAATCTGTATCCTGTTTGCATTGAGCTACTTTGGAAATGCTGTAACTTCCTTCCATACTGCTGGATTGCTGCACTTCCTCCAGGAGTGGTATTTGGTATGCTGAAAACAATGTATAAAAACACCTACGTGTTCTGAACAGTACCAAGTGATGGTGGCTGACACCTGCTATGGCATTTTGTGTTCATAAGTCAACAAGGTGATTTCTACTTGTTTGGAAGTGAAGCTGCATTACATGCAATGTTTCCACAAACCATTATGTACTGTTGCAGAGCATAAGTGTCTCATATTGCTCCCACAGGAAAAAAAAAAACTTCCACTTTTGTCACTCTTATCTGTGAGAAAAGGAGCTTAAATAGCTAATTTGAACTGTTTTCTCACTGATGTAATTATTTTTTTATCCTGCACGTTGTGTCTCCTACATACTCATTCTGCCTAATTTGTTGTTTTAGAAAAGATGTCATGGAAAGAATCCTTGATTTTAAAGATGAATATTGTCTTTTCTGTTGGCCTTGAGTAAAGCTGCCAGAATTTCCAAGCAGAGACTGGTGTACATGCCTTGCATCCTGAACACCCAGTGCATTTGTTGCAGCCTGGAAACACTGGACCTACTGCATGTCATGCAAACAGGTGATCTGCATATGCATAACAAATCAAAATTCCATCTGTACAGGTACAGTAGCATTCTTGCTGGGGCTGCTCTATGGCCACACATCCTAGATTAATGGCTAAAGCCTGCAAATTCCATTAGAAATGAAAATCAATACTGACAAAGATATATGCTAGAGAACACAAACCTGTCCAGGAAAAACTGGACAAGGAGTACACTTAGCCTTCATTATGTTGAGATGGTAAAGTTTCAGTAATGATGTTTAAAATTTTTTTTAAAATCTAGGTTTGCCACAGTACCACTGATTTTTTTTTTTTCAGTTGCATAAATAAGTACAAGGATGTAAATGCAACATTTATCCCAGGCATGAATAAACAGCTGAACAGATTTAAAAATACCTTCAGTTTAATTATAGAAATAGCATTGATCAGATACAACACTAATCGGGGGGAATATTTTATTTAAGCTGCTCACATTTTTCTAGACACCAAACCCAGTTTTATAACCAGTCTTGCTCATCTGCTAAAAACAAAAAGCCCAACAAACCAAATCAAGATTCAAACTTGCATTTCTTGTGTGGTCTGTATTGATTAATCATTGTGGGGGCATAGGTAATGCATAAGCTGCTTAGACAGTAGTTCAGTAGTTTCAATAATGAAATGATAAAATGGTGTGATGGGCCTTTATGCTAAGTCTTAAGTGACATTCTGGTGTTAGCTGGAAAAGTTCTTTTGCTTTTTTCTGTAATTCCTCTGAGTGCTGCTATCTTCCATGACAATGTAGCAATAAGAGATAGCAGCTGTCAGACGTGTGGCTCGCCTGTCCTTCTGTCCTGCACAACTGCTCACTGACAGAACACCTCAACCATGGATTTATTAATCCAAAGATTGTTTTAATCTAAAAAAAAAAAAAAAAAAAAAAAGTGGATTTGGATGTAGCAGGTCTGTCTGTCTTAATCTGTGCTGTAGAGAAAGAGCTTCATAGAGTTGAGTTCTGGTTTAGATGGTCTTTTCATAGAATCCCAGGTTGGAAGGGATCTCAAGGATCAGCTGGTCCAACTTTTCTTGGCAAAAGCATGGTCTAGACAAGGTGGTCCAGCAGGCTATATAGCCAAATCTTACAAGTGTCCAATGTTGGGAAATCCAACACTTCCCTGGGAAGATTACTCCAATGGCTGATTGTTCTCATTGTGAAAATTGTTCTGTTTAATGATTTCTACTTGGTGCTGAAGTTTTACTGGTGTTTAAATTAATGGCAGGAGTTGTATTTATATGCAATGTTTAGGAATGGAGAACATGTTCACAAACATTTAAAAAAGAAAGTTAAAATTAACTATAGGGGTTTTGTGCATATAAACCCCATGGACCTATGTGTACTTAGGGTAGTGCTCCCCATTTCCTCCAGGTCCTACATCAGATGAACACAATCCCTCTTTTCAACCCCTGCTTAGTTCTCATTTAATTCACAACTGAAACTGTAACTAGTGCAGCATGTAGTTTAGGAGCTGGGGTTCATTTCCAAAGCCCAGTAAATCACTGAAAGTCTTATGGCAATAGCAAAATGGTAGTTTGAAGAAAGTCACTCTCTTGAAACACTTTGCTAAATAAATATTGTCTGAAAGAAGAAAGAAACTAATCTGCTTAGACAGGATTAAAATGGTGGGTAATAAAAACCTGAACTATTACATTGATTTACTCATCCAGGTATCATGTGAAGTGCTTACTGATGTTGGATTTTCATAAGGTCTAAAGTAACCCTCACATAGAAGTGCCTGTATTCTGTTATTGCCATTCTTGAGCTTTTTAATAGTCATAGCCATATATTTTATAAATATAAAACATATGCAGCTTTTAATCTTTACATTCAGTTTGCAGAAAAAAGGTTTACAGAGCAGAAGTGTAGCAAAAACAAAGTAATAGCTTCTATAATTCCCTGATAAGGAACGGAGAAGTACAAAAATGAGGAGCAAAAGACTATCTGTGTAAGATGTCTTAATTTGGAACCATATACTTGTCCAATTTAATTCCATCAAGCTATGTGGTTACAAGAGTGCCAGAAATATATCTATCAAGCCATTTTAAATAAAATGTTTTGTGGACTTGTATATTCCATTTGTTTGTAAAACATCCTTTTGTGCACTGTAATGAACTTGAAATGAAACTTAAGTTATACTCTCATATCACTGGACAGAATACTGTTCAGCTACCTCTACATAAGTTTGAAGTAATTTGTTTTTTTCCAGATTTGTTTGCATTGTCATATAAAATATATTTTAAAAAATCATAGTCCAAAGAACCTGTATGTGTTTGTAGATGTACTTATAACTATGTTGTACCAACAAAGTCTGTGTGGAGAGTTGTTTCCTAATTAAAATTTTTGTCTTCTTTACTCTTTGGCTTGCATAACAACTACCGAGGCAAACAAATATTACACAGGAGCTGCTTTTTGCAGGTGTTTTAGATAAAGGAACAAAGAACAACTCCTATATCCTGCAGTCACACAACACCACTTGAAGTCAAGAAGCCAAACCATAGAAATTAAGCTGTTCAAACCTCAGATGTTGTAAAAGAGGACAGCAGGTGCTGCTGGTTTTTTGGGGGATTTTTGGGCTTGGTTTTATTTCCCCTCCTCTCTTCCTTTGTTGCTTGTGGTAAAGTAAAAAGGATGGGAGCTGAAGAAGGCCTGGCTTACTGCACCACCCTGCACTTCTGTGGGCTTGGGTTCCTCTGCTGCATTACTATTTGCTTTACAGGTTGCTGTGATTTAAACCGTTGACCAGGATACCTTTTCATTTACTGTCTCAGGCACGAGTGCATCCCAGCCCCATGTAAGCTGTGTCTGTGTGCTGATGGAAGGACTCTTTTCAGTGATGACCACTTCAGAAGTTCCATAGGGCTATCAAACTCAACTTCACAGAGAAAGTTAGAGAACACCTTTATTCATAAACCTAAGAGTTTCTTCTACAAAAAATATGAAGATTTGAACATTTTTTGCAAGTTTTACATATGTATGGGCTGCTTCATTTGCCTTGTCATTTAAGCAAGTTGTAGCATGCTTGTGACTTGCTGCCTAAGCCCCAGCCACTGCTGGGGTCAGAGGTTGCCTTGCTGGCCTCTTATGTAAGCTTGTTCAGGCTCTGCATTTAGTTTAGAATCCAGGGCATAGGCTAAGGTGAGCCTACAACTCATTATGTCAAGGGCTCTGTTATCTATAACAAAATATATTTGTGTCTGATGAGAGGAAGTTTTGGCTGAAGTGCATCTTCATCAGGAAATAGTAAATAGTCAAAAACTGGACCTTTTCTTGGGAGCGTGTTGATTTAAACTATTGTTTCTAAGTCATAACTTTAGTTTTGAAAGCTTTAAAAGTGGTTATAAAAAAAGAGGGGTTTAGATGCAATATGAAACAGAATTTAACCCAAATATAGGATAGCAAAATATTTCCCAACTACTTTCTCACTATGTCCTCGTTTTATAACTGTACCTACACAGATTGATTCAAATGGTATTTGAAATATGCTAAAGTCATCCACACTTACATAATGCTTCATATTAAAATGATCATTAGCAATTTTGCATGATTTTTATGCTGCAAAGCAGTTAAAGGAAAGCCACAGCTTCCAGTCAGCCTTTGCTCCCAGTTCCCTGTGCTGACTTTGCTGTGCATGGGATCAGGACCCTGTGCCATACTGGGCAAAGGGACATGGGACCTGCCACAGCTTCCAAATGCTGTCAGTAACATGCTTTTAATCTGTAAATGAGATGCCACAAAATCCTGGAACTTCTTAATGTGCCATGGTTCTCTGTGTGACTGGTTGAAAGGTGCAATGGCAACAGTTTTTAACTTCAGAAGAGGTGCTGACTTCTTAATTTCAACAGTTCTTTAGTCTCTACTGTAGGAACCATGGATTGCCTGGTCTTTGCTCCATGCTACTCACAACCAAGAATAAGGTAAGGAATGCCACCTCTCAGACTCTTGGCCACGTGTACAGATGAAAGAAGACTAGAAACTGCTTTACTAAACTATTGTAGGGCTAGGATGGGTTTTTAAAGGTCTTCCTGATTTTCAAACAGGCTTTTATCATCAGTCACTAATGTACTCTAAAACTTTTATCATCGGTCACAAGCTCTCTAAAACCTACACAACAGAAAAACTGGTTATGTCATGCTTACTAGACAAGAATAATGTTAGATTTTAACTACACAGATAAATTTGTATATTGATACCAAAAATTAATATACAGAGGCTACTAGAAAACTGATGGAAAGGATAAGCTTTGCTATGAAGACCAGCCTTCAGCTGACACATACTAAGTATTTTACTTCTCAGGACAGGATGATTTTCAAGTTGCTAAAGCCCAAAAATCACTGGCTGGAAGAATCTATATAATGAAAGTATGCACATGCTGTCAATACCTGTTTTATTCTAGTGTAACATCTTTTGTTTCAGTAGATCTGATCTTGATTTATAATTCCATACAAATGAAAGCAGAATTAAGCTATTTATGTAAGAGACTTTATTTATATAACTGACTTATGCTGTATTATGTGATGGCAAAAAAACCAAGCACATCTCTTTTGTGTTTTCTATGAGCTACAGAAAGATTTTGTAGAAGTAATGCTAGCAATAAACAGTTTTCTCTATGAGACATGAGAAACTAATTCTCATCCACAGGGAGGTTTTATCATGAGTAGAATACAGAGTAATAGATGATACGATAATGTGGAAGGATTTTAGCAAGTCTGCAGACAGTCTAGAAAATGTGAAAGCTGCACATCACAATTTAGACTGCAAATCAGTTCAACAAAGCAATTGTTATTCAGGCTCTTCCTTGGATGAGTCAATGATTTGTACTGTGACTATTAGTACTGAATGTACCATCTAAAATTCATTTTGAAAGATTACTGAAGCATTAATGATTTTAAAATTGGTTCTGCAAGTATTTTTTTATCAATGAGAAGTCCAAACACTATCAAGGCTAAAGAGCATAACACAGGGATTTTCAACATAGTGGAATTAGGGTTTTTTTTCACATGCTTTTACATTGTTTTTACTCCTTAGTGAACAATGACTATATAACATTTAGGAAATCAGGGTCAGTAGAGTAAATGCTTCTGTAGCAATGTGGCAGACACACCTTTCATAACTCATAAAGTCACTACTGGAAAGGCACAACTGGGTCACAGAAGTGCATGGTGGGATGCTGCTTTCCAGTTATGCAACCAGGGTAACTAAAGGTTAGAGCAAGTACTTGAATAACGAGCTTTTTGCCAGAAAGAGTGGAACAGAAAAACAGTGTTTTTAAATGCTGGCTTCTGAGCAGCAGCCGCCTAACGTGTCTCGTTAGGAGTCATCAAACCGAAATAGAACCGGATGCGTCAGAACTTTGAAGAATGGCAGTTCAACATCCCAAAAGAAAAATACATCTGCTTGTATTCCAAAAGCAGATTCTACCGGTTCTCTCTTTCCCACAGATGATACTAGACACATTTGCAGCATGCTGCTCCACTTTTTCTCCTGGCTCACTGTAACTGGCTTTATCACTCTTTTTACTTTCTCCATCATCCAGCAACATTTCCTGCTTTAAAGAATTCCACAGTTTGCCCCACTCTCTTTCCTCCTTCTATGCATATGTTGCTGGATTACTTCTAATAAACATGATTAGTGCAGAATTCTTACCTAACTTCTGACACAGAGGAAAGAAGAGAGGAAGGAAATTGTGTTTCCACACTACAATTTTCCAGGGTTTGGAAGGCTAGGACCATAGCCCAAAGGCACAAATTATGACATAACCAGCAACTAACTCCCATCAGGTTCAGGGATACTCGTTACAAAAACCAAAGGCCATTGCAAAGAGACTAAAAAACAGCGGTGTTTTAATCACAATTACATGTGCTGTTACAGCTGCACACCAGATAAATATATTAATCAAAATGACCTCATTTTAGGCATGCGTAGCAGCGTGTTATATAACCATGTTAAGTATGCTATTTTATTTTCCTCCCGCCAAGGAGAAATGGTATTTGTCTCACAAGAGTTCCAAATAAGTCTGGTTATAAAGTGATGGGGAAAAGAACAGGAGGGAGAGACAAAAGTGAGAGCATTAATAAGCAAAATGACTCATTTCCCAAGTGCAGAGGTGATGTTACACTCCACTTCTATCTCACGAGCTCTGTAGGAAACCAGTGTTGTCATCAGCAGTCTCACCATTCCTAACATGCCCAGTATTTCTCAGGATGGAAAAACAGATGTGTGACAAGGATGGACACTAGATCTTTTGAGACCTCATTGGTTCACAGCATTCCTGATTTGTTTTCAAAGCTGTTTTTGAATGCTGCCTCCACAAACAAGGATTTTGCAGAATCCCCATCACTCTTTTTGTTGCTCACTTCTTTGGTGAAAAGTGACATTCAATTAATTTTTTTCTAGTGCTACTAATGATGCTTTAAACAAGCTCAAAAGCACCCTTAAAAGTAGAATACATCCCCCCACACACAACAAGGCTGAGGCTTGTCTAGATTCATACTGCACTACAGAAAAAAGGACCAAGAGGCGTACATTTTTGCAATATAAGATCACTCAGCCAGAGAACTCTGATAAGTGCTGAAAATGTGAAAAACAAATGGCAGGGTATGCATTTCCCATTTGCTCAATACACACACATAAAAGAAACACTGTGTAGGCTTCACTGCAGCATACCAGTGCGTCCAAAACTCAAAGGTTAGTTACATAAATGATAAGGCGTGGGCTTAAATGCTTCATTCAGCTTGTTAATTACTTGCTTTGTGGCCTGAGCCAATGTTCTGAAGCAGGTTCATCCAATATTGTGCTGCTTCCTCTGAATTTTCATTTACTATGTTAAGCTGAAGTGCTGGGAACAATTTGTTGCAATACCTAGCAAGAGTCTATTTTCTTTTCAAGCAATTCACAGAACAAACTTACTCAGACTAATCCACAGATGCTCTTTAAATGTCCTTGCTATTTCAGAAAATTATGAAATTTAATTCTTTGAGTATTCTTCTTAAACAAGGGAACTGCTGGCTGCATAAATATGCATGTGTTATTGGCATATGTTTGAGGGTTCCTTTTTTGTGTTCTTTTCAATCTACAGATCCAATGTGGGGAAATGAATAGCAATGTGTTAGAAAACTCTCAAAATGCTTATTATGTCTCTGGCAGAATATGAGAAGTTACATTTTAATAGCAGATGGTAATATTTCCACCTTCAATTCAGTTAACTGGGACACCTCATTGATAAGGCTCTTTAATGCCATGGCTAGGAACAAGACCTCATTACTGAACAGCCCATCCCAAGCCAGATAAACCAACTATCTAGTTCCTGAGATGTGCAGGCAGAAACTGCAGTTTAGAATCCTTACCTCTGTGAAAATCAATCCTACTGTGTTCAGAGAAAACTGTAGTTCTACCTCAAGATCTCTCCTCAAGATTGCACCTGGGAAACCGGAGATTTACATCTAACAACAGAATTTATTTTAAAATGAAAACATCCTAACCTGCTTTGTTTTCAGCAGTGTATACGTGCAGACAGCTTGATTTGCAACTCAGACATAGGCTAAGAAGAAGAATGGAGACCTTGAATTTAACAGCTACAATAATGTGGAAGTAAATTGAACACACAGAAGTTCTTGACTACCTGCACTTTAAAAATTAAGAAACATCCTTCAAACATCACCTTTCTATTTCTACATGAAGGCTCCATCTTTTCTGTCTTTGGTAAGGATGTCACTTAGAGATTTCTGAGTCACAAATGCAGATTAGCATTTGGATTTGAATTACATGTCAAAAAAGGAGGCTGACTGAAACAGAAACCTCATCCAGTCCATTATATGGACCAACTGCAAAACACAGATCACAGCTGCAAATCTGGGCTGAAGCTCTCTGGCTGTATGGACTGCTGAGGGAAAGGTGATGACATTATCATGTTGCCACCCTATGTAAAACCTTCTTTCTGTATCATCCTCCAGACTTTTCAGGAGTATTACTTCTGAAGTTGCTCATTCCTTTTGCTTCTTCATTTCATATTATTTTCCCTTCTTCTACTGGCTTGCTGTACTTTGCACATTTCCTTGTTTCCTGCCCATGGGTCATATCACATCATTTCATCAATATTTTACCAGAATTACTTCCTACTGGTATCAGTACAGATTTCTGCTTAAAAATTGATGCTGCAATATGGCCCCATGTTTCTATCCTTATGCACCTGTTCCTCCTAAGGTACACTCCCTCCATGTCTTAATACCTTCATTCTTCACACTATTCAGAATAGCAGAGTAATCTTAACTCTATTTAAGTTATAAAATGAATAAAATTTCTAAGTAAGAACATGTATAAAAATGCCTTTTCCATCAGCAAGTGAGACTCAGAAACACTATTTAGCTGATTTCACTACACTGATCACTTTTGTCTTCAGGCTAAACATTGTTTCTTCAAACTGAAGATGAAAACTACAATTAAATATAGGCCACAGATGTTCAGAATGCAGAAGACAAAAATATAGGTTTCATAACTCGGCAGTTATGCAACCAGTTGCTTTTCACATATAAAAATGAACATTTAATTTTATGATCTTATTAACCCTAATCTAAACACAAATAAACCTGTAAGGAGTCCTTAAAACTGTGAGACTTAAAGGAAGATGTTTCTGATCTATTTTAATCTTTGATAATACTTTCCTCTAGACATTAATTATTTTCTGATTTAACTTCAGGTTCCTAAATATTCAGACATCCAGTTCTCCATTGCATTAATGAGACACCTAAATAACTTTGAGGATTTCAGTCTTAATTTTGTCACTTATCTGTCAAAGTCTAGACTGTTTTAAAATGATGTCTATTATATATAGATGTTATTTACCTTACCTACTGCATTTCACTTAAAGTATCTACCCTGACAGTCAAAGGCCTCTCTGGGACTGGCTGTGTGACACCCTGCAGCAGTGAAACCTTCATCTAGCAGAGCACAGTCACACATGCAAGAGACAAATTTTTTATAGCAGCTGAATCTAGACTATGGAATTTAATCCTCTAGCAGATAAAAATGATCAGGGGAATAAGCACTTTCTGTACTTACATAAAAATCCCTTTTTCCAACTTAGCTTCCCTCTAGTAAATCACATATATTAATTCTCTCACACAGAAATAAAGCAGCAAACAAAGCATGTTTGGTAAGTGGAGACAATGTAAAAATGAGAGAACGTTCTTCTTACAAATATTTATACTTTTAGCCTGGGTTTATACAGAACTTCACTTACAATATGGTCCTGCATGTCCATCATCTCTGAGAAGTTTTGAACAAGGTGGCTGACTTTTAAGCAAGTTTTTTTTTTATTTCTACCACCTCCTTTCAAATTTCAGCCTGCCAGCCGATCACCCAACATGCAGATGCACACAGAGAGAACATGGTGAACTTCCAGGTGGATCTGGACTATCTGCAAGGTGGAGTGGAGAATACAAGGGGCAGGAAACAATGAGGTGGGAAATATGGAAGAGAAGATATACAACTCTACAGAAGAGAAAACTTCTTCAGTGTCAATATTCACAGAATTAACTTCTTAATTATTCAGAAGACACTTGAATATTTTAGCAGTATGAGTTCCCAGAACGAGAAATACAAACTGAGCTTTGCCAGGTATTTCACAAGTTTTTTAAACTAAGGCCACAAAGCACTATCTTAATAATAATAACAACCAAAAGCAGAATAAGAAGACAACAGGTCTGCCCAGAGTCAATTAAGGCACTCATTCCCACAAGAAGGCACGTTTTGTGATCAACAAGATAGGCTTTGTAGATATGTCAATCTGTATTTTACACTAGCGTGGATGTGCAGAACTAGTAAGCTTTTATTTTTAAGCCAAAGAAGTTTAGTTCAGACACAACCCAGAGCCTCACAATACCATTTTTGCAGCATAATTGCACTCTGAAGAATGCAAATCAGGCAAACTAAGAGTCTAAGATTTCTTAGAATAAAGTCCATGTAAACATCTAGAAGAGCTCTTGACCCTTTTGCAATGTCTGAGGAACTGGAAAGCTACACAAATAAAACACTTAACAACTCTGAATTACAGTGGCTGGTAAAAAACCCTAATGTGTGTGTCTGCTCATTCTGGGTCCCCAGAGCCTTGCAAAGGCAGAATCAGCTGTTCCCAAGCCCTGAAGAAAACCTTCATTAATCTTTTCTAGGAATCTGACACGGGTCGGTTGGGTCTGTCAGGTTCAGCCAAGCTGCACGAGTCGCGTCACACGAGTCAGGAATAGAGTTTTACTGGTAACTTGGAGAGACAGAGACAGAGAGATGGTTGTTTTAAAGACCCTATAATAGCCAGTCTGAATCTGGCAGGCCAGTTCCTCTCCACAGCACAAAGCAAGCTTCTCACAGTTTCTAAATGAAGCACAAAGTCCTTAATGCAGTTACTAAATGAGAAGTGGCATCTCAGTGGGCTGCCTCAGTGGATTAATTTTAAATGCATAATTCAATATAGACCCACATAAACCTTTATGAATAGAAATAGAGGTTATATAAGCATGTTCTTACAGCATATATTGCAAATTTAAAGGCCAGTTTGAGTATAAATCAACTCTATCTTTTATTAATATTTTCACCTTCCCATTGGTTCATTTCTCCAGCAAATGTGCTAATCAGATTACTTCCTCACTCATACATTGAGATGCCTAAAATAAAAACAGCATTTCATTGCCAGAGACCAACTTTCTTCCTCAATCCTTTAAGAAAAGTTTACACTGGGTTTATTCTGTGGAGGCAGTTTGCATCAGTGGTAGCTCAGCAAAGGCACTGAAGGTGAAACCATCATTTCACATTGGTCACAGCCAAACATCCACAAGACCTGCAGGTCTCACAAAGCCTTGTCTCACCAGAGCATAGGAAATGCTGGACAAGCTTCCATAGCAAACCAGTGCTAGAAGGCAGATTTGCAGAACATATTCCACGAAATAGGTATCAGGCAAGAGTGAAGTGGGATATCCTGTAGAAAACAGGCAAAACCTCTATGTCTACTCCCTGCCTTCTTTGGAGCCAAAACACACACACTCTTCTGGAAAACCAGAATGGAAACCTGCTTCCTATTTTCAGCCCTTCCTAGCTAGAGAAAATTTGCCTCCAAACATAGGCCTGCATTAGACACAGGCACTTCACTGCTTCTGTGACAATAAAAAGTCACAGGTCATTCAGTTTAGCTCTCATTTCTGTGCTTTAAGCACACAGTTGTTAACTCATCAAAGACTTCAGAAAGCAAAAATAATCTAAGACCTACCCCAAAACTATTTTTCATGCGGTAGACAGAGTTTCCCATAGATTTATTTCTTTCAATGCACATCGCTGCACTACAAAGAATAAAGGGGGAAAAAAAAGTTAGTTTGATGATTCCAGAAGTACAAAGACAGTCATCTTTTTAGCCAGGGATTAATACTGCCTTCAAGCAAGGTAAATCCCTAGCCCAGAGCATGCCACTTTAGCAAAACTGATTAGCAGACTCACCAGTTAAAAAATATGTTCAAAGCATGAATACAATTTACTATTAAGCATAATAAGATTAATTAGAGTCAGAACGTCAGGCTTGGGCTATTAGTAGAAATATTTATGATTATGTGTTGATAGTAGCAGCTATTCTGCTATTAGGCTGTATATTAATAGAGTGACTCCAGAATTAACACTGTTTATAAGAACAAGAAAATTGTATGGGTTTAAAAACAAAAACAATCCTCCAAATATCTCCATGCTTTGAGAGAGTTCAGATCCAAACTCAGACCAGATCATCTCTACATTACAGTTCCACAACACACAGAACCAAAACCTCAACTTGGCTATGGTGAGCCTGTGAAATCTCCCACCTTGGGACAGCTCAGGGGAAGGAATGTCTGCAGTAAAAGACAACATGAACAAATTATATTCACTCAATTTCTGTCAATTCCAGTGACTGGTGAAGTTGCAAAGGAAGCTGTTGCTGTATGTAAACTTGAGGAAGTCAAGGAAGCCAACAAAACAGTATTTCTAGTAAGAGACTAGAACTGTTAATTACAAGTCAAGTTCTGAAAGGGCTACCTAGAAAACACAGATATATATTCAACCATTTTTATGCTGTAGGCTATCAGGCAATGTGAATTTGGGGCAATTTCCCCCAGTTTCAACATAGTTCTGGCATAGCTAGGAGGAGACTTCACCTCAAGTTGTTTACTGGGATTTATTTCTCAGCAATGCAGAAACAGAAAGGCCCAATTATAATCTTATTTAGACCAAACTAATTCCATTGGCTTTAGCAGATTTGTTCCTGTCTGACAGAGCTGTTCCTCAGATCTGAAAGAAAGCCCCGAAGTGCCACTTAACACTGAAATCCTTGTTGTTATTTTACATTTCTTTGGAAAATTGCATAAAGACTTGCTGTTTAGGTCACTCAATAAAATAAAAAATCTTTACTGCGGTACTGTGGTTACAGGCCCATACCGTTAATAAAAACAAATGCGAAACTCTAGGAAAAGTATGAGTTCTGTCTGGAAAATTGTTGTTTTTTTCTGCTCAGTCAGTACAAAAGTGTGTGCACACACTTCTGAAATTCCCATTATTAAACAGAGTGACAAGACTGGCACGCTGTTTGTCCGAGCAAGGGAATCAGACTCCAGCAGCTCTGGCTCCGCACACCGCCGGCACTGCTGGCTCCGCTCCGCTCACACGGCAGAAGCGAAGAGAAAGTAACTTTGAGCACTGGGTTATTATGCAACGGCCTTGGTTACATCAGCACAGCGAGGGGAACGCCAGGGGAGAGCGAATCAACGCCAGGGCCGTGGCCTGCGGAGCGGCCGCAGGGAGCGGAGCCGCCGATGCCGCGGGCAGAGCGGCAGCGGCTGCGGGGCAGCCCCGGCCCGAGGCCGCCGAGCCCGAGACGGCCGGGGCCGCACGCTGCCGCCTCCTGCTCCGCCCCGCTGCCCCAGCCGGGCTCGGGCGGCTGACCCGGTACCCGAGGTCGAGCCCGGAAAGGGATAGGCTGTGCCACTCTGCAAGTCTCCACAGAGGGGTCCAGGCGTCCCACCATGACATCCCAGCTCCTTCTGCTATGATATTAGTTTTTGAGAGATACAAGCTGCCCTTTTAAATGAGTGGCGTGCTCTAAAAATTAATTAGAGCAGTGTGTCTGTACACTCTCATTTTTGAGCTACTGCCTTCAAAGGTGAAATCCATAAGAAAAGGATGGAATAAGATAAAAACCAACATTAAAAAAATTACAATCAAATTACAATTACAACATTAAAAAAATTACTCAATTCCTGTCAATTCCAGTGACTTTGGTGAAGTTGCAAAGGAGACTGTTGCTGTGTGTAAACGGAGTGCACTGGGCCAAATCAGTGGCTTGCAGCCATGAAGCCACCTGTACTGCAGGAGACCCACCGAGCCAGATTAATCAAACATGCCATGGAACACACCTGTCAGGCCACAGCTCTCTCAAGAGAGCCCCAAAACTGAAACTGCACCAACGCTTCTGCTGCTGTATGGCAGGAGGGAGCTGCTGTCCGACTGCAAAGCCAGACGGGCAGGGCCTCTCTGGGCATGGGTGCAAACGCACTGCACGGAGCTGCTGCTGCTGCTCACTGGGATTTAAGGACTCTCAGGGGTGACTGAGAATGTGGCTTTAGTGAAGACGCATTTGCTTGGAAGTTGTGAGCGCTTCCGATACCATTTTGGGGTGCATTACCTAGGAATAAGTGAAGACCTTCACACCCAGCAAGTCTAAGGCAAACATATGTCCCAGAGGCATTAGACTGAGCACAGCCCCAGAACCTCACCAACCTGGTTACCAGGCTTGGATTTCCAGGAGTAAGCGGTAAGACCCAACTTTTCTCCCACCCAAGTATGGTTGGACTCTAGATTGCAACATTACATTTTGTCACATCAGCCCATGCCATATCAACACCTGAGTTATATAGTTTGAATTTGCATGACATGGTTTGCTATTATAAAAAATAACACACTTTCCTGAAAGCTTTTGTTCCACTTCATTTAAACATCTCTTAAAAGGCGCCTAATCCAATTTGTCCAGTGAAGAGCAGGACTAGACCCACAGTCTGCCTTTGGACAGGCCCCACAGGGTCAGTCCAAGCCTTAGCCCAAACCAAACCATGATGGAGTACTTTGAAGAATTTGGGCTTTAGTAGCAAGTAATGTTCTGAAATTATTAAATAAATAGCAAATAAGAACTGATACTGATTTCTGTTCTGATTTCTTTTCATGCAACTACAGATGAGGTCACTCATCTTTGGGCAGAACTCCCTTTACGAATTAAATGCTGTGCTAAAACATATATTTATTCCTGCTCTTTGAAATAGGTATGACTCAGGATCCAAACTGAGTAAATGCCTCTTGTGTTTAAAACACAGCTCTAGTTTAATGCAGATATATCCTAATTTGTACATCTAGCCGTGACAGAAATGTCGCTTTATTTACTCCCGTATGAATAAAACATATTTCTATAGCTCACAAAGTCCAGTGAAGTTATTTCATCCCACAGGCACAGCTGGTAAATTTGCACCTTTGGGGTGCAAGTCACCCCTGCACTGCTGCTCAGTGACTGTCACTTTACCCCCCTTGCCCACGTCACCAGTGACGTAGACATTCAGCACAGCCTGGTTGTCACCCGCGAGGAGCCAACCAGCAACATCCCCTCCTGCTTTGTCAGCGCCAGCACTGCCAGTGACGCCATCAGGGGAGGCAGCTGCATGGGATTTCAACTCTATGGAAACACAACACAGCCTCAGGACTTCGACCTTATCCCATCCATTGCTGCAGTTGTTACGGTGAACTTATTGTGTAACTTGGAAGAACTTACCTCAATGCCACAGAAACATATTCCTAAGTAATGTGGAAAGGCTCTAATTTTAAAGCATTTAATCCCACCCTTCTGTGTTGGAAAAATACCTGTAAATCAAAACTCATTTGGAGTCAGAATAGTGTAACAGAGAAAATGCAATGAAGTATTAGTTTAACTACATAGGTTAGGATGAACTTTGAACAAGGGTTACCAGTATTGACAGGTGATCTTGCATTTGTCAGCTTTTCATCCAAATTCCGTAAAATAGCACTGACTACAAAACAGGTTAATTAAAAATTGGGTTTGATCCCCCAAATGAAAAGAAAGAATGCTTAGAGAGGGAAGCGATATATTCTGAAGCAGAGAGAAGAAAGGCTGGAATGAGGCTTCCCGGTACCAAACAACCTTTTCCATGTAGGTTATTTATGTCAATCAATCTCTTCCTCTGTCTTTCTATTTCTACATCATATAAAATTATATAAATTAAATACTCCATGCTTCACCCATTTCCATACCTGCTTCTTGTTTTATGACTAACTTGGTTTACAGATCAGTCCAAGATTTGACAGTTAATAATCCTGTTTAGATAATCTGCCTCTAGATTCTTCTTCTTTGAACTGCCTCTAAAAAATAAACAGCTATTAAAATAGCTTCTTTTTAAATCACTCCCAGCACAATGAGAATAAAAATAGCATCTCACATTTTCCATAGTCAATAATCTGCCCCTCAAGTCAGAGGAAGCTGCTAAAGTTTGGCTTAGCTCACTCCTGAGAAGTTGCATTTTTAATGCACAGATCATACAGCAATTCCTTTTAAAGTACTGCTCTGCTGTGGACTTGATCAGCAGCTCACAACAGGTTTTGATTTGCAGGGCAGTCATGGTGCTCACCTACTTAATGTGGTTCAAAGCAACGAGGTCTGGTATCCCTTACATGCAGAGAGAAATGCAGGAAAAAACACTATTTAAAGATTCCTTTCAGTGCCCTTCCTTGGGCTTAGATCAATCCCACTGTGGAAGAGTAATTTGAATTGCAGCTTCCCACTCTAAGCCTTTCATTTCTCAAGCTGAACTTTCACTCATCATCAAGCCATGCCCCTTCAACTACCCAGCTGGAAATACCTGAGTAACCTTTTTGTTCTGGGCAGATGAATGGGTTTGTGTTCCAAAACCAGAATTACAGTTTATTTGATCTGCCTACTTCCAGAAAAGACAAAAAAGCTGCTTTCACTGACAAACAGAGGTTTCAGTGAACCTCTGCACCAAGAACTATCCCAGGCTGTAGCCTGTAACAAATATTGATACTTTGGGCTCAATATTTCCTGACAACACAGAGGAGACAGAATTCTGTAGTATAGCAAGCAAATCAAGGTCAGAATCCTAAACAGATGCTCAGATTCCCCACAAGGTTCCACATCATCATTACTAATATTTTGGTGATGACTGATGTGACAAATTTGTCAAATCTTATAACCAGGATAAATCTCTGACAAAATTGTAGGTAGGCTATCAAACACTGGAGGAAAAGACAAAGAGAAAGGTTTGCCTTTTTTTAGGCTGCTAATCACATCTCTCATTACCTGTATCCTTCAGATCCATCCTCTTCCAAGAGCAGCTCTAAAGGACAGAGTACCCTCCCAGGCTAATATCTTTTCTGTATTGATCTGAAAAGCACTTAGGAGAGCAGGTGGCACACACTCAGGAACTGCAGCTTTTCTGGGCTGAGAATTTCTACTGTAATACTTCAAAACAAATTACATCTTTTATTTCGGACAACAGCCCTTAAGAAGACATAACATAATACATCTAAGGGGCTCTCTCTATCCAAACTTCTCCATGAGAAGGCTGGAGTTTAGTGCTTTCCTCTCATTGTAACAGTGCACAGACAAACATTCACTGAAACCCCCTCCCTGAGCTGCTCAGGGATGGCACCAGCACCCTCTGCTGTCACACAGAGCCAAGTCACAGGCACAGGGAATTCAGAGACAGCTTCCTGCATCCTCCACTACAGATTCTGAGCCACAAAACCTCACAGTGACATTCTGCAACGAACTCTGCACTTCAACACAGCTTATTTTCAAAGACAGTGATTGTGTCTAGAAAAAATCATCCAAAACGAGCTTATTATATTAGTTATTTTTACTCACTGAACACTTAAAAACTACACTAGAACAAGAAATCAAAACCATGCTAATAGAGTTACCAACTTCTGTAAATGCAACAATAAATCACCGATCTTTCAACATTTATCTAATATTCCCATCTTTTAACATCCTGTGATTACATGAGACTCAGTTTTGATGTTTTCTCTACCTGCTTTTTGTTCTTTTAGCTGCAGAGAGACTTGAAAACATTAACTGCAGAAATGCAGAATGCAAGTGAATTTCAAATGTACATCACGTGATTCTCCAGTGTTTTCCTTCTTTGTTAAAGCACTCCAAAAATCTCCTAGAGCAGCTTCTTTGAACACACACAAAAAGTATTTTCAAGGCTTCCTATGACCACGAGTGCCTGCCCTCAAACCAACCCTTCACTGAAGGAGCAATGACTCCATCAGCACTCTCATGATGTTTTAAACTTAGATTTAAAAAAGTTCCTTAGCCTGAGCAGCTGTGTTGATCAGTCTTAAGTCACAAAAAATGACACCAAAACAAAATCTATGCAGTTTATCCATGTACAGAGTCAATATTGACCAAAGACCTGGTTTTATTTCTTCCTGAATGAATGAGGGCCATCCATCCCTCTTCCCAGAAATGGTATCATCATCACTGGCAACAGCATTTAATAGTAAACCAAATAGGGGAATGGAATACAAAAGGGGTTCCTTCAAGACAAAGATTACAAAAACATATATACATACCAAACATAAAAGACAGGAACAATATTGAGATCAAAAGGAAACTCAGGGAAAGAGAGATTATAGTATCCATTGCAGTACTTTGGGTGAAGAATCACAATCCACATTAACAGAATGAGAAGAGAGTTTGCTAAATATAGAAAGGCCTGTATTTTACACAGCGTTGGTAAGCTTGTGGTGGGATGACAACTGTACAAAATTCCAGGAATCAAAGCTGAGTAAATTCTTTTACATTACACTCAAAAGTTTCAGAGAAATACAAACGTTTCTGTTCTTTGCAAGGAAATATATGCTTGCTAAAGCAGAGAAAAAGAAGTTACAACATAGGCATCAATTACCAAGCCACTCCTTGTTTCCTTAGCAAGTGAAACTCCTACTCTTTCTGGTGTCAGTCCAGAATAAATAGTATCTATAGATTCTGAGCCTTTCTGGGCAAGTTAGTTTTCACCTTTATTAAAAAAAAATCACAGTCTAGCTCCTAGTTAATACTGTTTTCAAATTGCAAAAACTACATATTAAATTCAGGCCAAAACTGGAAGATTAAAGTCTTGCTTGAGCTGATCTGAAACCAATTTTCTTTGGTTTGCAGTTAATCCTATCAATAGATAATATTTTCCTTTAAAAATTGCGACCAACTTTCCAGCTAAAACAGTCAATCACCCTTCAGATTTTGCACTGACTGTAAACAAAAACTACATAAACGTGCAATTCTGCAAGAACTGGAAGGACCAGTAAGTGCCACTGTCTCTTAAGCCACCAACATAATTTCACAAAGCTTATTTTTCAAATGTCTGCATCCTTCAAAGTCAATAGCAAAACTTTTGTGAGTTTGAGTGAATGCAAGGCCAGGCCCTGAGAGAATAATCCTGCTCCAGCTGCACATCCTCAGACTGATGTTGAGTTAATGGTTAAAGACTGATGAGACAAGAAGGAAAGCAGATGCCCCTTTTATGACTAACATTATATGCTATTGACTAAATTTACATCCTTATGAACATGGAGAGTGGCATTTCTTGAAAAGAAGATGCCACTTTCTAAGGAGCAAGTTCTCATCCCAACACACTCTTTAAGAGAGACAGTTGGCTGAGGAATCTCACCAAAAAAAATCACTATTTGCCATAATTAAAGGAAGGAAGGATTTTTTTTTAGTAGAATGTTTAATTTACCCAGATTTCTAAAGGTACAACTAAAAGCAGATGCATGCTACAGTGTGGTGGTTTTCCAGTGCATGGGAGAGAACAGGTGTGCAGCTCTGGGCCATTCCAGTGGGTATCTGAGCAAAGCACAAGACCAACAGCACTGAGACTTCCCACAAAAGCCAGAGCCACTCCAACTCACAACGTGCTTAGATTTTACAGCTATCACAAAACAGATCATGAACAATCTGAAGCAGAGTCAGGCTGCCCCTGGCAGAGCTCTAGAGAAAGAAGTGTGATGACACCAATGCCCATGACTCACAGTGCGTCAGTGCCCAGCATTGTGAATATTTTAAAGCATACGTTCATTTCTTAGCTCAAAGCCAAACCGTACAAAATGCTGTACAGTCTCTTTAAAAGAACAAGTTTCTTTAAATGAAACTTTAAAGACATGTTTTGCTAGAGAAATGTTTCAATAGCCTAAAGCATGTCTTTTTAGAACATCACCATCAGATGTGTAAGCATATAAAAATGAATCAGATTTTCCTAGTGTCAGGTAGTAGGAAATGCTCAGCTTCCTAATACATCAGATTAAGTCCACAATGACATTTCTTCATTATGTCTTTATATACAACAGTCTGATCAAAAGTTTTAAGGCTCTTATTTCTCAAAAGAAAAAAAAAATGGTCACAGTAAGAAGGGATTAAATGGAGTTAACACAGCTATTGGCAATGCAAAGAAGGATGGTCATGTCATTTGCTACTGTACGATCTGGGGCATTTCACTCCATGCTTTGGCTTTCTTCTTGGCCAGGGACAGCCAGGGCGGTTCAGCAGGACTGCAGGGTGTCATTGGCAGGTTAGAGGAGTGCTTTGCTTCCTTTTCAACAGCAGGAACCACAGATGCTTCCTGAGAAATTGGTCCAACTTTACCTGCCCATGAGAGGATACGCATCACTCATCAGAAGTCTAGAGATATTTTCTTCTTTCAAAAGAATCTGTTTTACAGCCCAAAATGCTTGTGACTCACCAATAAGACAAAGGAATTATTAATTGGCTATTGCTGGCACTCTCTGGTCCAGCTACAGCAATGGTGAGAACCAGCTATTGCAACAGGAAAATTGATACTAAACAGTGAGTAATGTGCCCATAAAAAAATTGGCTCCTCAGTCCAAACAGCAAGTGTCTAAACCCAGATAAATGAAGGATTTTTTCAAAATTCTTCAAGCATGTGAAGACTATAGCCCCAGTTATTTGTCTAATTCAGATTCTTGGTTAATTAATCTCTTAATTTTTCAAACTCTTGATTTCTATTAAACTGCACAGCAAGGAGTTCCACAGGCTAATTATGCTCTGTGAGAGCAAGAAAATCTAGGAATAAGACTTCTGAGTATGCAGGAAAACAGAAAAAAAATAGCTGCAGGATAAAGACTTCCCCAGGCTTACTCTGGAGTTTAAAGTTTATGTTTTCCAATACTAACAAGACTTAAAGACTTATTTAGTCTTCACTGCCAACACAAATATTGTTCCAGCAATTTTATTAAATACCAGGTAGGAATCAAACCACTGCTTTATTTACTTTGACTTGTAAGCCATGATGGTAGGATTTTGATGACACTAGGTGTTCCTCTTGACGCAGCCTAACAGATGCCTGTCATAGTCACAAAGGATGTAGGAACACAGATAATGCCTCTTGGATGGCTTTGAGTTCCTATTTAGCAAAGGCCTGCTCCATTCACCTTGTCTGAAATTTTTCAAAATTAATGTCTAAGCCACGTTAAGTAAAAGCATCCTGATCTTGCTTGCACTGAAATCAATGGAAAATGTCCATCAGCTCCATTAGTCACCCTCCATGAGCAGAGCTGAAGTAGTTCCCTTCTTTCACTCAGGAGGTCTCTGGTCTTTTAAATGTTCTGGCTGGTTGATAGTTCTTGCAGGAGGCAAACTATACTTAAAATACTGGAGGTAGGATACTGTCCATTAAACAGGCTGCAGCTCTACATACACAAGAAATTTTCAGAAGTATCTAAGACAAGGTAGGAATTCAGGTGTTACTGAAATTTTGATTTTGAAAATCATTTCCCCATTTTGGGAGAGAATCTTCTTTGTAATAAGCACAACAATCCAAATAAACAACTCCTCTGGATATTAACTTTACATCCTTTCCACCACCAGCACTTTCAAGTAGACAAAATCCTGGCTGGGCTAATGGGAACCAAATCAGAGAACTTGTAATTCTGTTGTAAGCACCACAAAGACTGCAAGTTCTAGTAAAAACATTGCAGAACAATTTGTGAAGTTCTGAATTTTGACCAAAGACTGCTGGGCTTCCAAGGTTAGGATGATGCAATATACAGAAGTCCAGTCAGCCTTTCAAAGGAAGACCTCTGGCCTGTTTATGTTTCATCTCTCACTTTGCACCTAAAACCATAAGACAAGGCAGGCCTGTAGCAGAATCCTTTTTAAAAGGTGTGGTATTTCAATCACACATACGCACACACAAAATTAGCTGCAACCAACATCAGAGCTTCTGTGTTGGTGCAAACACCCTGAGCCAGTCACCTGCTGTGGTAAGGGAGAAAGCTAAGTTTGTAGATTCAGAAATAGTTAACAGCTCTAGCAATAACTACTACAGGGAGCAGCACAGAGGTACTGCCAAATATCTCTAGTACAACAACTCTGGGTGCAGCTGGATTGCACAGGGAAAGGAAGGGGCCAGGTGCATGGGCTCTTTCCAGACAGCATCTCTTACTCTGTCAGCTACAGGAATGTGCAATGGAAAAGCCACAGGTCTGGCACAGCGGTGCATTTCTTACCTACTTAGGGAGTATCTGCAATCAATGGCTTCCAGCTAGCACAATGTGCTTTTACAGCTGAAGGACTGGCTTCTCTGTATCTAGCTGGAGAGTGTTGCTGAGGTTTGGCACCACACTGAGTAAGCAGGGAGGGAGAAGCTGCAGCCCAGCAGAAGCCTTGGAAGAGGTAATGTGAGTCACCAAGTGAGTCACACTCTTCCCCTGCATCTTAAATATAAAGAAACATAGCTAAGTGTTCAGGAGAGGGGCCATCCAGCCTCTGTGCTCACCTGAGGGTGAAACTGACTCTACATAAATTATTCTTGAGACACGTTTATCTATCCAACACATCCGGCCATGGAAACTGCACGCTCTCCATATGCAAGCCATGCTCTTCTGCACCTCACTGCTCTTATTGTTAGAAAGTATTTCCTAACACCTAAGCTAAACATCCCTTGGTGCATTTTAAGTTCATGCTGGCCATAAAAAGTGCAGAGTCTTGTCCTCTGCAGAAAATTTAGTTGTCTTTTCTAGACTAAACAACTCCACTTCTATCAGCATTTCCTGGCTGACTGGAGATCTAGAAGACCTGACCTTTTTTGCTTCTCTCTTCTGGGCACTCTCCAACTTCAACTGCTATTCTTTAGTACTGATCTTGGCCAGTAATAAATCACCAGACTGTTTATATGCCATTTCATGAACTGGCAGTGGAGATAAGAGTTCCTCACTTGCTTTCTCTGCTGAGCAAACAAGCCATTATGTTGACTTACACAAAAAACATGGTCTGAATAGGCCTTATATAAAATGTGCTGATTATAAAATGGTGTCTCTCTTCCCCCATCCCCTGCCACCCATAGCACTCACTGGTGCAAACTGTAGCCACTATGTAAAGAAAAAGAATACCTGCTGCTGCAGACACACTGGCCTTGGTTTGTGTTTTCTTGTCCTGAGAGCTGGAAGGCATGTTCTTCTTCAGAGGGTCCTCACTAGCACACATCTCTGGCTGCAGCATGAGGAGAGAAGAAAAGAATGCAACTGACTGCCAGCCATGGGCACTCATAAAGCTCACCCTGGCACCTCTCACACCTGCCTGTGGAAATGCAGCAAAAGCCAGGCAAGGATGGTTGGGAACATCCAGTAGGAGGGAGGGAGAAGGCAGTGAGGAAGCCAATGCAGTTCCAAGCAGCTACATAAATATGCTCTGGGCAATAAGAAAGCTCTGAAAAGGTTCAGGTTTGAGCAGTGCAGAGGAACATGTAGGAAAATCCAGCTGTGAAACGAATCCCTGTGACAGTGCAGTCACAGGCATTTGCTCCCTTGCATCACTTGTCTGTTTCAGTGTTTTAGAGGCCAGGCCTGCAAAGCTCTCTTTGAGTAATGCTCACAACACACCTCCCATGAAGAATATTGAACAGTTTGCAAAAGTACCCAGGTGACCTGGGGCAGGATTCACACCCATGCAACATTACTTGGTACTCTACCTCCCCTTGATCCACTTTGGTCAAAGCTTTGTCTTCATCTTTATGTTCTTTGGCAAGCGGATGGTCCTGGAAACCCTTTTGTTTCAGCTTTGCCATGGAGACCCAAGCTGGTTCAGAGGAAGCAGTTTCCAGATATGGAGAGACTTTTTCTACAAAAGAAGCATTTTTGAAGTAAAGAAGGGATTTAGGTCAAGTCAGCCTAAAGCTAGTGCTTCACATTTTAAATCCTTTAGCATCTGTAATAGCCTTTGAACATAGATAAAATTACCTTCCCTGATGATTTTGTCCTTGGCAATAACTGTTTTTTCTGTTTATTCTCCAGTTTGTGACTCAACTGTGCTTCTGTCTAAGTCAATGGCAGATGTCCCACTGAGATCACTGTGAACTGGATTTTGCCTTTGAAACAACATCCTTCCATTGCAGATTCAATGAGTACTACGGTAATGGTTTTTTCATGTAGGCAGTAAAATACAGGCTTCCTTGCCACTTTTAAAATATTTTAAATTAAATAACTGTTAAAAAAAATCTCACCTAATGCAACTCCTAGTTATGGTTTGAGCAGCTGCAGTCTGAATTTTTAACTAAAACTGCAGCAAGTTTTAAAAATCTATGTTAAAACTCCAACTATATGCACAAATGCCTCATACCAGAAATGTTTCAGAGGCATTAAGCTATTATTCTGTTGCTCTTGCTGGAACACACCCTTCATTAAGATAAGTCAAGAATTCTCTTGACTGGCCAAATCATCAAGCCAATTAAATTATAGTGGTGATGAACTCAAGGCTGAATTTGGTTCTTAGCCAAGAGGATTTTTAATTTTTTTTTTGTGCTGCTCTGCCAAGGCTCTTTACATGATCACTGTTTTCTATAATGCTTGGATACAAATACAGCATACATACCTGAAGGTTTATAACCATTTTGCTTCTTCGCCACTTCTTCTGATCTTGCCTTGGCAGGATTTTTGTCTTCTAGGAGATCTGTTTTTTTAACAACTGATTTTGTGTTGACAGGAAGGCTTAGAGGTGACTTCCCAGTGCCCATCGATTTCTGATCCTCCTTGACTGAAGCAGAAGAAGAAACTGGAGCAGCTGAGGGGATTAGCTTTGGAGGCTCTACACGGCTTTCATTCTGGTATTTTAGTAAAGATGATGTTCTTCTTAGTCTGACCCCAAATGGGCTCTCAAAGTTTTGTGTTTCATGGTCAGCCCACTCCATAAAAGGATTCAAATGCAGATCTCTGTCCTTACAATCTCGATCAAATCTATCTGAGTTGGCTTTTGCTGATTCCTGCATAACTGCATCAAAACGTGTGTGTTCTTTTGTCATTCCTTCAAAGAACTCTGGTCTTATAGGGGATGTTGGAGAACTTCTGGAATAGGAATCTTCCTTTGAATTTGAACCCCCTGAGAGAGACCTTTGCCATGCTGGTGCAATGGTAAATCTGACTGGTTTAGCAGAAGCAGACTTCAGTGGACTTTTGACATTTTCATCTGATGATTGACTGCCTTCTGCTGTTTTTCTGTGAGAAGCTGTAGTGCTTACCTGGTACTCCTTACTGTCAGCATCAGAAGATATATTACTCTTCAAGCCAGCCAAACTTGAAGATGCAAGACACCCAATGGAAAGTTTTTCAGAAATGCATGATGTGTTGGCCTGTTGACTGCCTTGGTTACCCTTTGAAACAGGAGCAATTTCTGCTTTAAAACATACTTCCAGTTTACTGCAAGGTACCACACTAACTGCTTCTGACACAGATGCAGCAGAGTCTATTTTTTTTCCTACACTGTCCTTGGATAACTGAAATTCCATAACTTCACAAGTTTCTTTGTTATTTTTTGCTACTGAACTCTTTTCAGACCTCAAATCAGCCACTGTGTTGAAGTCAGAACAAGACTCTGAGTCAGCTACTGCAGCTTGTGGAGTACTCAGTGCAGTATCTGAGACAGCAAGGTTGGAATGATTCCCAGAGGTACCAAAGCAGAGCTCTTCTTTGCCACTAAACAGTGGATCCCCCTTTTCCTGGGCTTTAATGCTTGGATCCACAGAATTTACTGAGGAACTTTGTGCAACATCTGCCAACACATCCATGCCCACTGTTTCCACACCACTGCTAAACAAGTCAGCTGCTGGTATGTCTGGAGACACAACAGCTTCTCCTTCAAGTTGCTGCAATTCTGGAAGTTCAGGTACTTCAGCACTGGTATTTTGAGGATGTACTTTTGATTCTTTAGCAAACCCATCTGCAGAGTACAGCACTCTTGCACTGTGCTGTTCTTGCAGGTTCACTGGAGAAGGCTCAGGCCTCAGGAGAAGTGTGGCTCCTTTATAGTGATGGCCCGCACCAGGAAGGCACCCATCCTCTTGCAGCAAAGCACAGGGGTCTTCTACCACAAGTGTGGAATCACAAGAGTCAGGGGCAGCATCAGTGGGAGTTTTTACACCTGGTGTCTCCTTAAAACCACCTCCCTTTGCACAGTGTCCCACCTGGGCTGCTAATCCTATATTAAACAGAGGAAAAGAGCGTGCACTTAAAGGTTGCAATTCAGACACCATCTGTCTGGATATGCATTCCAGATAGTACAGTCCTTTAACAGGAATGCCCCATGTCTGGGCACTGCTGACTGATAAATAAGCTTGTTCACAGCCTATTTAGAAATGGGCTGTCTAAGTGAGGGACTAATCAAGTTTTAGTTTGAGCATACCGAATCCAGGGAGTGACTGAAAGTTGCTGTCTGTTTCAGGTGTACACATTAGTTGCTGTTTAGTTGTTTCCTGTGTATTCCCTTAGCTCTAAGACTACTAGCCAGATTTCCCTAGACATTTCTGCATGTGTGTGCCTAGAAAAGCCATCTGCTATGACTGGGGAAATTCTCTCTGGGTGAGTGGCAAAGGAAGATCCAGTAAATAGAAGCCAATCAAAGTCACCTGACACACACAACATACAATGCTGAGGTTAAGGTTTTTCTGAGTGTCAAGGAACTCAGTTTCACACACTGAGGTCCAGCCAGCTGTGTAGGACAGGTGTTTCTGAACATGGTGCTTTCAGCTCATGGTTTTTTTATTGCTGCCCTCAGAGCTCACCACTTCAGCATCAGTTTGTTGAGTGTACTTGACTTTTTCCATCACAACAATTCAGCATCCAGGATTGGTTTTACGTTATAGAACCAAAAGATGCCTAGTTTGGAAGGACTAACAATTCAAACAGGTCCTGTCAGTGTTATGCAAAGGAGTTCAAGCACCCAAAGTAGGAATATCTATGTCTTCATTACCTTCCCAATCACTTTTAAGTTTGTCACTCTCAAGTAATTCTGTTGAATTTCCCTTCCTTTCTGGAGTTGCAGGAAGACATGTTTCATTTGCCAGCTGCTCCACCTAAAGAAGTGAAGATGCTTTAATTAAAGAATCATGCACAAAAATTGTAGTTTATACACATGCATTTCTATGAATACTCAAACCACAGAAACAAAACCTCCATCCTGTAATTTACCAACACTGCGGGTAATGATCTATTCCAGTTAAGAGCTAGATTTGTAAAAATAGACTTAGGCCTCTTTAAAACTGACATTTAGCTTTTCAAACATCAGAAGTGTTTTTACAAATGAAGCCTAACCCACAATTTTTGGCTAAATAATGAAAACCAAAAATTGTTTTTTTTTTTCAGTTTCCATGATATTTAAATTCTCAGAGTCTTTTTTGGTTCGTTGGTTGGTTGGTTGGTGCAAAGGAGGTGTTTTCCCTTCTTCCAGTGGAAGAAGTAAGGGAATGTGGATAGGAAAGAAAAAAGAAATTAAAATACTTAAAATAATAATTAAAAACTCACACTCATTTTCTTCTGCCCAGTGATTCTTTTCCAGAAAACACCCACCTGGAGGGGCAGCTGATGCTTGCTGGTAAAGCCTCTCTGTTTCCGAGGGTTGATGGCAATCCTGTGCCTGGCTGCTGAGGTGTCCAGGCAGCCAAGGGGGCTGGCAGGGATGGTAAAATCAACAGGAAGGAAGCTGCTGCCTCGTGAGATGGGGGTCCCCGGAGGGGCAGAGCATAAAGGACTGATGGGCCTGGAGGAAGCTCCAGAAGGAATCTGTAAAACAGAAATACAATGCTGTATATATTTTGCTTTACTTCCCCGTGTCTCTGGAACATTTCCTTTGCTAGCTCATTCCATTTCAGAAGCTTGAAATGGCTGGAGTTTTGGACATAAATCCTCATTTTAAAATGCATGCCTAAAGTCATCTCTGCAGAGAGATTACTCGATTCTGTGTGTTCAACTGGACGTAACACAGGAGGCGAAATACCTGTCTGCCGCAGGGAGAGCCTCAGCTGGTCCCCACCCCAGCTCTTGTCTGCAAAGCCCTGTGCAGTTTGTGCACACACCAGCAGGAGACACTGCTGCCGTTTGCACAGCTGCCTTTTCATCCCAGTAACGTGACCCACTGCAGAAATACATTATTTAAAAGCCACAGAAGTAGCACGGATGCTTGCTCCTCATTATCTCTAAGAAAGCTGCCATAGCCAGTTTTCTCGTTCAATACCAACTTTCAGGAAAATCAAATGCTTCTCAGGATATCAGAAGCATCTTCCAGGCAGTGATGTGGATCTCATCCTCACAGCAATGCTGCTCTGGGGAACTGAACAGCAGTAACCTAGGATTGTGCCATCAAAATAAAGGGTTTACAGAAATGTTTGTACAAAACCCCCCTAAACGTGAAGTTTGAGTGGTTTTGCTACTGTTTTGAAATGCAGACCAAACTTCCTGGAACACTTGCAAAATGTCACAGACGTGCCAAAGAAGCTTCATTCATAAAGCTGGGTGACACACAGCCATTGCACTGGCATTTGCAGTTTAGTTTTGTTTAAGCTGAGGATATAACACAGCATTTCAAACACGTATGCTGATGGAGTTTTAAAGATCATGAAAACATCTTCACATCTCATCTACAAAAACTGTCAAGGCACATCAAAAAATATGACCTCTGCAAATTTTTCCAATCTGGTCAAGGACTGTGCTGTTCTGAGAGCAGAACCTGCTGCTTCTCATGGTCATTTATCATCCAAAGAAAATTGCAAATTAAAACACACCCTTTCCTGTGGAATACCTGCCATCAGGAAAGGCTGGTCCTGCAATCATTTCCCATGATAAGAGAGATGTAGGGCATTGCTCACAAGCCACTGCTGATGGGAAGGTGTGATTATTTGGAATGAGGGCCCTGGGACATGGGAGCAGAACTGAAGTGCTTTGCCTGGTCCAGTGTTTTGTGTAACTTTATAGATTCATACTGTGTCACAGACCTGCCTCTGTGCTGTTCACACAACCCACTTACCAATAGATTTCTGCTTGTCTTTATTTCTTATTGAAAACCCTGAGAGGTACATTTTAAGTATCATTTGCCTCATGCTGGACTCTTAAAGAATTGTTTCCTAGGATACGCTGTGCCCAGAATAAATTTTAAAAAATAAAATTACTGTACTGGCTCCATACAGACTCCACATATGCCATCTCGGGGAATCTTATTAGCAGGAAAAGGAGCTATTTACCTGTTCATCTTCACTGTCTGTCCCGCCTAAACTCAAAGAGCTATGACGCTGAACAGGGTTGGAGGACTGTGGGATAAAACGAGGAAGAGGGTAAGTCAAGGGAAGTATCACACTGAATTATCTTGAGCTGGATATCCAGTGCTAATTATGAGAAAACACAAGAGGAAAAATAAAGGAAGGGTCACTGGGTCCCTGCCTTCCACAGTGAGTTTGATTTCTTCATTGGCATCAAACATGAAGCAGGGGAGATTTCTCCTGCATTGAGATACACCAGGAAGGCTGACCACAGGAGGCAGTACATTTTATAAAGTTATTCTGGGTTATTGTTTTAAAACCATCAGATTTACAAATTCTCACAAGTTCACTGAAGTCTAAAATCATGCATTTGCTAATGATAGAGGTCAGAGTCCTGGTCTGCATAAAATCACGGACAATCGTACACAGAAAGGGCATTTGTAGGGTCAATTTCTAGGTATACCTCAGAGTGAAAAGTCCACAATCCATCTAGGTAATTTCTTCTGGTTCTAAGTGATCCGTACCATCATGTACAAACAAACAAAATGGTCTTCCCCTTCTCTAGGCAGATTTTATCTTGTCTGTATGGATGGTCACTAAGGTGAGATGACAGTTATACCTTGTTTGGCGAATCTGTCAGAACTTCATGAAGGGTTGAAATTTCTGGAGGGCTTCTAGGTAAACCATCATCTTCAGAAACAGCACCTGCATCTTCCAGTTTTTTCCCAGTTATAACAAGAGGAGGTGATCCAAGTTTGACATTCTGCTGCAGCTGAAGCTGTAGTTGAAATACAGAATATAAACTTTCAATGGTACAATTTGAAGAAGATGTTCTGGACATTGTAACCCAGATGCTTCTATTAGATATGCAGAATCTTTTAGTTATCAGAAAAACTTGAAGTACCAGACCATTTATAGAAAAGAACCATGAATAAAATTTTATCCAGCTACATTCATCAAGGACCATCATTAAAACTGGCATTGGTATAAAATTAAAATTAAAATCAGTTTTATTCAGTAATTTAACAAAAGAAGACAGGAATTTCACGATTCCAGAAAATTTACTACAGTTTAACTCCATCTAAATTAAAAACTTTCAAAATTCTAGATTTAATTCTTTAGTCACACAAATTTAGGTATTTAGTCACACAAAGTATTGCCAGTCAGCATTCCCAATCCCAGGTCTACGTAGTCACCTTTCCCTCACAAAGCCCTTCCAAATTTGAGAGCTTGTTACAGCCCTCTCCCACGCAAGTAGCTGAGACACGATTTTTATACAATATCAAATTAATTTCCTTTCTGGTCCATCCTAATGAATTGCTTGTTAATTTCCCCCACCATCACATCCTGGTCATGTCTACAGCAAGAGTGGTAACAGCAGCCAGGAACAACTTTGTAAAAAAGTGTGGGGATTCTTTTCCAGGATTGCACAAAAGAATGCTCTGGCAGGCCCTGACCCTAGAAAAATACAACAAAGTCTGCAAACTCACAAGCAGCCAGATGTTCCTGCAAACTAAAAATGTTCAGATCTCAGGAAACACCATTACTAAAATTCCTGGCTTAAGTCTGTCAGCTGTGACAAAGCTGGAATAGAAACAAGGTCTGAACACAAACTTTGTCCTTCAGCTGAAAACATCTCAACAGAATACTCCCAAGATAAACATGCAGCCTTAATTTTTTTGTTTATTTGCTTATTAAACTATATTGGGTAATTTTAAGCCTAGTTTTGTGTTTTCCTGCAATCTGTGCAGTCATTTACACCTCTGTAAAACAGACCCAAATAGCTGCAATTCTTATTCATTAAGATTCATTCGCAATATAATTCCTATAGATCTAGCTGCCACACAGGGTAGCACAATGTCTAGAACACCACCCCCCCAGTTCAAACAGCTTTCTTCTGCAATTTATGGGCAATATATTGCAATACTGTGATATATGGGCAACAGAAGGCATACAACATAAGTGTGCTCTTAATGGGAAGGAAAACACAGAAAGTCAATTTTGCTTTGGTCTCTTTTCACGACTTCCTGTCTTAGATTTATTAAATTTATTACATGCAGACAGCAAACTGGTGTGGGGGAAACTGAATTTGCATTCTGTCTTCCACTGGTAGAAGTTAATTTACATTGCTAAGAAAGTAACTGCTTTTATTAGTGCTTGGCTTTTATTCTGACAAGAGTCAAGCTCACAGAAAAAGCCTGTCTGTCAGAGCTACAAAAATAGTGCTGGCAGTATTACATTACTGTGCAGGATGATGGATAGGGAGAGGCCACAGTGAACTGCAAACAGCATGAAAAGAGCTTTTTCCCCCTAACAATGTTCTGTAATACACAAACATGTTTTCTTCTGCTACTCCTTTAGTTATACAAAAAATAGCTTTGCCTATTTTGCAATCTTAGAGGGAACAAGTCCCCTGTGCATCTTCTATTACTTAACATGTGACTCAATTGTCTTTTGCAACATGAAGCTCACACTGAGCAAAGGAGGAATTTCAATGACCTTTGGCTTCTTTATCAACCATTTGTATTCAGTCTCTGGAAAAACCTTAAACTTTTATCTGAGTGTTCCAAGCTGGGCAGTTAGAGAAATGCAATTAGTATAATCAACAGTTCCTAAGGGAGCCGTCAAGGAGGGTTCAGTATTGCCTTGGAAGAAGAAAATGACCCAGCAGAATACAGTATCTTTTGCTGGCAGACATCAAAAGAATAATTATATAAATAAAGCTGTCAGAGCATCCTGACATATCCATCATCCCACACACTTACACAGCCACTGGCATTACCATGCATAGTGAAAACATCTGAGCCAGAACTACCAAAAAGAGTAACACAAATAATATTTAAAGAATAACAGTGTAAGGGACACACTACAGTATAAATAAATGGCCTTAACCCAACAGCAGTAGCTATGAAGTAAAGAACATAAATCCCATTGGAAGAGGACACACTTAATAAGGAAAGTTTCCAAGAGTTCATGAACTGGATTCACATCATTCACTATGAGACCTGGGCAAGGCTGAAAGCTCCAGGACTGCTCAAAAATTCGGCTTCCAAGAGGCAGAATAGATCCAAAAGTAGCAAATTTGGCTTTAGACATTTCAGTCAGCAAAATCCTAAGGCACACAGCAAAATGAATCAAGCAACACACTTTCCTGGGAGACAGCTGACAAAAAGCAGCACTACTGATAAGGGGATGATGTTCTCACCTGCAAAGTTTTCACTCTTCCAGGTATGTTTTCCTGAGACAAGACGTCACCTGTCACATTTCCTGGTGCAGACTCAAAAATGAAGACACTGTCATGGGACAAGGCTTTGTTTCCCATGCTACCCTTGGGCCTGGAAGGGAAGGAAGGATGAGTGGTCAGTGCACTGGGTACATTCCCCACACCACCAGGGCAGGAGGATGATAAAGAAGCCAGAGTGGGATGCATCATGCTTAACTTCAAATTCGTGCATGTTTAAGACAGTCACTGTTTGCTTCCTTTATACTCAGAAGAGAGGAGAAACACATTTGATCAAAGGCAGATGTCCCTTTGCAATGCACTCAGCAGCTGCATGGAACACACAGGTCAGTTTGCTGACTAGAGGGAGTCCAGCATGATTAAGTCCCATGTTAGGAGTTAGGTGGATGCAAACCACCCTAAGAAAGGTCTACAGAGCAGAAAGGGACAACAGGAGTCCCTGTCCTCCTTCGGTGGCATTGTGCCTAGCATGAGACGTTCAGGCTACAGCTTTTGCAGCCTGGTGTGTGTCAAACCTGCCAAAGATGGTGGATTGATTTTCCCTTCTTGTAAATGTGGGAAGAAAATTTAACTTTGATATGTTAACAAACTTGACTCAAATCCTCTCACGTCCAGCAATAAAACCAGTTGCATTCACCCATATCCTAAATATGATTAGATCCCAAGTGTATTAAAAATGTAGATGTGACAAGTGCCCATGGCTACGGTTACAGACCTATCAATGGCCAGGTTAAAGTGCCTGGGTAAGACATTCCTGCTCTGTTTCTGTGCTCATTGGGTGTTCAGCCCAGTGAAGCAATGGTGAGTTTCCACAGCAGCTGGTAACTGAGTTGTAATTAACTGAGATTGATTGGGCTTGGGCTATTAAGTTATGCAGAGCAAATTTTGCACTGGAGTGGCACAACAAGGAAGGCTCCAAATCATTTATTAACCAAGTTCCACCAGCATAGGCAGGTACTATTTGTACATGGTCCAAAAGACAACAAGGATAGCCTCTACCAGGATTTCATCCTAGTCTTGAACTGGAAAGCATCATAGAATATTCTCTCATTGTTAGCCATGAGACTATTAACAAATGCAAATTACAAGGATTCCTTGGCTCAGATGCTGCACAGGCAATGCTTTGCCTCTGAAAGTTTGACTCTGGGGAACAGAGGATGATTAGGAACACAACTCTGACAAGAGAAACTCAGTATGCCAAAGCTCTTCTGCAAGGAAATCAGATAGAAAAGGTCTCTGCTATTTGCCTAACCATAGATTCTCTATTTTGAAGAAAGCCAAGAAAGACTGAACATTCATTAGGTAAATACACTATGCAAAAAAACCCCAAACAAATGACTTTTTCCTCCTGCATCCCCTTCTTTACATCTCCAGAGACACCTCCTCTCGCTGCTGGACTAACTCTTCTGTTGCCCCAAAGGTGTAGTCAGTCAGTCTACAGTTATACACAGCCTCACAGCAGGGCAAAATAAATTTGCTCTAAGTTTATGTTGTGTCGAAGGCAATCAGAGCTGTTTCTCTCACAGCACAGGTCAGAGTTTGTCTTCCTCCCATTATACATCATGGTTAAAGTCTGTGTTAATCTACAGGACAGCAGCTCTACACAAGCAAGGCACTTTCCTTATTTCTTCATAAATGAAGCCATCCCATCCTTTTGTGTTTGATTTTACAGTCCTTTTCAGCATGAGAGGTACTCCATATAGACAAGACATAATTTTACTGCATTAAGAAAAACAGTCATGCAGCTTTTATTTACTGCAATATATGTTCACTATTAGTTGGCATATTTTATTTATTTCAAAGAATGCATGTGCATTAGGATGTATTTGCCTTTCCATCTGGGGAATTCTTTACCCGTAAGGGCTGAGGTCTCCTTGTTTTTGAGACTGCCAGTACAAGATCTCTGTCTTTTTTTCTCTCTCTCTCTCCATATGTATCAGATGTGTTAGCAATAGAATTACTGTATTTTCTTCTGGCAGTCATCAAAAAAGCATAGGATTAAATAAAGAATTAACTGCAGCTTTAGTACAGATCAGTCTCTTATGTGCAAATCTACATTCAGCTGTAATTCCAGGCATATATTCCATGTGTATGTATTTGTAAATATTATATAGGTACATGTAATTCCATATATATGTATATGTATATTTCTGCTGAAGCTAAAGATGCGCTAACTAAAGCCCAGATGTTTCAGCCATTGCCTGCCCACACTGATTTCCCTATACAAATGCTCAATTCATGCATGTGTATTGACATTCAAGCTTCCCAAAGGAACCAAACCAGAGGAAATGATGGGACTCTCTGGGCAGTAGCTGTGTAGTTTGATGGTCTAAAGATTATTAGTGAAGCAGTGTTTGCAGTGCAAGCTGACAGCTTGTATCCCACTGACTGAGAAAAGGACATCGTTTTGCACTAGCACCATTCAGAGAGCTGAGAATTGCTCTTACGGGCTTGCAAGCCTCACTTACAGGCACAGCCCTCCAGGGGTGGCTGACACAAAACCAGGGCCCTGCAGCTGTTATCTATGCCCAAAGGGCTAGGTAAGAAAGTTGAAGAAGCAATCACACACTGATAATATACCAGAAATACTTTTTACTGCAGCCATGACAGAGGGCATCACTGATGCTGAAAAACACCCACACAGCTTCACACGTCTTCTCTGTACTAGCAGTACTCAGTCATCATCCTCTTCTTGTAAAGCTGCTGCTGATCAGACCCTCCTAGACATATTTCAAACACTAAAACCAATCAAAGCAATCTGGGCTATCTGCAGGCTCAGTCTAAGAGGTTGGATCACCCCTGCCCCGGCTGCCCTCCCCCTCCTTTCCAGGCTGACTCTTCAAGCACTAGCAAAGAAAGAGGAAATTCCTGGAATTCCTTCATCAGCATTACGGCTTGTTTTGCACAAATTTGGACAGAGGCTGCTCCTAAGGGGCCAACTCATGCTTTCATCCTACTGCTGTGAGAGGTCCACTTTTATTTATTTTCCTTCCCTGCCAGCTTACCCAGCCTCCCTCGGTGAATGAAGTGCAGTAGTGTTGAGCACAGCGATGCTGACATCGCTGCTGGACTGGCAAGGTTTTAAATTACTCTCTCCCCTGGGAGGTGGAGGTTCTTTCCTTTTCTTCTTGGCAAAGAAGTTCTTGAAAGTCTGAAATTTGGATTTTTTCTTTCCTGCAACATGAAAAAAAAAGAAAATTTATGAAAGTTGGTGGTATTGCTTAGCTTGGGTAATGTTATCTCTTAAATTCTGGAGGAAGCCTCAAAGCTAGAGCAGCCCATGCAGTTTCAGTCAGCTCCTTTGTAAATAATTCAGTGCTGGAGTCCAGTGAAAGGTGAAGCTTCAATTCTTACATTTGGTTCCTATAAAGCAACACTAGCATTAAGCTGACAATAGCGGTGCCTACCTAGGTTCCAGTCTTTGCAAAAATATGCTTTATATAGAGAATATATCTATCTACAACTGAACAGTGATCATGCTTGGTGTATTTTCAATAAAAATTGCTGTCAATGTCTTTAAGTATTAATGTTCTTTATTTAGTTTGGTTTAGTTCTGCTTACTCTTTATTCAGTGCTCTAAGGAGACAACACCTGAAGGACATTCAACATTGGCAAAAAGATTGAAACTGGAAAAAGAATTAATAAACTCCAAAATATCTGTTTCCACATTAAATAACTGTCCCAAAATAAAATCAACAACTCCTTCAGGGACAAAGAAGCAAACTTAAATTAAGACATTGTCTTGAAGGACACAAAAGCCCCAAACAGAGCAGCCCTAAGAACACAATTGGAAAACTGTTAATTTGGTTTCAGACTTCCCATAGTCCTAATGAAAATACAAAAAGAACAAAAAAAAAAAAAACCACCATGACACATCACCGATCTTTTATTTTTAATAAGATCTAAGATACTTCAACATTCTCATGTATATTTTCTTTCAGCGCACAAGTCCTGCATTATGTCCCTGACCCTTACACTGAGGGGTCACTTTGAGTGGTTTGGGCCAAACTATTGCACGAGGACCCCTGAGATTGACTTAAATACATACTCAGAGCAATAACACCATTGCATATCTGAGCCAACTTCATTGTTCAATTAATACTTTACAGCAGCTGGCATAATACATGCCCACAGCTGGAGGATTCCTTCATAAGCAAGGCATTATTTCAAGACAATTATTGTCTTCTCCCAGCACTGATTTAGTCGGTGATGCTCTGTCTCAACGTGTGCCCTGTACGTGCAGGGATCTCTGCCAATGGGCCTTATCTGGGCTGGAACTGCCACCACACAGCTGCATCAGACAGTGGCCACTTTGAGAAATAAACAATGATACTGAGATCTACTCCCCCTGTCTCCTCCCTGCTCCTCAGCCCAGTGCCAGCACCGCGTGTCAGGACACACAAGGACGCTGCCACAGTGTCCCCACGGCCTGGTGACACGGCTGCCCCTGTGCAGAGCCACCAAAGCCCTGCAGCTGCTGTCCAAGTGACCTGGGCTGCTTCTGAGACCAAAGTATCTTTCAAACCACATGGAAAGTGAACTCTCACTGCAGTCCCACAAATAACAATGGGACGTGGCTGCTCTTAGGGAGGGTTTATCAGTGGAAGGCCTTTTTATCTTCCACTGCTGCTTATCAGGCAATGAGTGGATGAGACAGTCACAGAAAACACACAGGTTGTATTGCTGTGGCCCCGACAGCAGAGCTAATCCCAAGGGTTTGGGATGTGCTAAGACTCCCACAGGGCTCAATGAGCTTCATGCTGCACCTGTAGCAAGAACTGGCAAGAGAAGACAGGTCACACAGCAAGCACACAGAGCCTCTCCCGTAAAACAAGCATGATGAGTGTTCTTCAGAGCCTTTAGAAACACATCCTCACCATTCCCGTCTTTCCTATCAGCAACCAGACAATGTGTATGGTATTCTTCCAGGAAATTTGTCAAAGCTGATCGGGTTTATCTTAAGATAGGCAAAACAAAAGTTTAATAGAAGTTTAATGAGTTTAATGAAAGCAGTTCCCCAAAATTATCAATTCTGCAGTGTCTGCTAACACAGACAATGACTCAAAGAATGAAATGGCAAACTTTGAGACAGGCAAAGAGCTCTGCAACTCAAAAGCTACCCAAATGAGAAACAAGGACACATACATTGGTCATGTACACTGATGAACTGTCAGTTGTACAGACAGAAAGCAAGCTGGATTCTAGTGCAGGCATTGTTGATGAGCTTAATTAGATGCTGGTATTTCCAGAGAACCAGGAGAGTGTTAAAAAAACAAAGCAAAACAAAAGCCCACACCAAAAAATCCACCACACAGTAACAAGTGATCCTAAGGATGTTTGGGAGAAGTAGACATAAGTCTTTCCACAAAAGCAAACATTGCCAAGGTACTACTCCAAATACTTGGATCAGAAGTGGTGCTAACTTTGGAATGGAGGCTGCAGAAAGGATTTCCAAACACTGCCAATGAGCAATCCCCAGCTGGCATGGGACACTTGTACCGTTGTGCAACAGAGAGTATCTGATGCAGACACATCAGCCACTTCAGTGCCTCCTCTAGACTCTAATTTATTACTGATGTGTGGGGTACATCCCCTCCAGCAATAACTCCTCTTCAACCATGCTTTGCTCAGCTGCAAACATTCTGTTGCCTCAGATGAATGAGAAGACAGTAAGTTTCCCTGCAGTTCCAGAGACTGGCACTTGCCACATTATTATGTAAAAAAAGATAAAATCACTAGTAGGCACTTAGTGCTGGATGCAGATGAAAACTGTGGGACTGTTCTATGAGAGAGCACTTAGCAAAAAAGACATGGTTCAGAAAGACAATGCTCTTGTTTGCTTCCTGCTGGGGACAGCTGTGCTCTGGTTTTGCACACCACTGAAAGGATGCCACCTTTAAGCTAAAGGTGCCTATATCTCAGTGCACTGTGAAGCAGCCCAGCATAACAATAAATTGGTACTTGATACTTGAACTAATAAAATACAAGAGGACCTTCATACTTAAGATGGAAAAAAAAATCATTGCGTAACAAAAATCCAAGCTCACACAACTATGCCTATTTCCCCTTCATCCACTGGTGATTTTTGAAATCTTATGTTTGCCAATCTTCAGTTTTATGGCATTAAAAATAAAATACTAAATTTCTAGGTTACTGCCCTAAAAAGGAAAAGCCTTCCCAAAAATTAGTTGCTTATGCTATGTTTTAGCCAACTACAACAGCAAAGAAGCAGGAGTAAGCATTTTCCTTTCTCTGTAAAGTTTGTGAATTCTGTACTTTTTACTGTATGTGTACTGCCTATTTCATTGTGTCTGCTGTGCACAGAGAGAGTTAACTCAGGACTTTCTGCTCTTTGAATAGTTCTTCCCTATAACAAGACAGAAAATAAAAGGTTTCTTCTTCCAGTGCAAAAATTGAAACTGCAAAAAGCATGGGGAACATCTGATTTGGGAGGTCAATGATCCTATTCAAATTAAACCATTCATTTGGGGATTTTCTATGGTCTCTGACTTCCTAGGGTGCAGTCAGGAAGTATCTTGTATCTTTTTTCCCCTCAAATCCAAGGACTAGATAGTTTCAACATTAAAAACACCTAGAAAAAAATCCCAACCCATAGACAAGATTCTCAGGAAGTGTCATGATTCTAGCTTCATAGAAATATCAGATATTGGCAGACAGGCAATAAAATAATGGAATTCAGTACCACCAACTTTGGGTGCTGACAGTTTTTGTACAGCAACCTGGTTCCTGCCACAAAGAAGGAGCAGCATGCACTGGAAGCCTTGCACTACAGACAATACGGCAAACCTGAAGAAATCAGTCTAACTGACTGGACTGTGAAAGGTGGGGATTTTAGCCTCCTACAGCCTTTATTTACATCATGAGCTAATTACGAAGAGGGAAAGGTGAGGCAATTACCTTTGGAAGTAAACAGAAGATTCTAAAATGGCTTTATCCAGGTCCAGCCAAGTGTCTCCTGAACTCCTTGGCAACAGCACAGCAGCCTTTAACTATTTAAAACTTTGTTCATTTAGGGTCAGAAATATTCCTGGTGGATTTAGAGCCAACACTTCAGATCGTGAGCCATATCCTGCTTTTCCTATCACCCAGGCCAGAATTTGATCTCTTTCCTGAATCTTCTAGTGAGCCTGAGTACAAAATTTTCATACATGGTCTCCACACAAGCGTGGCAGATTGCTGGGATAGCACTAGACTGTGTGACAAGCTAGTAAATCTAAGAAACCAGAGAGTGCTGAGCATCTATCATTGCACTTTCTTCACCTCTATCCATCTGCCAAGCAGAGTTCAACTAACAGTCTCTTATCTCTTCTAACAATATTTTGATAGTGGCAAATATATTTCTAAAGGAAAAAGCAAGATGACCTTTAAAACACAAACATTTAAGATGATTGTAAAACATTAGCCAAAGAAAAGAGAGAAAAATCAAATGGTGTGTCAGCCACTTCTCCAGAGATGCCTCAGCCATGATGCTATTCCTCATATTCATACTGGCAAAGGGGATATCCTTTAATGTAGACAAGTCTGGCATAAGAAAGATATTTTCCTTTCTTACCTATTATTCCATCCCCTCACACTGTTTGAATCAGACCATGCCACCAGATTAAAGAATAAGTAACAAATGGCAGCCTGTGGCAAGAAGCGGAGAAAGAGAGAGGCTGCTGGGGGTACTGATACAGCTCCCACGGACAGAGCCTCCTCACCAGGCTCAGCTCCCACCTCTGCAGGGTCCATCAATGCACGCACAACAATCAGCCCTTCAAGCTCTAACATCCTGCTTTTAAAATCCAAGTCAGAATCAAAAGGAATATCCTCCAACAGGATATGTCTCTCCAGCATTGCACATTAAATCACCTTTTCCATAATACTGACAGCTGACAAAGACACACAGAATTTTCTTTACACTACAAAAGAAGCCCCAAAAAAACAACACTGCAAAACAGGTTACTACAGACCTGACTAATTGAAGAAAACAAATCTTCCAAATCAGCTGTACATTCAGAGAACAACTGCTTACCTGTGCACTCTTCGACTGTGTCTCCAGTTTCAGGTGATTGTGTGACCTCCGTGGGTCTCGTAGCCATTATACAGTCACTGAAACAGGGATGAAAGCATCAGTTAAATTTTAGTCCATCTCCCCAGCAAAATATGGTCCCACCCAGCATGAAGAAAGAATACAGCTGAATCCTTTCTAAAACTACATGCCCAAATGGCTATCACAAACATGCCTTGCACACTTTTGCGCACTTTGGCCACAGAACTTTTCATTTTTCAGTGACACTTACTTCTCCAGCCACAACTAACAATCCAGTCTAATCATTGCCAGCACCTCTGTCTTGCTAGGAGACCAGAATCAAAGCTTGCTTTCAAGAAAGATGTCATTACACTTGCTCAGCAAACACTGTAATGCTTCCCAGTCTTCGAATAATGAACCTTTGCTAGGGAGTGACAGCTCCACACTACTGTAAAAAACACAAGTGCTCAGCTGCCCAGGGTTCATGCATTACAGTGTCCTCACAGCAGGCACCAGTCTAGTCTGTCATCATTATTAAAACCAGTTAAGCATCAGCACTGAAACATCATTCCAGGCTATGCTACATTTGTGGAAACCAATAGATCAAATTTATTTTGGATCCAGTGCAATCAGCTTTTAACCACAAGCTCTGAAACCTTATCGCCAGCAGGGCTATTGATCAACCAAATCAGCTGATGGCATCATCTTCCTCCCCGATGAAAACAGTTCAGCCTAGTTTTAAGATCATTCAGTGTTAACTGGCTCCACTTTGTAATTTCCAAATGGGTGTCTGTCCAGACAAAGGAATGAAGCAGCAGACCACAAGAGTTACAGTACAAATGTCAAGCAACAATGGAAATGTGACAGTTTAGCAGGGCAGCTCATAAATACTGTCCTGTGTTATGGAAGGTACCTCAGTGATACTTTTATATAAGTAGAGGTTCCCATATGCTGTCAGGACTCAAAGAGTAAGAATCTTTACAACCAAATCCTGTTCTCTCTTCTGCATAGATCACATCTAACAATTTTCCACATTTAAGTGGTGTAACAATACAGCTAAGTCAAGTATCTCAACAGCAAACAAGACTGTGATTCTGTACTAATTTGGCCAATAACTAAACTCTTCCATTTCTTCTGTGTCACCCACATACTCTAAAATCTCTCATGCCCAAAAGCACTGGGACCTATGAGCCCACATCCTCAGACAGCCTTAAAAGATAAAGTGCACAAACTCAGAGGCAGAGGTGTCTGTCAGAGAAAAGAAAGGAGCAGCTCATGGAGGTAAAACAGGCAGGGCTCCTGTGAAAAAGAGGCCAGGGAGTTAAGCATTCCCTGCACTGGCCACACAGACATGGAAACTGTAAAGCTGCTCAACTCTGGGGAGGAATTGGGGAGGTATAAAAGAGCAGCAAAGTGCAGTCAAACAGATCCCTTGGGAGCACTGGGCACAGGGGAGCATCAACACAACCTAGTTCCAAATAATCTCATTTCTTCTTGTTAAAAACCAATGAAAAAGTCATTGCAACAACCAGGACTGATTGCACCTTTCCTAACTGAGATACACTAAGGTTGTTCTTGAAACAATTGTCGGACAATATTGACAAGCAATAAAAAATAAGATTTCTAAGTTTCCTTCGGGATGATAATAACCATTCAACTTTTATCCTTTTTTCCCCTTGTCTTATCAATTATCTATGAAAATGTTTACATTTCCTGCATACTTTCTTTAAAGCAGTCATAAGTAGACTTTCCTATAGACTCTTTATATTAAAAAGAAATTTGGTTCCAATTTCAACTTTATACACCATGCACACTGTATTAGATTTTTTCTGAGGTAAAGGGAAATGTATTTGAAATAAAATAATGAGAAAGCATTCAACAAATTTACAAGGACAAACTGACAAGTCTCCAGACTTGAGTTTATTTTCACGGAATGTGAGTGGACCTGGAATATGGCTCATCTAGACCTCTAACTTCTGCTTTACCCACCTTCAATTAAATCAAAGCAAGAGAAAATTGATGCTTTTAGATCTAGCTTTGTTTGCATCAGTTCAACATTCATTTAACTCACTCAACCATCTCAGCTGCTCACTCAGAATCATTCCAGCCTTTGAAGATGTTTTGACTGCAGTGTTTATTATAACTGCAAGCATATACTTCCAACTGGTGTATCTTTTATACTAGTAGAGCTACAATTGCAAAGCAGTTCAGCTCTGAGGCAGTTTCTTCACAGTCAAATCAACTCCAGCATTAACTCAATTTTATAGTTGAGTTCTCTGGGGCACATGGGGCTCAAGTGTCAACTACAAGGGTGCCCCCCCATTTAGGACCTAATGGTTTAGTGCCTTTGTATGCCTCATCATCTTTTTCTAGTGAACTGAACATCACAGATTTTCTCAAGCTTTGAGTTAGCTGAAGTAGCTGAAAAAAACCCATGTAATATATGATGTATATATTCTACCAGCAAAGTGGAGGTTCCATCATTAAATACCTGATGGTATACCTGGAGGAAAGTTAGCAATTATATGGCATTTAGACTTCAAATTCTGGTGGCAGTGAGTTGTACTTTACAGAGAACAGTTAGCAAATGTTCTGAGCCACAAACACTAGCCTGGAGGTCAGTGTAATGGAGAAAAAGAGGACAAAACCCCATCAATACAAATGCACATGAGTGCACAGGCATTAACTAATCGAACCTCCAGACATTCAGCACTTCCAGGCCTTAATAACAGCAGACAGACACAGTGTCAGCTGTATCAATACCATGTACATGCAGTTCAATCAGCTGTACTAACACCCTGTGAGCTCTCCCAGAGCATTACACCATTAGTGACAAAGTTTTAAACAAATACTGTCTGTGTATTGATTTTTAGTGATAAAAACATCAGGTTAAAGAAATGGCCCTTTAGAGCAGTATTTCTGATACTCTGGAGGTGCTACAGGACAGCTGGGAGAAGATGCTTGCAGAAGGATGCAGGAGATTTCTCCTCAGTGTGGGAGCAGGGACAGACATGGCCAGCCAAGACAGGAGAGCTGCCAAGCCACAGCTACTGTTTGCTTCTCACTAGAAGTGGAACAGTGGGTGCATTTCCCCAGTCTAGAGCTTTCTAATATGTTCTTAATCCTCTCTCAAACAGTATTTGCAATCCCTGCATATGCACAGGCCTCCTCCTGCAGAGGTACAGGGCACACAAGATGTTGAATCTGCCACACCCCTCAAAAGCCAGACTCAGCATGGCCAGTAAGTCCACTGCATCAATTCCTATGTAGGGCCATGAAAAAGACTGAAAATTTACTGAAAGCACAGCATTTGCCTCTCCCTGCACAGCATGATGAGCTGGATTACCACAAATGTGAATTAATTAATTACTTGCAAAGAGTGGCTTCCTATGTAGATGCAATCACAAAAATAATACTGGCATTATTAGACTCTATTTTGCATTGCTAGGGTGTACTTTAAAGCAATTAAACTCCTACAAAGTTGCAGGGTTTGCTTTACATTCAAAACAGACAATGGAACTTAGCAGACACCACTACCCTCACCTGGTTTTAGCTTTTGACCTAGGCTGTCTCTGCTATCCCATATAACATTTCCATTGATATCCCACTGTGTTGCATTCACTTGGAGCTCTTCAACTCATTACAGAAACTAATCAGTCTGAAAAGTAATAAGAAATCTCCAGCAACATGAGAAATGTCCTGGTCTCCCCTTTGCAAACTGAACCAACTGGACAAATATTTGGAGTACTCTCTATGGGACGGCAGTGATAGGGCAAAAGAAATAAAGTTCCAGGATGCTGTTCTGACCATTTGCTCTGCTGAGCTGAACACATGACTTAATATGTACATGGGGGGTAGAAGGGTGAGAGAATGCTAAATGAATAAAAGACAATTCCCTTTCACTGCCTGGTTTGTGTATTTAAGGACTCCTGGGAAGTTAGCTTTGTACAGGACTCAAGTTTCCTGCATTCAGCAAAGGTCCAAGACAAATGCTCTCTGCTCAGCCTCAGAAAAGGGACACAGCCTCCAGTGGGGCAGAAGACTTGGAAACTGCACAGCAAGCAAGCTCCTAGCCCACCTTTAGTGCTTCTTCAGCTTCAGTCCATGGTTCTGCATAAGCATCCCAGAAGGCCTTATGACAGAGAGATCAAAGGAGATGCTGAACCCTGAACAGCCTCTTTCTTGTCAAATAAATGCTTGAGGAAATAAAGCCTCAAGAATGCGAGGCACTGCATTCAGTTAGCATCTTCATAGCCTATAGAAGACAGACAGTGGCAAGCAGCCAAGAGAAAGAGGTGAAATTTTTGCCTGGAGCTTTTAAAGACCAATTTCCTCCATGCTACAAAAATTATTTGAAATCAAGCTTATGCTCCAGATTTCAGGACACACACTTTCCACAGCAAGGTGCATCAGCACAGGAAAATGGAGCCTGTGGACCTCACCTGGTCCTCCAGGTCACCACCCTGCAGCCAGCCTTCCCCAGAACACCCTTCAAGCTACTGCAGGACCTCAGAGAAAACCCCTCTATTTCTCCTGAAAACCAAGGTTCAAAAAAACACAGAATGCAGCGTGGTTTAATATTCAGATTACATTCTGCAGCAAAAGGTGAATGAGAGGTAAATTTTCTTCTCTCTTATTAAAGCACATTAGAGGACTTTGTTCTGACAAAATGTGGTTGATGCCTTTCCTCTCTGGGAGCGCAACAAGCTATCGATGAACTCATTAATCCAATAACAGCTAAGTGAAGTTAAGTTTACCCTCTGCAACTTCACTGAAGGATTTCAGAGTCAACCATAGCAATAGCAAAGCCAGCAAGATTTCTATTCAATTTTCACATCCCTTGAGCATATCAGAAACTCAGCAACCAAAGCTCCCTTTGATCTCCATGAGCTGAGTGACCTGCACTTCAAGGCCCGTGGTCACAGAATATGCTGAACAGTGTGGGATTCAACAAAACAGCTTGGTACAATCCAACATGAGAGGGGCAACCAGGATCTGACCTTGTACAGCTGATCCCTTTGTGCTCTTCTACAATGTAGTGTTTCTAGGATGAAATTCCCAGGTTTTTTTGCCAGCCCCTAGCTGGTATCTCCCATGGGGTCCCTCCCATAGGGTCCCTCCCATGACTGTTTAATGTAGGTATAAAAGAATAGCACAAACAGCAGTTTACACCAGAATTCTTGCTACTTTCTCCACTGGTAATGGGGAGGGGAAGAGTTTATAAAGTTAAAGAATATTGATCTTGTAATTTTCACTGAAGGAGGGATAGTTCAAGAAAGTTTAAGGTCCTTTTCCAAGGATCACAATTAATAAATATAGCAGTAGTACCCACCAGGAAGTCTGGATAAGCATCTAGATAATATTTAATATCAATAAAATATTCTCTCAGAATCAAGCAGGGGGTCATAATTCCCCATAGCAACAGACAACATTCAGCTCCTAACCTTGAGAAGATATCCAGAGCAAACAACCCTCCACATGGAGAGATCTGCTCCCAGCTCTCACACTTTGCATTCAGACAATGCCCCCGACCCCCCTCTGTCCCCACACCTTGGCTCCTCCGTGAAGACTCTCCAGAAGACAGGTTCCAGTGTGCTGAACTCTTGTTTGCTACAATCTGCTTTGAGAAGCCTCTGCCTGACAGCGATTCTGAAGGATTTCTGCTGTTCAACAGTGCCTGAAGCATTATGTCCTGCCCTCCTAGTGAGTGTGTGTGCAACACTAATGGAAAGCAGCTGGTGGGCTGAAGCAGACTTTAAAAAAAAAAAAAAGTAAGGGGAGGAAATGCCTTTCATACAGTCACACAGACTCATTCTGTAATTGTGTGAGAAGCCAAGAGGATAAGAAGGGGGAAGGGTGAATGGGAAAAATTCATAAGCACTCTGTTACCAATCCAGAAACTGAGAGAGTCAATGCCTCTGCCCCCTGCACTGCTGCTGCATATCCCCAGACTCCCTCCCTCCCTGCACTCCTGCCTTTTGTTGATGTAGCACGAGGGAACTGTGTCCCTGCATGGGGGCACTGACTGCAGCACAGACCTGGTGCCTTAAACCTGAGGCAGGCACCAGCAGCAGGGCAGCTTTGGTTTGTACCCAGCTCAGGAGGCCAAACTGAAGTCCCAGAGCTTTGCAACCCTTGGCACCCACGCCAGACAGATTAACTTGGTTTGGTGCCACTTCAAGCTGTCCTCATGCACCTAATTACTCTGCTGTGCCTATTAGCATGATCTTGGGTAGCTGCTGTCTGTGCAAGATCTCTGCTGCAAGTTTGCATCAGCTCAGACAACACAGCAAATATCTACCTGTTAGCCAAAAGCCAAGGAAAATGGTTCCTGATAGCCGATCCCTAATAAAAATTTCTAACAGAATTTACAGTGCATTTGCAGGCCAGTACCAATCAGGAGAAACGTGACAGAAATTTGCCCAAATCAAGGCTGGCTCTAACCTAGTCATGATCTAAGCAAGATTTTGGCCCCAGACTGTCTCCATTTTAAAAGAATGGTCATTAAATGACCCAGTTAAATTCACAGTTTGGCATTAGCACAGGAGTAATCTTTTCCCATGTAGTACTTTTTTTTCTTCACACTAACACACTGCAGAAATTTCAGGAAACAGCTGGAATGAGGATCTTCTCCCACTCTTCCTAAAAAGAAGAAAAAGAATAGCAAAGTCTTCCAGCAACCACGCTAAAGGAACCAGCTGCCAGCAGCAGGAGACACTCTCAGATCCACTTGACATGGATACATTTGAAGTAGTTGCAGAGGAGGAGGAACATGCATTTAAAAATCATCAGGGATGTAACCAAAGGCTGCCTTTGCCAGCTAGGGAGCTACTCCCAGTGTGCATTACTGCCTTTGGAAATGGTTTCAAGGCAAAGCAACAGGAAATGTCAACACTATCACTGAACAGCAGACATGCCTCATGCCAGCAGAGTCAAGGTGTCAGAGAGTCAAGAATGGGAATAAAAGTCAAGCTCACTGTCTCTGCCTCTCCACTCTTTTCTAGCTTGTGTATGTACTTTTTACCCCTCTCCAAATTCCTAATTAATTTTGTTTCACCTGGATCCTTCAAGCATAAAGTTAGAGGGCTGGGATCTGACCTGTGGTGTGCAGAGCCCTGGGAGTCTATGGGCTGCTTTGTAGGGATCAGCAAAAGGTGGCAAAGGAAAGAGGTTTGCCATCAGCTGGCTTCAACAAGCTCCATAGAGGCTTGAAAGACCGTGAGCCTGAGAAAACTTCATGGAATTGCCAGTATTTGCAAACTGTGAAGGTGACAAGTATTAGTTTACACAGCAAAATCCATGAGACAGAGCTTGTCTTTTAAACGCATTCTAGCAGATGGAGACTATTGGGCTGGGATTTGGGTAAATTCACTGGTTTTCCTGGTTCTATCATTGAATAGCAGGACAAATTACTGGGTTTCTAACAAGAGCCAAGTTATTTATCACTCAGCCACGAGCTTCTTTATCTGTGGAATCACATTGAACTCCTGGAAAGCTTCATGAGCCCTATGGGAGAGTAAAGGATCACCTCTGCTGCAGGAGACCAGCATGCTGGAGCTGTATGGACTGACACAAGTGCTAGAACCACACAGAAGGTAAATAACAAAAAACCCATAAAATCTCACAGGAGTAATCTGCATATCTGCTTTGCCCCCATATTTGAGTGACAGTTATTTCCAATATGTTATTCTCAGAAACTGGGAAGAATCATTATATCCTGGATTTTTGGATTTTCCCTGAAAGAAAAGAGTCTGGAGGCATTTTTACCAAACTAAGCTGTCTCACTATTGCAGGAAGAATGAGGCTGAAACAATAGAGAACTGAACACCAGCATTGAAACATGGAACTTTAGGCTATATCTAAAGCTTACTCTTTTTTTAAGGCTTTTCCAAAACAGTCACTTATCGCTCAACTTTTGGTTGAAGAGCAGCTTAAAGATATGGGGGGGAGGGGGGAATCTTCAGATACAATGAAACTTCTCAGGACAAGAGATAATAAAGACATTTAATGGCCTAGAATTCAAAGCGCACTTTAAAAAAATGGGAGGCAAACAGAAAATTCTGGGACAAACTGCTACAAATTTTCACTGTGAAGATCAAAATGCCATAAAAAAAGCCAGCCATTTTTTGGCTATAAAGAAGCAAATAAAACAGGCTTTGTGGTCACAGAAGCTGCCTTTGGCAGGAAGCTCAGGAAATCTCTCTTCATGTGAAGTCCCCACACCTATTTGTCAGTATCTACTGCCTGTACACACAACAAATAAAAACAAGGCCAGCTCCTTTCCCGTTGAAACACACAGTGTCTGGCTGGCTAACCCCGAGCTCCCACTGCCCCTGGGCATTTCTGCAATTCAGAGCCCATTCTGACTGCTGAGCAAGGGAGGCCAGAGGCAGCCCCCGTGCTTGCAGAGGGGCTCTTCTGCAGCTCTGTGAAGTTTGATGGTTTCCCTCCCTTCTTCTATTCCAAAGAAAACCTCAAGCTGTCCCTGCTCTGCTCTCCCTAGAGCCTCGAGTTAGGCAGCTCCTGAAGTACAAGTGGTCTTGAAGCACATGGAGAACTCTTGGAGCCAAGGGAGGTCATCCGTGTGCTCAAAGCAGCTCCTGAGCCAGTTCTGTCCCAAGGGCAACTCCTGACCTTTTGCTCTAGCATGAGCAACTACTAAAAAAGGATCCTACTTCTCTGGGATTCCAGACACAAATACCTCTCTAAAATAGGATCATCTAAAATAAGATTATCTGAGCTGATGCTGTTTTGCACCAATGGAGTATCAAGATGAATTCAACTGAATTCAGACAAAGAAACTGACACCAAAGACAACAAGAACTGCAAGATGGGGTAGTGACAAGCAGGCACATGGGGGAGAGAATCAGATGGGGACAGACATTCTGTAAGGTCTTCACAGGCCAAGGCTGCAAGAAAGGAAACAATGAGACAATTTGGAAATTTTAAATTTAAGCTTTTAAAACATTCTTTTCACTAAACTGAAATTATGGAAAGCAGTTTGACAGCTAGAGTGAACCAGCAAACAATTCCTCCACACCTCTGTCAGGTCTGTATTTTCCCATGTACATAGATAGCCTGATGGTTACCACAATGTCTCCATCCTAACTCTGGGCTAGACCACTCAAATACATCTCATTTGCATCAGAACTACTGTGTGGATTACAAGTGCTGTTAGATGAGTGATACCTGGAAGCCCCAGCTGAAGTGCACAGTTATATATTCCTGAGAATGAATAAGCACAAATGAATTTATCATGAATATAAGTCAAATATTTAGTTCTAATTAACACCAGATCCTCGAATCTCAGAGGCCAAAAGGAACAACCACCACAGAATTTTGAAGCTGGAATGCCACCTTGGCTCTGGATGGTTGGTTAGAAAGCAAGATTGGGCAGCTTTGTCTGCACAGCCAAGTTTCCCCACTCTGACTGAGAGTGCTACAATTCCCTCTGGGCTGAGTAGAGTTAATTTTCATCCTAGCAGCTGGTATAGAGCTGTGGTTTGGATTTGTGCTTGAAACAGTGCTGACTCTGAGATGCTTCCTTTATCACTAAACAGGTTTTACCCAAAGCCTTCTCTGCTCCTGAGCCCACCCCAGCAGTGAGCTGGGAGGGGACACAAGGAGCTGGGAGGGGACACAGCCAGGACAGCTGACCCCAAGTGACCCAAGGGATATCCCAGCCCATATGGCCTCATCCTCAGCATAGAAATCTGGAGGAGAAGGAGGAAAGGGGGACTTCTGGAGGGATGGTTTTTGTCTTCTGGTCACCATTAATGTGACAGAGCCCTGCTGTTCTGGGGATGCTAAACACCTGCCTGCTCTGGGAAGTGGGGAATAAATTCCTTGTTTTGCTTTGCTTGTGTGCATGTCATTTGCTTTATCTATTAAATAGTCTTGATCTCAACCCACGAGTTTTCTCACATTTACCTTGGGATTCTCTCTCCAATCCCAGCAGGGGAGAGTGAGTGAGTGGCTGTTGTAGGGCTCAGTTGCTGGGGTTAAAGCACAACAGTCACAAAGATACTAACATGCTATAGCACATGACACAACAGAGCACAGAATGCCTTGGCACCTGTACACTTCTCCAAATGCAGCAGCACACACAGGTAAAACAATACAGCTACAAAAATGAATAATGATGTGTGTGGCCTCTTTCACACACATAGTGCTGGAAACCTTGGGCTGTTGGCACAACCTTGACTTGGCACAGTGATGAGCAGTGACAGCTCAGCATCTGCAAGCAGAATAAGACAGGATATCAGCTGACTGGGTTTTTTTTTCTTGGTTTATACAGTGACTCCTGCAATGGAGTGGGAAGTCACCTGTGAACTTGAAAAAAATAATTATGAATAAAATAACAAGATAAACAAAATAAATTAAGAGAGTTTGCAGTTATTATTTGCTGTATTCAAAATAATATTTAAAACTACTTAATCCATAATAGTTTTACAAACCTTGAGACTCTAACAGATGTAATGCAGAGCTATAAGCTTGAATCGTGTTAGTGTAGAACACCTTGTGCTCAACTGTTTTCTTACAGCAGGAGAAATATGGGGGGTGGATGGGAATCAACCTTGGAATTACCTTGGTTTTTTTTCCTGTTTCCCCATGTACAGACTTATCTCAGATTTTCTCAAATCTGGCTAGTAGTCAGCTCTAGCTGCCCTACACCAGCTCAGGTAGGTTATCTAGTGGAAGTACAACTTGAACCCACTGCATTTTTTTTCCATATATCATCAGATTTCAGCTTTTACATCCAATTCTAGGCCTTCACATCACAGCAAATGTGAAAGCCTAAAACTTTGTAGACCTCTGCACAAGAAGGAAATGACAAATTAATCTCTCCAGTTGGCTCTAGGCGTACAAAGCTAGACACTTGGAGCAGCAGAGATTTCTGTCTAAGAAGAGAACACAAGGGGAAATTATGACAAGATATTTTCATGGCCCAGTCTGGCAAAATTATGTTGACAAAAAAAACTGATGGTCAAATGATGCAGAAGAGTGAGAATCACATTTAGCAGACTGTCCATCCCAACGCAAGCTTCTGCTCCACTGCAAGTGATGTAGGACAAGCACTAGAGGTCAATTTGACAGCATATCTGCCAAATACTCAGAACCTTGGTGATAGCAAAAGGGCTGTTCTAGTGAAACCAAATAAACAGGCCCGCTTGGAATTCCTCTGCCTACAGCCAGCAAATACAGTGTACCACTGTGGCTGCAAAAACAAACACCATCCAGAGAGAAGCACGAACAGAATGAGGAGATGGGAGTGACTCACTGGTGTATTAAGCCAGAATTGAACTTCTTGCACAAAGATGAGTCAAACAGTATGAATCACAAAGAGAAATAGTAGATTTTTTCGTTAATAATATAGCACCATTGTACTAACAGTGCCCAACTGCCTGCAGTGCCATGGCTCTGACACCTCCTAACTGCTTTTGTTCACCCTCTCTGCTATTTTTGAATAAGAGAACAGGACTTAAGTCTCTATAAATTTAATACCAGGCTGAATGACTCATGTGGATTGAAGACAAAACACTCTCAAATATCCAAACACTGTATAATTGCCCAATAGAGGAACATGCTCATAGTTTGTGTACTGAAAGATTCCTCCAAGAGACTCACAACCCCTGAGGAGTCTTTCTACCTCAGCTCACACTCTCTGATTTGGCCTTAGTGGGGAGAGCTCTTAAGTTCCATAAAAGCTGTTTCTTGAAACTCATCCAAGGTTTGTCTCTGCACAGGTGAACTTGCTTTGCTGGGCAGAAACCACCTATCATACCCAGATATTTTAATCTCAAAATCCCCCAACACTGAAAAGCTGTTAATGAGTGATTCTTGCTTTTGTGAAATAATATGCTAAAGTGATGTACAATAAAAATTCATGTAAACAGACATATTTCAGAATACTAAAATGTTTTTGGGAAGCATTTCACCTCTCCTGAATTCAACAGCCACACAGACAGATCCCAGATCATCACAGGGGCAGTGATTGCCACAGCTCCTAGAAAGCCTGCACTGATTCCAAAGCTGCACAGCCTTCTGAGAGCTGCCAACTGAGCCCATGGGCCACGGCTGAGCAGAGATGATGCTGGGGGATGGCACAGGCAGGGATGGCCAGGCAGCTCCGTTCTCACTTTAAACAGCCCTGGAGCCTTGGAGAGATGCTTCATGTCTAAAGCAGTGCCAAAGCGCAAAGCATCATTCACTGCAGGCAGTCAGCAGCGCCGGCCCCAGCCCCCAGCAACCACAGCCTCCACCAAGGGAGAGAGGCCACGGGAGGCCAACGAGCTGCTGACAGAGAGGAACCAACAGGCTCAACCTGCCCTGGCCCCCCGTGTCAAGCTGCTACTCCAGTAGCAGTTGGTGGAGCTTTAAACCACTTCCAATCCACTTGTCACTGTCCAAGCTAAAACAACAGCTGCTTGCTGTGGATGGAGAGCCAAAGGCTCAAAGGACCACACAAACACGTAAAAGTTTGTAAAAAGTGTAACCAGCCACAAGGACAAAGGGATTTTTGGGATTTCCACCGTCCCCTGTGAGCCGCTTCAACAAGAAAGCTGGGGTGAAGGTGCAGGGGCAGTGAACACACAGCCTATCCATCAGGTGGACAGCTCTGGAATCTTTGGAATAAACCCAGCAACCTACTCCTGACACTTCTCTGAACAGGTAACAACACAAAATACAGCAACAGCACCTACCCCAGAAAACATATTTTCCTCAATTTCATGGTCATAACATCATTTTAGATTGGCAATTGTTTTCACCTCAAACTAACTAGAAATATATTGAAAATTCTACTGATGCATTCCTTGATCAGCTTGCTTTACCCAAATGCTGAACTTCTTTGTAGGATAAAAGTGCACATCAGCATTTTTAAAATGAAATTATGGAATATAAGAAAAGAACACAATACCCCACTGGAAGTGCAAAGCCTGGCAAAGCAGAAGACATTCAATCCATAATTCTGGGATTGTTTGTGAAAGGCACCATGAAATCCTGAGTGACCACATTAAACACAGTTAAACACATTTTCTTATAGTCTGCTATAGAAACCAGTCTGAGCTGGCACATAAAGCCTTCAGCCAAATATTTTATATAGCTTCTAACATACTATATTTGTCTTTGGAAATTGGCAGTTTGCACTGACCATCAGTGAACCTTACTATTCAAGCAACCACATTTTCAGCTCATAACAACATACTTGGCTAGTCCCAAAAACTGAGGAGCATATGAAAAGATTCCTCCACAGGCTGTAGGAAACTTTATCCTATCTGTTTAGGTATAATATTTTTTTCCTGGTACCATGATTGGAACAAGAAAGAAACAGAACTCCGCAACAAGGGCGATGATAAACTTAGCAGAACAATTCAAGATTACTCAGGTTGCATATGCTGGTTAAAGAGAAATATGAAAGCAATCTAGAAGTTTTATTTCAGTGAAATAGCAGCCAAGATTGTGATGAAGAATTACCTGGATTAGGCTTTGGGTTCTTTTTTTCATGTCATAAGAGGTCATTAACAAAGCACAGGGACAAGACTATGTGTACAAAATCAGATTCAGCCACACATTATTACAGTGCACCAAGGCAGAGCCTTTGCTTCCTCTTGTAAAATGTGGGGGAGTGGGATAAATGTGACAGCAGCACAGGAGAGCACTCTCTAAAGTAGCTTTTAAAACACTCCAGGTCCTTTAGTTGGACTCAGCAGCTCAAAGCCCTGGAGGGAATCCTTCCCCAAAGTCCATGGCAGGTTTCTTGGCAGGTACTGAGCTCTAAGTCACTTTGGCCAAATTCCTACTGGTATCCAAACCAATTGCTTAAAGCATAAAAGTAATTTCATTCCAAAAGAGCTTTCATTCAGAAAGCAAATTAACTCCTACAGGTCAAATGACCATGTGAAAATTTGGGGAAGTTGTTTCAATGACACATTTGTCCAGAAAGACAAATACTTCATGTTAAACTCCAAACAAATTTCATTGAAAATTAATCTCAGGCTAAAAACATCACTATTTCTGCAACTGGTGTCTTGAACTCATTTTAACTGCCAATAACCACAGCCATATCAGCATATAAAATTTGCGAAGACTGCATAGGGTTAGTAGTTGCATTAATTCACCTGGCAACACTTCACAGGGCTGAAATAACAGGCTGAGGAATACAACCTGTGCCTATATATCAAGTGTAGAGAACTAACTGAAGAATATCAAAAAAGAAGAATCTGTTGAATAAAAAACCCCTGTTCCTCATAAGTCAGGTGGAGATTGACCAGAAAAGAAGAGATGGTTTATCACATGTAAAAAAGCTTCATCTGTCCAAACTTTATAGCCTCTCTCTGAATTTCAAATTTGTTTTAAGTGCATTAGATTCTGAAGGATTGGGGGGGGGGGGGGGGGCAGGGAATCAAACAATGTAAATTTACTACTTTTTATCAATTCAAGTGCCAATCCACCTGCCTTCATCAGGACTCACAGCCCTTTTGCTAGTTCTGATGGCACACTCTCCCTTTATCTAAAGCAAAATTCTCTGCCAAATATTAATTCCCTGTTACAAATTTCAGAGGAGGAAAGGAGTCAACATGGGATGGAAATGCTAACAGAAATCCAGTAGGAGCTGTGTGCCTTTGAAAATGCACATTTCCACCATGTGAGACAAACTGTTGGTGTGAGGGATACAACCTCTGGGAGAAGGAAAAGGAGTCAGTTGCCAGCTCCACTTTTGAGCTGTTTTCCTCCCTCTGCTATCCAGGACTTACCCACACATTTAACTATCAGTATTCACATCTTAAGCCTCAACACACAATTTCACTTGCCTTCCACTGTGCATGTTCCCTGTCTGTAATCTCGCACCGGGTGCAAGAACAGAGCCCTCTGCAGTCTGCTGGTGCAAAACACGATCAAACCACTCCTCAGGTTTGGCAGCAGGAAATTTTGTTCCTTTCCTCAGCAGGGAGAATGTCAAAGGAAAAACAGAATGCATCTTCATGGTGGTTTAAGGCACAAATACTAACATGCATTCTCTCATTCTCTTTTCCCTTGATAGTCTACTCCAACAGAACATGCCAGCAAAGCAATAAAAAATATTTTTTTTTAAATAGAATCAAATCTCTCAACAGGGAGCAATTACAGAAACAAACCTCAGATTGCTTATAGAAAAACTGAGCTCATCAAGTTCTTAAACAGCATTTACTGCCAGACATCTAGCTGAACATTTTAAAAAAGCCAATGTGAATTTCTGTATTTCTCCTTTTTATGTGTTAATATAGAAACAATACAGCTAATCACTAGGGAAGAGGGCATTTTCCCTTTTGCTATAATTAAACAGGAAAAAGTTCTTAATGCCTTTTTCAATGTTTAATGTTTATACCTCTGAAGGAGAAAAAAAAAATTACCAATTTTCGCCAAATGAATACTTTTGCCAGGACTTATTTTTGCACTTTTGTGCTCAGGCTGGCACTTCAGACCCAAGGCAAAGCCACTTTGTTCAACGCTGCAGCTGCAATACAACAAAGACAGAATTTCGAAGTACCCACTAGACTCGGCTCCCTTTGGAAAGGTGGAGGGGAGGGCTCAGCATGGCACTTACTTTTTACTTTTCAGGCACCCGTAGAACCCAGCCATGGTGCTTCCAGGGAGGCTGTGTGCATTTAATTCATTCCTGTGTGGGGGTGCCAGCACAGGGGTTCTGCCAGCGTGCAGCGCTCCCCACTCGCCCACGCGCACACGAGAGTCCCGGCGTGCCGCGGCAACTCCTGGCCAGATAAAGTTCCTGATCTGAGGCACTCAGACTCTGCTGAACTGGGTCCAAGGAGGGCTGTGCCTGCTCCATAAATGGATATGAATTGTTAACTCCCCCTTTTCCTGACTCTTTCCAGCTATTGGTACGCACAGCATCCGAAGTGTAAAATGCCATATGGCATTTGATTCCGTCTCCCTGTGGGACTAATAAGAGGCTTGGTTATAATTAGGATGTGAAGAAGCCCTTCAGGGAGATTAATTGTTATTGTTATTTTCTAGACAGAGGAAAGCTACAGAAAATACTTGCAACATCTTTGAAATAACAACTAAAAGCTGTAGTTATTCTCCAGCTCAAAAGAGGAGATTTCAAAAGGATCTTTCAAAACAGGCATTATCCCAATTCACTGTAAATCACAATCTATTCTAACAAGATATTCTGCACATTAACAGGAAAAATACCCAAACATGTTGCATCCCTGCAATATTGCAAGGTCAGGCAAAAAGCTCTAGAGTTTAAATTAGCCAGCACACCCATATGGCAGAATTACTGCCTGGTGATGACCTCTGACAATATACTAACAATTGCTACTCACTGTCACAACTAAGGAGACACTCACTGGGTGTGGAAACAGGTAAATGCTGGGGAACATAAACCTGAAGGAGCCTCATTCACAGCGGTGACCCAAGTCCTGGGGACAGTGTAGCTGTACTACACATTTCTGGCATTACACTGCATTAAATTCACATGGAAATGAATTTGCATCGTGGCTATCAATGGCCTCTGTTGAGGCAAAAGCAGAGAAGAGGCAAGACATTGCTGGTGCTGCCTGCACACAGGGAGGGAGCAGCAGCAGCCACTGCCACAGCCTGAGCCTGCTCCTGCACTCACATGGCTTGCTAAGACTATCAGCTCCTAATTTAAAATTGCGTGGATATTTAAAAGTAGGAGGTTCATAACTCTCATAATGGCAAAGTAAAGATTTACAGTCATTCCTAGAAGATCAGAAGAAAGCCACATTTATTTGTATTTCTCAGCTGGTACACAGTGTTTGAATACTTGGGTCTGGCAAGCCAGTAGGAGGGAGTATTGTTAAGTATTTTTATATGAGTTTCTTAAAGACATTTAGTGGAGAAGTCCTCTTTGAATACTTGGAAAAAATACTTTTTTTAAATACCTTTCTTATGAGAGACACATGTGGTTTGAGAAATGGACTTTTGGTGAGGAGTCCCATAAGTGGCTTAGCTACAGCAGTTTTCTAACAGTGCAGAAGTTTGACATCTGTGAATGGACAACTCCATTTCTCAATTTTCTATAAAGGTCCCTACATAAGGGAAAGCTGTCACACAAGTATCAGATGACAAGTGCAAGGGCCATCACAAAGAGGAAACAAATCATACTCTAGTCCAGTTTCCCACTTAGCTGGAAAGCAAAAGCCTCTACAAGCAGCCAACTTCAATGCCATCCACAGAGTGCATTTGTATTTGCAGATCAAAGCTGACCTCAAGCAGATATAACACATTTTCTGTCTCTTGGGAAAAGACAAAGCAGTAAAAATACAGTAGCACTAGTGGAAGTTTAACCTGAACAAGTTCCACTGTTGGGAATTACTGCACTTGTCACGATGACTTCACGCTGAACTCTTAATCCCAGCAGAAAAAGGATCACTAGAGAGCATTAATCTCCATCCATCAGACAAAGCCCATAGGGAGAAAAAAAAACCAAAATCAAGGCTTCAGTTATTGGGCAACCACCACCAGGAAGGAATTCCTGGAGATTACTGGAGAAACATCGTGACTGGCTTAATGCACAACACCTTGGATGTAGGACTGCATCTGAAATCTGCCTGGCATTTTGTTCAGAAAAATGCTGCCAACAGAAACATTTATATTAGAGTAAGAAATGAAGGAGACCTCATGAGAAATTCACATTTATCTTTAAAATCAAGAAAGATCAAATGGCCTTCCAGTGGGAAGGCACAGTCCCTAAACCTAGTGGAAGAGTGTAATCCTGATGACTTTGGAAGAATTTCATCACTTTAACTGGCATAGAACACAGCCTAGAAGCTTAAAAAAAATCAGCATTTTTGCTAACATAAAGCAGATTTCCTGTCTCCAAACCTCCTCAGATGGCTTGCCTTCAGAATATGCTTCCTTTCAATATTGTTTTTTTTTTCCTTCCCTGCATTTTTGTCTTGAAGTTACTTACCTGAACATGCAAAACTTCATCTGTTGGCTTCCATTTAGGTCAAACATAGATCTGTTCTCAGCAACCAGCAGCTACCAACACACGTTGCACCATCTCAAAACCCCCTTACTTTCCAAGAAGCACAGACTAGTAAACAGTCATTAAAAATAATTATCCCACCTCAGGATTTAATACTTCTTGATTATCTTCATATCACCCTCGAAGGCACATCATGCTAGATTTATTATTAACTCCTCTGCCTCTTTATCACCAGCACAGCTTCAAATGGCTACACACTGAGCATTTTGGGTACAGCCCTGAAATCTTAGATGTTGATAAACATCACAGCTCTATGTCCACAGGCAAATCATGGCAAGCAAGTAGGTATGAGCTGTACCTGCTCTGACAGCCAGACATCACTGCACTGACATTTGCTCCTCACTTGTCAAGTGCTCAAGTGAATGGGCTGCTCTACTGCCAGTTAATTAATTTAAACTGTTTTCAGCTGGGAGGTAGACAAACACCAAATAACCACAGACTTCAGCAGAGTAAAGATGGTTCTTCAAAGATAGGGAAGACAGCAAGTTTAAACACCTGAAATTTCAATCAGATCTGGATTTCCTCTAAATTTTGTGGCTTGACTTGATTGAAACAGCCCAGTCTAGACCTACTTTCATTTGAAAATCATGGCTTTCTTCAAACTCACTGTCATGGCTTTCCCTCAACAGCCCAACATTGCACCAGCCCCCTGCACAGCCAAATCACTGCACATCCAAATCACTGCACATCCAAATCTGCCTCATTTCCCCTGCAGGGAGAACAAGCAGTGCCAGGGGCAACCTGCCCTCCCACTGTGGTACCAGCAGCAAGCTCCCAGCACCTGGTAAACTTCCCAACAACTTTCTTAATTTCTCCAAAGGGAACAAGGGAGGCAAGACTGAGCAAGGTCCACCCAGCCAACCATTAAGAAATCCTTGCACCAAAACACAGCTCCTAAAATCATCAAGCTGTTTATTTCACACGCACTTGAGTCATTGCGAAAAGGGACTCTTCAACTTAAGTAACCAACAGCAACTACTAATCCAGTGGAGGAAACTCAAATACACATATATGACAAATACCCAGGGTACATGCCAACAGCCCGAGAGCTGAGGTGCTAGGAGCTACACACGCAGCCAGCAATCCTGAACAGGTTTCATGTCCAACACAGCTGCTGGGTTTCTTGCAGCCTCTTGCCACTGGATCTCTAAGGGCAAACCCCTCCCCAGCTCCCTGACTGCAAACACCTCACATTTTGCCAAGTGCTCATCCAAAGCCTGCATGGCAGCAGGACACACAGCAGCAGGAAGGGACCAGATGTCACACAGTTAGGAAATCACGCGTTTCACAAACTGTGTTTAAGCAGGGGTGTTTGGTTTACATTTTTTAAAATTTATTTTCAGAAAGGGACAAAAGTTTCATTTGAGCATTTCATTAAACAAATTTAGAGGTAGGAGTAAAAATCCTACACCAAAGTGATAGACAGTAGCATTTCAGATTTCCAGTATATTTTGATGTCTCTGAACTGACTTCTTAGCAAGGTAAATGTCACATTGTGAAAGGATGAGCCATCTCATACTGATCTTTGAGCCACTTGGGGTTTATGGCATGAAGATTCTGTGTGCTCCTCACAAGCATATTGCTTTTGTACCCGTAGCAGCACTTTGCAACCATGTGACAACATGAATGTGGCTCTCAAGAAACACTTTGCTGAAGAAGAAAGGGATTCAGCTTTCCTTCAAGTGAAATTTCCAGGCTGGCAAATTGGCCGGGCTTAGAAATTTTCTGTGAAAACTCCCAGTTCTAAAGAAACAACTAAACACACATCACTGTTAAAAGCTGCACTATCAGAGCTTTAAACAAACAGGGTTGGAAACAACACAGTAGTCTGCAGACAACAAAGAAGTGGAGATAAGAGGATTTCTGCCTTTCAGAATTTGTACATCCATCTGTGATTAATATTATGAGGAAAATGAGGGTCAAAGCCTATCTCTGAAACTGAAAGTAGAGAGTGTAGTCAGAGGCATCCAAATATACACTATTTCAGCTTTTTATTCATGCATTTATTTATATGTGTACAAATAAATTCTTCATGCCAGAAGAATTTGCCATGATACTTGCTCTGGAGTCTAGTTCCTCTATGCTGCTTTAATGATGTGTGTTTTCACAGCTTGTGTACAATGTGTGGGATTTGGGGGATTTTTGTTGTTGTCATTCCCTGTTAGAGGGACTTCCTGCAATCTCCTTCAATAATAATATTTCAAAGACCACAGCAATAATTTAATCTCTTTGATTCCAGTGTTTGGTAATTTTAAGTCTTCATTGTTTCTTGCAGTTTATCACAAACGGTCTTCTCCTCTGAGGAAGAAGTGAAGAAAAATTTTGGTATGTGATATCCATTACAGAATTCTAAAATATGGCCAGAAAAATACTGGCACTCTAAATCTATCCTTTATGTCCCCCCAGCCAAATGTGAACTCTTCCTGGATTAACTGGAGATGAAGGTCAGGCCATGTGTCATTCAAAAGGTAATTTCCCCTAGATTTGCAACAGGATCACAGATGTAACCTCAGACTTCAGTGACAGAAAATACCAATTGCCTAACAAATAATACAGATCCAGAGATAGAATTGCTTGTGTGACATTTTACAATATACAAAGATTTATTTGCATATAAATATGGAATTTATTTTTAGAAAAGTAACAGCATCCCTGTATATACAGACCAGGATGTGCTGCCTCTTACATCTTTGCTTTTTTCATCCAGGACCAAAAATCTAAAATCTAAGATTTTAAAGAATCTAAATGAAAAACAGATTATTTTTGACACAGTGGAAGAGCTGGTATTTCCTGTGAAAATACTAGCACGGTCAATATTTTATATACTGGGAAACTGTGGTTCTTTTGTCCTGGTGGGGTTAGCGCAGAAGTTGAACAAAGGAGCTCTATTTCTGCACATTCTGACTTAAGAAAATATCATGTTAGAGAATATTAAGTTCCAACAACACAACTTTTCCTTCTCGGTGTCCAGGCAGGCACCAACACACAAGACCATCTGGAAAGAAATGTGAGAACACAGTATGTAGCTACAGGCACATGGACCAGTGCCTGGTCTGAGTGTGGAACATCAGAGGTAACAGTTACTGAGTCTAAACAAATATCCTGAGATGATGTGAATAATGAATTGGGTTTTCTACCAGCCATTCTTCCCGACTTCCCCTCTAGGGATAGATCCAGTTAATGTCCTTCAAACACTCTCACCAAGCTCCCTTGGAGACAGATCAGACCAAGGCTGCCACTAATGCCTGTGCTGTGAGCAGCAATCAGGTTTAATGACTTCCCATGTATATTAGTTTAACACTAATGTAGGCCCACCTCTTCAACAGAGTCACTCCTGATTTGTTTGTACAGGTATAAGCAAGAGGAGAACCAGGGACTCACACATCTGGAACAATATTCTTAAAACCATCAACATCCTGGATTCCAGCTGCAACTGAAATGAAACTTCAAAAGCAAAGGTCATCTCTGATACCATCTCAGTGGCTGTCGACTGGAGCAATAATACAGGAAAGCACGGAAGCACAGCTCTGGGGAAAAGGCTGGCTGACTCCAGTGCCTGCAAACACAAGGCTAAAGATAAGGTGACCATTAACCTTCAGAGAAAGGCAGGGAAGTCCCAGAATGTCCTGCCTGCAGGCTTTATTTCTCCAAGGGGAAATAAACAGAAAAATAAAACTCAGAACTGCATACTCTAGACATTTAACTCAAATGAGTATGGAATGGTAACATGGTGTTTTCTCTGTTACCTTTCCTCTGTATAAAGGCATGAATACAGTACCTGGTTCACTCCCCAATCAGCAAAACAAGTGAAAATATTGAGTAACAATAAATTTATTCCTACCACTTGATATCAGTGAGATATCAGACCGGAGCCCCTCTGTACAGAATGTATTATTCCATACTGCAGATACAGAGGGGAGAACTGAGGACGAGTAATTCAGTGACTGCTCCACAATCCATAAACTGCAACTGAACTCAAAATTCCTGGTGACTGAAACTGTATTTTAGAGCCTTCCCCCGTGCTTCCTTGCTCAATAAGGACAGCCAGAAAGACCCTACAAGAATAGGCACTCTATAAATATCCAAGATTACTTTAAGTTTGCTAGCCAGCCTTCAGCCATGGGAACTTGCACAGGAATACTGGCATCAAAATGCTGAGTTAAATTAGAAATCAGTGACTGCACAACATGGTTTGGCCCCACATATCAAGAGTTTTAAAATCATCACATAATACAAAATACCTCATACTGGGCCAATTTCACCAGAGCAGACACATAGCACATCAGAGTCCTTACACAGCAGCCTAACACATTACTCAGACACGTTCTGGCAATCTTTAAATATCCCAGTGTGTTCTCAATTGTCTCTTAAATATGCTGGCACTGTTCCCACAGTAGTGGGAAGGGGAAAATATCTAACATACATACCCAGAGGCAGGAAATAAGCTAATTGCAGAAGAATTTTACCTAAAACTGTTGAATAAACCACAGTTCTGTGTCACTAAGTCACATCATCAGATGTTTAAACTGAATCTCTGCTTGGTCCTTCCCAACCACAGAGCCTGGCACACACTTTAGCTATTTGCTGAGCTGATGGGTGTGTCTATCATCCCGGGAGCAGTGGTAGCCAAAAAAGCTGCAGTTAAGAGCCATGTCAAACTTAAGATCATTCTTGTTGTATCTTTCTGCTTTACCATGGAGTTCAGGGAATACCTACAGCTTTCCTAGGATAAATGCCACTCTTGGCCTCACCAGTTCAGCCCCTATAGCTAACCTTTAAACAGAACATACCTGAGATCCGCTGGTATTGGCATCAGGTATTAAAAAATCCTTACTACTAAGTGTATCCTTCCACCCAGGTATTCATGCAGGCAACATTGCGGGTCCAAACAAAAAGGGGAGCAGTTGTCACCATGCACCATGGATCTGAAAAGTCACCTACCCTTTCTACAGATTTTATCAACACCCACCCAAGAACACAAATTCAGCTTCTCTCATGAAACAGTTGCTTTGGATATAACACAGAGGCCAATATAACTGATACTTCCTGGCATGGTACTGAGTCCTCAAGGGACTCTATATATTGCCTGGAGATCAGCTACTGTGAAGCCCAAATATTAATTCTGCTTGTTCTGCACTCTGAGAGCTCCCTTTTGGTCATGGGAATATTAAGCAAGCCCTCCTTCTATTGAGGACTGATTATATTTAATGTACATAAGACTAGATAGGATTTAGAAGCCACTGAAGATTTATGAGCTAACTTAACAAGATGGATTTGCAGTGCGTTCTTGATTATGAAACTGGTATTGTAATATTTTCTCACCACAGATAAGAGAGATTTAATTTTTCACAAAGGCAAATAGAACCATGTACAAATGCTAAACAATAGTAAGATTTTCAGATAATTTTCTTGCTTGTGCAAAGTTTTCTCACCATGTAGTTGCTAAATACAAAGGGATGTTAGTCAAAACCATCTAAAGGAAATGCCACTGACTGTTGCAGAATTACTACTGGTCACCAGTTAAAATGGTATTAGTGATGGCATGATTAAGCTTTTATTTTGATCAGAATCCACTACAAAACCAGCAAATACCTTATCTCTGAAGAGTCCCATACACCACACAAATGTAACACCCATTCCACCAAAATGAAAACCTGTTCAAAATCTGCAATATGTTTCCTCTGCAGGAATGAGGACTCGTGATTGTGCTGATGCTGAGTAATGTAGGGTACAATATAATCTAAGTCACACCCTACAACCATTTTTAACCCTCTTTAAACTACAGAATGAAGAGAAGATGCAATGGCGATAGTTTGAGGACCAGTAGAGCAGAAGAAATGTGATGCGCAGAATCGGAGCAAGTAAATTGCCTGTATTTCTTTTTTTCCTCTATCCAATCCACAAAAGTTGTGCTAATACTGATATAACACAGTTTCTTCAGACTCATCACAATAATTATGGCTGGTTCGCTCATTTCTTTCCTCTTTCCTCTACTTCACATGATCTGACATTGATATGAATTAAAAAGATAATATAAAACCTTTTGCATAGCCTAGAAGCTTGACTAATCAATTAAGAACTGAGATAAATGATAGTCTTTCTTTGGCTCAGCTTTCTTGCTTTAAGCTGATTTATTGCAAGAACCTTAACATTTCAATATATTTTCTTATCCAATAAGATATCATCTTTAATTACTGCAGAACCCACAGCTTTTTGGAGTTCACCTCATTAAATTCACTCCTCAGTCAGCACAGTCTTCAGTAGCAATATAGTGTTAATGTACAGATGATAGATTCAAAAAAGAAAATAAGCACTAAAAATGCTCAAAGAAGTATATTTTGGTAGTTAACAACAGGTGTATAAACATTCTCCTGTTCTTCTGCTCATTTTACTGCTCTTGAATCCTTAAGACCCCACAAATAGGTTGCATTGTGGTTTTGAAATTTACTTTGATGTGCTGCATGCTATGTCTCTTTCAAAGTACAAAAATCTTTTAAAAATTAAAGCTTTATACATCTGTAAATAAGGCCTTCCTTAATCTATCTACAAACAAAGAACAGAAGGTTTTGGAAAAACTTTCATTACTATTGTACACACAGCAATTCTGAAATGGCCTCTCCAGCCAAGTTTAGTCTGCTAATGCACAGGAGGTTTTCTATGCCTCATTCTCTATAACATTGTGTTGACATCTCTGCCTTTTAAAATTCAAAGAGTCAATTAAATAAATCCAAAAGTTCTCTATGACATGTTAAATCATTTGAAGGCAGACTCGAACATAACATATAGACGGAAAAAGCAAGAAAATCAAACAAGCACCATTCATAAACACTGCCTGCTCCTAACAGGGTTCTGGGAAGTTAAACTATGGGTCTATAGTGTAAATTTATAGAGAAACTCTTGGATCATTTCTCAAATGTCAAGCAAACCACACAGACTACCTCTCCAGCTTTCTTTCACTTGTCCTTTCACTTCCTCCTCCTGAGATAATGAAATCATAATATAATAAATAGAAAAAACAGCGTAAATTCAGGAGAGCTCAGAAATCCTGACACCCTTGGAGAGACAACAGGATCAGAGAATGCATCCTCTCCAAAACTTCCCCCTCCAGTCATTACCAGTGCTTAGGAAAATACAAATAGCTTCTTGAACAATGGGAGAAAATTTATCCTGACATTGTGAGGAAGAGCCTTAGATCTCTGTTTCCTGGCTGCAGCAATGTGCAGTGAGTGACAGAACTGGGAAAAAAGGTCAGTTTGGGAGACACAAATGTCCCCATATTGCCTGGTAAGGGCTGCAGCTCAACTCTACTAAGCTACACAAATTTTAAAAAGGAAAAAAAGTCACCAAAAAAAAAAAAAAAAGTCTTGGCACTCAAAAGAGCACAGACTGGCAAAGAGCCAGCCAAATACAGCAGCATTAACCCTCTGTTTATTGGCAAATACCCTTCCCACTTAACCTAGTGGTATACAAAAATGATCTCATGAAGCATTAACTGGGAGAAAAGAAAGGACATAGTTGACTACAAGGCACTATAATGTGATTTGCTGCAAATTGTACTAATAATATTTAACAGACTCCTATGAATGATGGCAGCCTTTTTTATGGGCAAATATCAGTTAATTTTAAGAAATGCATGTTCAGCAGAAAGAAAAACTAGTGGAACAGCAGATGAAAAGAATGGCAGTGAAATGCCAGGATGGGCTGTGTGATTCCTTGACATGCCATTTTGCTGAGGTTAGCCCCAAAGAGGGTGTCAAAGTTGTAAGCAAAATGAGTATGCACACTAAGCTCCATATCCCCCCACAGGCTTTTAAGCAGCAATTTCAACAAGTAAGATCCTCATTACCTCCTGCAGTTCTAAGAGCTTAGAATAGTGCAGCCACCCCAAATTCAGCATTTCTGAGGCAGCTAAACTAGGAGAAAGCTTAAACAAGTGGGTATATTGGAAATAATATTTGGTGCTCTCCTCATTTTGGGTTTCTGAATCATTAAAGATCCTGCTTTCAAGCTCTGTGACTGAGGATGTATTTTGCCAGTTTTGCTGCACCTTTGGTTACTCAGAATAATGGTCAGAGCCCTGCATGGTCACTTGGCTGTGTGAGCTATGACCTGATGAGATCTTACAAGATTTTGGGGGAGAACTGCAGTAGTCAGCAGGAGTCAGGGATGAGTAGCAGTTGAAACAATCCCTGTTAATAACATCAGAGTGTCTGCTACTCACCAAAGAGGTGGTTTCAAGTTCTAACCTGTAGCACTCCTTCCCATTACACATAGAAGCTGTCAGCTGAAGAAGACACAGAGATAAACCTCTTCAAATGGAGAGAAATCTACTCACGATTAAACTACACAATAGATTGAACTTAGACAGAAGAACTGGAATAGAAACTCATCTGAGGGAAGGATGAGAACGGCATTTCCACTAAACCCAGTGTCAAGTACCAAAATCTCATGCAATGTGTTTGAATTCATTTAGAAGAAAATGATGAAATACAAATGGCATCTCTGCTTGTGGCACTGGCACTCCTTTTAAACTTTAAGAGGATGTCTATGTATCTGTGCACACATGACTCAACATGATGCTGGTGCCACTCCAATAAAAGCAAGCCACCGATTCCTGACTTTGGGCCATTTCCAGAGCTCATTAAAATCAATGACAGCCTTTCCACTAAATTCAACTCCTCAGATCATAGCAGTCAGCTTGCAGATTGATGTACCACAGAGGCTGCAGTCACACTGCTTTGTCCCCTGTTTGACTTACAGCACAGCTTGATGTTTATGTTACATAACTGAAGATATTGAGACCAGCCATACCATGCACACTGTCCACAGCACAAACATAAGGATTACTGAAAATCCTCAGCAGAAAAAAAAAAAAAACAGCTCCCCAGTTTAATATATTGTGTGTGCTTTCGTTTTATATATAGAGAGACTTCATATAAATCAATGAATATCTATGAATTAATGCCTAACACACTTCAGCAGTATCAGATACAGGAAACATTCTGGTCAAAGTTGTAGAGGAATTTAGCAGATATTAAGCAGGAACAGCTAAAGATGTGTTTGTTTGTATTAAATGTATCAGACTCACACACACACAAATTATTGTTCCCTGAGTACCCATTTTCACAGCTGTTCAAAAGTAACATCTTAGCCCTCTTCTTAATGCTTATGCAAGATTCCAGTATTTGCACTTGCAGCTACTGCTTTCTTGTGAAATATTCTAAGTACCCACTGATCTCTAAATAAATGTATTTAGGATTTAAATAAATGGGCCTGTATTGAGCAAGTCTTTGGACCAAGTACAACTTCTTGTTTCTTCTCTGACTGCCATACATCATCTTCTGGAGAAAGAAAACATAGCTGTGCATTTGTCTGAAGCAAATTCCCTGACCAGCAAATCAAGAACCATTACAAGTGGCAAAAATATTAACTTTGACACAGAAACCAGTGCCAGTAAAACTTCTGAAGTTTCACTTCTTAAGTGATAAAATTTAACTTTTGATAGTTGTCTGCGCTTAATTGCTCCCAGAAAAACTAAAAAGAAGCCTAAAAGGGGATCTACTTCCCAAATGTCTGAATACAGTCAAAAACCCTGTACTGTGGGTTCCAAAGGACAAAGATTTTGAATCATCAAATCTGCATTAGGCATGTCTCCATCTTCGTGGTCACAGGAATCTGACATTTCATTTTCTGAAAACTTCCATCAAATCTTTGACAGAATCATAAGCAAATAGCTTACGTGGGAAAGCCTTTCAACCACAGTGATCTGAAAAAAATTGAGGGATTTATTTTTTGTTCATATAACACCCAAGTAATTTGGGTTTGCATATTAGAAAAAGTATTTATATACATAAAGAAATCCCCTAAATATCTAAATATATTCTAAACTTGAGTCAAGTCAGGTCAAGTCCAAGGTAAGAAGTGCTTTGCACTTTCTTATACTATAGTGAGAACCAAGTCAACTTTTAATTCTGCAGATATGGACCAAAATTCTACATTGGACTGGACAGTTCTGGAATCCTTGCGAACCTCACTGAGAAGTGTAGCTGCTTTTATGTAGTGTGTTCTTGATAATCATCTACTTATGATAAGACATCTACTGACATGCTTTGGAAACAGATGAGCAATTTCACTAACTCAACATAAATTTTCTGGTACAATATTCTTCAGGAATTGGCGTGAACCATTAGCAATGTACTGGTCCATGTATTATAAAGCTAGAGGTCAAAACTATAAACAACCAATTCAGCAAGCAGTGCAAAAAATTATTCCATGCCTATGAAATCGCTGGATTAAGTTTTCATTGTATTTGTTTTATAGCAGCAAGATAAATATATATTTGAATTTCCTATCTTACAGTGGATCTGCAAAGGTATTGGAGTCCTAGTTATCATCTATTATACTGTGTGAGAGAAAAAGAAAACTCACATTCATGAAGCTGTTAATAAAAGATAAGGCCACTAAGCTTGCCTTTCTGCTTTAAAGGTTTCAAACAGTACACTTCAAGTTACCTCTAACTGTTTTCAGTTTCTGTCAAATACCAGAAAGACAGCATGAAGTGTAAAAGATCCACGGTGACTGTAATCCCAAGGGGATCAGAATGTGTGTGTACTAGGCTAATTCTAAATTTCTCCAGTCTGCTACACTAGGTCTGAAATGAGTAAGACCCCATCCCAATGTGCATCAGACAAGCTCTGCTCAGTACATAGCTCCAGGCAGAGAAGTCCACTCAGACAGCTCTCCATAGGATGTGGCGTAGGGACAGCACAAGGGCTGCAAGGGAAAAGGGTCACTTTGAATGCCATTTTCAAAAGAGGAGTTGAACTAGAAAATGGAAAAGACTGAAGGCAGTTTGCCGGGGTTCTTGGATATTTTGTGCTCGTAGCCTGTCTGCAGCTTGTCACCTGGGTGAAAGCACTTGCCCTGACATAAGCCACTCTGAATTGTACAAGCGCAGTTATCACTGAAAATTCATCAAAGTTGTTATGTGATTATGGCTTTATTCCTGCATACAGCTGTTTGTTAGGATCAAGCAATTACGTGTATCAGCAAAATAATCATGAAAGAAATGACACAATGTCTTTTCATTCTACAGCACTTTATGGGTCTGACCATTTACAAGACCCTACAGCTTCTCTCACTCACTCCTGCACAGAAGCTCTGAGATCACAGGGCTTCTCCCAGTCCCCCTCACCAGTGCAAAGACCTCACACCTGGGAGACAGCCACCAATCCCAGCAATTCCACTAACAACGTAAGAGACAAAATAAAGTCCAGTTCATATTAACAACCAGCTACCTAACTCCAGCTACCTAACATAGGTTAAAAACCTGATTTGGAGCATAAAACGTAGAGGTCCGACACTGGAAGACTGCAAGTCTGTAAGTTCGGGATGAGGATGCCCATGTAGCCCGCCAGCCTCTGCGTCCGCAGCCGTAGGAAGCCGAGAATAGAGCACTGGAACCAAGAGCGCCTCACGGACAGCTCAGCCGCTCGCCTCCGCCGGGAACGCCCGCCGGCGTCATCCCGGCCCCGCCGCCAGCCGGGGCTCCGCGAGGGCAGCGCCCGCCCGAGGAGCTGCCCCGGCACGGCGGCTGCCGGGGGGGCGGCCGGGCTGGAGCCTTTCCCGTGCCGGCAGCTGGGGCCGTGCCCGTCCCGGGCCCTGCCCGGCCCCGCCGCTCACCGGCCGCCGCCCGCGCCCCGCGCCGCTCCGCGCCCGCCGCCGCCCAGCGGGCACCGGGCACGGGGCATCGGCCCCACCTGCCGCGCACCGCGGGAGCACACACACCCCGGGCCGGTGCGAGCCCCGCGGGACAGAGGCTCAGCCCGGTGGGCAGCACCGCCGGGACGCGCTGCCCGCGCCCGAAGCCTGCGCGCGGCCTGGGAGAGCACCTTACACAAAAGACTTTGCCTTTGACACTGAAGGAATTTTGGCTCTTTCTCAAGCCGCTGTGGCCTGGGAAGTCCCTGCTGTCTTCAAGGCTTCCTACTGGTTTGTGGTCCATGGAATCGTACAGACTCCAGCCTGAGAAACCTGTAACAACTCAGCTGTGAAGGCACAACTGTGGCGTGACCAGAAAATCACAGAATATGCTGAGTTGGAAGGGACCCATCAAGATCATCGGGCCCAACTCCTGGCCCTGCACAAGTCACTCCAAGAATCACATGATGTGCCTGAGAGCATTGTCCAAACACTCCCTGAGCTCAGAGAGGCTTGGTCCTGTAACCACTTCCTTGGAGAGCCTGTTCCAGTGCCCAAGCACTCTCTGGCTGAAAAACCTTTTCCTGGTATCTAACCTAAACCTTCCCTGACTCAGCTTCATGTGACGGTAGTGACAGTTTTTGGGCCTCAGCTCCTGAGACACAGTGTCTCGGGGAAAACATTCAGCTTGGCCTAAGTCAGCACTCAGCACATTACCTCAAGGGGCTCAAGGCACAGTGAGAGGCATCCTCTCAGCAGCATGATTCAGGTAACTGTTCAGGCTCTGGGATGACTTGGAGGGTCTGAAAGATTTTCCCATTGAGAGCATTGTATAACTAGAAATGCATCAGGCTGGGAAATCAATGAAGTGCTCCCTTAGCCTGTTGAAAACTGGATTCTACTGGATCACTATGTAGTGTCTTAGTTTGTGTCAAATCAAGTTCAGTGACTGAACCGATCTCAGCTAAATAAACTGAGATGAGAACCCATCCATCTTGTTGCATTTCTGCAACTAAAATTTTGCAAGGTTACACCTGGGAAAATGCAGAGTTTATTGATAACTCCCACCTTCTAACCTTTGAATCTATTCATGTTGAAGTTGGTTACCAATTCCCAGTGAAACAGACTGACCTGCTGTGTTGCAGAACTGGCACTGCATCACATTGGCAGAGAAGTAACAGGCCCTCCTTCAGGGATGCAGTGACACGAGTGAACACAGCTCATGTGTTCCAAAATGCAAAGTGAATGTCTCCAGTGTAAGTAAAAATAGGTCCTTGTGAACAACATGTGTACATGCCATGAATAGCATTTCCATATCCAACACCAATGGAGCAGAGATAACATTTCCTAATCCCTCTAACAGTGCTACTGGTTTGACCTGATCTGGGCATGCACCAATTTTCCTTCACATCGTCCAGTTACTTCTGATATATAAAATCCTTCTGGCTCATTAGACCTGGAAGGAAATCCAAGTTGTTATTTTCAGGAAGTCAGGGATTTAGTTTACTCTTTCAGTGTCAATGAGTGTCCTTCCTAGGGATACTAAGACTCTTACATTGCAAGAGTCTCGTGTATTTATGTTTTCTTTTTTCTTTGCCTCTTCCAGAAGTATCTGCAGCTTGTGCAGATTGGTTTTGACATCTGCTGCCTTTCAAAAAAAGGAGCCAGTACTGAGAATTCACACCTGGATTTTCATCTGTAGTTAAAAGACACCTCCAAAACTTCCTAGTGTAGTTGCTGTACATACTGATCAAGCAAGCTTTATCACAGTGACTGTCAATCCTGTTCCACATGACTGAACTGAAACCTATAGTCCTGGAAGGAGGGAAGATGAAGCCTGTGAGGGAAAGATTTTAACTGCAAGTTCACAACAGGATATTTCTGAGGAAAGCAATTCCCTAGTCTGTCTTTCCAATACCTATCTCAGACACATTTTCTAAAACTTGGTAAAAAGTCCCATCTGGAGCTGTTTTATGCTGCAGATGTTTACACATTTATCTCCAGGAATGACAGGATCTTGATAGCCTTCTGCATAGTGTCTTCTTCACATTCCACAGTCCTTTCTCCTTGCACATTACTGGATGGAGAGCACAGCTAGAAAGTCTGAAGATGCAACTGAAAAAAGAAACAGAAATGTGATGGGGGTGGAAATAAAAACTAATAAAAAAAGCAAGTCCAGCAAAAAGATGGACTGTGCTTTTGATCTGAGGACTAGGTGTAATTCAGGGCATTCTTGGGTCAGGCACCTGTTCCACACCTGGAACAGACCCCCTTCATATAAGAAGGCCATTGGACAACAAGGCAAAAATCTTCTCTCTTTGGCTACGTGGTATCACAAGCTGTTTGTAATGCAATCCTACAACACCTTCCTGAAGTCTCAAATTCTCAAACAGGAGTTACAAATCAGACTTCAGTCTGGGCAGCAAAGATCTAACTTGCCAGTGGTTTTATTCATCACCAGTTCTCAGTAACTTAAAAGACTGAGATACTTTCTCTCTACTTTGGAAACTTTGGGTCCTTGCAGGTCAAATAAAACCAGCAATAGTTCCAGGTGACCAACACTTCTGGGAATCACAAGTAATACAAATGAGGCATTAGCATCTGTGCAAACTTGCAGCCTTAGCTTAAATTAAAATGATTAATCAGGTAAGTCAGAGAAAGGAAGGGCTTCCACAGGAACAATGAGAGAACATGAGGCCCAAAACCACATGGCAACAACAGAATCATGGGGAACCCAGGCAAAGTACACTTTGTTTAGAATCATTACACTTACTCTAAAAGATGCATTAAATCTACCAGACAAGATACAAAGGGGAGATAGCACAGTAGGAAGATTGATGAGGTGTAGCACAGCTAATTTTTCTTCATCTCTAACAGATCAATGCTGCTTATTAAAAAATAAAAGTAGGAGTATTTTAAAACTGTCTGAACTATCCTGACTTGCAGGGATATGAAAGTTGTCTGAGTTCCAGTGTTTTCTTCAATTAATAAGAAGATAGCATTATACTAGAACACTGTGCTGGAGGCTATCAACCCATCTCATAGGTGCAAACAGAAGAGTTTAAAGGAGAAAGCTATTGCTGTCTACAGAATGGAGAAGGAAACGTGTGGGAGCATAGCTAATGCCAGTGGTGTTTAACTAGACCTGGGGCCAACTCCTCTCTGACTAGAACCTCAGTTCTGTTTAAAGGAATTGCCAAGTAGGCTTGCTAGAAGGAAATGTATAACAAAAGGTTCATGAAATTAGGTATTTCCAACTGATGTATTATAATTTTATTCATACCCTTTATCTCTAAACATCTGTTCTTATTTTTTGCTTAAGATGCATTCTAAGGTATATGAGTATTTTTTTTATAAAGAGCTGAAAAGTTGGGCCACTGTAACTTCCAGTACCAGCGCTCACATGGCAAATTACTTGAGATGCTATCAATCTTGGCAATGTTTCCTGGCCCTTCTTAATCTAAGAATGAACTGTTCTTGAATAGTTTCTCTTGAATATTAGGCATAAACAAAGCTTCTTTTCCCTGTCTTAGTGTCTGGTTCAAGGTCAGATTCAGGGTTGGGGTTGTTTTGGAGTCTTGGATTTTTTTCCTCGCTGTTGAAAAAAATGTAAAATATCCCTCCAAATTTCTGCTTTTTTTCTACATCTATTCCTCTACAACACAATACCAACACAATGAAGTTTAACAGTGTCATGTCTACACTGAGCAGAATTAACTAGGTAATACAGTTTGAATAATTCTGAAGTTTCAGAGATTTCTCTAGTATCTGAAATAGGGTCAAAGTGCAGAGCTACTTTATTAACAAGTACAAATCTCAGCTGTCAGATCAAAGAAACAAGGAGTTTTTCAAGTTACACAGCAGGTGGAAGCAAAAGTCAGTGCATACATGACAGGAGAGATCCAAGTTCCAGTGCTGATCCATAAAACAAGGAGCTTCCCAAAGGAGACAGCAGGTGGAACCAAACACCCACCCTCCCTTGCAAGAGCACACGTGTCTAAACATCTGAGCACTCAAAGTCCTTGCGTGTATCCCAAAAGGGAAAACTTCATCCATATCTGCAGTGACCCAAAGAGTTAAAAATGTTCCTAACATTGAGGATTAGAAAGTAAACGAAATGCACTTGTTGCAGTTTTCTGTAACTACATGTCCCAGGGCTAGGTTCAGTAAAAGCTTCCCTTGCCTGCTTCCCCTGAAGCAGCAATATGAACCATCTGCCAAGCTATAATGTGAGATCAGGTTAACACTTGGACTTGGGGATCTCAGTGATCTTTTCCAACTTTAATGAATCTATGGTCAAGGCTGGTACACTGCATTTCTTCTCTTCATGTACCCTGAGGTACTGACTCGTGTAGAGAGAATTACGATACTCTGGCAGGGCATTGGTTTGTGTTCTTTTTGAAGGACACAGTTTGCACAGGTGACTACTCAGACCCAAAGCATCACTTTGTGCTTTCTCACACTTGATACCAAAGAGCAGAAGTCACCAGTTGTATTGTACCTGTATTTGGGGCTCCATTTGTTCCACCATATGAACACCATACCAAGTAGATACATCCAAGTTAGTATTTCCTTCAGCTTAAGTTTTAATTCACCAAAGCCTCCACTGAGAAGAAACATGAATACAGAACTCTGTGGCAGGAAAATTTTCTTTTTCATGTCATATTAATGCATCGTGGTTGCTGCTTCTGTAGTTTTGTGGGGCCTGGAGGTAATACCTGAATGAGAAAACCCCAGAAGTTTGGTAATTTCTTCTCTTCTATGTTAAGTTTGACAACATTTCTAGAGCACTTGGAAAAGTCACTGCCTTGCCAAGAAAGCGAAGATGCGCACTAGCACAGGTGGAGCGAGTGTAGGAAATCACAGAATGGGTCAGGGTGGAAGAGACCACAGTGGGTCACCCGGTCCAGCCTCCCCGCTCAGCTCAGCCCAGAGGTACAGGATTGCAGCCAGACGGTTCTCGAATCTCTCCAGTGAGGGACACTCCACGAACTCTCAGGACAATCCGTTCCATTGTGTAGTCACTGCACAGTAAAAAAGTTCTTCCTCACGTTCAGGTGGAACTTCTTGTGTATCAGTTTCTACCCGCAGCCTCTGGTCTCAGTGGTTGGCACCAGGGGGCTGAGCCTGGCTGCACCCTCCATCCAGCAGGGTGGTTCGCACAGCCCATCGCGGCAGCCCTGACACGGGTCTAACGCCACCCCGAGGCTGTTTTTTCCCGAATTTCTGTGGAGCCGAGTGCCGGCGCAGCGGCCTGGCCTGACCCGACCTAGGGACCACGGGCCGGGGAGCCGCGGCCACGGCCGATCCCGCACCACCACCTAGCGCCGCGGAGCCGCCGAGCCCGCCCGGCCCGGGGGCGGCCCCGCGCCCGCGCCCGCGCCTCAGCCCCGCCGCGCCCACCGCCCGCCCCTCGCTTCCTGCCGCCACCGCCCCTCGGCCCGCCCCGCCGGGCCCGGTGTGCTCCGTGCCGCCGCTGCGCGCTCGGAGCCCGCGGAGCCGCCGCACAGTCCAGCGCCATGGCCCGCGAGGAGGTGGCGGTGGCCGGCGAGGAGGCGGCGGCGGGCGAGGGCGGCGGGCTGCTGCTGGAGATCGTAGGCTCCCCGCTCAACCTGAGCCTGCTGGGCCTCTGCCTCTTCCTGCTCTACCAGATCCTGCGGGGCGAGCGGCCCGCGGCACCCGCGGGCGACGCGGACCCGCCGCCGCTGCCCAAGATGAAGCGCCGCGACTTCACGCTGGAGCAGCTGCGGCCCTTCGACGGCGTGAGCGACCCGCGCATCCTCATGGCCGTCAACGGCAAAGTCTTCGACGTGACCCGCGCCAGGAAGTTCTACGGGCCCGGTGAGGGCGGGGGCTGCGAGACGGGCCCAGCCCGGGCACTCCGCGCGTTGTGCCCGGGACCACCGGCCGCGGAAACGCGGGGCGGGTCAGGGCCGGTGCTGCCGCGAGCGGAGATCCCCTCGGCGGGGATCAGTGCTCTTGCCTGACCCCGTCCCGGCCCTGGTCCCCATGCGGAGGTTTGGGAAGGGCTCGGCGTGCTTGCCGCCGGGTTGGCTGCGGGCCCCTGCAGCGCCGGGAGAGCTGCGTGCCGGTGAGCCGGCGGGCAGGGTGACTGCGGCCGCCCGGGCTCCAGGGTCGGGCCCCGGTGTTGTAGAAACTCCGGCTTTGCCGGTTTACGTTGTTTCATTGTTCTCGGTGTTTTCCCATGGCAGGCTACACGTACCATAAGAGGTTGTGCGGCTTTGTCGGCCTGGGTTACCTTTGCCTGATGGCAGGCAGCAGAAGCGAAGCATTCTCTCAGTGTTGACATTCCATTCCCAAATTTTAGTGGATATCACTCTATTGCATAATATTCATACTAAATACTTGGCAATTTAGATTGAACCAGCTTTCTACCAGGAGCATAGTTCAAACGTGCAAAGATTGAATAACCTATGCTCATAGAGCAGCCAGGGATGAGGTGGTTAGGACTGTGTGCATCTAGGTGAAAGAGTTTTATCACCTCCACGAGGCCATGGGGTTTTATTTTTATCAAAGGCTGCCTGTAAAAACGGCTCACTGAGGCTTGCTGATTTGTACCAGGATCTGCCTGGCATAACCACTCTTGAGCTGTCCAGACAGCCTGGTAGCTACAGTAGCAAGCTGCCAGTGCTACTTAAGAGACAAGGAGAAAAATGCAGGAGACACCCATGTTTTTGGAATCGTTATCAGTTACTACTTTTGGGCCAAACATAGACAAGACTGTCACTAAATGATGCCAGGCTGTAACTTTGCATTCTGCAGCAGTCAGGATGATATGTACAGCGAGGTAGATGTGCAGTTCTGTATTTGCGCAACCTAAAACTCACTTGACGTAAGGTCCAAGCTTTAGGTGCTGCATTCCTTGATGGCAGTAAAAGCTGCCTGTTGCATCTGATTTGGTAATTGCTGAATGGTTCACCACAACGTCTGGCTAGTTTGATTTTCATTTTAATGGAAAAGTAAGATTCTTTTGATTCATTTAAGAAAAAGCACACTCTGGAAGTTAGCATGTGCTCTACAGTAACCAGAGTTCACATCTAACTTCTTTAAGCTCTTTTTAGAAGAACTTTGAATGTCTAGTTGAACATGCAGTATCTCAATTTTTGGCTTGTCATGGAAGCAAGTTAATAATTAATTAAAGTTTAGCAAGAGTTTATCTTGATGTCTCTTATCAGCTATGAGTTGAATTTTTTGATCATTTGAGTTCATCTTGGATTTTGTTTTAATAGATGTTTCCTCCAACTTGATAATTTCTAGTAGCTCTACTGTATTTTCTGTCAAGACATCCTTTCATCTCAAGTTAGGAGTATTCATTTCACCCCAGACATAGAAATCCTTCCTCTGTTCCTTATTCTAAGGATGTGCATCCCAGTCTATATGCTTATCCTTACCCTGCTTATATATGCCATGCACCATTGTGTGGTTCATTGTCCTGATGTTTCAGCAAACCTCAGTATCTTTCTCCATTATTTTGTTTCTTGTCCTCTTCCTCTGTTTTCTCTTATTACCAATTAGAATAAAACTTTAAATCATTTCAGAAACTTGAGGCACCTGATGCATGACTCAGGGTAGAAACTCATTTGTTTTAGTTTGGGGACTGTGATCCATGAAGATAACGTAGCTTCCATTACCTCTGCAATAATGCTGCTTATGTTTGTATTTTAAAGAGGGCCCGTATGGGATTTTTGCTGGAAGAGATGCATCCCGAGGTCTTGCCACTTTCTGCCTGGATAAGGAGGCACTGAGGGATACGTATGATGACCTCTCTGATCTCAACGCTACACAGCAAGAGACCTTGAGGGACTGGGAGTCACAATTCACTTGTAAGCAATTTTAAACCTATTTACAAAGAAGTAGTTAACTGGTAATAGGGGAAGCAATAGTTAAAAGGCTGTAGCCAGCTGGAACCATCATATATATATAAAAATGGTAGAAATTGCATAAACCAATAACTAGTATAGTGGAAATAAAATGTGTTTTATTTTTAAATCTAGTGCTGAAAGATTTACTATAACCAGCTGCAATGGAGTTTTCTCCACATGATGTCATTAGAAATCTCAGTCCTGACCTGATATGCCCCTACTATTTTGGCCCTCTTCCTGTTTTAATTAAGACTGTTAATCATGCCAAACTGAATGGCTGTTTTATTATGCTAACAAGCTTGTAGCAGGAACCAGAACTATGCTATCAAATATATGACTTGAACTAGTGTTAAAACCTACCTTTACAAGTGGTGAGCATCAGGACTGACAGTGAAATCCTCTGTTTTCATTACTGTGTTCCTATTAAATATGTCAAATAATTGCTTTAAATTGTTGTAACAACATTGCTAGTCTGGCGCACCTGTAATCAGAGGGTTCTTTTGCTTTGTTGAAGTTGACAGGCGACATAGTATAGCTCTCAGTCCTTACATGTCTTGGCATTTTTACACGCTCAAAAGGAGATATAAAATAAATCAGAAGCTTAATCACATAATCGGATAGCAGACCCATCTCTGTCTTTGGGGGAAATTATCTCCCTTTTGTCCTACTGAATATATGTAATGCACATTACAAAAAATAAAACCCCTTCCAAGTTGTGCCTATGTGTGCACATATGTATGTGCATGTTTAATAGATGTAAATAGTCTAACAATGCCTTCGGTTTTAACATTGGCAAGAGAAATAATCTAATCCAGGATTCTGTTTCTTTGGCTGCGTGAGTCCCTCAGTTGGTGTTTATTTATTTTTTGTTTAGGCAATAAAATGAGAGTTGCATTCACTTCACATGATTGTTACAACAGTAGCAGTAGTTGATTTTACCTTTTCTCCTTTCCTCCAATGTTTGGAACGAGTTGCTTAGAGCTGTTTTATTGAAATACAGCTATCCTGCTCATTCAGAAAACAGTTGGAGAAGTTAAAAAGATGTCTCTTCAGGGCAGAAAAATTACTTGGATTTTTTTTTTCCCCAGTTAAGTATCATCATGTTGGTAAGCTGCTGAAGGAGGGGGAGGAACCCACTGTGTACTCTGATGAAGATGAAAAAGATGCCCAGGATGCAAAGAAAGAGTAGATACTGCAGTGAGGAACAATCTATTTTTGAAATGTAAAGGACCCTTTGTAACATTCCACTTCTGTTTCAGAAGGTGCAGCAGCAGCCAGACTTACAAAAGGTCCAGAGGTACAGTGAATGGTTTATTTTCAAATATTTCCTTTTCAAATTCGGTGGGAAGCTTCCGAAGGTCTATTATGTCTTCCTTTAAACCCACATAATAAGAAGTATGCATGACAAATGTCTGTACAAAAGTAAACTGCAATTTTGGCAATAACAGACTGTTTTCCTGCTATCACCATTTAGTGCAAAGTAGGTTGAAATCAAGTTTTTCATTACCAACCTATCACTGTGGAGACAAGCACATGACTCACTTCACATATGCAACACAAACACCACTAAATCTTCTTTTGTGTTAGCTTCTGCAGGATCTGGCCCCTGGGTTGTAATTCCTTTAGAAAAGGGACTATATTTTGTTTGTCCACAAAGTATCATACTCATTTGTTGTGCAGGGTAATGCATTATTATGTAAGATAATTTGGCTTTCAAGGCATTGCATTAGCAACTTGCAGATGAAGCACTAACTGCTTTTGAAAAATATTAGAATTTTTGAGAGGTTAAATCACTTTTAATATTTAATAAAGACTGATGAATGCTTGATGTATTCAACATGCATAATTCTGCATAGACTAATATTCTCTGTTCACTTTTAAAGCACATCTACAGTGTTACACAAGTTTAGATAGTGAGTGGAACTAGGCATCCCTAAAGGTACACCATGGAGTGTGACTTGATTGTTATTCATTTTATTTTCTTCTTAGTAAAAAGCACTCTTATGAATGTAAATGGAATTATATTAAACATGGAAGATCAGCTGCTCTTGATTCCTAGGCCTAAAAAACAAGAAGTTGCTGGTATGGCATGATTAGCAAGTGCTCTTGTACATACACCTTTACCTAGTACAAAAACATTACTAGTCAACATAACATACATAAGTTTCCTGTACAAAATAAAACAGTGTAAGCTGTTTCTGCATTGAGACTTTTGTTGGTTTGGAATGTTGCCATTAAAAGAAATGACACAATCTTATGCATAACCAGCAGTGGTTATGTGGACCTGACCTGACCTTTGAGTTGCTTTTTACATATTTGCTCTCTTGGCTTACCTCTATGCTTAATTACTAGTTTTTTTCTAAGTGACCTGCCTCCTACCAGAGAGGGTGGGTAAATGGATATGACCAAGGAAAAATGTAAATGTTCATCATCCAAAACACTTCTGTAAAACTTTCTTATAAATTCCAAGATAACTAATGATTTGCTGATCACTTGTGAACTTGTTTCTTGTCCAGGTGATTCTGCTAGTGCAGAATATCCAGGGTGCCTGTCTGGTGTAATTCCCTCTGTTTCATTTCTCTGACTCGACTGTCTGGTTGTTTCAATTTGGCAACATGACCAAAATGATGAATGGAGTCCTGAGTGGGAAGGTGTAAACTAGGCAGAAGTGTTCCGAAGTAGAGCGTGTTGCACAACAGCAGCTTTCATAAACAAGTTGACACAACATATTAAAAGTGCCTGAGACCATCTGTGGTGAGAGCATCTGACTCTCCCTTAGTCCCAACACTGTCCTGGGATTTTCTTTTGGTTGCACTGGGCCTTCCAATGAAGAGCAAGGTTGTTTGAGCCAGAGATGTGTAAAGTGGTACTGTATGAACTACCTGACGAAGGTCTAGAGACACATGTAGACCTTGTCACGACCTTTGTGTTGCTGTTTTATTTTTAGAAACATTTATACTCTTTGCAAACTACTACTAATGGTTTACCTCAAATTGGAAATGTGCTTTTATTTGTTTAAGGCAGAAAATAAAATACTCTTGCGTAATGGTGGAGATTGTTTTTATTTACTGCAACCAAATATTATATTTAATACTCCCCTAATGTTTCAAGTTTTAGATTGTCTTTCTCTGATCTGTCACATTATCCAATGCATAGATTGAGTAAAATATGTTCTAATGGAATGCTTAAAAACTGTAAATGCAGTTTGCTACTAAAACTTTAACAGAATATTAAATAGAGAACATGCTTTATTGCAAAAACAGTGTTAGGCAGAAAAAAACCCAATTGTTAAAACTGAGCAAATCTGGAGCTTTGGAAGGCTGTAACCTACCCTTAAGTGGACCCAATCACTTGACTCTAAAGTTACTCCATAGCATTTTCCAAGGAACTGAACACTATTTTAAGGATTTATCTGTACATCAGAACATTATGCATCACAAAGAAAAATAGTAACAAAAATGACGCTAACACAAGACAAAGCTCATTGTTAATACTCCTTGGGGAGGAGGTATGACACTTTGGTAAGACTGTTACTTTTTCAAGGAAAACAGAGAATTTCATGTGAAAGAAGAAGCGTGTAACAAAAGCTGCTCAAAAGCAGCAGGCATGGGTTTTATTTCCTTCCAAAGTGCTGAAGAAAATGGATGGGTTTTAGCTTCTTTTTTAGTCTGTTCATTACAACTTGAACCCTTCCTTCAACAGTGACTGGCTGCAATGACTGTGCAAAAAGAGCCATGCCAGACAGCTTATCAGGCTGTACAAGAACCAGGTAGGAGATGATGACCAATTAAATGCATAGAATATCACTCATCTCCCTCATCTGACATGTCCAACACCTGTCACAAAGATCTACTCCAGGACAAATCAAAACAATGTAGTAGTATCTTATTTTCAACCATACTGTTAAAATTCAGATATTCTCTCACCTGCCTGAAATCACCTTTATTAGCTCTTACTTCCTGCTGTTTCAGTTAAAAAAAAAATCTGTATTGAATGCTTCTGTTGAAAATTACGTAAAGGGTTTTATGAAAGGTGAGGCATTTCTATGCATTGCCTGCAATCCCTGGATTAAGAAGGAAGGGCTTTATATCATAATTGCTGTATTGTATTTCAAGCAGATGGACTGGTTTAATAATGGGCCTTGGGTACTTCTGCTTTAAAACCAGCCTGTAGGATTTTGATTTCAGCATTCCACACAAGGTACAACCCACAGCTCACATATTTTTAGTAACAAAGCATTGTTCAGTCCACTTCATACCAGCTCTGTGAGGAGGCATTTTCACTAGTTCTGTACAGAAAATTAGATTTGATATCAAGATCTGCAGTCTCAGGGCCCAACTTCATACCTGTCAGAGTAAACAGTGTTTCCATAAAAAGCACCCAGCCTTTTGAAACAGCAGCTGGGCACAACAGCACGTCAGGTTCAAACTGAAAGTTGTGAAATTATGCCAGAAATGTTCCACATTTCCATTGATTAACTATATAAATGCATCTTTTCATCTAATAAATGTTTTAATTGCCAAAACACTCTGTAACTTTCATACGTGGGATGTGACATATCTATAACAACTAAAATCCAATCTACAAAGCCATGCATTTTAAAAGTTTTAAAGCAATCTGTTAGGTGTATCTTTAAAGATTAGCCTTCAGGATAATAAGATCATATTAAGCAGTCCAGTGTATGAAAAGGTGGGGCTCCTATTAAATGTGCTGCCAGGAAATTCTTCCCTGTGAGCGTGGTGAGGCTGTGGCAGAGGTTGCCAGAAGAAGCTGGATGCCCCATCCCTGGCAGTGTTCAAGGCCAAGTTGGACACTTCTTGGAGCAGGTGGAAGGTGCCCATGCCCTTGGCATGGGGGTTGGAACAAGATGGTTTTTAAGGTCCCAATCCAAACCATTCTATGATTTTGTGAAAAGCAAAATTATTATTTAAACACCTGAAATCAGGTTCCAATTAATGACAAATAGGAAACACAGAAGTTCTCTTTCGGTATGAAGATTACGATGATGTCCCACGTTTTAAAGTGCATGCATATTTTATTAACTAACAATGTTTTACATGGAATGAGGACTTGGGAGATAAAGCAAATCCTCTATCAATTTCAGTCAATACAGGGGAATGCATGAAGCAATTACAGAAATTGAGTATTTATTTGTTACTGGTGATTGTGACAGCAATGTTGATAAAACACTGGAAATTTACACTGAAGGAAATCTTTAGTTCCTTCTCCCGCAGATTAACAAAAAGCATTATTTCCTCAGCTGTCACCAAAAGGCCTGTCTCATGGGAAATGGGTACTCATGGACACAAAACTGTATAGATTGACAGAGGGGGAAGTTTTTTGTCTTTAATCTGCAAATATTGCATAGAGAAAAACACCCTTGGTATGTCACATCAGTGCAACTGACAACATTTTACACGGTCACCAAATACAATAGTCCCTCTTCATTATAACTGTATAAAATACTAAAGGGGAGACTTAAGAGGGGCATAAATGTTCTCAAAAATATTCAGAAAATATTTCTGTCAAGAAAATAACATTTTTTAGATAAAGTAATAGATTAACAGTACTTTGAGTAGCAACCATTTGTCATTCATGACCCTGAAAAGGCACTCAACATCTGAACATATGAACAGAAAGACTGATAAAACCTAGCTTAGAAGCCTAGAGGAATCACCAGTATTGAAGACTGGGGGAAAACCTATCTACCACAAACAATTACAATTATTCTTTTTTAATTACTATTTATTAGAGCAGAAGTTACAAACATGGGTAAGATCTTATCTAATGAAGGCAACATTTTCACATTAACTCCGTCTACTGACATGTAATAAAAAAAGCATAATAAAATGAAAGCTGTAATAATCAGTGTGTTGAACTTCAAACTCTGTACCTTGCTAAGGGACTTTGTCCAAAAGCAATTGTGGCTGTCTTCTAGATATAGCCAGATGAATAAATATGGATATAATTCAAGCTCCTAGACTGCATTTCCCATTTTTATCTACATGCAGCACAACTCTGACAACATTTCACAATTCCTCTGGAAAGCATTTGTAGGCAAACTCATACTAAACAGCTACCTCAATATATGTGCCTTCAAAATCTTGTGAAGTGCCAACCTGCATTTACGGGGGGACTGCCAGCAGGCTGAGATGCACTGCCCTTTCATTATCTAACACTCAGAGCTTTGCTTAGACAAACATTCAGATTCCTGGGAGAACTACACTGAGCATAAATTCAGTGAAATCCTCCCAAAAGCTAGCAAGTTTTCAGAAACACCTCTAGAATTGTGAACAGGAAACAAGGATTCTTCTAGTGTGGGTTTTACAGAAGATGGGACTTTTTTCACATTTGGAAATCTATTACTTCTCAAAATTGAGTATAAATGTCCCCCACACCTTGCAGTCCCATCAATATAACAATCTGATAGAGGAGGCACTTCATATGCTTGCTCTAGGACTGGCCAATTAGGTTTTTTCCCAATTACTCATAATTAGTATATGCTGTAATTCACATGATTCTCTGCATTCAATCCAAGTGTAATGTCCAAGATCTCAGTCTGTGCCCTTTCAAGTTCTTTAGCCACTAGTTCATGGAAGTTTGTTCTGGCTCTGGGGAAAGTTTTGGTCCTGTTATCCAAATGCAAACACAGATTCTCCTTCTGTGCCTCACTACACCACTTAGGTATTCTGACCAAAGGAATTGGGTAAGCAAAAAAAAAAAAAAAAAAAAATCAAAAACCAACCCAGTAGTTCATACACCTTTTAATGATCAAAGGGCTTTCTTCTCCCTCTTCTTTATAAAAACTTCAGAGCTATAATACAGTAACTGTTCAGCATCCTCTTCTGGGCTCTCCTCCACAGAAAGTATCTGAGAAGGGGTTTGTCTGAATTATTTCAAGAGGAAATAGAGGGCATCCTCTGGCATCTGCATCCATCTCTCTTCTCAACATTAATTTCCTCTCATCTCCTGTAGATAAGAAAAAGTTACTTGTAATGAGTTTGTCAGGCTGTAAGGATATCCACCAACCAACTGGAAGCACAGTAAATTGTAAAAAAGGCTGTAAGAACAGCCAGTAGCAATCTTGTATGAACATCAGATGTATTTTAGCTATGTAAAAATTTACTCACCTGAGACAGTACTTCTCACACAGCTGTGCACACATTGAATTGTCTATCAGTGTTTCAGTTGTCTACAGCACGTTGTTACCATGGATGTTGCTAACAGAATAGCCACCATCTGCTAATGCCCAGGACAGATACTGTGCTACCCAGTTAAATAGACAAATATTACTCTTGAGCTGCAGCTGTGTGTTTCAGAGCTAAACTGAACAAACCCTTAATTGCTGAGAAGTTGCACTGTTTGTTTTTTTTTTTATGCCATGCTTATACCTTTTAAAACCAAAAACCATTCATCACTGTAAGAACTGTGGCAACCTCACCTGCCACAGACCTGTCAAATTCAGTCCCCTTAGCTGTGCTGTCCCTCTCTCACCTCTCCTCTGGAGGGTCTCCTGAAGGGGTGAGCTGTCATGAGGGGTAACATCTGGTGCTGCCATAGAGATGTGATGTGTCTTGAATTTCACTTTTTTGTGCAACATTTTCTTACATTTTCTCTGCATCTTTCTGAGCGACTCCAGCTGCATGCAACTGTCCGTCTCTGAAAAGCCACATTCATCAGATAAAAGATTAGAAGAGAGCTTTTTTCGCCTTTTCTTCATTTTATGAGCATTTTTCTCCTTTTCCCTGGATTGTCTCTCACTTTTCTTTCCTTCATATCTTAATTTACTACTAGATCTCTTGCATGACTTTTTAAGTTTACGTTCACACTGCCTTGCCAAGCCCTCATGGACAGAATTAGAACAGGAGCTACATTGGCTGATTTCCTTCTCTTGACCTTCCAGAGCTACATTTTTATGGTAAACCAGTAATTTTCTTTCCCCGGCTCTTGCAGACAAGCACCCTTTATTACAACTGCTGTAAACTTCTTCATACCTTCTTTCTGCTTTCTTCACTGAGCCGCCACATGCCTCTCTAAGGTACTCAGAATCACTGATCTCTTCCAACAAATCCTTTAATCTGCAAGCAGATCTACATGTTCCATATGGTACAGTGCCTTCATCTCTACCATCTTCTTGTTTGAATTCCTCATTATGAGTAACAGCAGTGCACTCCAAAGAATGATTCAGTCCAGCATGTGGTACGTTATCAATGAGTGAGTCATTCCTCTGCACCTGCAGCTTTTTTGCAAGCTTGCCCCCACGGACCTTGCTTTCTAACACTTTGTCTGTTGACTCAAGTTCCCCAAAAGTGATCACCAGCCTATAATTACTATCACTACTACAATTTCTCTTGTGGAAGCTTTGTACAGGACTCAATTCTCTGAAATGCTGACCATGTTTGTTACTCAAGCTGGTGTCAAACCCACTACCATCATCAGACACCACTCGCTTCCACCGGGACTTGTTCGCAGTGGTTTTTGGCTCTAAGCAAACACGTGCATAATGTGGTGTCTGATAGTAGTTCAATAAATAATGGATGAATTCATCAGTCTCATAAACCTTTTGCTTTCTGCAGTCATCTTCCTCAGACAATGTCTGTGTGTGAACTACATCCAGTGGTGGGTGGTGCCTTCCAGGGAGAGGTTCGATGACCCTGCCGTCCTGGGTAACCGTGATCAGCAAAGGCCCGCAGCCTGCGGTGGAGGAGTTGCCCACATCTCTGCCAGGCAGTCCGTCAGAGCTTGGGGCTGGAGAGGGATCATTTAAAATTGTCCTGACTAAGTGACAAGCAGGTGCATGGAAGTTACTCACATCTCCTTCCTCCCAGCATAAACCACTACCTTTTTGGGTTAACGGGCACTTAAACTCCTTACGTTTCAGCTCTTTGTGCGTACGATAAAGGGAGTTAATCAGCTCCTGCTGTATGTCATTAATTGCTGTTTCAGAAAATGAATTGTCCTTCTTTACACCCAGTGAAGCATCCACTTTTTGACTTGCCAACTGCGAAACCAAGAAAATAGAAATTTATTTAACACATCATGTTCGTAATTAAGAAGGCAATGTCAGATGTAATGGGGCTCTAAAATTCAGGCAGAATGGCAAGGGTGGCCTCTGACTTCAAGTCATAGTAAATTACAGTCCCTTAGAAATCTTTTACATTAAGGATTGAGAAAAATACACATTTGTTAAAAGCTGCAAGCAAATTTTTCTTTGCAAATAGTGGAGACAAAGCCATATTAGAAATTAAAACCACTGTTTTCATTTGAAACCTTTTTTGCCCAAAGCACTAAATTAAACCTGCAAACATTAATCTGTGTGCAAAACACTCAAATTTTTATCACTTCTCTGCTGACTTTCTCAAGACATTATCTAAGTGCAAAACACTCAAATTTTTATCACTTCTCTGCTGACTTTCTCAAGACATTATCTGAATCAAACAGAAATAAGCCTGATGAGTGCTGGCCAAGAAAAATAAGAGGCTATTAGAAATTCAACGGGTATAATCTTTGCCAATTTAGTTTAGTCACTTGTAGACCTGAGACCAAAACAAGCAGAGAGAGCATCACTTATGTCCCCACTCCAAAATTCCTTGCTTGCAACACTGGATCAAGTCTAATAGAGCTAAAACAGCCTTTCCAGCCCTACTTTTTACTCAGTAAAGACAAGGTCTTGAAAAAGCACCAAAGGCAAAGTTTCTGGGTGAAAATGCACTGTGTTTGCTCTCAGGGCAAGACTGAGAGCAGACTGTCCCATGACACAGACCTCAGACCTTCTCAGTGTTCAGTCAGCCCCAAAGCAGTCTTCTGAACAGCATCAAGATATCAAATGTCTAGTGAATTATTCAAGCTCTAATAGATATCCTTAAAAGTTTAAAATACGTTTTAAAATAGTCTTACTTTCACACGATTTAACAGCACTGTAAGCAGTCTGACAGACTCCACTCTTCTCTGAGCTAGCAGGGATTTCCTTTCTTCCCATTCAGGCATATTCTCTGTCCACTGCTGTTCTTCAGCCGGTACTTTCTGCTGCTTTGGGGGATGTTCCTCATCTCCATCTATCTGCCTCTCTTCTCTCCTCTCGCGCTTAGCTTGCCTTTTTCTCTCTTGAACTTCTTTTCATCACCACGTCTTTTTCTAGGTAATTATCAATATGGGACAATTTAGATGACACTTGTTTTGCATTGTGCATCCTGGGGAATTGGATGTAAGTCTTTGAAGTGCTAATAATAAGCAAACAGTCATCAAGAATCACATGTGGCTAACAGGGAATGTCGTTTGCTTAAGTAACATCTTTTAAAAAAACATAAATTACACACACCCAACTGATCCCCACAGTTAGAAAGTTGTCTCTTCAAACGGTCTGTACTCTTGGGTTTTCTTTATAAGCACCGCCAAGACAACAGCATCACATGATTGTTTGTCCCCAAGGACACAACTAGAGACTAATCATTTGGATCTAATTCTTAAATTAACAAATCTCCCCTACAGATTAGCATGAGGGTTCCATTTAAGAGGTATTACAAGAGTAATTCAGGGGTTATCACTGAGCAAGGCTTACCCAGAGCCAAGGCTTTTTCTGCTCCTCACCCACCCCACCAGTGAGGAGGCTGGGGATGAACGAAGAGCTGGGAGGGGACACAGCCAGGACAGCTGAGCCCAACTGACCCAAAGAATATCCCAGACCATATGGCCTCATGCTCAGCAATAAAGCTAGAGGAGAAGGAGGAAGGGGGGGCATTTGGAGTGATGGTGTTTGTCTTCCCAAGTCACTTAGGAGGGGTGGAGCCCTGCTGTCCTGGGATGCAGAACACCTGCCTGCCCTGGGGAAGTGGGGAATTGGTTTGCTTCCCTTGTGTACGTGGCCTTTGCTTTACCTATGAAACTGTCTTGATCTCAACCCTCAGTTTTCTCACTTTTACCTTTGTGATTCTCCTCCCATCCCACTGGGGAGAGGGGAAGGGAGTGAGCAGCTGTTGCAGGACTTAATTACCAGCTGGGGTCAAACCTCAACAGGCTATCACCACTTTTTGGAAACTTTGCCCTGTAGGAAGTAGCTCTACCAAATAATCAAAATGACACATCACAAAAACCTCCAGAAAATTCAAGGAACAGTGTTCACACAAATGAGTGTTTAAAACCAGTTTAAGAAGTATTTGAATAAGGAAGAATTAGCAATGGAAGCATAGCAGTGCTTTTAGAGACCTAGCATTAGATTCACTATGCTCTGCATTCTAAGTGTCTGTTTTTTTCAAGAAGGTGCATAACATGATTGATTACTAATGACAGTTTAGGATGCCATCCAAACACATTATCTAAAGAATTAAAACTTCAATATACTACTATTACTCATATGCAAATTTAAGAACACTGCACTAAAGATATCACCAGTAAAAATGGGTAAAGACAGAAAAGTATTCATTTCATAGCTGTGGACTGTCCAGTCAGCTGGGAGGTACTGAGAAATGTACATCACATTAATTTTATTTCAGGGCATAAGGACATTGATTTAAGATGATGCAGCATAGAGCAATACAAAAAGCCCACATGCAGAACATTAAGGAATCAATCCTCAGAACAAATTTGAGCGTAACAGCTCTCTGATTTCACTGCAGGCCCACAGAATCATAGAATAATCCAATCTGAAAGGCACCTTGGCATATCTCCAATCTAGCCTTTCTCATAATCCAGACCCCTGCATGGGATGCCTTACATGCAGAATTATCATAATGGTTTTCTTTCCAATATATAAAGTAACAACTACATAGTATTTTTTCAATTTCTTCAACTTCTGTTTCCTCAAAGCCTGGATTTTTACACAGCCACCCTTCCTGTGTTTTACTTGGTATGAGGGAGTGTAACAACTCTCAAGAAAATGGGACATTCTCTAAAAATATACTCTCACCTTTCAACCCCCTCTCTTTTTAACGTGCTCCTGCTCTTGCAGCTTTAGTCTTTCCAGGCTTCTCTGTCTTATGGTTCCTTCACTAAAAATGTCTGGTTTGTTTTAAAAGCCACCTGTCACAGAAGAAGCAGAATCAGACTTAGCAGCCCAGTTTGCTGTGTATTTATACAAACACAGACAACCTGCTGAGCAAATGAGGGACCCCAGGTGACACCAAAACACCACTACACTCGTGAGAATGCCTCTCTCTAACCTGACATACCAGAACTTCTCAAGTTCATTCTGGGTTGTCAATCCAGCTCAAACATCCCTCTCTCAAATGTCTCCTCCTGCTGTGACATCAGGGCTCACAATCTGCCATCATACCTTTGAGCAAACTCGTTCCTGGTAGGCTCTTCTGGGGACTCAAAATTCAGCACAGCATTCCGAGTTGCAGGAGTCATGCAGTTCTGCCAAAACTAGAGTTCACTGACTCTTAGAGCAACATATTTTGGATCAAATGCTTGTTTGCTTGCTTAAAAATTTATGGATTCTGTTGATGGGTGCTGCATTTCATCAGCTACAAATGCCCAGATGTGAGCACAATAAAAGAAAACACTCAAGTAAGTTGCATCAAGGTCTGTGTCAACAAAAAAAAAAAAAAAAAATAGGAAGTATTATTTCCAGCACAGAGGGATAGTTCAGGGTCACAGTTTAGAAATTACCAGCTGGGAGAAAAAAATGAAACAGGGTATTCCCTAATAAGTGCTTATGGAGGTAATCAATAGGCTGCTGAAATGAAGCTTACAGGTTGCACATCTTCTTTTATAATGCCACACTAGGCATAACACTTCAGAGGATTCATCTCTCAACATACTTAAACAAAAAGGTACAGAGAAGAGAACAAGTACCCTTTTGTACCCAATAATCACCAGGCAGCTGCTACACCCACTTCACATTTAACAATAAGAAACTAAGTATCTTTCAGAGTCTCATCAGTTCCTGAGATCATCTCCCAGTTTCAGTGCAAAGTACACTGAAAATATTGACAACCTTTAGCTTACCAGAGAAATTTTTCAGGAAATCAGAACAGTATAATGCTGGGTTTTGCTTAAAGGAGTTAAGTTCAGATAACTGAACTCCATGTATCAGTATACCTACATCTAGTACAAACAGGATAGTCACACAGGGGTTTTTTTGCCCCTCATATGCTTAATTGTACAAAAAGTTTACAAAGAGGCTTTCACTGGTTATCAAGGACTTTTCAGGCCTAAATCCAAGGAAAAAGAAACAGAAGTTGGCAAACCACCATCTGTGCCAGTTTTTTCCACAAAACCTCAGCACCTAGTTACAAGTAAAGCTTAGTGTATTTTAATGCTGTCCATATGCTATATTTTTTCTTTATTTTATAGACACCATTTTAACATAACTATAGACTAAATCAAATTGAGAAAAAAAAAGATACATATACAAAGAGAATTGCAAGAGTGCCACATAAAAGCTTCCACTGAAGGAACATGACAAAAATGTTTGTAAGATGGTTTTCACAGGTCATAAACTATACTGATATTACTTGAGAAATGCCTGTTTGCTTTCAACATGGGAATGTACAAGGGAAGACAAGCACAGAAACTGTTTGAGAAAAGAGGGTGACTACATTTTATTGAGAATGATGAAGAAAAAAACCCACGTATGTACTGACTGGAGAAAAAGCTGGTGCCATTAACATAAAATAACCAGGAATCTCTGGAAGCAGCAGCTACAGCACAGACTGCAGCACTGAATCGCTCCTCTTAGGGAACTGCAGCCAAATGCACTCAGAATGAATTGTAACTTTGTCAGGCAAGGCTGAATCTCTCAGGATTAATCTCTGCACACAGCTGTGTACGTATACAGACACACCTTCAGTGTCTCATATAAGCAAAACATACACAAAGCACTTTCTACAAGACTGAAGCAGTGAGTAATCTCTAGAGTCCTTTCTGCCCACTGTGCATTAAGATAAAGAGCTTCCTAAAGCTTTCCACCAAGTTAGTGCCAACCAAACTTCTGCCACCCCATTAAGATTTGTTGTGCAGCAGGTTAAAACACCCAGGACTCTGTTGTCACAACCTGTAGAGATATGAATGTCAAGCCTGCAGACCACCTGATGTACACAAAATCTTGCTCTGTTTTGCAAGTACATCTTCTATTAAACCAACTGATATATTATCCTGCCCTTGCAAATCTTCTTTCACTTACATCCTTACACCATCACAGCTGCAACCATCTTCCTACTACTCCAATAAATCACCTAAAAGCCCTAAACTCTCTTCATAGAGCTGAGTAAGCTATAGTGCACACCATTACCCTTGCTCTTCCCCACTTGTGCTCATAGCCAGGAGCTCTTCAAGCATCATAAATTTATTTCTCTCTACATAACTGTGAACAAGGCATAGAATTATTTACTGGCTGATCCACTGAATTGCTGCTCAGCAGCATGGCCTTTTGGAATCAACCCTGACATATTAATAAGCCACTACCTTAACTGCTGCAACTGACAAATTACAAGGAATTTGACTTTCAACCCCTTTTTCAAATTATTATTTCCTTTTGGCCACTCTGCCATGGTAAAAACATTTGGAACACATCTGCCCTTGCCCTAGGATTTACTGCAATAACTGAAGGCTGAACTGTCCTTATCTTACAACACCCTAAATTGTGTCACCTAAGTTCATCCTTTAAAACAAATTTACACTTCCAGGAAAAATTAACAACCTGGCAATATCTAACCTGACACACTCACATAGTCCATATGAGCAATATGCAATATTGGGAATAATTGTTCCAAAGGCACCCCTCACATTTGCTCACTGTACTGCTGTCTCACACAGCTCTTATCATCCCCAGTTTCCCAGCTGGTCACTCATGCCAAGCCCTGGGCCATCACATCCGTTTCAGAGACCATACCATCAACCAGGACAGGATAAAAGGTTATCTTAAAGAGAAAAAAAATCATAATTTCCTAGGTTACTTTTCATGCTCTTACAGACAGTGTAGCCCCTAAGCAGTCCCACCAGCAGAGGTGAAGGCAAGCTCAAGGCAGAGGATATATTTTAATTCTGCAGAGGTGAGTATGTAGGAGCACTATAAGCTACTGCAATGTGGCAACTGTATGTATTGATTCCCAGCAACAGAGTTTATCATGCAGGGGAAAAAATCTGGAGTAGTTTAGCCTGGAGAAAAAGAGGCTCAGAGACTTCATGTTTCTCTACAATCACCTGAAAGGAGGCTGGATCCAGGTGGAGGTCAGTCACCTCTCCCACGTAATGAGAAAGGAAATGGCCTCACAATACATCAGAGGAGGTTTAGACTGGATATTAGGAAAAACTTCTCCACTGAAATGGTAATCAGGCATTGGAAGAGGCTGGAAACACGGTCCCTGGAAGCCTACAAATGGTTTGTGGCTATGGCATTTGGACACATCGTTTAGCAGTAAACACCGTAAATGTTACTGGTTAGACTGTGATCTTAGAGGGCTTTTCCAACCCTAGTGATTCTATGACAAGCACTTAACCAAAAAGTCACTTGGAGAAGTTTAAAGAAGAGCTTTAAACTGATTTTTAACAAATGAGTTTATCCAGCCTGCTCTACGCAAAATTAACTGAAGTGCCGCTGCTCTCAGGAATACTGCAATAAAGGAGCGCTTTGAAGCGAACACTCCCAGCACCGCCGTGCTCCTCGCTGTCTGAGGTGAGGATAACGCACACCGCCAGCCCCAGCCCAATGGATGCAGCCACTGAAGGCCGCGGTGCCCGAGCTCCGGCAGCGCCGGCCGGGGGCAGCCCGGCGGGCAGGGCCCAGCCCCCGGCGGCTTCAGCGGGAGCCGCGGAACCGCGACCCGGGGGAGCCCCGCTGCCCCGCCCCGGCTGCCAGCCCCGGGCAGGTGCGGACCCAGCTCGGGCAGCCGAGCCGAGCCGGGCCGGGCCGGGCCGGGCAATCCCCAGCGCCGGGAACCCCCGGGCCCAGGCCCGCCGCGCCCTCCGCAGCGGCCGGGCTCCTCCGGCCCAGCCCGCCGCCGCCCCCGCAGCGCCGGAGCACAGGGAGGGTCGACCCGCCCGTCCCGGCAGGCCTGCGGGCTCCGGGCAGCCCCAGCGGAGCCGCCCCAGCAGCCGCGGACACTTTCCCTGGCGGAGCGAGCACCGCGGCCCGGCTCGCCCCACCCGGCCCCGGAGCGCCCTCCGCCGGCAGCGCCCGCTCCCCCGGGCCGGCCGCTCTCTTACCCTCCGGCCGCCGCGGCGCCGCCGGCCCTTCGGCCGCCACCCGGGGCGGAGCGCGGCGGCGCCCACGGGCCCGCCCCCGGGCGCGGCTCCTCCGCTCCGCCCGCCTCGCCCGCCGCCGCGGCGCGGCCGCCTGCGCTCGCCGCGCGGTCTGGGGCGTTTCACGGGCGCTCTTGGCGAGCGATTCACGAGGCGAGTGCCAGGAGGTGCCAGTGGCTCCTCTTCCTGGCCGGCCCTTCGCCCGTCAGCTGCACGGCCGGCCTCGGCTGCAGCCGCCTGCTGCCGGCATCTTCGGCCTGTGGGCACCGTGTGTGTGCAGGTCCCTTTACAAAGGATTAAAAACAACAACAGACCCTCACCAACCACCTTGTTCTCCAAGGATTGCTGTGGGAGGCCGAGGTTATCTGCTGATTCATTTTATCAGCCACAAAAAGTATGGGAAAACCTGTCCCAAAATTAGTAGTGGAAATGGGAAGACTGTATGGAAAATACCAGTGCTCAGTAAGAATCCTTAGTTGAGGTTCGTCTTGTGCAGATGAGCAACAAAAGAAAAACCCTGGAAGAAAGATCACCGTTCTCTTTGAAGTCTTGAAGTAAGGTTTGAAATCTGTTTCCAAGCACTAATCATGCATAGCAAGTTATACCCATTTATTGTTGTTTTTCTCCTCCTTGATGGTTAAATGTTTTCTTCTCACCAAGAAAATACAACACCATAAGTAGCTGAGTTCCTGGAGAGAGATGTAATTCTAGAGAGATGTCTTCTAGCTCTGTTATTGATCTAGGAATAGTCCATTGGATCAGCAGAAGAGTATTCTTGCCAGAGGCAGACTGGGGGTCACCCGACACTGTTCTGTTGGATGCACTGTAAGAAGATACTGAACATACCTTGCAGTTTGAGTGGAATTTTTCGGTGGGTTGTGTTTGTTGGTTTGCGGTTTTTTTGAAGGGAAGCGTTTTTGTTTTGTTTTGTTTGTTTGGGGTTTTTTGTTACAAGAAACAGAACATCCTGTTTTGGAGCAAATCTCTGCTACTACCTCCGTACTGGCTGTTATCTCCTCACTCCACAGATTCTGGTCTCAACTTGTATCTCCTTTCCACTTTCGACTCTCCCCTCCTTGTGCCTTTTTTTCTTTTCTCTGGCAGCACATCAAGAAAACCTGAACTAATTGACCTCGTAAATCTCATTAATGATGATCACTCAGTTACTCGGTTCCAGCAGCAGCACAGAGTGCTTCAGGAGCAGAACGCGGTGTTTTTGTGCAGTCGTGCCATTGCTGCATTCGCTCCTGTGGAAATGCATTTAATTGGAAAGAGAAAGATGTGCATTCGCTCTCCATGGAAATACGTTTAATTGTAAGGAGAAAGGAGAGTGTCCAGAGTGCAGCTGGGTCACTGTTGCGAGGGCGCTTTTTTCCAGCTGCACGAGTGGCAATAATGTACTAATCCAGGGATTCAGGGGCCGACAGGGCGAGGGGCGCCGCGCGGCTCACCCGCGGCCAGCGCCGCTCACCCGCGGCCAGCGCCGCTCACCCGCGGCCAGCGCCGCTCACCCGCGGCCAGCGCCGCTCACCCGCGGCCAGCGCCGCTCACCCGCGGCCAGCGCCGCTCACCCGCGGCCAGCGCCGCTCACCCGCGGCCAGCGCCGCTCACCCGCGGCCAGCGCCGCTCCGCTCCGCCCGCTCCGCTCCGCTCCGGCTTTTCCGTCCGCCTCCACGGCGCGCTCCCGGGGCGCGCGGAGCCCCGCGCCACAGCGCCCCCCGGCGGCGGAGGCGGGCGGCGCCGCCCCCGCTGTGGCCGGGCCGGGCCGGGCCGGGCCGCGCCGCTCGGTGCGCTCCGCTCCTCTCCGTTCCGCTCCGGCGGAACGGCGGGGCCATGGCCACCCTGCGCCGGGACGGCCGGGTCACCGCCCTGCAGCGCCTGGGCTGCGCCGGGCTGGCGGGCGCGCTGAGCCTCAGCCTGACGGCGCCGCTGGAGCTGCTGACGGTGCTGGCGCAGGTGGGCACCTGGCACTGCCGGCGGGGGCTGCGCGACGCCGGGCGCAGCCTGTGCCGCAGCGAGGGCCTGCGGGCCCTCTGGAAGGGGAACCTCACGGGCTGCCTGCGCCTCTGCCCCTACAGCGCCCTGCAGCTCGCCGCCTCCCGCCGGTAAGCGACCGGCCCGCGCGGGGCTCCGCGGGGCTCCGGGGGCTGCGCCCCCGCCCGGCCTTCGTGACAGCGGGGCAGCGGATGGAGCGTGCCGAGTTTAGTCCGAGGGCTCTGTCCCTGCCGGCTGGTCAGCTGCGTGTCTGCTCCCCACGACGCGGACCCTTGCTTGTAATTTCATTTGCCTAATTTGTTCAGCGCGTAGCGATTGTCAGGGCCTGGTGATATGCCAGCAATTGCTTATAAAATCATAGGTGTTCTTCACATGATGAAGGGTGGATAGTCTGTTAAAATTCTTTTGCTCAGGTTCATTTAGTAATTAAATTACAGTGCAACCTGCAGGTGTGACTGTCACATCTGTTCTTTGCAACCAGTTTCTTTAATTAATTTGTACACTCTCAAGTATTTCTGTTGTCTGTATCAAAGAAAATAACAAAATCACAAGTCAGATAGTTTTACCCTATCATGCAGGAGTTGTTAAGCAAATTTGATCGCTTTTGATGTTGATATGTGACATTGTTTGTTTAAAGACCTTGTTTTTGATAATACACAGCTTTTAAACTAAGGTAAGTGCTGGAAGGACTACAGCAGGATGAACATGGAGCAGTGCTGATGGAGCTCTGCCAACCATGCTGTTTCCTAGGATTCCCTTCTGCTGCAAGTATCTCTCAGCCTTTGTAGGGAGTGCCTGACTGCACACATCAGAATGTTTTGCCACTCTGAGGGCTGGGCTTCTTTTTTTTTTTCTTTTTTTTTTTTTTTTTATTGCAGTCAGCTGTTCATGGTAGCACATGACATTTCCACCCAGCTGGCTGCTGAGTTGTTCTGTTCTGGGCAGCAGCACAGCCCTGCTGGTGCTGCCAGCCTGCTGGGTTTGTCACTCATCTGTCCCAGTAAGTCATCTGCCCATGACTGCCTGCGCCCTTCAGGAGACCACAAATGAAGTGAACCTAAAACTGGGCAGCTTTTTTGTGCTGTAATAGACACAGTGGTCAAACAAAGAGTAACATAATGCGAGTGGGAAGGTACAAACTAATTTAAATGCAATTTAAAGTTCACAGAAAAGGCAGTGTGTTGCACCAACATACAGCAGTTGATTTTGAGCAAAATAATTGTTTGTTTAGCTTGGAACAGTGTATTCCTTTTGCAAGGCTAAAGTTTGTGTCTGGTTTGTACAGGGTGTTCTGAATTATGGGTGGAAGCAGGCTACCAGGAAATTAAATACAAGGTGTCTATGCTTGGTCCTTGATACACTCTTTGGGTGTTTTGAAAAGTCTTTTCTACTAGGAGAATGGTGTACATAAAGGCAAGAAACACAAAAAGAGAAATGTTATGGGGCAGCTTAGGTAAACAGTCCCAGGAGGAGCGGCACTGAGCACAGTCAGCACCCCAGGGACGGTGACTCCACGCTCCCTCAGCAATTACTCTGCACGGATTCTTGTCTTTCCATGGCAGTTTGAAATGTTATCAGGTAGTGCCTAGAGACACCCCTCCACCTTCCCCACGCATTTGTCCACGCGCAGGAAAATTAGGCTGTGTGGGTTTAGGGACTGCATAAGACAAACAGGTAAATAGGTTTATGCCCTTTTGCTTCTGCTTGACTGGGCTTTCTGCCCTGGGCACTCCCAGGGCTTGAGACAAGTAGATGCAGGGATTTGTCATGCAGTAGAAAATGCACATTCAAGTGAAAAAACATTGACTGAGCGAGCAGTGACTTGTAAATATTTGCAAATTATTTTGTTCCGCACATGGTTACACCATGCGGGTTAAATGTAGATGTGCTGTTTAGATGTTTTACTTAATGCTGCCAAAATAGAATAATACATTTCTTTACCTCCAGTTAAAACTCTGAAGTGTTTTTACTTGCTTCTTATGACCTCCAGGACATTACTCCCTGATGTAGCAGTTTCCTGTCATAGAAAAGTCCTTCAGTGCACCACAAATGTATGATTTGTGTGTAGCTTTTAAAACTGTGCTTCAATTTCAAATTTTCAAATTGAGACTTAAACTCCTGAGCATAATAGTGGCTGGACATAAGTATTCTCTGGAGGCGTGTCCCTGTGAACCTTCCTGTCCCAAGATAAGTAACAGAGGAAGGTTCAGTTGCTCTTAGAAGGCCTATGATGTCATTATCTATGTATTTCCTCTTACGTGATAACCTTAACTGGCAGGCTGGACCAGTGTCTTTAACTGATGATTGGATAATTTCTTGCAGATGTGTTTTGAATCATGGTAATTTTCATCCTTTATATGGAAATACAAAAGAAATATTTTCATCCTGTAGATGGATGCTTGTGTGGTGTTATGTATAATAAGACCTTGGATGAATCACATGCTAAAACTTCAATTCCTGCTGCTGAAGTGGCTTGTGGACAGAAGAACATTTGCATCAAGAATCATCTGCCTTAATTTTTCATTGGAAAAATTGTTGATGTGTTTTCTTCATAGTGTCATTAATAATACTTCTTTTATGTGTTTGCTTTAGACTTGTTGCCCTTTTCATGGATGAGCAGGGCCATATTTCCCACTGGAGAGCCATCATGGCAGGAAGCCTGGCTGGCATGGTTGCCACCATCGTGACGTACCCCACTGATGTGATTAAAACACGGCTCATTGTGCAGAACCGGCTGGAACCATCTTACCAAGGAATTCTTCATGCTTTCTACAAGATCTATCATCAAGAGGGGCTCCGTGCGCTCTACCACGGTGTTTCACCAGCAATATTAGGTAAAGGAATAGCGGGTGAAATCACCTCACTGGCTGGCTTTTGTTGCAGCTGTGTAGTGTGTTCACTTGCTCACTTGATTTCAAAAGCAAATAAGAATGTTTTCTTGTAGGAGATGTGGAGATTTTCAAAGCACTGCAGTACTGATAACCTTTGCTGCAGCTTTTTTACTTCAAATTAGGGTCAAGTGTGTAGCATTTTATGTATGGTTAATTGTTCAGCAAAATACTCTTTTCCTTCTTTTATAGACGATCTAATTGTGCTTGGATGCACAATTTTCACCATTAGACTCTTAAAACACATTTATACACACACACACAGAGTGCTTGTAATTCCTGTTTAGTGTGAGAATGTCTTCTGAGCTGTTCAGTGAAACCAGTGTGAGCTGTAGTGTATAGTAGGTGTGAAAAATGAAGATTAATTATATTCTCTCTTTACTTGAAATTATTTTTTAATTATCTATTTACTCTGCATAGCCTTTAAAAATGCCATTTAACTGAGTCCACTTTTTCGCAATATGACATGATATAAAATGTGTAACAGCAATAATAATAAATGTATAATCCCGCTATAAAACTGATGAGAGCATGAAACAAGCAAAAGAGGCCAGAAGTATCCCTCATCAGTCTGACTGAAGACATAGCTCTGTTTATCTGTGCAAATGCTAGCGTTGGGTTGGAGTGGGAAGGAGCTTGTCACAAGAGAGGACCTGGAGAATCACCTGACCTGTCATGGGACTATAGCAGTTAATAATTCTGACAACAATGAACATTCAAATAGGTCAGCATATCTAAATGGTACAACATGGGTGTTTGGTGGTAAACCAGGGACTAAAGAGTAAAGTTCTTCAAAATCTGGATTGGGTTTGTGGAATGCAAGGTGTAAATTGGCAGCAGCTCCTCCCGTCTTTCTAGTTATGTGATGGGCAGCTCTCCTCTCTTAGTGTACAGTGTGGTGATTCAATCCTGTCTGGTTTGCTTTCTAGGTGCTGTCCCATTTTCTGCAGGCTCATTCTTTGTTTACATCAGTCTGGACACAATCTGGCGAGAACCCATCGTTCATTTCACTCCTCTTCAGAACTTTGTAAATGGCTGTGTAGCAGCTGCTGTGGCACAGACACTTTCTTTCCCCTTTGAGACTGTCAAGAGGAAGATGCAGGTACAGAACATTCATGTTACCAGTACTTTGGTAGGTACTCGGTGCAAGAACTTGGGACAAGACTAGCCAGGTGATCATGGGTGCCACTTTATTTCCCTTACCAGTAGGCTACAGAGACTTTGGTTTTGGTTTTGTTGGGTTTTTTGCTCATTAGTGGGTTTTTATTTGTTGTTTTGTTTTTAAACTCTGGAAATCATTGCTATGAATGGGCTGTTATACCTTTAATTTGAGTTCAGGTACTATCATGGGATATGTTTATGCTCTCAGACTCCATCTCTGTAGCTTTATTTCTTTCCTTTTTCATAGGAATTCCATCAAATTCTCAAAATTCACAATTGGCAAACCTTCAGTGAAAGTTTGAAAGTTTGCCAGCTGAAGAAATTCAGTCCCCTTGGTGGTAGGCAGGATGAATGAGATCCATGTGATTTTTAGAGCTTATATGTCTGCCATTTATGCCTCACCACAAAACAAACTTGCTCAGTATTAAGCCTGAAGGATCATTGTCCTTGTTCTTATTTCTGACTCCTCTGGTTAACAAGTGACTTACCAGCTGCAGGTGCTGCTGTTTTCCTGGAGCATCAACAAAACGAGAGTTACTTCCTAATCTTTTCCCCAGAACTTTAACAATAATGATCTAAAAAAGACCCAAACCCCACAAAACAGACACTGTCCCGCAGCTTCCATCTCACTGACATAATTCACTTGCTGATGTTGACTTTTCATTAGAACTTCTTCAGTAGAGAGACAGTGAATAGCTTTCATCATATGGTCATTCTCTGGCAGGGGCATATGAATTTGGATTTTCAGCCTAGTTCCTGGGAATGCAGATTTATGGGAAGCTTTTATGATCTTATTAAAAAAACAGTCACTAATTGTGGCAGCCTTATATAGGTCCTTGCCCCCTTCATCAAGTGGTAGCCTGGTTGGCAAGTCACAAGGTAGCAAAAGATCAGGGAAACTGTGCATTTCCCTCTCCTGCTCCCCGAGTTCCCCTTCTCAGGGCTCGGATGCTGTGTCACAGAGCCTTCACTGCCCTCTCTCCATCTTGTAGCAGAGAACCTCAGCAGGAGGGGAAAGGGGCTTTTATCAGACCAACTCATGTAGCTGATGTGACCAGAAGTCAAGGTTTAAATTGAGTGCTTTCATCAGGTATCTTATAAAATATTTCAGACAAGAAAGATTATGAGCAGGAAAACTTGATCATTTTATCTAGCTGTACCAGTGGGTCTAAGAAAAGCAAATACTCCTTATAAGCCTTCTATTGCTTTATATCCTTAGGCTCACAGCAATACTGTTGCCCTGAAGAATAAAAGAAAATAAAGGCATTTACTGTGCTGTTTCCCTTTTAATATCTTCTGTCGATGAAACAGTTAGTTGAACACTCAGATTTTGTAATCAGTTGGGAAGTAGGTTTTGGCTGTAACTGGTGCGATGTTTTGTGTCGGGCTGTGTCGTGACAGGCACGCGTTCCATCTTCTGCCACTAGGCCGTGCTCTTCCACCGAGGGGAGCTTAATCATCTGCTCGGCACTTCCAGCAACACGGGAACTGGATTTATTGCCTAAATATGTACGACTTGGAGAGGCTAAAAATACTTTGCATGAAAACAAAAGGCTCATCAACAGAGAGGGTTTCTTCCTCATAAGTGCATTGCAACACCGAATAGGGATTCTCTGAGCTTAGAGAAACACCTCCTGTTCAGTGATTTATTCTGAAGGCATGGAAGAAGGCAAGGATATTTCAAAAGAGCAAGCTCCCTGGGTGTGAAATCCTGTAATTTGTTGGGTACTGGAAATTACTTAATTCATGTAGAATTGTCCAGAAAAGAGACCTGTTGAAAATTGCAACCCACTTTGATACCAAGAGCGCACTGGAACTCCTGCAAGGTTATCCAAGAAGTTTGGGTTTTCCAATTAGCACCAGGGTATGGCCCAGCTTTGCAGAGATCAGCTCTGCTTTGTGCTTGCTGGTCTGTGCAGTTTGTAGGGTGCTGGTCAGAAGAGAGAAATGCCTAGTACAGCACCAGGAAAAGTATCATGAAAAGGGATGGACCTAGAAAGGGGGAGAATAAAGAAAATGAAAAGAACTTCAAGACATTTCAGATTTCTGTAGAAAATGGGGGAGCAGATACTTCTGATCAGTTTTTCTCACACATCTTATTCTGAGCAGCCTCTGTTTAGTGATTTGGTTTTCTGGCCGAGAGAAAGAGGGGGTTACCAAAGCCTTCAGCTACCTCTGGGCCTGGTGTGTGCTCTGCAGTGCCCATGGAGAAGTGCTGGGCTGTTTTTGAAGCAGTGAATGCTGGGTTTATGCTCTATGAAGAGGAACCCAGCCCACTGTGGAAGTCAGTATGAAATTCCTTTTCCCTACCTTTTGTCCCACCAGCCTGACAGATGGAGGGAGTATGTTGCTAGAAGATTTTTCCAATGAAGCTGATGGTGATGGGGAGCCAGAGAGTTGTAAGACAATCTCAGGAGCTTCAAAAACTGAGAAAATAGGACAGAAGGTTGTCTGCATAGATTCTGGGATAGAGTACAAGCATGAGACCAGGACATCCCATTCAGATCTTTACCTGATGTGCTAGGCAGTCTTAGAAGGGTTACCTCCATTCAACTCATCTGGACAGTGCTTGAATTGTTTGCATAGACTAGGAAATGAATTCTGCTATGGGAGGAAGGATAAGATGCTAATTTTAATCTCCATTGTAATAATCTTGCTTCCTCCTTTCTTACTTTAAATATCTGAATCCTACACTTCTGACGTTGGCTGCTTCTGTCACTGTCAGCTGTGGAAGTGGGAGCTGTCAGTGAACAGTTCTTGAGGAAGAATTGTGTTTTGGTGATGCTTTAGGATGTCAGATTTACTCTGTAACCATGGCTTCTTCTACCTTTGCTGTTAGGATTAGCTTTATCGAGTTTATTTTTTTAAGATGCTTGAATGTTTTTCTTAAAAGGAATGTTAATTAATATGAGTGAATCTTACTGAATATTTGAGTCCTCTGTGTTGTGCTTGTCCTAATTTTATTCCTTTGTCTTCCTTTTTTCACTTTGCTCCTGATTGGCATGTTAGAGAATTCAGAGGTACTGTATGCATGTTTCAGCATGGAAATATGGCTTTTGTTGTGCATCTGTAGAAGGGGATTCATGAAAGAGAGGGTTATGCTCTATAGTAAGTGTTTTCCTGCCTTACTTTTATGATGTTTCAGTTTCTGAACAAAAACTTACTGATCTTTATATTATTCTGACTGTTATTCTTGGATTTCCTTCCTTACTTCACAATAGGTGAGGTTCTTTGTTAAATCCAGTTTCTAAGCCATATTCAAGTACTGTCCTTTTTACCTTGCAGACTTGCATACAAGAACACTTTTTTCTTTTTTCATTTTTTTTATTCTACCTTTTGCATGTAACTTTAACTTTGAATGAGTCTGGGTCTGAGGAAGCACCAGTAATGTTTCTACTTTCCCACGGTTTTTTTTTTTGGCCAATGATAACTTTCATAAATACCTATTGGACTGAGCTGTGGCATTTCAGTGAGGGAAGATGAATTTAAAGCTGTTACAGGCTGTACAGAAGATTATTATTAGAATGGCATCCATCCATCCATGTATGGAACTGAAAACATACTAACATGCAAATGGTCAATGCAAACCCAACAGCCAAGTTTGGCACCTCCCTCTGTGCTCAGAGTGTGCAGAGGTGGGCTCAGACACCCCAGAGTGGCACTTCTCAGCCTCCATCCCAGACTGACCTGAGACCTTGGTAATTTTTTAAGCAAAATGCACAAAGATGTCCTTAAAGCTTCATAGATACTCCACAGTTACTCCTCACCTGCTTGCATGAGCAAACTTTGCATTGTTTTCAGAAGCTCAGCCCTGTCTTTAATATCTTTGACTAAGACCTTTCTTAAACTCTCCTTCACTGGTAAATGCTACTCAGGTATAGCTTTGCCATCAAACCCATGTAATATAGAATAAATCATACTGTCAGTAAAGTGCAGGGTTCAGCACATTTTTGGTGTTGACTGCACTGCATCCTTAAGCTGTGAGGACATCTCTGTGGGGAAAGCATTGTTCAGTGCTGGTCTTTCAAAATGCAGGCTTTGACTTTGCTTCACTCCTGCAAACAAACAGGCTTACTGGTTTTGCTTGGTGTAGATTGTTGCCATGCATCACCCAAGAAGCGGCCTCTTTTCAAATTCAATCAGTTTGGCCTCAACTGCCTATAAATCTGCAATGTTATTTGGGATTTTTGATGGATTTTTTTGTTCTTTGGAACACAAGATGCTCTGCCAATGTGAAATCTATTGTAAGTTATGTAAATGTTATGTGTTAATAATGTGAAAAAAACTAAGCAGTCATTTCCTTTGTGAGGTACCCTGTTTAAAGTAAAACCTCTCTTTTAAAAGGAATACTGTTATTTAAGTATTTATTTTAAAATAGTCCCCTTGCATAGCAAAAGTCAGTCTAGCAAGAACCCAGTGGCAGGGTTAAAGAGTTTTCAAAAAGAATTATAAAGGTTCCTTCTCTCTGCTGAGATGATGAGCAGTGCTCCTGCTTTGCTTAAGCATGAGTGACTTGCAAAGAGTTCTGTCATTGGGACAGTCACTGGGCTGGCGTGCAGCCTCTGGAAGCTCACAAGCTGTAGTGTCACTGCTGGTGGTGAGATCTGTGTTCTTCTCAGCTGGGAATATGAAAGTTATTGGAGTCATGAGCTGGTTTAAAACTAAGAAATCCTTTTTGGATCACGTGGTTCACACCACTTCTCAAAAGTGTACATGCTGTGAGACTTTAAGCAGGAAGACCTTTTAATAGTGAACAGCAGGAAACAAAAGTTTTCAGAAATTGAGCCATTTGACTACACAAATTCCATAGTGTGGAAGCAAATAAGGAGCAATATTTCTACTTCTAATATGATTTCCTCAGTGAGGCTTATATGGTTGCTAGCTGTCTGTCCTAGTCCTTGCCCCAAATAACTTTTGATTCTGCTGTGCAGCTTCAAGTAAACTTGACAAGAGTGGAGATTTCAGAGACAGGAACTTCCATCAAGTGTTGTGAAAACAAGTGCACAGATAAGTGAAATATTTAGAGTCTCACCTCTAAGGGGAAGGTGCAGTGTTCTTACTTTTCTTACTTCTCTCTTTGATCTCACTCTCACCTTCTCCTTGTTGCTGGGATTTAGGCATCAGCCAGGTTCCCATGCCCTGGGTGAGACCAACCTGATTCCTCTGGTTATCAGCAAATAGATAATACGTGACAGATTCTGGTTGTGGTAAAATCCCTTCTTTCCTTCTCTTTTTTACTAGATCTGAATACTTTGAGCCACCTGCAGTTTTTATTGTTTCGTTGATGTTGCTAAAAAGATATTTTATACCACTTTCTTAAGCTATTGCAGAATGCCGCTCTGCTGCTTAGAGAAGTATTTGATCTGCTAAATGGTCAAGACAATGCCTGAAAAAAGCTACGGAGCATAACGTAGGCTTTGCCTTCTGTAACAGCCTAGATCAGCTTTTATGAATCTGAACAAATCTCAGAAGCATTTCTCTTCGATCCCCAGACTTCCATAGGAGAAAAGCGTGAGGACTGACTCTCTGTCAAGTTGGAACACTGAACAGTGTTAGTAGGAAAACTGGATAAGAGGAAGAAATTGTAGATCAAGAACTGGAAGCAGGACTGGGCTGCTTTAACTGTGAGGTCTGCCTTGACTCTAAACCTGTTCACCCCAGAAGCTGTGGTGTGATAATTATGTAATACTTTGAGGTAGATTAGCTTTGCGTTGCAACACAGTGGCCTGCTGAAGAAAAGCAGGAAAACACATTGCACCTGTTTGAAATGCAGGAAGTCTGAGGGATGGCAAGAATGCAATTCTCTCCAAATGATCTCCCCAGCCGCTAAAGTGGCCACCATGCCCCCAAAGTGAGATTTGGTAATGCCAGCTGATCATGTCTGCCACATCAGTGTGGTGTGAGTGAGAGCTCTTTAATCTGCTTTGGGACAGATCAGATGGGTTAACTCAGCCCACCTTTTTCAACTCCATAAGCTCACCCAGCAGACAGGCTGTGTTTGCTGCTGCTCACACACAGCTATTACAGACATAACTTTAATGCAATACTGTCTCTGGAGGTACAGCTAGTACTGTTACCCCCCAGTTATACAGGACAGCCTTGTATCCATTTGTCTGTGCTTAGAGTGATGTACCTGTGATGTGTGAGGTGACTAATTATGGAAAACACTCCATAAACAGCAGAAACTTGATCGACACTCTCTTGATGGCCACAACAACCCCTGCAGTGCTACAGGTGTTCAGGGGACAGAGTGGCTGGACAGTGCCCAGGCAGAAAGGGACCTGGGGGGACTGGTCGACTGAACATGAGCCAGCAGTGTGCCCAGGTGGCCAAGAAGGCCAGTGACATCCTGGCCTGGATCAGGAATAGTGTGGCCAGCAGGAGCAGGGAGGTCATCCTTCCCCTGTACTTAGCACTGGTGAGGCCACACCTTGAGTGCTGTGTCCAGTTCTGGGTCCCTCAGTTTAGGAAGTATATTGAGATGCTCAAACACATCCAGAGGTGGGCAACAAGGCTGGTGAGGGGCTTGGAACACAAGCCCTGTGAGGAACAGCTGAGGGAGCTGGGGTTGTTTAGCCTGGAATAAGGAGACTCAGGGGTGACCTTATCACTCTCTACAACTACCTGAAAGTTGTAGTCAGATGGGAGTTGGTCTCTTCTTGCAGGCAACAACTGACAGAACGAGAGGACACAGTCTTAAGATGAGTTAAACTTCCCCTATGCCACGGGAAATTTAGGTTAGAAAAAAATTGTTCACTGAAAGAGTGATTGGGCAGTGGAATCATCTGCCCAGGGAGATGGTGGAATCACCATCCCTGGACATTTTTAAAAAAAGACTGGATGTGGCACTTGGTTCCATGATTTAATTGATGAGGAGGTGTTAGATCATAGGTTGGACTTGATCTCAAAAGGTCTTATCCAACCTAGTTCGTTCTGTGATTCTGTGATTCTTTTATAGGAGATTTATTTTGATTTTGTGTAAATCCTTAACTCATCCACATAAGGCAAATGAAAGTATGACCTGTGAAAAGCCCCAGTCTTGTTAAAAATTAGTTTTCTCCTCAGTTCCTAGATAGGCAGCAGGAACTAGCATTGCCATCCACTGTGTGAAGTGTGGGACCAAGCCAGTCTGCCTAAGGTTTTGCACCATTAAGTAAATTGGTGTTTATGTGCATGAAAATGATGCACCCATTTGTAGGGCTTGAGCTGAACCACTGTGAGGCATTTGGAAGCCACCCAGAGCTGCCCATGCAAGGGGTCTGCACTGCCTTGAGGAAAAAGACTTCTGCATTAAAGACTTCTTCACATGGCAGGTGTTAAAGCACAGGAAGCTTAGGCTCAGCAGCAAAAGAGGGATTCTGCAACAAACTGTGAAGCCTCAGGGTACAACAGGCCTGGTGATATACATTTAAAGCAAAGAATCAAGCTTTTGACCAAGCATGAAGCTGTTTGGCTCACTTGGTGCCATTCTTCCCAGAGAGGCATGATTTGTTCCCAGTTCAGGTTACAGAGGAAGGGACAAGGTGTTCCTGGAGTGCAGGACGCTGGAGGTCAGCTGTGCTGTGCTGCTCTGAACTGACTTTATACTGATAGCTTGCCGTGGTTTACCTTTGGGTGGACTTTAACCAGGGGTCAGTCAGCATTATTAAACCACTGACAGGGAATGACTGTTGAGTAAGGCTGACCTTTAGGAGGAAGAATTTATTAAGCCCAAGAGGATGCCTTTTTCCCCAAAATATTAACACGTATTTACACTTCTTTTTTTTTTTTCATTGTAGTGGAATGAAACACTCTTTCAAGCATCCAGTGTTCACTTGAGTAAAATTTCTGTTGACTGGAGTGGTATTAACTTGAATGAAAACTGCAATCCTTGACCTTCAGTTTCTTTTGAACTACAGCTGCACTTGCCTGCTGCATGTGCCCTTATTAACCCAGACTGCAAAGATTTCTTTTTTTAGCTTCCAGATTAAGAGTGTGAACTCTTGAGCTGTGTGTAAATTATCTTCCTGTACTTTTTTTTTTTAAGTGATCAGAAATGTAGGACACCTGAATCTGTTGAAAATATGTAAATAACAAGCAGTTTCACTCTCTCCACCATCGGGGTGGCGTATCACTGATGACAGCTATTCACTGTTAGTTATCTTCCATACTCTGTGCAAGAGTAATGTGTACTCAAAAAATAAATAGTAAATATTTGTGCCAACAGACTTCATGAACAGGGAAACGGGGGGAAGTACATGAATTAAATACATTAATTCGTAGTCTCTGATACATGTGAATACAAGTAATTGCAAACCAAAATGTTCCAAAAAGCAAGTGAAAAGTTTTTATCTGCACAGGAGAGGGGCTGAGGGAGGTCATTGAAAAGGTCTGTGAGATCAGTTCCCAGACTGGGATTATGTTGTTGTGGCAGTCACCTCATAATGCAGACAATGGGAGACACAGTGTCTGAAGAGTCTTCAGGTAACAATTACCTATAGCAATTTATCTGCAGTCATGACACTGCACCCTTATTTAAATATTTTGTTCCTTTTAAAAGAATATTGCATGCAGGTAGTTGGGCTTTTTTTTGTACGTCTCTCTTGGGTTTTGAGTGTTGCAGTAGAACAGTTTTACCTCTGTGGATGTGTTGCAGTGACATAATCAACTTGGTGGGCTCTGGATATAAAAATACTGTGTTTGTGAGAGACCAAGTGGAGGCAGTTCTGCATTTGATGTGCTTTAATCATTTAGAGAGCCCACTGTCCATCAGAGGTAAAAAGAGAAGCAACTTAGCCCTGCTACTACTCTGAGTGACACCTTGGCTCTCTGTTATCAGCACGGGGAGCTTTATCCCCAGCCTCCTGCAGTTTGAGACAGCTGCAACTGGGAGGAAGGAAGTCTTCAAAAGAAACAGGTTTCCATGCAGCAGCCCATAGTGTCAAAAGCAAGGAATTCCAGCTGCTTTGAGGTGCATGAAATTCTCTGTCATAAACCTGACCTTTTGGGGATGAGATTAGCTGTTTGATTTGTATGTCACAGTAGGTTTCTGCAGAAGAGGTAGAAAAACCAGTTTGATCTCTTTTGTTCCTTCAGTTTTCTGGCTCTGGTGCCATAAGCTGGTTGTGAGGGTTGCAGTGTGGTGGACATGCTTAGAAGAAAAACCACCAAAACCCACAGCTACTCTTTTTCATGAACAACAGTGCCAAATGAACCACATTTACAGTATTATTCTTTTATTAATACATTTTAACTTCATTTAGCTATGTTAAAAAATATTGAAGTTTTAACTACACGCTGATACAGTTTTTAGTTTTCCTCTTGCAGTAAGTGATTCTGTGGACAATTGTTATTTATTGACTGTGTGTAGGATCCTAGAAACATACAGCTCCTGTAAAGCAGGAAGGCTGGCAACATATACATTACTTCACAGACTGAAATTTTAGAAACAGCTCTATCTATGGGGAATGGTACTATAAATAATTTCAGTAAAACTCTCAAGGTCAGTATCTATGGGCAGATTGGAAATCTAGAGGCTTGACTTACCTGTTCCTTTTAAACTGCCTTCTGGAGGTGTTTACTGTGTTACTGACATCTGCACTGTGCTTGTCACTTCTTTTGGTGTTGCAGGCAAGAGTACTGTAATCAAACCTTTGATCTGTGCCTTTGCAATGTGTACAGTAACAAAGGGGATTAAGTCAAACTCACGCAGTTAAATTCTGGCAGGCCATGCCCTGCCTACCACAAAGGGACTGAAAAAGGAAGGGAATCACATGTTAGTAGCATTCTTGTGTTCTTGAAACATTTTAGAAACCTGTCTTTCTTTACTGCTTGGCTGTTTATAACTTCATTTACAAAAAAAAAACCAAAACCTTGTGGAACCTGACTGACAGTCCAGAAAGCAGAACAGGGTTTTGAATCCAGTTCTCCTGTGACTGCTGTTGCATTTTTAGGGATACTTTAATAATTTACTTTTCTTCTAAGCATTACTGGTGCTAATATTACCATTCTTATGGAACTGGTTTCTGAAGTCTCATTTTGGGAACTCAGCATCTTCTGCAGTACAGACATGAAAGTCTTTGTACAGAAGTTTTTTACCTGTTACCTGCTATAAGAGGTATTTCAATCAGGCAGGAAAAAAAAAAAGAGAAAAAATTATGATCTGTGGTTTTTTAAACAAAGAAGACATGCCCTTAGCATGGGGGTTATCAGGGTTTTTTGTTCAGCCTTTAAATTTTAACAGTAGACTTGCCAGTAATTATTTGATTAGCAATTTCTCTTATATACACAGAGCGTGTGTTTTGATCTGTTTGCTTTTCCAGCATCTCAGTTGCCAAGTATTTGAAACGCTATAGCTAAGGCACTTAGAAAATCTTGTCACCACTTGTCAATTGATGAGGCTTGTCATAGGCTTAGCAGCTCTGAGAAGCTACAGGTTAGTCTGGACAAGGAGCGACAAATCGCTAGACTTTGTGGTGTTTCAGATCATGGCACCCATATTCATCCACCAATTAACTGTACAAGCCCCATTTTTATCAAACTTCTACCTTAGGATGATCCATTTACAAGTCATCAGTCTGTGTCCTGAGGCCCCTGACACTGAAGTATCACTTGCCATGTGTTTGAGTGAAACCCTGATTTGTCAATGCAAAATAAATCCATAGCTGCATGTGCACAGATGGATGAGGATGGGATTATTCAGGGTCAGGTTATCCTGTCTGTGCTAACGCAGTAGGAGATTAATGAAGAAGGATTTAGCTGTTAAAAATGACCAACTACACTTCTTCCATGTGAACAGACACTGTACTGCAGTTGGAAGTTCAGCTGCCAGCCAACAAGATTCTCCCCAGGTAACTTTAACTAGTCCCTATCAACTGAGCAAATTGATAGGGGAGCATGGGCACCAACTGCTCACCTGCAGCCCTTGGTGGGCCCAAACAGCCTGGTCTGAAATCTCCATCCTTCCGTTTCTCTGTGCTGCTGCTCCTCAGCCTGTAGCGCAGCTCATGCTTCTCACGGCAGTGCAGGCACAGCCTCAGCAGCCAGAGACAAGTCAGCTGGTTTGATCAGGGTTACAGGAAGGCAGTGTGGCTACAACCTTCCCTCTCATGGTGTTCCACTGCTGGGAGTGTGAAATACCTCTACCTGGACCTGAGCAGCTGGCATGGGGCTGATGGGATATGTGGCTCTGGTTCAGATGGTTTGTCCTCAGAAGGGTGGGATTTATTTCTAGTAGTGACATGGTACAAAAGGAGGCACAGTGTGAAATTACTGTTCACTTTTATACCTATCAAAGAGTGAGTTATTTCCCTTTTTAATTTATATTCTAATGCAAATTAGATACTTTTGGGAGGAATCCAGATATATCTGTTGAAACCTGGTGTTGACTGTTCCTTATATACAAGGATTGAGAAAATAATTACTTTGGTTTTCTGTGCCTGTTCTAAATTTCTCTGGGTGTCTCTTGACAGGCTCAGAGTCCTTGGCTTCCCCACTATGGAGGAGTTGATGTCCATTTTACTGGCATGGCTGACTGCTTCCGGCAAACTGTGAAGAACAAAGGTGTGCTTGGACTTTGGAGTGGACTCACACCCAGTCTGCTCAAGGTGAGGTTTTGCTTTCATCCCAGTCAAATACTATCCTGAAGGAATCAAGACAGTTTTGGGCAGTTGGGCATAGAAAGCTTATGACATACCTTTGTACTTAGTAGCTTATAGATGACAGAATCGGTGACAAAACAGGTTGTAAACCAGCCTTGGAACTTGGTTTGGTTGTATTTCTCCAAATGCAAGCTTGGTTTCTAGATGTCACCACTTGAAAGTTCATTTCAACATCTTTGAAGGGGGTGCTCCTAACACACAAGGTGTGGAATGGATGAGGGATTGCAAGCAATCCACTTAGGACAGCTAAACAAGTTCTCCTTCTGACCTGAGCTTCAGTAGTTTGACATGTTGTAGTGAGCTGTAAAAAAAGTGTGCTTGTATAAGCCACTTGCCCAGAAGTCCAAAGCAGTGCTTTCAGCCAGCTATTTAATGCATGTGTATCAGTTACTGCAGCCTTTGCTGAGTTGAAAGCATGAAATAAAGCATGGTAGTTTAAACAGAAGGCTTAATTTAATTTACATAAATAGGTTTTATAGTGCTGTGATGAGGATTACCTACATAGAGTACTGCAGGTCAGCTAATGAGTGCTAATTGAGTGACAGTAGGATTGATTGTGATGGCCTGCCTGTGACTGCCTTACCTTAGCTGATACAAAGCCAGTGGCCCTGGAACTGCTGGTTCTGCATGGGGCAAAAGAAGAAAATTGTGGAGTCACTCCAGTGTATATAGAATAAATTCCACATTTCCTGCCAGGATTTGCTGAGATTTGTTAGGATGTGCTTGGGTATCTGACAAGTTCTGGTGATCTATAGGGTAGCATAGATCTTCTTCCTCACAATATTGCTATAATTAGTTATGTAACAACAATAAACTCCTACTTTTAACACACTGCAGCTGCCAGCATAGCTTGAGATGAGACTGATTTTATATAAATGAGGACAAGGTCTATTATTAGATTAGATCTGAAGTCCTAGAAGTTCCCTTTTTAAAAAACATCTGAGCTACGGATGTTTCAAGTGAGTCTAATTTTTGTCTTATATTGCTTTTTTATCAGATTGTGCCATACTTCGGTGTTATGTTTAGCACCTTTGAATTCTGCAAGCGGGTTTGTCTCTACAGAAATGGTTATATTGAATCTCCTTTAAATTACAAGCTAACACCTGGCGTTGACCAGAGCTTACACCCACAAGAACTGAGAGAATTAAAGCTCCTCCGAAGGGAAAATTTTGAGCCAAGGAAATCAGCACTTGAAAACTGACATCAGAGTGTCCACTGCAGATATACAAATACCTTTCTTAAGGAACTTTGCAAGAAAGACGTGCTGAGCTACAGGTACTGACATTTCAGTGGACTGCATGGTTCTTGTAGTGAGACACCTGTGACAGGAAAGAATAAGTCTGTGTTGTATTTGCTGAATGGATATAAAGAATATGTCTGGCAAGCACATACTGAAGAGGAAAGATGCGACTAGTTTGAAAACTCTTTACTACTGGAACTTGAAATGGCATTATTTTAGGTGCTTTTTAAAACTGAATAGCCATTTGAGATTAAACCAGGTGCAGAAAGGCAAGAGAATAGAGATGAGAGTATAAATTCATCCGAAAACATTAAGAAAATGGATTTTCTTAAAGCAGTCTGAGATACTAAGTCAGCCAAAAATAATAAAACAGAACAAAATACATGCAACATGCAAGAATTTGTACTGAAATCTCCTGGTTTTTTAGTGATACTGTGTGGATGTGGCATTCTCCAGAGTCAGAATTAGTCTTAGTTCAGTCACACTCCCAAATCCACTCCTTAGTTTTTGAGATGTACTTGAGAATAATATTTTTGTCTGAATCTCCAGCATAAAGATGAATGTATGCTGCTGCAACTGTGCTTTTGCTAAGACAGAACTGTAATGTGGAAAATGGACTGTAATGCACTGGAATGACAATCTTGCAAACTTAAGTGCATACTCAAAAATATTCCTCCCTTTCTCATGCATTGTTACTGCATGCATGTGAATTACTTCATACTTTGAAAAATAATTTTCCTGAAGTCCTCTAACTGAAATATTTCCTGGAAAATGCAGTTCTTAAATGTGTTAGGTATTTCAGAGCCACAAACTCTATCATGTTGTTTAGGTACTTTTAAAGTTCTATTTTTTTATTAGACCACTTTTAGTTCCAGTGCACAGATCTAGGCCTACTCTGCTGCTCTGAACTTGCACAGGGAATAGCACCATGCACACCACCTGTGATTGATCCACTTGAACCCTGTGCTCCAGGGGCTGCAGACAGGTCCTGTAGGTGGGACAGGAACCTCTGCAAGAGCACCAGGTTACTGCCAGTGCCACTGCCACAGATGGGCCTCCTGGGAGCTTTTGGACAACAAAAGATCATCTCGTGTTATATCTGAGGAGCTCCAGTTCCTTTGTAGAAGTTCAACTATGGAACAGCCCCATCCCAGTGCCTTCTGATAGAAAACCCAAACCCTATGTCCATGTGGGAAGCTGGCTGGAATTCCCATACCCTGGCAGCATGGGAGTCACAGCAGCTCCCACGGGTGTGTGCACACTGGCTCCAGCCTGAGCTGCAGCAGCCTGGGCTTGGCACAGCATTTGCTGCTTTACACAGCTCCTCATCTGTGTTTTTGCACTGTTTATAACCCCTGATGGGCGAAAATAAGTAAATCTCAGAAACTGCTTGGTTAGAGCATGTCACAGCAGGATGAGGCATTGGCAAATCCATGCAGGAACAGTCTTGTAACTGTGGAGAGAAACTTGCAGAAAGATTTGGGATAACTGTAAGGCCTGCCTTGCACCTAGAACTAATTGTTGATGTATCTTACAGCTGAAGTCTTGCAATATCTCTCTTAATGGACTTGCTCTGTTCTGCTGCAGTGGTGCTTCATACTGATTTTTTTCTCAGCGAAGAAATGCAGGCATAGAAAGCAAAAAATTGAGATGGTCGAGAGCAGATCTGGTGTCTCATGCATCACACTGAGGCTGTAAGTGCTTTTGATTCTAATCAACCTGCCTAGTGACCATGTTTCTTTCTCTGTGCCTCAGTTTTCCCATGGGCACAGTGCGGGTAATCATACTGAGACTTACTGGACATGTATGGATATGGAGATGTGAATTGTAAGCATGCTGGGGAGGAAAGGATTTCTTGCCTGTCGAAGCATACCTGTATGGTTTTTACTAACACTGTATTTCCAAATAGATTTGAAAGATTGAATTGGGTACATATGAATGTCTGATCAACTCTTCAAACCTTTTAAGAGTCAAGTGAGTCAAAGTTATCTCTAACTTGTTTCTGATGTGCTACTACCACCTTTGTATATGTAGTGTGCTCCTATGACCTATCAAGCACTAACTAACCTTTTATCAACCAAGCCTGTCCTTTGTAACCACAAATACATGTGATAAATCCTCAAAAGGCAGCACTAAAATATTTAAGATGTCACTGAAAGAAAGCCCTTCATCAGTGGAGCACTAACATGTGCAATGGTGCATGACCATGAAGAACCAGTCAGCAGCAAGGCTAAACTCTTGGACAGGTGAAGTTCTACTCGAGTGATGTTTGGATGCGGCTGTGTGATGGGGGGCGGGTTGTACCTGCTGGGCTGTGCTGAGCATCTGTCTGAGCATCTCAGCTGAGCCCAGCACTGTGGCCGCACAGGGGCTCCATGCACTGCCTGGAGCTCGGTCACTGCTGGGGCCCTGTGTGTGCGGGTGACAGTACCCCCAGGGGGCTGCGAGCGCGGCTCCCGCCTGCGGCCGAGAGAGATGGGGGCCTCAACGTGTCCGTAATGAGGCAGCCTCAGAGCCCGCCCCGTTCCAGCCTGCTCCCGCCATGGCACCGGGATGGCGCAGAGGGGCCGGGGGCTCGTGGTCGCGGATGGCCCCGTCACCGCCGTGTGGTGTGCCCGGAGTAGGGATAGGCGGTGACCGGGCCAGGGCCGCATTTATGTCCTGCCCGCAGTGCTGGTGGGATCCTGGTGGCGGGATGTCCCACCACCCATCCTGCTGGTGGGATGTCCCTTTCCGCGGTGTCCCGGGGAGCTCCATGCCGGGCTGCCCGTGCCGCGCTACCCCATGCCCTCACCGCGGCCATGTGCCCCCCACGGCTTCCAAGGGCGGCCCCGTCCCCTGCGGCGCCACGCCCCCCGCCGCAGCCAATGGGCGCTCCGCAGCCGCTATATTAACGGCCATTGCGGCGCCCCTCAGCGCCGCCTGCCGCCTCCTTCGCCGGCATCGCCTCCCGCTCGCGCCGCTCCCGCCATGACCGATGCGGCCGTGTCCTTCGCCAAGGATTTCCTTGCCGGCGGGGTGGCGGCCGCCATCTCCAAGACCGCTGTCGCCCCCATCGAGAGGGTCAAGCTGCTGCTGCAGGTGAGCGCCGGCGGCCGGGGCCGTCCCAAGGTCGCCGCAAGGAGAGGGGGGGCGGCGGCGGTGGGCCGGGGGCTCGCGCGGGAGCGGCGCTGACGGCGGCATCTCGGCCCCTGCAGGTGCAGCACGCCAGCAAGCAGATCTCCGCCGACAAGCAGTACAAGGGCATCATCGACTGCGTGGTGCGCATCCCGCGGGAGCAGGGCATCCTCTCCTTTTGGCGCGGCAACCTGGCCAATGTGATCCGGTACTTCCCCACCCAGGCCCTCAACTTCGCTTTCAAGGATAAGTACAAGCAGATCTTCCTGGGCGGCGTGGACAAGCGAACCCAGTTCTGGCGGTACTTCGCCGGTAACCTGGCATCCGGGGGTGCCGCCGGCGCGACCTCCCTCTGCTTCGTCTACCCCCTTGACTTTGCCCGAACCCGCCTGGCAGCGGATGTGGGTAAAGCCGGGGCCGACCGGGAGTTCAGTGGGCTCGGTGACTGCCTGGTCAAAATCTTCCGCTCAGATGGCCTTCGGGGCCTGTACCAGGGCTTCAGTGTCTCTGTCCAGGGCATCATCATCTACAGAGCCGCCTACTTTGGCATCTACGACACCGCGAAGGGTAGGTTGACCCAAACGGCACAAAAACAGAGATGCTGGGCTGCAGCAGGCCTGAAGTGCATTTCAATAGTGCTGGTGGCTTACCTGCCATTCTCATCAAAGCCTCTCTCCTGCAGGCATGCTTCCAGACCCAAAGAACACCCACATTGTTGTCAGCTGGATGATTGCTCAGACCGTCACTGCTGTCGCTGGTTTGGTCTCCTACCCTTTTGATACGGTTCGTCGTCGCATGATGATGCAGTCTGGCCGGAAAGGAGGTAAGTTTCTTCCTCGCTGTATAAGAGTTATTGGGCATCCCTGAATCAATAGCTGGTGGTGGAGCTGAAGTGAAGGCAGAGTGGCTTGGCTTTCATCAGCCTGTGTAGATATCCTCATCTCTTGTAAGCAGGGATGTAGGAGGGGCTGCAGAACCAGGTGACAGGGGCACGAATGGGTTGGTCTGTGCAGCACACCTATGAGGTGGCATGCACATGTCAGGTATATGTCAGCAGGTAGGAGCAGCAGAACTCACCCTTGGATGTTGCAAGCCAGTGTCTCTGGGACAAGAAAAGACAGGCTCCATAGTAGGCACAGCCTGGCCAACTGTGCAATAGCTTTTGGGTTTGGAAGTGTTGGTGTCAAAGCAAGGAGTTGCTGCCTTCTGCTTGAACTGGTCCTTCCAGTGTCTCCCAGAGACAATGCAGCAGCAGTACCATCTCTCCTGGGCAGTCTTGTCCTCTAATGTGCTAGTATTGGAGAAAGCCAAGAAATGGGATGCACTTGAGGTTGTAAAGCCAGTAGATAGATGAGGCTGTTTCTGACTTGGATGTTGGGGGTCATGGGCATCCAGTTCCTAAAGCTGTCTGTCTCCTGCAGCTGACATAATGTACTCCGGCACTCTTGACTGCTGGCGGAAGATTGCCCGGGATGAGGGCTCCAAGGCCTTTTTCAAAGGTGCATGGTCAAATGTACTCCGAGGAATGGGTGGTGCTTTTGTCTTAGTCCTGTATGATGAAATCAAGAAGTATACATAAGTTGTTTCCTGTTGTGAACTGGCATGTTGTTCTGTGTAGTCTATGACTGTTCATGGACTTGTTTGAAAACCATCTAGTTACTAAACAGTGGCAGCTGATGTTTGTACAGGTTGGCATGGGGCAGAGGTGACTGCCTGCCCTGTCTTTATCAAACTATTCCCCCTGATGGGACTCATGATGGTTTCTATTTCAGTCACTCCTGCTTAAAGAGTACAGAGAAATAAAAATCTGAAACAAATTTTCCTCATCTCATGTTTGTTCTTACAGCAGTTGAAGTATGAGGGGGTTGGGAGTCTCAGCAGTTGTAGAGAAGGAGGAAGATGAGCCACCTTTATCCTGCAAGCCTCGGTACCTGCTAAGTACTGGCAGGTAAATGCGTGCAGGCTGCCAAGGAAGCTAGGTAGTGTTTCCTCCCCAGGGGAAGCCAGCGGTGTAGGCTTGAATGGGGACTGGCAGCTCTGAAGGGCGCACCCAGCTGACCTCCCTGAGACTCCACTAACCAGAGATGATGGACTGAGTGTGCCACAGTCCTGCCTGTGGCCTGTCTGCTCCTTGGAGCTCAAGAAACATGATTTTGATGGTGCCAAGTGCCTAAACTGTCTGTAAAGCACAGCACTCCCTATGACACTGAATGTCTGGGAGGCTGGAAGAATGTGTAAGGGAGTGTTTGCTGCTCCCTGGAGGGGCAGAGCTTGGCGTCGTGTTCTCTCCCTTAGAAACTGAGCTACCTAATTGGGCATGTAGGTAGCTAGAGGACACAAGTGCAGTTAATTTCTGCTGTTTTGTGGCTTCCCTGGCTAGCCTTGCTCTCAGAGAGGGTGCTGTGCTGTGGGGATGCAGCAGCTGGGCAGAGACAGCTTCTGTACCAGCTGTGCTTGCTAGGCAGGGAGATGCGTTTCCAGGCTCATTCCTTACCCCTGGAATTTAAGCTTCAAAATTCCAGGGGAAGGGGACAATTTGGGGGAAACTGCAAGATGGAGCAAGGTATGTGGTGTGGCCTTTACCCAGCTATCTCTGTAGGTCTGTGAGTCACCCCAGCAAAGCTGCCTGGTTTCTGCCTGGAGATCTGGAGTGGTGAGGGGATGCTCTTCTGGTCTTCTGCCCTTCAGATCAGCAAGTCTCCTCACTTCCCCAATGCCTTTGGTCCTTTCTGGCTGCCCAAGCCTGCTCAAAGCAGTTGATTTCAATCACTGAAACCAATCTCAGCCACTGCCCAAGGCAGCTAAACAAGACCTTGTGTTGCAAAGGGCAAGAATTGTTTTTATTGCTGGAATCCAAGCAGGCCAGCCAGGCATGAGAGCGCAGCACCTTCCTGCTGCAGGTGGTGTGGGCTTGCCAGGGTCCCTGTGAGTGGGCACAGGCCTTCCTGATGGGAGACAGTCTTGTGCCTCACAGCCGGGCCAACTGTCCATGCTGATGATTTTCAACTGCCCCTGGGCTGCTGCAGTGTGAGATCCCCCACTGCCTGCTGTGGAAATGAAATGGGCTGTAAAGATGAGATATGAAACAATGCCACAAGCAGTGGGCAGTGCTGGGGGCACAAGCAGCAGCTTGGCAGGGGACTGTGCCATGGGGCAGCTTTACCAGGGTGCCGTCTCCTGTTGTACAAGTGCCAGCTCAGTAAGTAAGGGCTCTCAGCCTCCTGCTGCTGAGCTCTCCTGGATTTCAAGGGCTGTTCCGAAATGCTGCTGGTTGCTGAGCATGAGGCATCCCTTCCTGTCCTTTCCTCCACAGGGGTTGCATGGCCAGGCCATTGGCACATTAAGGTAAGTGCATCATTTCTTCCTGCACCCAGTGGTGAGTGACTGAGGCACTGAGCTGGGCTGTTGTGCCAGGCTGCAAAGGAGCTGAGCTGGGGCATCCCTAAGTTAAGACCTACCTAAGGTTAAGATTGTGCACTGGACTTGGGATGCAGGGCTGGCACTGAGTGAAATGGGTTTTAGCTACCTGCCCTATTGACTGCTTTGGGGATTCAGGAAACAAGAATGTCTTTCACAGCTCCTTTTAGCTCTGGCAAGTGGGAGATGCAGGGCAGAGCCCACAAGGGGTTTTTCCTGCATTCCTGTTGGGTACTACAGGCTGGTAGGCCTTCTGGGACTTTAACTGCCCCCTTCCTGGCAGCTCCCTGGGAGAAGCTTTTTCTGGGGACCCAGCTGGGGGGTTCAGCTGCTGCTGTTGCCTGCCACAGGAGCACACTGCATAGGGATTAAGGGCTTTGTTCTTTTGGGGAGACTGAGGTGTGAGAAAAGGACTGGGGCCTACTAGTGGCAAGGCAGCAAGGTGAGTGCAGTCCCTCCAACACAGCATTTTGTCCACCGGGCTGTGCTGCCCCAAGAATGGCATGGATGGGGGTGGATTTTCCTTTTAAGTGTGATTCTCCTGTGGGAAGGGCTGAACATCACACGTCATGATTTCCTCCACAGGAGCTGTGTCCAGCCTGGTGCATCAGCTCCTTTGCTGGTGGGAAGGGATGGGTGAATGCCTGTAATGCTGCCTTTGTCTCAGCCTCTGGCCCAGCAGCCATAAATCCCAGGCTTAGGAGGTGTTGACACGGCACAGCTGCGCAGGGGATCGTGTGACAGCTTGGCAGTGGCTGGGGCAGGTGGTGATTGGTGTGGGATGGTTGGAATGGCTCAGTGTGCACCAGCCTGCCCCAGCTGGGCTGTGCCTGGCTGTGTGCTGAGTCGCAGTGGAGAACATCCCACCCCAAGGACTTGTAAAAGACCAGAGTGCCAGCTCATCCACTCCACTGTTCCCTTGAGCAATTGCTGGGTCACTCCAGGCTGTGTCTCTGGGCTTTGGATGGAGCCAGGAGTGCCCCTGCCTCTATGTCCTTGTCACCCTTGGCAGGCATTGCCCCAGCATCTTTCACGTGCTGCCTGCATGACAGGCAGCCTCTGGTGCAGAGGGCAGGGGAAGAGGCAGTGCTTTGTCATGCAGGGTAAAATCAGTTGTTCCCAGTGGGGATTGTTCCTGCCACTGCCCAGCCATGCAAGGTGGCCCCATCAGCTGCCCAAAGCACATGCAAGGTTGGCTGGGCTGTGGGGACAGAGCTATGCTCACATGCCTGCAAGGACACAGGCCCAGTTTGCACACCCTGGAGCCATACCGAGCTGCTGGGGGTGGTGGTTTTGGGAATAATGAGTCCTCAGGACCTGCTAAGACCCCACACCAAGACTGGCAGCATCAGGGAGGTTCTGGGAGGTGTCATCCCACCAGTGGTTTGCTGGTTGCTGCTTTCTGATCCTGCTGGGATTGACAGGAGTTACAGCCCTGACTGCTGGCATGGGGATGGAGTTTTTCTGGCTAACAACAAAAGAGATTGGCCACTTGTGCCTTGAAATCTACCCAAAACCCCAGTATGCTGTGGCCAGCTAGGGTCATAAGGATTCCTCAGCAGGGAGTTAAAAGGCTTCCATTCCATCCTTGGAGCCCAGCCCTGGAATCTTTTAAACAAGCCCATAATTTTATACTTTTAAAATGCCTGGATGTGGCAAAGCCTCATGGCCTCTTTAGGATAACACCAGCAAAAGCTGAGACTACTTTGATTCAGGCTGATCAGTTAGTGCTGCTCCCAAGCTGATCACTTTGTCATACACATTTATGTGTATTTATCAATGTGCATTTATCAATGCAGCAGTCTAGGGAGTCAGAGCAAGCCATCTGCACTGACTAAAATAGCACAGGCACGGAGCACAAGGAGAGCTGTAAGGGTTGACCTGAAACTTCCCCTCAGGGGGCAGGCAAGGAGGACTCCATGCTGCTCCCCAGGCACAGCTGTGATTAACAGGGAGGAGGTGGGATTCACTGTTACCACCTCTCTTGAGTGTTTACAAATTGTGTGGAGGTTTTGTACAGGTTGTGGGGAACCAGAGCCCTTCTGACATGGTAAATCAGACTAGGGTTCTGTGCTTCACTAGGGTGAAGGTGCTTGGAAACTGGTCTGAACTAAGTAATGAAATACAGTAAGGTAAGTCTGTCCATGTGTGCCATTACCTTTGGAACAGACTCCCTCCTTCACTTTTATTTCACATTTCATGATATCTCTGCATCTAGATGAGTTCTTACATACAATATGGTGCTCAGTTAAACAAACAAATCACTTACCTACAGATCTATCACTATCTACAGATTTATAAAAACAAATATTGTCTTTTACATGTCTGACTGTAACATAAAATCTGATTTTTCTTTGGTCTGAACTCTGCTACAGATTGCTCATTTGCTACCAGGGTATGGGAAACCCTGCAGGACAGCTGGTTTAATCTATTTTAACAGGACATTTCATCAATTGTTTGAACTTTGTGACCCTGCTTCCTGTTGCTATAGCCAGCTAATATATTTTAATTTATTTAGATCTAGAAATGAAAAACCCAACTTGATTTACACTGTTGTGAACTAGCTCCAGTTGAAGTAAGAAATACATAATAATGTATTGGATCAGAATCTCTGTGTTGGAGTTGTTTCAGCCATGGCCTGCATAACTAGAGTATATCAAAAGCACCTCAGAAGATACAAAGCATTCCCCTTTCTGACTGGGTCCATGGACAAGTCCTGAGCTGAACTAGGCTGATTTCCAATGACAAGAACGACAAACACTGATTGAACGTGGACTGGCCTTCCAGAAGCCTGTGCTGTGCTGTCACAAGGCTCCAGGTGGCAGCTGAGGAAGTTGATGGCAGTTGGTAACAGCTACTTTGGACAACTTGTGCTGAGCTGAAACACTCAGCAGATTTTCTTTGTGCCTCACCAAACTGCAAAGATGGTCCTATCCCCACCTGGCAGCCCCTTCACAGTGTGTCCTCAGCTGAAGCCTTTTGTCACTCCCAGCCTTAACCCTGACAATAAAACCAACCATCCCCAGCTCAGCTTGTTGTTCTGGTGTCACTTGAAGCAAGACCACGCTTCATCTTTGGACAACTGGAGACTCAGCATCTGCATCCCAGCACCTCTCACATGGTTCAAAACCTATTTTCAGATGTCAAAGTCTTTTATTCTTGCTTGGGAAAAAAGTCTGAATTTTTACAGAGAGTGACCTGCAGTTACTCCAGGCTTGGATCACTCCCAGAGGAATCCTGAGGCCCTCGCCTGGCTGGACTGTGCTACCACACTGGGAAAGGGGTTTGTGTACCCACACACGTCTCCTGCCCTTCCCAAGTACTGCACACCGCCATGGGCTTCTGGAAACAGGCTTCAGATTAGCAGGTGATGAGCAGGGAACAAGATCAGCACTGCGTGAGTTAACATGAACACATGCTTACCAGGCCAGCATTAAATTGTCACAGGATCTACCAACCCATCTCTGCTAGCTCTGGGCAAAGTTCACTCCTTCTTTTACTCCTTGTTCTCCCGAGAAAGAGAGGATAGATCCTTAGGTACACAGATCTGAGTTTTCCCAGTCAGGGCTGTAAAGCCAGATGGAAAATCTTTATTGATTATAGGAAGTTTTCCATAATAATTGTGGGAGATGGAAGCATTTTATTCATTGCTCGCATTTTATGATGCATTTACTTGGTAGAGCAAGAACATCTCAGGAGAGGTATTTTAGTTCAAATCTGTAACATGATATTTAATCCAATGTAAAGCAATGAAGACATGGCCTAGACAGCACTGTTATTACATCATGCAAGAGGCACAAAGTACTACTACCCAAACAAGGTACTTTAAAAACTGGTGTGTAATGTTGTCTATCCAAGGCATTAGTGGTCAGTACATTCAAAATAATTTTTCCTTCACATTTCACAACTCCAAATACTGATACTGTTTTGCCCAGTGGGTTAGTTCAGATGTGCAGTTGTATTCTTTAATGATCACTGTATCAGTAACTTCCAACCATGTATTTGAATTCATTAGTAGCAGTTTTTATTTACAGTAGTTTAAAACAGGCTTGGATTTTACACTCTGGTATGTGTCTGTTGTGACAGTGTAACTCTGTACAACTGCAGCCTTGTGATGTTCAGCAGGAGCTGAGACTGCAGTGCAGCAGCCCAGTCTGTGCTGCCTCTGGCAGGTCAGGGTGAGCAGCAGCACCATGCCCAAGCCTGGCATGCCAGTCATTCCAGACCATCTTGGAATGGTATGGCTCAGGCTGCTGCACCTTTTGGACATGTTTAAAATAAAAAAAAATGAACAATAGACATAGAGCTTATTACTTTTGTAAGGATTTCTTTGTTGTACAGTTACCCATCATCCTAATGTAGTCAAGGAAACATGTTTGAAAACTACAAATAAAAAGACAGGTATCTAAAGGTGAACTTGGGAAGGCACCCAGCAGAGATTTTCTTGAAAGTAAATATTCTACCTGGAACAGCCTGTTCATAACACTGGGTCTGTAGAGAACTGCAGCTTGAGCAAAGTCTCCAGTGCCATTGGAGTTAGGACTGGTACCCAGAGTATCACTTATAGAGAGGGATCCAGAGAGGTTCTCATCCTCCAAGGTGGCTGCAGCACAGTGCAACTCTTGACCATTGTCTGTTACTTCTGCTTTGTTGACAGAACTGTGATAGTTCTTGGTAGTTTCCTCCTGTCTCTGAATACCCAGCAGATACACAGCATTTCATTTGAACTGGTTATCAATCAGGGTTCCCTTCATCTTGGCTTTCTTGGCTTCCAACTCAGCCTGAATAGGAAAATTAAGGTAGAATTAAATAATGTCTGGATAATTCTCCCTTCAGTGCTCCAATTAAGTTTGCTCTTCCTATCTGAACAAGCAAACTTTTCAGTTCCAAAACCAGGAGCAAGAGTAGCTCAAGTGCTTTGATGATGTACAAAGCGAGGACCATCTTTAAAATTGGAAAAAGCCCAAGACCAACTGCCCAAGAGGCAATTTCATACTTTCTGTCCTCAGGTGGAAGCTGCACATTTCCTTCCCCTTTCCATCTACTACCCTCCTATCACAGGAGGTAAGTTCAATTGTGATCTTGCCATTTATTCTTTGAGTGCCCCTTGCAGCAGCAGCTGAGCTGCAGATCCTCCACAAGAGCCTTGCTGTGCCCCCATGGCAATGACCTGCTCCGCCAAGCAGGCATGAGAGCACAGGCTGGCAAAGCCATGGCCTGACTTCTCCTTCCCTTGTTCCTTGTCCAACAGGTCACAGAAAGCCTCCCTGCAAGCACTCTGCTGGCTGCTCTTCAGTTAGCTCTCCAGGCAATGGCATGCAATTTTAAGTTCAGGGGGACTAGAACATCTTTATAAAACTTGAAAAGGAAATCTCATCCTCACAAAACAGCAAGTTGCCTCTGACTATACCAGGACCTCCCTATACTTACAGTCTGATCTGCAAGATAGCTTTTGGGTATAAAGCCAGAACATCTCAGAGCTTTGTGTTCAGCACCAAAGAAAAACTCACCAACTCTTGCAGCCTTTTCTTGCTCATGCCTTTGCGTTCCAGCTGCTTCTCAATCACTTTTGCATTCTGTGCATACGAGTCTGCGATCTCCCTCTGAAATACACGCACGTCACTTTGCAACAGCAAACCCCAGAGTAACAACATCCCATCCAAACAGTGAGACCATTGCTGGCTCTGTCAGATGTGGCTGCCACCAAGGGGATCCAAAACTCACCGCTTCAATCTCCTCCTCCTCTTCATCAATTGTGGAGACTGTGACAGAACTGAACTTGCCCATGTCTTTGGTCCGTTTGGTCATCATCACCTGGGTGAGAAACAAGAATATTTTGTTAAACCTTGGCAACAGTTGTGCCAATAGGGCTTGCTTCCTCCTTCCAAAGGTTTCAAGGCTTCTTGTGCAAGCCATCAAGATTACCTGAACTCTGTGGGTGGCAAAGGGGAATTATGCTCAGTGATTTCTGGGCTTAGAGGTGTCATTACCAGAAGCAAGCTCACTGATTTGCAGTAGATGAGCCAGACTTTGACAATCACTGTGCAGACTACCAACCTGACCTACTTACAATTCGAAACTTTCTGTTAACTGAGCCTAAACATCAGGCACAGTCGAGATTTTAGAGGTGATTTTGCTCTCCTTTAGTGCTAGGACTTCAAGCTGCAGTGACCACTGTCAAGGAAAACTTCAGGGAGACATGGACAAGATACCAAATTGAGTTATTGTTCAGAGGTCCTTTTCTTTTTCTTTTCTCTCCCCTCTCCCCTCACCATTAAGTTATTTTATACACAACACCTTTAGAAAAGCAAAGGTATCCTTGTTCTCTAAAGCCAGTCACCTTTTTAGGAGGTTCTTGCTTCTGAGTATATATGTTTGTTTTCCCAAAACCCTGGCCAAATTTGACCACAGCACCATCAACAATGAATGTCACAGGAGCATTTTTCTGTTGGTGTTGATAAAAGAGCAGCAGTCCACACCTGGAAACAGAAATATGCACAGCTGAGAGGAAACCCAGATTCTGGGTTCCTATGGTTTCCTCATAAAAAAGATTCTAAAAGTCACTCAAAAGACTAAAAAAGGTCACTCACTTGCCACACTTCTTCCTGAACTGCCGCTCTATGCCTTCGGGTCTGGGGGAGAGAGGCAGCGCTTGAGCAGAGCACAGGGACACGGGGTCTCCGTGCCTGGCTGGCGGCTCCCAGCTGGGCGGGGAGGGCAGCCCCCTCCCCGGGCCAGGGCTCAGAGGGAGGGGGATGCAGAGGCCGGGCCCACCTGCGCAGGAAGACGCTCTCCTCCTCCTCGGCGTTGCAGAACTTGTGGGCGTGCTTGGCCGCGTCCATCACGCGGGCGCGGTCCCGCGGCCGCATCGGCAGCTTCTCCAGCTGGCAATCTGCGGGGAGCGAGGGGCCGGGCTGGCGGCGGGCCGGGCGGGCACCCGCGCCGGGAGCCCGGAATCCGCACCCCGCATCCCCACCCCACAGCCGTATGCCACGTCCCGGACCCGCACCCCGCCGCCGCCTTCCCGGGCCCCGTGCGCCGCCGGGCCGCGGCCTGCCCCTCCCCGGCCTGCCCCTGCCCCGGCTCACCGAGCACCAGCACCATCTGCCCGCACAGGCAGTAGTAGACGTGCAGCGGCTTCTCCCCATCGTCGTACTCCTCGCGGTCGCGGGTGTCCGAGCACACCACGGACCGCGATACCACCTTGGGCATGGCGGCGGCGGGCTCGGAGCCGCCGGGCTCGGAGCCGCCTGGCCCGGCCCCCGCGCGCCCGGCCCCGCCCGCCGGGGCGGCTCCCGGAGCTCCCGTGCCGCTGAGGGCCGGGCACCGGACACGGCTCTTCTGGGCAAGCGCCCGGAGCTCTCACGGTTCTTACTGCTCAGGCCGGTACCGCGGGAAAGGTCCGGAACGGCAGGCTCGCAGTGCGGCCGTGATTACAACGTTAGCTTTCTTTGTTCTGGGTTTTCTCCCGTGTCTCTTTCTTCAGCCGCCTCCTCACACAGCTGGATTATATGAAATTACAAGTGAGGATAAACTCGAGAAACAGAGCCCAGCCAGCCTGCTTTACACGACAGCTGAGAGATTCTTTATTTCCAAAAGCTGTTAAAGAAACTTAGAAAATAGCTCATTTTTCCCTTGAAAACACTCTCCGGGGAAGCAGAAAATGCAGTGTAGCAGGTTGTGCTGGTTTTGACAGCGATGGAGTTCGTTTTCTTCTCAGTAGCTGGTGTGGGGCTGAGGTTTGGATTTGTGCTGTAACCAGTGCTGATAACTCAGAGATGTTTTTGTCACTGCTGAGCAGGGTTTACCCTGAGCCGGGGCCTTCTCTGCTCCCCAGCCCACCCCAGCAGCGAGAGGCTGGGGGTGCACAGGAGCTGGGAGGGGACCCAGCCAGAACAGCTGACCCCGGCTGAGCCGAGGGTACCCCAGAGCATAGGGCCTCATCCTCAGCACGGGAAACTGGGGGGGAAGGAGCAAGGGGGGCATTCGGAGTGATGGTGTTTGTCTTCCCAAGGCACCGTTACGTGTGACGGAGCCCTGCCTGCCCCGGGGCAGCGGGGAACGAGCTCCCAGTTTTGGCTCGTTCGTGCGCCCGTCCTTCGCTGTCCCTATCGCACTGTTTTGATGCCCGCCCGCAGCGCCCCCGCCGCGCCGCCCCCTCCGTGACGCCGCTGCTGCCGTCACACCCCCGCCCTCCGCCGGCGTTGGTGCCGCCCCCAGGCGCCGCCCCCGCCGTGGTGGTAGAGGCTGGGCCGGGGCCTCAGCCACATCCGGCTCCGCCCCCCTCTCCCTGCGCCGTTGGTACATCCCGGGACCGTCCGGCTGCCGGCGCAGGAGTCGGTGCAGCCCAGGCTCCCCCCCCGCGCCCGCCGTAGTGGTAGAGGCCGCGATCGCTCCTGTCCGTCAGCGCCGCCGCCGCCTCAGTCGGAGCTCGAACCTCGGCCGCGCCCGGCGCTCCCTCCGGCAGTGTATGCCTGAGCTATAACCCTCAGCCCGCCATGTCCACTCCGGCCCGTAGGCGCCTCATGCGGGACTTCAAGAGGTACCGAGGCCGCGGGCCGAGGGTAAAGGGGCAGGCGGGGGGGGAGGAGGACGAAGGGCCGAGCGCTACCGGGGGAGGAGGGGGCAGCACAACATGGCGGCGGGGCAAGGCGCGCTCCGCTGATTGCGTAGCGCGGGCGGCGCTGCCTGCCGCGGGTTACGCCGTTTGCGCAGGCGGCGGCTGCCGGGCCGGGTTACGCCGTTTGCGCAGCGCTGCCGGCCGGGTTGCGCCGTTTGCGCCGCGCGGGGGGCGCAGGCCGCGCTCACCGCCGCTGTGCCCCGCAGGCTGCAGGAGGATCCCCCGGCCGGCGTGAGCGGGGCCCCCTCCGAGAACAACATCATGGTGTGGAACGCCGTCATCTTCGGGTGAGTCGGCGGGATGGGGGCGGCGGGCCGCGGGGCCGCTCAGCCGCCGCGGTGTCGGAGCCGGGCTGCCAGAGGGGTAACGCTGTGCTTTGCTTTCCCTTCTCCAGGCCCGAGGGGACCCCTTTCGAGGACGGTAAGTGCGGCGTGCGGGGCTGCTGTTCTCGGGGTAAACTGCTGCGGTTTGTCACGGCCTTGGTGCCACTACCGTAAGCTCCTGCAACAGGTGTGGGCCTGGAGGTGCTGGGGGGACATGGGTGCATGTTCACCTGACCACACACGTGCATGCCTGATTTATGTAAATATTGCTTTTCTAATCCTATTCTCAGAAAGTGTTGTAGGTTTAGATTGCAGTGTTGACTTACAAAAACATACAAATTAGCTTGTACAGTCCTGTATGTAGTCGCTACATCTATTGTAAGTCCTTTTAAGGGTCTCTACAAACTTTCCTGTTGAACTCTGGATCACGATTTTAGGGACCTTCATGTTTGGGTAACCATCAATAACTTGGTGTAGAACTGTTGTCTTTTCTTTGAGTTTGGTTTTTTTCTGATGCTGGAAGTGTTTTGTGAGCGAGTTCTAATGTGAATCAGCTGAAGTAGGAAATGGGCTGAATGTTTGAGGAAATTCAGAAGAGTGGCTTTTTCTTGTTATTTATTTTGCTCTGCTCCAATTGGTATCATTCGGGGCTTAAGATTTAAAAGACTTTTTAAGTTTAAAAGCTGACTAAATAGGTCCTGGTGACATACCTGCAGTTTCCATCTGGTCTTCCTGACTTTGATAGGTTTACTGATGCTGTATGAGTACTTAAGCATCTTGTGAGAACCTGTTAGACATTAAATACTGTCTAACTGAAATCAGTGATGTATTTTTTTAAGGTACTTTCAGTCTAGGCTATAATTAATCTTAGATCTCTGTGACTCATGACAAAAGCATAGGAAAAATTCCTTAACTCTTATGTTGTTCTTGGCTAACTCCCTTGACTTTGTTTATCCATGGAGGTAGCACCTGTGAATGTGCCTCTAAATTGCAGACTGTATTTCTCTGTGAAGATATTGAAGACTTTAAATATTTCAAGCCTAAGAAAACTCTGAAGACTCACTTATTTTTAATGTATTTCATTAGTTAAGAAATTTGCTGGAGTAGCTGCTTCGGCAGTCTGATGTTTAGAACTTGGACTTAAAACATTGCATAATAAAACAGCTAGACTAAATGTATTTTGCTGTCTCATCTGGTAACCCTTAAAGAAGGGCTCACTTAAACTTCTGTGGGGGTTGCTAGAGCTGCTTTAGGCTCTTGGAGCACTGCTGCTAATAGAGTGATTCACTGTTTGGAGCAGAAAGCTGTCTCCTTGCAGTGTGCTAAAATGCAGGTTCTTACCATGCTCGGGCTCTTCCAGCTCAGCATGTGGTTAACAGATGCTATAAGGGTTTTTTTTTTTTTTCCCATATATTTCCATTTAGTTGCAGAAGGTTGAGGACTGCTTCTGAGAGCCTGACATATTGATTTCCTCTGTGCTTTCTGAGGCAGCATTGTGTCTTTCTCTTGGATACTGAGGACGTGTTGCACTTGCAGCAGTTTGAGGTTCAGACAGATGCTGAGGCTGCTGCTGTCCTCCTGCTTTGGTTGATGTCATAATGTAATCTCAAGGTGTGATGGATTGCTCTTTTCTTAGCAAAGTCTGTGTTTTCACACTGCATGCTCGGGAAAACAGATGTGTCTTGTGTTGCAGGATATCTGTTTATCTCCTCCCCTGTGGATGTATCTTACTTTCCTAGATAACAAAGCACTAAGTGGAGCCTGGAGATAGGGCTTGTTGGTGCCTCAGCTGTGCTTTCCCATTCATTCAGCGAGTGGAGTAGCTCAGTTCAGATAATGCTAGTGCAGTCCAGATGCAGTTCCGCTTCATGTCGGCAAGAGCAAGGAAATTTTAATGTAACAGCATGTTAGTCTGGGCTTGCTTTGCAACTGCACAGGCCCTTAACTCAAAGATACTGAAACTCTGTAATCTTTCTCATGAAGCCTTTGCAGGTCAGTGTTTTTCATTTTTAGGCTCTTTCACTCTGTGGTGATACTGTAAAATTTCAGATAGCTTAGTTCTTGTAAAAGTAACCTGTGAAATTCGAAGGGGTTTGTTATTCTAGAGGTACAATAATGCCAACATCATGAGAGTTCCTGTTCTTTATCCTCGTTCTGGTGAGGCCCTTCTCTGCTTGCCGCTTCTGAGGTGTTGTAGTTTGTCTGGGATGCAAACCTGAAGTTGAAGCACATTTGTTTACTTGCTGTGCAGCATTCTGCAGCTGATATCCCTCCTCCTCCTCCCCCAGACTTTGGAGGGTGTTTTCACAACTCAGTGCGCAGGCTGGCTCAGCTTAGGAGCAACCACTAATTTAGATCAGCAGCATAACTTCCATCTTCTGGTTTAAGAGGATTCAATTGCAGGTGTCTGCAGTAGGACCCTGGGGATATTTATCCTGCCCTTCACCATATTTCTAAGAATCTTTGTGTATGGCATCTAAAGTGGCAATGCTGGCACAGCCATGGAAATCCAGGCTGTCCCAGTCCTGTAGACGCGTTTCTCTACAGCTGGATGATGATACTGTGGTTAGCGCAGGATTCCTGGCTCAGAGAGATTTAAGCAGCTCCATTATTGTATCCTCCTGCCTTGCTGTGATTGTACAGGAGGCTTGAACAGAGAACACAAGGCATTTGTCTTCTGTGTGGTTTCTGCCTTGCTCATGGAATACGAATCCTGTATCCTTGAGGAGGAGTGAAAGAGCTTGTCCCTGCTTTTTGGGCAGTGGAATGGAGGGGTTGCTCTTGGGGGCTGCAGTGAGGGGGCCCTGCAGGGACATGGGCTCTGCTCTCTGGAGTAGCTGGGGCTGGTGCACAGGCTGTGCAGAAGCCTCTCTTGGCTGTGTCAGGGTCTCAAATCCTGAGGTAGAAGTGATCAACACGGTAAGTGCAGGGCAGAAAAGAGAATGTTTGCCTAACATTAGTGGTGATCCCAGTATCAATAATGACAGTAAATATGATAATGCATGGTTTAAAAATGTCTGTCTCGGGTAAGTTGTGAGAAATACTAGTTGAAAGCATTAAAATTAGTGACAGAAGGGACTGGACCCTGAAGGCCTCGTCCCCAGCACTGTGGTGTGATACCTGTTGTGGGCTTTCAGTGTGAGTGACCCTTGGACTTTGGTGCGTCAAATCTCTGGATTTGCCCTTTAATAAAGCTCAATAGTGAGGGTTTGCATACTGTGGAGCATTTCCAAAGAGCCATTGCCACTCTGGGCCCTGACTTGGAAATTTGAGTAGGTAGATACTCCAGCTGGATATTGCTCCACATGAGCCCCATGCTCAGATTTGTGTTAAAGTAGCACTGTCCTGTCTCTGGTGGGACAATAGCTTCCCTTTCTTTCAGTAGTTTTAAAAAGATTCTAAGACCAAACTGCTGCTGTTACTGTCGAACCTGTGTGATGGTTTGTGCTTGGTTTTCAGCCTACTGCTTGCTTAGTCACTCCTTCCTCAGGAAGAGGCTACTGAGAACCAGAACTGGGGCAGGGAGAGCTGAGAATATCTGGAATCAAATCTCTAAGCATTTGTTTTGAAGGGGCTGATGTTTGCACTGGTAGAAGTTGTTCCTAACTTCCCAGTCCTGGGTTTCAAGCTGATCTCAGACCTGGCTCTGTGCCATTGGACTAAGCTGGAGTAAACTTGAAAACCCCACTGCAGACTTCCACTAATTTGAACAATCCTAACTGTACTGTTCTGGCTCGTTTGTTTCACAGTGAGATAGCATAGTGTTGGCTCTCTGCTGTTACATTGTTAGGCTGCTAATAAAAAACCCAAACATGCATAAACTTATTTTTAGGGTGTTGAGACTTCCCACTGCCATAGAGAAAGTGCTAAAGCATCTGGGCTGTGTCTTCATATGCTAACTGGAACATCAAAGCAATGACCTTCATTTCTTGCAACTCAGTGTTACAGTTTATCTCCTTATAAAGAAAGGAGTCCCTGGGAAATCTTGTAGGTCCTTGATAATCTGGAGGGGAAAAAAAAAGGAAAACCAAAAACCTGTTCTCTGGCTTACCAGTTATTGGCACATGTTTGCCAGCCAAGCAAATGAATAACTTCATTATATTAGGGCTGCAAAACTCCCTCACAATAGGAAGCAAGGACACTGAGCATAGGGGGGATGGAGGGAACGTGACTCATCCATCTCTGATACATAAGGATGCCCTTTCAAAAGAGGCAACATGCCACCAGCAGCTTGTTGCAGCTGTTAGTGTCAGGTGCAGTCCTTCCACAGGTGAGCTGTATTTATATGCAGGTGCTTCAGATGTTCTCTCTGGGCATACCCAGGAACATGCCAGGCTGCCTCTGGGGCTGGTTGCTCTTGGTGGTAGCGTGGTTGGGAGGAGCTTGCGTGGTCTGCAGTGGAGTAGGTAGAGTTCCTTAGTTACCGAGCTGAATCAGGAGTAGTCCTGAATCCCCTGAACCCATATGTGCAGCTTAGTTGACAGACTTCTTATTCTCAAATTATCATAGCCTGAGGAGAAGGGCTAAAGTAACTTATGTTGGTGCAGGCTGTTAAAATGGTTGGGTTGAGACTCAACTACAGTTTTCTGTTTCTACTCAGTCTTTCTCTAAGGATGACCAGTTAGTGTGAAGTAAATAGTCAGGTTTATATTTTAAAGTGTCAGATTTGGATGCTGCATTCAATATTACTTTTCTGCAAGATCTGATTACCTTACAGTTGTTGAGAAATATGCTTTTTTTTTATGTAGAGGAAATAAATTACAAGGTCCTTGCCATGACAGCATATTCCATAGATAGGACTCACTGAATGACGTTATGTTACACAGATGGTTCTACACCCACTGCTGTTGTTTGTACAGTGTACTGGGATTAGGCTCTCTGGAAGAAAACCCCAAGGGCAGATTTATTTCCCTACACAAACCTTTTGGCTGGTTTAATAAAAGTAAGTCACAGGAAATACTCTTGTACCAGTACTGTCTGGGACTTCAGCATTAATGACTAACTCCATGAGAGTAAAGGAATTGCTGTGGGATTGCACAGTGTGTTCCATATCCATCATGCCTGTGTGAGCACAGTAGTGTCAGTGTGTATTGTGGGGGAATGCTACTTACTCATCCCTTGTGTAAATTCATGCTGAATAAAGGTTGCTTATCTCTCTTTCAACTCCAGGAACTTTCAAACTTACAATAGAATTCACAGAAGAATACCCAAATAAGCCACCTACTGTCAGATTTGTCTCTAAAATGTTTCATCCAAATGGTAAGTACTAACACAATGCTTGGGTTTACTTTTGCTGCTTTGTTGGAGGTTTGGTGGGGGGGAAGAGAGGGCTGGGTTATTTTGGTTGTAGCTTTCTGTATAAAAGGTCTATTTATTATAAAAGTTTCCACTATCTGATAAGGCAGCAAAATTCCAGTGTGGTTGTGTAGTTTTGGTGAGGATGGATATGTAAGCAGTGCTCAGGCTTGAAAAGAAAGGGGCAATAAAAGGAGCCTCTTACCTTTCAGGTGTTACAGCACAGTACTGATGAGACACTCAACTGCCTGTTAAGCCTTACAGAAGAATGTTTTGTACTTAAATAGCAGTGCTGTGGACTTCTGTCTGTATGTATTGTAGACATAGCATAGTGACACTGGTGAATGCAGCTGTCATCTATCACTTTTCTTCCCCAAAATGGCTGTAAGAATGAAATACCATGAAGTGTGGTGTTAGGGTCCAGCTATAGCCAGTGACAGTAAGATTGTTTAATTAATCCCCTTCCTTGGTAACTAAAGGCTGGAAAGGTATTCTTTGCCTACAAACAAATGTGGAGCTTTGTGCAGAAATACCAGAAACCCTCCAACATGGCAAGTGTGGGTACAGTGCAGGGAGGGAAGGTTCTCATGTAGCTGCTGTGAGTAAGGTGACTGGACTCTGCTGTAGAGACTTCATGGGGAAAACTTGAGTGTGAACAACTGTTTGTGGGTGTTCTTTGTTTGGTTCACTTCTGGGTAGCTAAATTTTTTTTGCCTTAAAATCTGTTCGTGATTTTCCACAGTGGTAGTTGCAAAGACACAGAAGTTTGTGAGAGAATAACCAGGGGTTGAGTTTAAATACATCAGGCTTCTGTTGGTGAGGAGCTTCACTGCTTCCTACCTACAGGCCTGTTTGCAGGATTTTGGCCTGTCAGACACTATGGAGTGTTGCAGTGTGTCTGTACATAGGTTTTCAGGACTGGGCAACACTAGGGAGAAAAGCCAGTAGCTGTGCAAGTTGTGTTTTAAGCTGGTTTTTTTGACCCTTTCCAGTCTATGCAGACGGTAGTATATGTCTGGATATCCTTCAGAATCGCTGGAGCCCCACTTATGATGTCTCCTCCATCTTAACATCCATACAGGTAAAAGAACTCTGCATGAAGAGACAGAATTACATTAGGATGCTTTGACAAAAACAGCTCAGGAAACTGATTGTCCCCTCTCCTAAGAGCCAGTATAGCAGCTATGATATTGGCAAAGTGTGAATCCTTCCCGGGTGTGAACTGGCCGGGCTGCGACACACGTGGTCACTGCAGGGGCCCACCAGTGTCACAGCGAGCCAGTCACCTGCACTGTGCTGGGGTGACACTGGTGGCCAAAGCCTCTAAAGCCTTCCAGCTGCAGGGATGCAGTGTGCTGCACCTGGACTAACATCTCTGCTCTGACTACTGTGGGTAGTTTAGAGAATGTGTTGGGAAACTGTACTTTGCAGTGCCTAAGGATCTTTTTCTCTTTGCACAGTCCCTATTGGATGAGCCAAATCCGAACAGTCCAGCAAACAGCCAGGCAGCTCAGCTATACCAAGAGAATAAGCGGGAATATGAAAAACGGGTTTCTGCAATAGTAGAACAGAGCTGGCGTGACTGTTGACCCAGGATGATGCAAATGAACACTCTGTTGATGAGGAAAATAAACAAAGTGTCCGAGTCATCTTTTTCCTCCTAGCATTTACTTTGCAAGCAAAATAGCTGTTGTGCTGTTGCCACCCTCCCTTGCTGAAGCTTCTTCTCCTTGGACATCAGAACGCACCCACTTTGAAGTCAAACGTTCTGTACTTGGGTTACTTGCAAAAGAGTTACTGATGCTGAATTCATTTTCTGTGGTCCCTCTCCAGTCTTAGGGCAGTATTGTGCATTTCTGTAGTGTACACTAAGCTTTTAATTGTAATTGTGTTATACACAGTGATGCTTATGTGTAGCTTGATAAAAGGGATGTTTATATACATACACATTTTTTAACTGATATTAACTAAAGTGCTGATGTGTCCGGGCTGGTCACTTACCTCTACTATTGGTTTAGACCCCACTGCATTTCTAAGTACTGGGTGAAGAAATCATCTTTTGTTTCCCTTTTGTCTTGGTTTATCCACTCCTTTACTCATGTTAAAAAAATCCAACTCTTCGATTGATTCCAATTCAAAGATTTAATAAGACCCTGGAATGCTTGTTACTTCTGCACTTCACATGCAAGATTTATGTACAGATCTACATAAATCACTACAGCTGTGGTACTTGGATCTTTGCTGATCTTTTTTTTTTTATTACTGTTTTAAAGGACACGCCTACAGAAACTGTCAGTAGGTTTCTCTAGTCCTGTCACCGAGGCATTACTGGACAAAAGCAGGCAGAGCTGTGGTACTCAGCAAAAGGCCTTCCACATTAAGGAAGAGGTAAAACCTGACCTGTACCAGTGATGGAATTACTCTCCTTCGGTGTCTTTTTCCTGCCCCTTATCTTTAGCTGAGAAAGATAAATAGTTTGGGATCTAACTTTGTCTTGTGGAAAGTTTGAATTAAGTCCAGGATAGGCACTCGAGTCTCTGCAGTTTCTGCTCTTCGTAGATGACGGCGTGGTTTGTGTGAGCTACTGCTGCATGCTTGAGTTTGTTCCCTTCAGTTTTATGGAAGAATTTTTTCAATTCTGAAAAAAAAACATTTGTAAGTCCAGTCACTTCTTTTGTAAGGCAAGTTTGTACCTTTGGATACAGAACCTTAAGCAGCAGTGTGGGATGGAACCTGCAATTGTGTTGTCCACTGTTCCAGTGTCTTTTGTGTGCACATTGGTCTGTTAGTTGAAAAGTATAACTTTGCACAAGTAACCCATGTAAGAAACTGTACATTTTTCAAAAGTTGTAAATAAAGTGTAACCTTAGTGCTTATTGTATAAATAGGCAAGAAGTGTATAACTGTGCTTATTTAACTGGGCTGCCAGCAGTTGGGTGTGGGGTACTGTGATCCTTCCTCCTGGGCAGCAGTGGGGAGCGGTGTGCCTGGGGGAGTGCAGGGGAGGAGCAGAGGGGGGGAGACAGAGACAGGGCTGGCTGCACCGGCAGGGACATCAGGGCTGGGACCTGAGTTAGCTACAGGAACTTCATGAGCTCAGTCGATAGAGGAACTGCATTTACTTTCCTCCTGTCTTAGCAGGTGGAGACCAGGATTGATGATGAGTGGCAGATAACAAAAGCTGGTTCCTGTACAAGCAGCTGGGCTCTTTCAAAAAATTTAATGCAGATTTGTACCTGCAGTGACAGCTTGTACCCTGGAACAGCCTTGTGCTGGCCTGGAGCAGCTGTAATGTCACAACCCTTTCTGAGGGAGCCACAGAGGCCCTCGTAGCAGTCCCACCATTATTGTGTTTGTTTCACTAGTTTAAAAAAAAAAAACAAAATAACAGAGTGGACTCTTAGGGCAGCCAGAAATGAGCGGCACAGAGCTGCCAAAGAAAATCAATCCTGTCTTGCTCAGGCAAGGCCTTTATCCACAGACTCCACCACTGCCCCGTGGTGCCTCTCCTGCAGGCTCAGGCGCCGCTGCCCCGTGGGCACAGCGATGCTGCCGTTCTCCCCAGCGGGTCCTGCACAGGCCCCGTGCGGTCAGAGGGGTCACAGCCACGACCCAGGACAGGAAAGGCAACATCCTGCACAGACTGACTGGGCCAGCTGCCCCTGCTGAGCTACAATGACTACAGCTAGGGCCCACCTCTCCCAAAAGAGGCATTTCTCATCTTGAGTACCAGTGGAACTCTTACTGCCTTCCTTGGCATCACCAAGCTCTAACAGCCTGCTGCATACCCAAGCTAGGGAGGAGGAGCTTCACTTCTTTCCCTAGAAAGTACCAGGCTTCTTCCACTCCTACAGCACCATCTGCTACAGTCCAGTGTTCCTGAGAGCAGAATTCAGACATATGGAGATGAAATGCACAAAAACCAACCCCAAACAAAATGGAAAAAAAAAATCTACTTTCAGAATTTACGGTCATATTATTTTTTCACAGCAGCAGCAGGTTGTTACTCAGCAGACCAAGCAGGCAGAAGCTGTGCTGCAGCCAGGCAGAGAGGAGAGGACTCTTGCTCCTGAGTCTCACCTGCCAGAGCAGTCTCTCCTCTCCCTCATCACCCTTCAGGGATGAAAACCCCTGTAACTGCTCACCACCACAACATTCTGAGGTTAGGCATCCTCACCTCTGCCCTGAGAACATTTAAAAACAGAACAGGAGGTGGGAAAAAAGGTAGAGGAGGGTGTCATAATTTGGAGAGGCAAATGTAAGGTAGCAGAAAACTGCAGGTGTGCAGGTGATGGCTGAGACATGGCAACAGGAGACCTGACAAAAACACTGCATTAGGACTGAATTAGTGCTGCAGAAGCATCTGCAGACCCCACTGCTGACGGAATAACCAGCATCTCTAGGCATGCCTCACTCCTGGCTCTTCCAAGGTCAGTTGCTATCCCTTAAGCTTCCTAAGTATGAAGTGAGTGTTCTCCAAGGCTCAGAGCACTGTGTCCTGTACCCCTCCCTGCTGGCAGAGCAGCGCAGGTGGAGGTCAGAGGCTGCTTCCCCGTACAGGAGGGGAGCACTCCGGCCTCCCCGTGGCATAAGCCAGCCCTGGAGAGCTTCCACACTCACACATGGGCAGAGCAAGGCCAGAAGTTTCCTGGGGAATGGCCCTCACCAGACACAAGCACCGGTACAGGGATGGAGCAGAGAAATAACCAGGCACAGATTCAGTTTTGTTCAGGATTAAAGAGCTGATATTCCAAGTAAAAAAATAAGTTATATAACAATCCCCACAGGCTACATGAGCATCTTTGAGCGTGGGCTCTGCATTTACCTCCAGTTTTTATATTTCACACTTCACCACGGTATCTGCACATGTCAACCGTTCTCCAAGGTAGAAACGCTGGAATTCTCTCAGTCCCACTTGCTGGCAATGAAGGCGCCTTCAGTGATTCTCAGAATGGGAGACTCAGTGTAGAAATCTATGAATAAAACTACCACTAAACTGGTTAAGGTTTACATACTGTACATACACACACAGCAGAGACAAGACTTGGATATATGTATTTCTCAAGAATAATGAAGTTTTCACACTTTTTTTAATAAAAGTGTGACAAAACCTTTTTTTTTCCAGAAATAAAACTTTATTTTTGTTGTCATTAATACCAATTTTACATACAAGTTTATGCCCCCAGACTGCATTTCCTTTGCTTTTTTTTTTTAAAAAGTTTTTTTTTTCCTTCCTTGCTCAAGAAGAGTAAGAGACCTATAATTTTAAATGATGTCAAATTCCTTCTCATTGGACATGTGTGTTTGCTATTACAAAACTATTAAAATGTGAAGGAACAAGTAATATCAAAGACACATACAGTAACAGCACTACTGCTTTTGGGTTGTGCTAATGCGCTCGAACATAATTCGGTCGGTTCTAAACACCTAACAACATTTTAGAAATTATATTGCCAAAGTAAAAGACTTTAATGTCATTATTACCCACGAGAAAAATGCAGCATCTCTTTCTTTAGTCGAGGGTCCAGGAAACTCAGTCTCTGGTCAAAGGGGACACCTCACCTCAGTTTGCCTGGGGCATGATAAGCTCATAATGCCCAACCTGGCCTTCCTGCTTCAGCTGGTCTAACAGATCTTCCTTGCGCCGCTTCCTGCTCACCACCAAGTATCTGTTGTGTCCCTGCCCATGGGATTTACTTTTAAGACCATATTTTTGGGCAATTTGATGTATCTGCTTCCGCTCATCCATGGTCAGTTCTCTAGAGAAAGTCAAGTCAATGTGACTGTCTGAACGTGCATAGTTTCGAATTATCTCTTCAATATCTCTCTTAGCGATTCTGTTCACCCTTTCCACATCAAGCCCAAGTCCTTCCCTTTTGAACTGCTCCTTTACTGAAATAGGCTCCCTAATTCCTTCACCATCTTTCCCTAGGCCACCACCTGTCCAGCCCATCTTTCTTAAAATTTGGTTCCCAATGTTGTCTTCTTTGATCTTCTGTTTGAAAGCCTCTTCTGCTGATCGACCTCGAATCTCATTTCTGGAGATGACATCTTCGACAGTGCCTTTCTTCAGGTTATTAACAACAGTTGGCTGAGTCTTTTTGAGGATTTTCACTGCTTCCTCTGCTGCCTCATGCTTGACAGATTTCTTCACTCCAACTGCTTCTGCGATGAATTCATCTTCAAGCATCACCTTGCATTTCCATCGCATGCCTGTCATCCTCTCAAAGACGTACTCCACCGTCATCTTGTTGAACTGGGCGGTGTCGTTCAGGGTACACACCGGGTTACTGGAGTTCTCGTAGATCACCAGGTCCTTCAGGTCCTTCTTCCTCCCGGAGCCCCGTGACGAGCAGCCCACTTTCTGCACCTGGGTCACTTTGATGGATGCTATATTTGACTGCATCTTCTGCAGGATTTTCAGTGCCTCCTCAGCTGCCGCGTGCTTGCTGGTCTTTTTTGTGCCAAATCCCTCGGCCAGGCAGTGATCTTGGAGATACACCTGACAACGCCACGAGCGGTTGGGCATTAATTCATACTTATATTCAACAGACATTTTGTTATATGAGGCAGAATTGTTAAGTATTCCTATTGCATCGCTGGCATTCTCTGTGAGGACAAAACTAGTCCAGTCTTTGTTAGTATTCGTGGAACCCTTCATGGATTCAGTACCGGGCTGCATTGGGACACAGTCCCTGTTGGCAACTACGAACTCCTCATGAGGTTTGAGAGCGGGAGGGAAATCTGGGCGACACACACCTGCCTCACACACCACCAGGTCCTCGTGGTAGGTGTGCTTGAACTTCCGCTGAACAACTCGAACTTCCACGGATTTCTTCAGCAGTTTCACTGCCTGCTCCGCGGCTCGATCCCGGGATCCGTTCTTGCTGCCGGCGTAGCCCGTGGCCAGGTAGACGTTCTGACATCGCACCTCGCAAGCGAAGCCATCTGTCAGGAGCTTCTTGCTCTTGGGCAGGTCAGCAGGGGCGATCTCTTTCAGAGGAACATAAATATATTCAGGGTTTGTCTTGCATGCCTGAATTGAACGTGTCAAAAGATACGTGAAGTTAATTTTATCCGTCCCAGTATTTGCATCTGGATTAGTAAGATTTTTCCAGACAGCTGCTGACAGTTTCTCCATAAAGCTCTGCTTCAGCATTATTGCTGATGGAGGGAAAGTCTCTGACGCAGACGGGGCAGTTGAAGGGGAAACTGAAACCTGCACAGCATTGCTTGTGGTAGTGTCCACACTATTCACAGCCTTCTTGGCTGCTGCTGCTGGGCCTGCAAAGCCAAGCCCAGCTGAGCTGGAGAGCTGGGGATTCACCTCTCGTGCATTCACAAAAGAATTTGTACAGTTTTCAGCTGGCTGTGCCATGCTGTTTGTATTTGTCTCCTGGTTCCCCTCCTGCCTTTGGTTATCCAGAGAATTGTCCTTTTTGCCATCCTTCTCAGCACTGCTGACAAAATGTATGGGCTCAAAGCGTGGTCGCACTCGGAACCTGGGGACCACCTTTTTGGGTGGCTCAGAAACCTCTTCTGGCTCTGGACCTATGAGATGGAAGAATATGACACAATTACCAATATGTGCTATGACAGGGAGACAGTGTTTTCAGAAAGTGATCTTCAAGAGGAGCCTGCAGGCTCTGAACACAGGATTTGTATTCCTTAGCCAAAACCCAAAAGGTTTCCTTCCAAAAGACATTCACAATTCATCAAAGAGAACCATTCATTCTTGTGGAGGTCACTACCGTGGTATTTCCACTTTCACAGCTGCCACACAAAAATCTCTACATATTTAGTCACGTGACACTGCCTTCCAGCATTGCCCACTGACCCATCTGGTCATTTCTGAAGTTAATCCCTTAAAATCTATTAAAATAATTAGTAAGTAAAACTATGGTCAACAAGACAGAGCACCAGCGCAGGACTAGAACCTCAGCTCTGACTCTGCTGCAGGGTTGCAAGATGATGTCAGATAAACTACTTTATCATCAGGTCTCCTCATCTGAGGTGGAACACAGTGGTACCAAACCCTCCTTTCCAAAACACACAGGGCTGTTACTGACTTAATAGAAGCACATTTTCTCTCAGTGTAATTGCTTTGGGCTAAAGGGCAGCAAACATGAAGAAATGTTTGAGGCCTGAGCCTCGAGGGACAGCTGCAGCAACTGAGGGCCCCATTACTGACAGACCTCTTGTTTCTTCACCAGAAGAAATGCAAATTAGACTATCCTGGTGTGCACAGCTACTGCAGAAGGGGAGAATCAAATAGCTGACAAGCAAATATGTTACATCTAAGAGATGGTTACACAAGACTTCTCCTGTGGAAGATTCAGCACCCACATGCTGACGTGGTACATGTGTGTAATTTCATCGGAGGAGCAAAAGGCCAGCTCAGCGCTGGGAAATGCTGCCTAATCCAGTGCCAATGTGTGTGGCCTTGCTGTAGGTCAGGCTGTCTAGACATCAACCACCACAGCACAGGTATCACCACCCAGCTCGCTGCAGGTGAAAACAACACCTGCACGCAGCACAAACAGCCCTTCCTTCCTACTGAAATCAGGTGACAAAGCTCTTACGCATTAAATCCTTTGCCCATCAGTTTTGATGAATTATGGCAAGGTTTGCATTTCTTCCTCCGTCTGTTTTTGATGGCTGCACTGCAGCAGCACCTAAAGGCTCTTGCCAGCAGAACAGCTCATTATGCCATCTGTGCAACAAGCCCTGGAGAACCCTCAGGGCTGCTGCTGTGACAGACAAAACACGGGAGAAGAACAGTATCTCCTCAGTTTTGCAGCTGGCCCATGGAAGCACAGAAAGACTGCTGGCTGTCAAAGTAAGGGAAGCAACTTTGGCAGAGCTAGAAATTATACCCAAGCCCAGAGGAGTCCTGTGCTGTCTGGCCACTTGTGCCTCACACAGCCACTCTGCTGACTGACACAGGGGCCTGCCCGCAGCCAGGCACAATTCCCACCCCTCTCCAGAGGGAGGGCAGGCAGCTCTGAAGGTGCCATGGAGCAGCCAGCAGACGGAGCCAGGAGCCATCGATCTGCCAGCCCTCTGCCTGCTGAATTCCTCCACTGGAAACACTGACCCTGATCCTTGATCCCATGGGACTGGGCTGACATATACAGCACTCTTCCAGGTCCAGCACGAGGGAAAAAAACTCCAAAACTACGCATCATGTCTACTCCCCATCCCCTCAAAGCTCCAAGCAGGTTGTAACTCAAAATCAACAAACTGAACATCACTATGTACATACACAACCCTTCCTTGGGTGAGAACATCACACCTCACCACAGCAGACAAAGCCAGACAGGTATTGAATTCCAAACACCATCCCTAGGGGAAACCAATTACCTGATAATTGAAATGAAAAATGGTATTTTCTTAAGCCAAGACAGAACTGTGTGTGAATCATGCACACGTCAGAGGAGGGGGAACTGCTCTGCAGTCCAGCAGAGCACACCGCGGGCACTTCCCCCCAGTTTGCTGTGCTGGCTGTCCCAGAGGTGGCCCGGTGGCACACTGGTGCCATGCTCCCAGGGCTGCCCTCCAAACAGGGAAGGGAAGGGTCATTCACACGGCAGATGTACTCACTGTCTGATGGAGAGCGGTATCTCTTCAGCTTCCTGTTGGGCACCAACTCGTACGACCTCGTTTCCCCAATGTCGATGCCTTCAGCCATCTTGAGAACCTTCTCCATGACCTGCACACCGTATCTGTGGGGTCAACAGCAGAACACCTCAGAGCCAGCCCCAGGGGCAGCACACATGCACACACAAGCTTCTGTTATGTAAAACAACAACTAAAGCTGCCTGAGACACAGCAGCTGGTGCAAGGGAGATGCTCCTCAGATCCTGCTCAGAGCACAGCACTGACCACTGTCCCCCTGCCACAGCTGCTCTGGCACGGGCACACAGCCACACACCAGCTGACCTGGCTCTGCATGAACCCACTTCTGATTAAACCATGCAGCCACCACACTGACAGTGTTCTAAACTGAAATTTAAATACATTATCAGACAAAATACAGTATTTGACAGAGCTGCCAGGAGCACTAATGAACACTGGGATGTGAAGGAGGAGCAGCAGCTTCAGTGAATCAAACACAGCAGCTCAGACTGGCACTGGAGTCCTGTGTGGGGCAGCAGCCAGAGCCTGCACGTCACCAACACCACAATTGCCAAGTCAGGTGACAAAGGCACTAATCAGCCTTCATTGACCACTCTTTAAAAAAAACACTTTAAATGTTTTTAAATTCTAGCTGGGTGCTGTAACTGAAATGTTTTAGGTTCCTGAACCTAAAGAGGTGAGGTGGCTGTGACAAGCTCTGAGCAAACCCTGACCCTGCTGCAGCACCCACAGTTCCACACAAGCAGGACATGCATGGCACATGTCCCATCCCTCTAGGCCTTACATCCCCCACCAGCTCAGTTTTCCATTGCTCTGGGGATCTGTCACATGATTTCGAGCCATTTGCATGCTGAGGCTGAACAGGAAAGAAACCCAAACCTTTCTATCCAAGGAGAGCCTACAAACACGGCCTGACACCAGCCTCTGACAGCTTCACACTGTCAGAGAGGAGGAAAGAGCAATGCTGCACCTGTTCCATGGTATGCTCACCTTCTAAAGTCAGAAAGCATCAGGGCACTGCCCACAGACAGGAGTCCACAACTGACCCAACTGCCAGGGCTCAGTGATTTGCACCAGACTCTAAATGCTGCTGTTCCAAGGACTCTGGAAATCTACTCAAGCTCCACTCAAGAAAGGTTTTTTTCTGCTCCTGATTTAGAGGACCAGGCAGAAATTAGATCTAAATGAACTCCTGGGAGAACTCTGAGCACAGACTACTGCAGTCCCTGCTTCACCAGCACAGCTCAGCCCTCAGTGGAGGCAGTGGAACCAGGACTGGGAAGAAAATTCCAGGAGGGATCAAAGGGAGATGAGACAGTGGTGATACCCTGTTGCAGGTTAGGATTTTTCCTTTTGTTTCTTTCTCTCATGGAATTTTGTCCCATCTGTTAATAAGAGAAAATAATGACCACTGCTTAAGAGAGACTAAAGAAATGGCCAAGGTGGGGGAAGTGTGCTATGCTCTTGCCTGGGGTGTTTTCTCTTTGGAAAGGCAAAGATACTGTGAGATTCTGGCCAGGGGGTGAGGGGCTGGGCTCAGCTCCTCTCCCTCTCTCCTGCTGGCATGGGAGAAGGACAGTCAAGCTTTACTGCGGGGAGAATTCACTACCACTGCCAGAGCCCAGCCCTGTGCTCCTTCTACCGTGAGCCTTTGCTTGTAAGACCAGCCACTGAACTGGGACCTTATTAACACTCTACATCACTGGAAAGGACCCTCACCATCTATGGGGGTGTCTCAGGGGAAAAATCCAGGGACCTGAGCCACTCCCCCTTCCCCCAGCTGCTCACAGAAGCCCGGCTGCCACTGCCCAGCCCTGGCATTTTCTGCTGCCTCCGGATTTTTTGCTACACTTTAACCCTGCACTCCATGTCCACCTGACCCTGAAGCTCCTGCTAAGGCTGTGCAGTTTCCATTAAATTTTGTTTTGTTTGTTTTGTTTTGTGTTGTTCTGTTTGCCACCCCGGGAGAATCATCCCCACTCCGCCCGGCCGGGAGCCAGCAGCGCCCCTGCTGGCCGTGCCCGGAACTGCAGCCAAGGGGAGCTGGGGCTGCCGGCGCTGCTGCTGGCGCCGTTCCACACGCACATCCCAGTAAAGAACTGCTGTTCCTTTCCCTATACCTTTGCCTGAAAGCCTCGTAATTTCAAAGCTGTAATAATTAGGAGGGAAGGGGGTCATATTTTCCACTCCAAGGGAGGTTCCCACCTTCCTTGGCAGATACCTGTCCTTCAAACCAGGACATGCCCCCGTCCTCTTGCAGACAAAGGGGAGAGGAGTGGGAATCTGTTTCTCTCCCTGACTTACAGGGACAAGATGACATTACCTGTGATGGAGATGGACAATGTCCCTTCCCAGCAGGGTGCAAGAACAGTGTCAGATTTGACACTTGTCATTCTTCACAAACGATGGAGACCTTTGGGCTCATATTTCTGCTGGGAGTGGGGAGGAGATCAACCAGTCTCAACATGTGTTTGTCTAGTCTGGCCAGAGGAACCCAGTGCCTCTAGTACCTAACTGAAGTCTCTCTGCTGTGACTTTAATAGGTTATCCCTTATCCTGATCCCTGTAACTTCAGAGCATAATGCTTTCCTGCACCACTGCCCCATTCTCAGCCACCTTTAACATACCTGGGAACAGGACCGCCTTCTCTCATCTACACCTGAACTAAATGAAGCCTTTTATTTAAACCCTTCCTCACAGACCATGTTTTCTGAGCCTTCTGGACACTGTCCACATCATCTCTCAGCAGAACACTCAGATTTCATAGCAAAGCCTCTGATCAGTTCTTCACAGAACCACAGAACAGTCTGAGTTGGAAAGGACCCACAAGGATTATCGAGTCCAAGTCTTGGGTGAATGGCCCATATGGGGACTGAACCCACATCACTGTCATTATCAGCATCCTGCTCTAACCAGCTGAGCTGCTCTGACAAACAGCTGACAAGAAATCAGCATTAGGAAAACAAAACAAAACAAAACCCCAAACCAAACACCAGTCAACAAACTTAAGAGAAAACAACAAAAATCCCTCAAACTCTGAAGCTATTTACTTGATAAATCAACAACAGCTCTTCCCAAACACCAAAGGCAGTTCCAGGGAATGCTGCAGGTCTCTTCTTTCCCCAGGCAACTCTAAGTAAAGCTAGAATTATTTTAACAGTACAGAATGTTCCTGTGCAGTGCCCCCAGCCAGGCACACCAGCTCTGGGGAAACATCTTCAGATAACGGCTCCAGACTGCATCCTGCCCAAATCCCATCTCCCCTGAGAGCTGCAGGTGAAGGGGCCCACCACAGAAAGTATGTGCACTGACAGGCTTAAACTGCATCCGTTCTGGGGACTTGAAACCTTCCCACACAGTTGTTCACTTCTACTAGCAGCACCCTGTAACTGTTTATTGCACCATTCCCAAAAGCCCTGGCACAGAGAAGGTCCCCATTAAGACAGCACACAAACACATTAAGATGGACCACACAGACTCTATATGAAGAATATATGTATATTCTCAATTTTAACATATTGCTCAAACTTTGGAATTTGAAACTGTTTAAAATCTATGTTAAATTTTGGTGCTTGCAGGGCAGAAGAGTTTAGTACTTGACCCAGGGGAAAAAAAAAAAAAAAAAAGGAAACAGGCAGATCTGTATTTAAAGATATTGATTTTGCTCTGTAGAAATGACACAAAGTATTCCCCCACAAGGCTGCGGGATGGAACATTATTCAAAGTCCATCTATGTGCTCTCAATGCTCACAAGCTCCTCTGTCTCTGCAGTTTGCAGAAGTTGGTCATTAAGCAACTGCTTCCATCCGGATAAAAACAATCACATCATTAGAGGGGGCTGTGAACGTGGGTGACGTTTCTGCAGATCTCCACAGCCTGGCTATGGTCAGGACGGCTGGATGAAAGGATGCCCCTTCCCTTCTCCACGCTTATTCCTCCCAGAAAAGCTGAGCCTTCAGGGCTGTACAGGCTGCTTTGTGCTCAGAGGGAAACTCTCTCCTCGCTTAAATGACACAGCACAGCACCACAAAGCTAAACGAGTCCTGGGGGCGGGACATCAAGAACTCCTGGCAAAACACACATAAACTTTTCCAGCGGCTTGCTCCCCTCCGCATACAAACACCGGCATACTCGAGCAAACAAAACCGGCCAGGGACAGAAGCTCTCTTGTCTCAGCCCCTTTCATCCCAGCTCTTCTGCGGCAACTTTCTAAAATGCATCTAGGGCCGAGATTTGGCCACGACGAGAGCCTGCACCCCTTCTCCCCGCGGGGGCTCCCGTCCCGCTCGACTTCCACCGGGAATCCTGCCGGCAGCACGGCTCGTCCCCCGGGACCCCCGTCCTGCGGGGCATCCCCGGCTGACAGCGGGAGCCGGGGCACCGCCCGCCGCCCCGTGGGACCCCCGGGCCTCACCTGCAGCCCATGAAGACGTGGTTGGTCCAGAGCACGGAGAGCGCCAGCAGCTGGTCGATGGCGGCGCCGGGGTACGCGGGGAGGTGGCGGAGGATGAAGCGGCGGCGCAGCGCCCATTGCCGGTCGGTCTCGTTGTACTGCCGCCACTGCTCCAGCATCGGCTCGGCCACCGCCTCCGGCTGCGGCTCTGCCGGCGGCGCCATGGTGGGCAAAGGCCGCGGGGCCGAACCCCGCCGGGGGCGCGGACCCACCGGGCCCGGGCGCGTACGGCGGGACCAGGCCCCACGTGTGGACCAGGCCGCGGCTCGCTGCGGCCCACGGGGAAGCGCCGGCCCGGCCCGGCCTCAGCTCCCCCGCCACCTGCCCCCCTCCCCCCCCCGGCCCCGCTCCCTGGCGGCCCCGCCCCGCAGGTGCCGTCGCGCTCCCGGTTCCGCTCCCGGTTCCGCTCCCGTCACCCGCGCGGGGCCGAACGGCGCGGCCCGGCCGGCGCCGCGTCACGTGGCCGCGCGTCACGATCGCGCGAGACACCGCGAGAAACAGCCGCCATGGCGGGGCCAGCGCGGCGGGGCTCAGCGCCCCCTGGCGGCGGCTGCCACACACGGGAGCGGGGCCGCGGCCGGAGCGGTCCCGGGGCAGCCCCGCTCCTCACGGGCCCCACGGGCCCCGGGGCAGCCCCGCTCCTCACGGGCCCCACGGGCCCCGGGGCAGCCCCGCTCCTCACGGGCCCCGGGGCAGCCCCGCTCCTCACGGACCCCGCGGCAGCCCTACTCCTCACGGGCCCGCCCTGCTCCTCACGGGCCCCGCGGGGCCCCCGGTCCCGCTCCCCGCCCGCCCTCCCCGGGGCCCGGGGATCTGCCCCCGCCTTGCCGAACAGGCGCGGTTGCCCCAAGGGGCCGGGAACTCCAACCCCACCGGGCTTCGGCTTCCCCGGGACCGTCCGGAGCGCCGGGCCCAGCGAGCAGCACGCACACACACACACACACACACACCACAGCAGCCGCGCTGGCTTTCGTGTTTTTTATTTAAAATGTACATGGAAGTCAGAAAGGTAACAGGCGGAACAGTGCCGGTTCCTCAGCGTTTGCCGCGTGCGTGCAGAGGGCGGTGCCGTTCTCACGCCCCTGCCCGTGCACAGAGCGAGCGCGGCCGGGACCGGGACCGGGACCGGGACCGGGGCTCGGGCAGCGTGCGGGGCGCGGCCGGGGCAGCGCGGGGCCCGGGCGGCTCCTGCACCGGCGGGCACCGCCAGCTTCCCCTAACTTTAAACAAGAGGAGGTGGGGTTAGGAAGGAGAAAGTACCACTCGACTCACGTCCACCGGCCAATGGGGCTCTTCTAACAGGATGGTGAGACACAGGAGGACGCCAGTGAGAACACACAGTTCTTACTTTATTTCTTTGATAAAATTAAATATTTCGTGGCTGCCAACAGAGCAAGTTGCACCATGTTTGTATTTCCTTTGACTCCGAACGCACTGTTTCCAAAACAAATCAAACCACCAGCATATTGAAAATATTCCTTAGGCTTCACATCTCAGGGAAGCCCATGACATTTATATTATTAAAGACAACATTAGAAAAAACATATGCCCATAACAACGTTTGAAAATGTATTCGCTACATCATTAGTCCCATCATCACACTTTTCTGTCGCTCTTCAAAATTCCAGTTCCCCCCGCATCGCCCTGTCTTGTCACACAAATTACAAGACACTTCAATTTTAAGTATCATGCAAGTCAGTAAAAGAGCTTCTTTCCAAGACACTAACACTGAAGATTTGTTCCCCCCTCCCCAGACATAAGACCCTTAAACTCTTCTAGAAGTGGCAGTCTTCTCCCTCAGACACAGTGCAGCTGGCGAAGACAGATTAAAAAAAGCTACAGAGAGAGAAAAGGGGAAAAAAGAGAAAAAAACAGAAGATTAGCAAAAAAGAGAAAGACATTCAAAAAGCAAGAAAAAGAGATGCAACATGAAAACAGCTGACAGAGGGGAGATGGAACCTCCTTGTAGTATCTCAAGTACTTCAGGGAAATCACACAAGTAAAAACTTTTCTTTCTTTATAGTCTTTAAAAAGATTTCACATAGCTTTAAATAACATTCTAATAAGGCAAATGGTCAGGAAGAACAAACAGTGACCTGCAGTACGGTAAAAAATGTCACATTCAATTGTCCTTTTAGCAGATAATCTAGAAATCACTGACAGATTAATATTGACTGGTTTTGAGAGCAGAGAGACATTCAAAAGTAGAGGAGGAAGAAAATATTCAAATTATTTCAACTTGCTAAAAAAATCCCAAACAAACCACAAAGCAATCAAAGAGCTCTATGGGAAATGAAATTGTATTTATGGTGAAACAGAATACCTGAGAAAATGCATCGCAATCAAGAGTTCGGGCTGCCCTGACTGCTGGGAACGGAGGAGCCATGGTTTGACCCGGGGCTGCTGCTGTGAGCAGGAGCCAGGCTGACCCTGTGCTGAAACTGCTCCTGAGCCTTGGCACCACGCAGAGCACTGCTCGGGTGAAACTCAGCAGGTAAAAGCTCAGCAGCAGCTGGCACTGAACAGCATCACCATCAGGGCTAGGCCTGAGTGTGCTTATCTTCTAAAAGCCCGGCATCTGGGGGGGTTTGTGGCGGCTGGCTGGCAGCACACATCTGATCTTTCAGCAGGGGCAGGACGTGTGGATTCACCACACACAGAGCCCTGAGCCCACCCACAGGGCACTGAAGGATCAGGACTGGGGCCACAACAAGCACATCTGAAATGGAAACGAGGATTTACACGCTAGCCTTCAGATAGCATGAATTAGCAAAAGAAAAAAAAAAGCAAATGAAAAAAGACAGATGATGTCATGAAAATGACAACAAAAAGAATGAGAAAAGAGTGTTTTATCTCTGAACTATGTGATAATTAAACTAAGATGGTGTTGTCATTTTAATGTTATCAATAAATATATTTAAACTGCGTTGTTATTTTGCCAGCAAAAATAACTCACAGAACTTATTTCCATATCCCTTATTTAGCTGGGTGGAACAAGACCAGGAAAAAGGGGAATCCATTAATTGTAGGGGGAAAAAAATGGTAGGATTTAAAGTTGTAGCATCCAGAACCTTGTTATGACTAATTTTACATTGTTTAATAAAAGCAATAACCACCAGTACATAGTAAAGACAGAATCACAACGAGGATATAGGAGAGAGCAAGGATAACACCCTGGAAAGGTCACAGCTGAAATGCTGTCATGTTTTATTAGACCCTCCGATTTAACAAGTAAATGAAGGTCCATTCCAGGCCATTGTATTCAGGGGTAATTACTCAGTACAGAGCCATGGGTTACTGTAAAAGAAGGGCAAAGAAAACAAAAAACAAAAGAAGTAAATGTTAACCAGAATTCACTGTCCGATGAACTCTTTATTTAAAAACAAAAGTCAGCCAGAAATACAGAGAGAAGACACTTGCAGGCAAACCACTGTTGCACTTGGCCAGAGTGAGCTCCTGGCCCAGTGAGCAGAACACCCTCCTTTTTAGTGCAAATCTTGCAATAAAAACAAGGCTTTTGCTGAATAGAAAATATGAGAAGAAACTTGTCAACATCTGTACAGTTCTAAAGAGATGTCAAATAGAAAAAAATAAAGGTAGTATTTTTTTGCATTAAAACCAGAAATTGTTGGAATCACTGAGAAGAAAGTCAATGAAACAGCATCGTCTTTCTTCAGAAACACTGATATGTACAGCAAGGTGACCAGCTTTCCCTGAGATTGGATCCAGGATGTGCATCCAGGTCAGCACACTGAGAGGGAGACCAGGCAAGAGATCCTTCATGACCCCTGCAGCATTCAGAGAACACTTAGTTGCAAACCATGGATCCAAATTTGAGATTTCCTCAAGCCTGGGAACTAGAGGTTTGGACTCAGGCCCATGTCTGTGAGGATGTCAAGTTTTGCAAAAAGTCCTTGAAAGCTATTTGAGTCACACAGGGGGTAATGAGGGCTTAGGAACAGCAAATTAACCTGGGGACAGGGCAGCCAGTCTCTGGAGAGAGCACATCCCACCCCATGGCTGCACCCACAGCAGGAGCTAAATGCACCCCCCAAGCAGCTCTGACAGCACGGAGCAGGGAAAAGCTGAGCAATGGGACAGGGGACCCTCGCCCAGGAGCAGTGGGCATCCTGCTGCTGCCCAAGGGGCAGGAGGAGCCTGGCACGAGCCCCTCTGGCCAGCAGGGTCCCTCACAAGAACAACCCCAGCAGCCAAGGGCTCTGGTTTGACCCGAGTGGTGAGCGGGGAGGGGAGCAGTGGGAAAGGTGAGCGAACAGGCACAATGGCACAGCCGAGGGTGGGCATTCGCCTCTGGGGCCAAGGGAAAGGTTCTACAGGAAACCCGAACTGAAAATGAAAGAAAAAGGCAGGTTAATGGTTTTATGGATTAATGACAAAAAAAACAAAATAAAAATACAAGTTTTTCTAATGCGCACACACACACAAAAAAGAAAATGTTGCTAAGTGTTAATAAGGTTTAATCTGACTACAAAACATGCTTTATGCAGACACACACACACGCACACTCAGCAGTGGGATGAACCACATTTATTTCCTAAAACAATCCTTTCACAGTTTTGCAAGCTACAGGACTCATCAACTGTGGCTTGATTGTATCCTTGCAAAACAGTGAAGCCCTGCAACACTTTATGGATCAATATGGAGAGTGTTTTTCTAAATCCTGGAAAAGTACCATATATACATATTTAATTTAGCAATGACAAATGCCCATTGAAAAAGGCACTGTCTGCATTTGCCTAGTGGGAACAAAGAACTTCATTTGATTCAAAGCCCAGCACACAACAGTGTACAGTTATGAGGACTGCCAAAAGCAATCCAAAACCAACAAAAATCAGTAATGTTCACTCTAGCTGCACTTTAGTTGTGCCTTCGTACTCAGCACCAGAATGAACACTGTTATTCTTTGAGCTTATTTTTCCACATTCAGAGCCTGATAAGCAGAGAATTGTTCTTTCCATTGTTCTACAGTTACAGTTGGCAGCAGAGACATTCAACTGGACAGCTCAAGACAACTGCAAGCACCAGTTCAAGTCAGTGCAAGACCCTTAAGAAGCTCTTCTGTTAAGTGGAAGGTCCCATTTAAATTACATTCAAATGCCTCTCACTGGCAGCATAATGTTTACTTGCTTTCCCATTTCCCTTTGTGGAGTTAAGAGGGAAGGAATCCTGGAATCAGCTTCACCCAGTTTAAGGGCAGACCATAATTTAGTTTGGACTATTCAGGAGAGAATGTAAGTCTTAGCTTTGTCTACAGGGAAGGGTGGACTCAAGGATGAGCTTTTAGGGTGTTTTATAGTTTATTTCCAACAGGGTCCCTTCTCTGAGAGGCATGTGCACCTCAGCCCCTGGGGCACTGTCATGCTTGCTTTGGATAATGAGTATTGCTGCTCTGTCAAGAAGCAAGACATTCCTGAGGGAGGTTTCCTCTTCCTCTCACCAGAATCATCAGCAAATTAAAAATGCTCAATTCAACCCACTCAACCTAGCTGTAAGTAGACCACTGTCATTAGTAGTTTAACTAATAACCCTAATGAGGATGACAGAAACTAGTCTTGCATCTACCTTCACCTTTGCTGTAACCACAAGTTGACATAACAGCTTGGAGGAGTGGGAGGGAAGGAGGAGAAAGGAAAGACAGAGACATTTACATGGCTAGCTGGGCTGTATCATCAGCACCACATCTCCATAGCAATTGTTGCCATAGTATCAACATGGCCTGTGTGATTAAAGAATAGAATTTATTTTTAAAAGAGGTGGAATAAAGAGAACAGAGCCAATGAAGTGCTGGGAAACTTCAAAAGGAAGAGGATGTAATCCTCCTTAATTTTCTATTATCCCGAGACTCTGAATTAAACTTTGCAGAATCTTTAAAGATAATGACATACTTTTTCTACAACTGCACATGTAGAGAGTGACTGGTAGAGCACATATAGTGGGGGTGAAAGCAGGGGAAGACAGAGATAATACTTGTAAGCTTCAGGACTTGCACACGGTCTGCTTTTTTAGGAAAGGTAACTGATCCCACTGCGAGGCTCAATTAGTTAATGACGCTTACCAGGACAATGTGCCTCATGCACCATGCAGCCAAACAGCAGCTAACTGTAAAACAGCACACATGTAAGGCCTAATAATGATGATAATGATGTAACAACAACAACAAAAAAATCAACTGAGTCATGATTAGTGCAAATTACAGAGCTTGGGTTTAAACAAGTCACCTGTGAAAGAAAAAGGTTTATTGTACTGCCAGCCAGTAGTAAACAAGCTACAATTAAGCTCCAGCTTGCAAAATTCATGGATTGTTAAGAAAAAATTATGATCTAAGTACTGAAATCCATTATTAAGGACACTCAGAGCAGTTACAGAGCAAAGAAAGCAGCGCCATTTCTAGCACAGCAATTTTCCTGGAGGCTAAAGAGGCTTCCTATTATCTTCCCAAGCCTTACTGAGGCACTGACCTATCTCTCTCTGCCATGGAGTTTTCTCTGCCCTTAAATGATAAGGACAGTACCAAAGCTTTTCCATATCAACGTGTTTGGTGTCAAAGAGATGTTCTGAGATGAGAACCACTTAAAGGACCAGGAGTTTGACTAGGGCCACAGCAACTAATTGCTGACACTATAGGACTGCTGCCTCTCTTTTCTGCATTCCTGACCCTGACTGATCTCAAGGCTGAAATCTGCAGTCCTGAGTGAGCAGATGTCTGAGGGCTCTAAGCATGAAAGAACTCAGTTGGGTATTCCTCACACAGTCCAGGCTGGAGAGAGAAGTCTGTCCCCAGTCAGTCTCAGACTCATCAGTATGAAAAGATATCAAAACCCCCTGAAGGTAATTCAAATGAACAAATCAAATCAGGCAGTGGAAAAAGGAATGGGCGAGTGAGAAAAGTGCAGCACTAATTGCTTATCAGAAAAGAATGCTCATGTTGAAGCAGCTTCAGCTTTAAACTACAAGACTGAACCAGAATCTCATTCTTGTAACTGGGTCTTTCCTCCTCTGTCTCACTTGATCCCAAGCTTAACAGTCACAGTTTTTTTCCCTGACAAACAGTGCTGTCAGCACTTTGGGCATGGCCCATACTTTCCAATTTAAGAGCACATCTTCATGAACTAAGACTGCACAGTGCAGGCAAGGATTGTCCCAGGGCTGTGCAGAGGGGGGATCATGGCAGTGGTACAAAACCAGGCCCCTGTTTGTCTGCACACCTGCACAGGTGACACAGTGCTCCTTTTGGGAAATGTACCACAGTGAGAAGGAAGGGAACTGCTCAGTGCTGGGACAGCTGGGAGATCTGTTTCGCTGTACAGCTGGCTGCTCTTGAGCGGAGCCTCAGGAGCCTAGCACAGGCACTGCAGACAGCCCAGGTCCCAGACCCTGACGAGGGGCTGGATCCTCTCACACCAGCCCCTGGCACTGGGAACCCCTGCTACAGCCATGCAGTATCTCCCACTGTTTCTGTGGAGGACAAAAAGCTGATTTAGGACAGGAGAGTACGGGTGCTAACAAGATGCTATGACCTGTCCCCTCATTTTGCAGTCTTTCATTCTGCAGCTTCCAGGATTCAAGATTGTTAGTCTCCCTGAATAATTTCCACAATTTTCTCAAGCTAAAAAAGTAAGAACCTGAGCTAAAACACACTCCTCTCTGAGGGTAATGGGACATCCCTGCTACCCACACGCTAGCCTTGGCAGCTAGTATAGTTCCACTTCTTTACAAGCACTGAGAGACCAAGGAAGGAGCAGGGAATCTTGGAGAACAAAAACAAGTTCATCCTCTCCCATGCTGTCAGAAAGCAAAGAGGGAGGTTAGTACGGCTCCCTGTTCTCAGAATGAGAGCAAATGTTACATGCTTCCAGATACTGCTCAGCCTTACTAGGGTTTAAATCTGGCTGCAAACCTTTCCCTGATAAGGACTGGCTATGTTGGAGGGAGATATGAACACCCAGAAAAATAGTAAAGGAGAACCATTACCAAAAAGCAAATACCTCTGGGTTAGCAACTTACTTTTTCCTTTCCTTATCCCTTTTAAGAGTTTGCGATCCTCCAGCCTGCTGAGCCTGTGACTGAAGCAGTTCAGCTGCTGTCTTCCTTTGTTTAAATGCATTTACTTCATCATCCAGAGACTTCTTCTTATCCTCTAGCTTCTTCTTTTCATCCTGATGCAATTTCTTCAGGCGATCAAACTTTTCATGCAGCTAAAGGGAAAGGAGAGAGCTCAGCAGGATGTGGCACTACCAGACAAAGGGCAGGGAACAGCCTCCTTCCACAACAACTTACAGGCAGTGTTGTAGTAATGCATCATTGTGCTGACTAAGAACAGAGGATTGGGAGAGCATAAGTGCAAAAAAAAACCCTAACCCATCTTCAGGGGTCTCTGCCTTATTCCTCTTCAAAGGTCAGTAAATGTATGGATTTTTCACAATGCTAAGAAAGTTGCACTGTGTATTTTTTGTAAATCAAGTTAATCTAAACGGCTGCTTCTCTCCTTGACTTTTATGCACTGCACCTCTCCATCAGAATCAAGACTCTGTCCCTTTCCTGGTGCAGTAAGTTGTACAGAACAAGCACTGTGATTCAGTTTTGTCCTACAGACTGAACACCTTAACATTCCCATCCAAGTTAAACCTTAGACTTCTTGGTAAGAAAGTCTTAAACCACACTCTGCAGAAAGTGCTTTGGCAACAAATACCTACTTGTGAGTGAATCCATCACTCACAGCCATGAAGACACAAGTACTGCAGTCTTTACCTCTTTTTCAGCCTCCTTCAACTCAGCTTCTTTTTCCTTGACCCTCTGGACAAACATTTGTCTCATTGCCTCTTCCTTTTTCTGCAGTTCTCCCAGAAACTCGTTTCTTTTGGCTTCGTAAGTTTCTTGTAAGCTGAAAAGGAAGTGATAAGACTTGGGACAAACTGCTGACACTAACCCTCTGAAATCAGGCCCTCACCATGACTATGCTTTGCACACATTTGCTACTCACTCATCCACGTGTGCCCAAGGTGTTCTTTATCCAATTATTTTTGGCAATTCAAAGAGATCAGCTGGCAACAAACACCAGTTCAGAGGAACACTGCTGTTGATGTCTTAAGATTTCAGCCTTTATGTTTTTTTAATCCTGTACTGCATTAGTGCATAATTCTAAACTCCATTTAAAGTGTTAGTTAACTGTCTTCACGTTTTGGTCAGACAAAACAATCCCTCTGGGCCTGAGATCCTATAGCCTCTCGCTCCAAAATGTAAAAACAAAAGTGAATTGGGGAGGAGCAAACTGGGAGTTTATGACTTCATTACCTGAAGCTGTAATTGGAGGATTAATGCCTGATATGTAAATAGACCAAACTTCTACCTGTCTGAAAAACTCGTGACTGTTGTCCATTTTGGGTGTAGCCCCTTGGGGAGGCTTTGTCTGCCCTTAATGTACCTGGAGGCCCTTCATTAAATATATCCCCTTTTACCCTTTTAACTTTGGCCTCTGTTTCTAGGTAAGTTCAAAATAGGCATCACTGTCTCTCTGCAGCACAGACATTTCTATTCCCATACTTGCATATTCACAGTCAGTCCTGCAGATCCTCCCTGTATTTTCACCTTCTCCCAGTCAGACCTTTGCTGAAGTCTGGATTTATCTGACCTGGCAGTTTTTCTTGCTGCATTGGCTTTTTTCCATGCTCCCCCGAGGACACACACACACAGAGGCACACAGCACATCCAACAATGCTTCTCTCAAGCCCTCCTGTCTCTTCCAGGGATCTCACCTGAAGGGTTTGCTGTCTGGATCGGTGTCCTTGAAACCCATCTCTTCCAGTTTACATCGCCTGTAGAGCTCATAGTGGCGTGTGTGGGTCTGCTCACGAAGGTCTTCCATGTTCACGCGGATCAGCATCTCCCGCAGCTTCACGAAGTCACAGTGAGCTTCGTTCTCCACTGTAGGAAGACATGGTAAGGAGGAAAATGGGGACAGAAACTAAGATCTCTTCCCACATTCCTCAATTGTCTACTCCTCCAACAGGTTTAACAGCCCTTCCAAGCAGAGAAAACTGGCACTATAGGCCTGACACAAGGATTTAACAAAGGATAATTCCCCATGGATAATCAAGTCCAGCAGGCCCTTGCTCCTTTTATGAAAGCCCACTGCCTCCTTGCACAAGTGTCACCATTCATGCCATGAAAATCCCAGGACTCAACTCACCCTGCACTGTGCCCCAAGGGTACTGACGAGCTTTCATCATTTTGTTTCCTATTTTCAGCTCCTCCGTACTCCCGATCACTGCAAATGGCAAGTGGGCCTGGAACACATTTAATGATATCCACGTTAGTCCCTCTCAGAGCTGGCTGACCTGCCAGCACACAGGGATGAGCACAGCCACTGAGCAAGCCAGTCATTATGCACACGCTAATCTCAGGGAGTCTAGTCACTGGCCACTAGTCCAAGACAAGGGGTAGCAGGGTGGGTCCTTTTTTGGAAACCTTGTTAGTGCTACCACTCTATATCCTCTACCTGGCTGATCCTTCCAGCCACAGAGTCTCAGGTGAGATGAGCCAGTGCAAGACTGGCATCAGAGTGACAGCTGGAACAAAGTGCTGCGGCTCGGACTGCGGTGCTGTCCCAGGGCTTGCCGTGCCTGAGGAGAACATCTGCACAAGCACAGAAGCAGTAAGAGGTCTTGGAGCCTACTTGATTTTATCCCCCCACCACTCCTTCAGCTCATGCTGGATCACAAGGCACCCTGCTCCATCAGACCATGAGATGGAAGTCCATCCTTCACCCCCAGAGTTAACAGCTCCTTTCTCCCTGCTTGCTTCTGCCCTGGTGAGGAAGGGCTGAACATATCCCCAGCCACTTGTGCCTGGTGTGACCCAAGGTCACACTCTTCAAGTTGAGATATGTACTTCATATTACACAAAGGCTGACTAAGAACAAGAGGGATTTGCTTTTCAAAAACTCAGAAATCAGAAATGGTCACTTAGTAAAGATGATCTCACTGCAGAAGGCAAAAAGAGACTTGCCCAGTGCAAGCTCAGCAAAATTGGAACTGAAACCTTCCCAACACTTATCTAGGCTCTGAAGATCTCACCTTACAGTCTGCCCATTTCCAAAACTCGGGCAGCCAAACAAACCCCCCCAGACACTGCCATCGTACTTTGCTGCATTTTTCTGTGAGTGAGATTTCTCCCTACCTCCCTTGCTCCTGGGAACTATACTGCATTCTGCCAAGCTGCAAGGATGTCAAGTGCAAAGTTTCAGCACTTTGAGTTCCCAGCTCCTTGCACCAACCCTTTCTGCTGAGTTTTGTGAAGTGACATTTGTTAGGCAAAGCTTTTAAAGTGCACCAAATTCTGGACAACTGAAAGGGCCTCAGGAAGCCAACTACATGGAAGATCAGTGACCCAGGATTGCTCCCAGGAGCAGGTAGTGCATTCCACAGGTTATCCAAAAACTTGGACAAGTTCATAACAGCTGGTACAAGCAAAAGATTTCAGATATGATGTTTTTGCTTTCAGAGTGTGGCTCATACAGTCAAACTGCAAACAAAGCAAAACTGCCAGCAAGCACTCACAGAGATGGGCTCTTCACCCTGTATTCCTCGGCCCCCTGCTCTCACATGGGACACACACAGAGTAAGAATAATCTTTGTCTTATGTTTCTAATAATATCAGAATTTGGATACAAGTTTTTCAGACCTGCAAAATTGCCTTGGTCAAATTCTGGCCTGCTTAGTCCCCATAAACCTGGTAATTCTATAGAGGATGTAAGAATTGATTTGTCTGTGCAGTGACTGACACAACCCAGAATGTCTGCAACCCAAGACAGCAGTTCCCTCCCAGGAGACAAGTAAATGGCTGAAAGACAAGCAGAGGTTCACTTCCAGCCTCAGAAGGGCTAACACTGAACTGCTCTGACCAGGAAACCATCACTGACAGTTCCTACATCAGGACAAACTTCATGTTTATTTCTGGCCTCTCCAGAACACTCTACAGCTATTAATACTAAATCAAGAGGTGGCACAAATGCACATCAGCTAGACCTTACTACACCCACAGCAGTAAAGCAATCAACTTCCCCTACTAGATTTCCTGTAAAAAGCCTTCTGGAAAATGGGATCATGGTCAGGATGTGCTGCCAGAAAGGCAAGGGACAGTTTGTTTCATCCTCAAGGAGCCACAGACTGGTGGTAAGGCCAGAGCCAGATTGGGAACCTGCAGGCACCTTCAGGCATGTCTGGCCCAAGTTGTGTGCTGTATCTGACACCTTGCTGGTTAAGCTGTGTAATTCCTTGCCATTGGAAGTTTACTGGTGGGAGGCCATCAGGTGATGTATAGGACAGGAATAAAGACAAACCCTTGAGCTGAAAAGGGTTTAAACACTGATTTCTTATACGTCCCTCAATGCATATGCACAAGGACAAGGAGGGTATTAAAAGTCTGTTTTCTGACTAGAAAAGCCCACCAGAGAGGCAGCGGCCTACCACAAAGCTCTCTTAGCCGAGGATGCCACTACGAGGATGAGATTCTCGTGAAATCCTCTGTTTTTAAGAAACAAAATGAAAGGGAAGACAGATTTAAGAAACATCCCAATATAGGCCACCAACCTCTACACTGACAGTACTGCTCTGGGAGAGGAGGAAGAACTGAGTCACTTACATTCATTGTCCCATTTATCTCCGCCACTGATTCATCATCTGTTGGGAACTGGTAGATCTGCACCCCATTACTGACCAGTTCACTTGTGATTTTAATTTTAAACTTGGTCAGCTCACTCTTGGAAATGGCATCAGATTTGGCAATGATAGGAATGATGTTCACCTAGAAAAAAAACAGAGGTGTGAAGAAATCAACTTCGCTCCTGGGAGTTTCTCTTAGTCTGCAATACAACCTTCAAAAACTTGTAAGTGCTCAATAAATCTATAGAATTATCTGCCAATTCAGTCATTTCCACCAGAAGGGCTATTCAAGGTGGGAAAGTCCTCTGGAAAAGCAGCAGCCTTTCCACAAAGCAAACAGCAAATCTGCCCAGTAAGAGTTACTTGTGCCAACCTTGCTGTCGAGCTTCTTCATCGTTACCAAGTCCAGGGATTTCAGGGAATGGCCGGTCGGAGCAATGAAGTACAAGCAAGCGTGGATCCGGGTGTCATGGTAGCTGTGCAAGACTCTTTTTATCTTCAGTTCTTCTTGCAAGTAGGCTTCAAACTGAGCATCAATGAACTCAACAATGGGCTTATAGCTTCGGTGAAAGGAAAAAAAAAAAAGCTATACATCTCACAGTCAGAGAGCTAAACAAATAGGACAATGCCCCTTGGCTTGCTTGTAAGAAACAAGCTATTGATAGATTTCACTTTCCATTTTCCACTTTCTGAGACCAATTCTCTCTACCTCCCTTGCTCCCCACCTGTAAGAAATTTTAAAGTTGCACTGCTGACAAGGAGACATGGTCCGACATCAGACTCTAGCAGCCTGTTTGTCAAAACACAGCACTGGGATTTAGCAGATGCACCATCCTCTCCAGGGAAAGCAGACTCTCATATTTTCAAATGCGAGGGTGAGAGACTTTCTAAAGCAAGGCTAATGGAGACTCATTTGCAGCAGTGTGTAACCCTTGCTCGCACTCAGGGAGTGAGTGGCTTGTTGCTCTCACAGCCCTGAGTGCTGCTAGTGGAAGACACAGCTTCATTCAGTACCACCTCTGCCCAGTGCTCTGAGGCAGGAAATTCCTGCAACTCCCTTGCAAGGCCTTCTGAAATACAGAGCCTGCCAGAGCCATAATATAAAGGGCATCCATGCATCTTAAACAAACTTAAAAAAATATCTAACAGACCCACAAAAAAGCAAATCCCATCAGCAGTGTCTCTGGAGAGATACACCTTGGAGACTGTCTGGTGTAACTGCACACCCACTCTGGGATGTGAGCAGCCAGAGACACTCCCCCAGGGTATCTCACTGCTCATTTAGTGTGCTTCCTTTGGCTCTTCCCATGGAAGAGCCCTGCCAAAGGTGGATATTAAGCCAAGCAGACACTACACCACACTAGTGGTTTGGCCAGCAGCTTGAGGTCAGCACAAACCAAAACAAGCCCAGATGCCCTGGAGCATTTCAGTCTCCCCACCAGATGAATTTGGGCAGAAGCCTGCCAGCAGGGCAGAAATTGCTCTGACAGTATGAGAAAAGCTGCTTTACAGCTGAAGCAGTGCTGAGACTCCAGAGCCTTTGTCCTCTCTTGTACATGTCCCATCCCAAAGAGGTGACAAGGACAACTCCTGGAAGCAAGCAGGAAAACTGCAGTGCAGTCAGGCCCTAGGGCACAGGGACAATGAAAAGCCATGTGACAATATAGCCTCTGTCCCCTACACTCACCTGTCCTCTTTGTTGATCTGATCCCCAAAGCCCACTGTGCTCACAATTGTCAGCTTGAGGTTGACATTGCTCTCCTGTAAGTCATAGGTACTGGACTTCAGCTGGACCCCAGGCTGTGAGTGAGATGCTGGGTCACCTTCAAACTTGGTGTTGAAAAGGGTGTCCATGAGGGTGGACTTACCAAGGCCAGTTTCCCCTGTTGGAGAAAAAGAGTTGAAACGTTCTGTTGAATATTAATATGGGTTGGCCTCTGAGCTTCCAAACATTAACAGGGGTGAAATTGTAGCAGATGAAAGCAGATCTCATGCTCCCAAGGGAGCATCTGGTAAAACAGAAAGCCATGAACAATGGGAGGTCTGTATTCTGGGCAAATTACATTTCACAGTCTAATGGCCATTAATGTCATTAGAAAATAGAGATGAAAAGCAAGAGGTGAAAAGGCGAAGGGGAAAGCATCGTTTAGATCCTGCTTAAACCCACAACTACACTACAGAAGATGCTGTTTTCATTAAAAAACAGGAGAGGAAATGGGGCTCACTGCCATTTCCAAGAAAAGCTGCTCCAGATCAATGTCTCTAATAAGCAGCCACAGAAATAACTTCCTTCCGTGCAGAAACCCTGAGAGCTGGTTCGGGTCCCACAGCAAGTTGTGCAGTTGGTTTCTCACAACGAGTTGGAGAATCAGCCTTCTACACTGGATTATTTTCTGTAATATCTGGTTTCCTACCTTAGGGGCTACACAAACTGTAAAATATTGCAAAATCTGCTTCCAAAAGTTCTCCTAGTATTGTCAATATTCTGCTAGTATTCTATCAGTATTGACTGCTATTTGGATTTCATTTATCAACGGGCAACTATTCCCTTGTCTGGAAGGAAGAGACAAATCCCAGAGACCAGTCTTGAATTTGTTTTAGATACATCCCAGGAAGAATAAAACAAATCCCTCTGTGCACACATTCCACAGGGCAGCCTCCCTTACCAGGCTCTGACAACAGAGCCAGCTCTCAGAGCTCACAGGACCTGACTTCCTACGCAGTCTGGTCTGCTGCCTTGTGAGGGCTGCTGTGTTTTGGGGAAACAGCCATTTCTGAGCTGCCCAGCCGGCTTTTGGAGAAACTTCAGGAGCAGCTGAACCCCACCCTCTGTGAAGGCTGCTCCTCCAGCCTGCTGTGGGACCACAGGGAGACTGTGTCTGGCAGCAAGAGCATTCCCCTCCTTCCCCAGCCCTCAGCTCCCAACCAAAACAACTTCACCATTTTCCCACTTTGCTCAGAATAAAAGAGCTTATTTTTGTAGGTTTAGAGCTCTGTAGCAGATCCAAACTTGCATGAAATGCCCAATTCAAGAAGGGGAAACTCCTCCCCAACCTCCCCCGTCCAAATGTCCAAATCTCCAAGCCTCGCCCCTGCAAGCAGGCAAATTCCTCTTTTGGCCTCAGAAGGGATTTTCCTCACTCAGGACTGAAGTACATGGCAGAGCAAGGCAAACACAGAATCATAAAACCATAGAATGGTTTGGGCTGGAAGGAAGACTGTCTAGCTCCAAGCCCCAAATCCTCTGCTCTGGGAACTGAGCAGTCCCCGATTGCCAGGATGACATATCCAGTGTCTTTCTGGAGGCAGCAAGATCCATTAACATTTCAAAGTCAATGTACACCTTGAGCTGCAGAGCTGCCTGGGAGCCAGCTGAGAGCTTGTGCTCCATCACCAACCAACACCAACTACAGCCAGAACAGTCACCAGTGCAGTTGCTCTTTGCACCCATCTAGTTTTCAATCCAAAGGGGAGGAGTCAGCACCAGGAGCTGGCGTGGCTGCAGTTCCTTGTGCTACCTCAATGCATCAGCTGCACCTCCAACAGCACTGGCCAGAGCAAGTGAGGGGGACCCAGCAAAGCACAAGGTCACCTCTGTCACTGGAAGAATAAGCTGGTCCAAAAAGCCCTTCATTGGCTTGGAATCTCATTGTCTGGACTTGTTAGGGACCACTGGCCTCCAAAACTGAGCAGGTGCACAATCAGACCAGAGCATTGCCATGGTTTGGACAGGGATTTTGAGAGTTAACAGCCAACAGCCAGTATGACCTCCCAGGCTGTTCTCAGGGATTCCAGGAAAACAGCAGTGTAAAAACAGACAAAAATCTAAACAGCCTGAGAAGGCTGCAGCATTTCCAAAGCCCCTGCCAAGGGATGGGTGGGACAGAGCAGTGAGCTGGCTGCTTGCCTGTGAATGCCAGGAGCCCTGATGGGACATTTCAGGATAGGGGAGCCCCTCAGCCTTGCAGTGCAGGAGCATCACCCACACACAGTCCTGCACAGTCCCACTCTTCCTGTGGCACTGCCCCACAGCCTGGCAGGCCCTGGAGCAGCTCCAAGGCTGCAGGACAGGGTGACAGGGGAGCAGCAGCAGTGACGGGGCAGGGAGCTGCTCTCTGCAGTTGAGTACAAAAGGTCATCTGTAAACCACACTGGCTTCTGGGCAGACAGCACCCTGTAAGTCACCTCTCATTTCTGCCTCTCTCCTTTTGGGTGAAAGATGTTCATATGAGGCCAAGACTATTGTTTAAGCACATCCTGAACCTGTTAATCATTGCTTACTTTAAATCCATCTCAAGTGTTTTTTTCCAGCAGGACTTTAACTGTCAGGGGGGCTAGGAAAAGTGTTTAAGAGATGCAGAACCTGTTTTTACACTCCACATCATGCCAGCTACACAGGGCCAGCAAAGACAACTTTGAACTCAAACACTGAGTTTTGCCTTTTGGAAGGGGAAGATCAGAACTGTGACATTTTTCCACAGGTGGGAGTTGTAACCACCTTCATGGTTAAAACATCCAGGCACTAACATGGCATCTCATATGAAGTCTGCACTCCCAAATTTACATTGAGCCAGCAGATACCCCTGTCCCTGCACTGTGTAATCCCACTGACTTGACACAGAATTAAAACCTGCCAGGGAAGGCAGAGTAGAGAGGAAAGATTGTCTCAGCTGAAAGAATGTTAACACTGACAGAGTAACATGAAATGGTAAAAGACTAAAGACACTAGTAAAGTATTCTGCTGTGTTAAATATGAGCAGAGCTAGGGAGCAGTGCTATTTTGAAGGCCAAAACAACAGAAGGAAGAATTTCTGAATCTTCTGAGAGTTTCTGCCTCACACAGAGGCAACTTTTTGCTGGCTGAAAGATGTGAATGGTGCCAACTGCTTCTTGTAAGAACAGGAGTCCAGATGGAACAGATGGTCTGATAAAAAGGACAAGTGGTCTGTGCTTGTTGCAGCCAATGGCACTGGAATCTTCCCCAAAAACCAAAATTTATGAACAGGGATTAAAAGAGGCAGAATTACTTTGAAAAAAGCAGCAGTGTACACAAACTGAGTGACAGGCATCCCTGGCAGGGAGATTATTTCCTGATGTCAGGCTTATGGACACATGTGATTTGATCTCCAAAACCATGCTTAGGGATTATGCAACTCGACAGCGGTCTGCTGTCCCAAAACAGGGCTGACAAAGCTGTCTGGGGAGGACAGGGCAGAGAGAGTGACCTTCACTGGCAGAGTTCTGCACCAGGAAGATGTGACAGCAATGGAAAAGCTTGAGCGTTGTACCTTTCATCATGGGATGGAGTTTTGCTGTTAAATCTGACAATTTTCAAGGACATTTGAAAAAAAAAATGGCCAGAGCCACCACTGCAGGTTCTGGACATGCAGCAGCCCTACATCAGTGCTCAGAAAGCACCATTCACCCTTAATGCCCAACAGCCTGGCTGTGCTGGGCTCCCCACACAGCCTCTCACTCTCCTGAGACATGGTCCCTGCTCCAACTGCACCTGCCCTGCTCTGCGGAAGCTTCACCTAATCTCACTGATGGAATAGTGGTGGCACCACTTCCAAACCTACAGCTGGGACAAGCTCCTAACTTCCCAAACCAAGACAGTCATCTTCGTGCTGAATGTCATTCTGGCATCTTTTCACAGAAATTTTAGCATCCTAAGCAGCTGCAGCAGTGAGCTGAATTATACACCACAAAAGCTGTACCTCCTCCTTTTGTGCCTGGAAATTTAATTTGCTTTTCCCTAGCACGTGCTAAGTGAAACAAGCAACTGCTCACTGCCTCCCTTTCCCACAACTCTCAGGATTTAAGAGGCCCCAATCACACCATCATCAATCGACTCTGTGGGAGGACAGAGGAGTCCTTGGAGCATTTCCCTGTTCAAAGGCAGGGAGCAGCTTTCACAAGAGCTTCCTTTCACAAGAGAGCAGCACCTGCCCTTCACAAGATTAACAACCATGGCTCCAGATATCAAATAATTCAATTTTAAAGAAAATGTATACGCATTCACAGCCTTTTCATGTGTAGAAATGGGAGCTAATCCAATGTAGCAGGTTTGTGGAGACAAGCCCTGAGGCAACTCAGACTGATAAGGCCATCTCTCAAAGAGAGAGGGGGAAATAGTTTGTTTCATCTGACAGGCATGCAGAGACAGCACACAATTCACCACAGCCAGGCAAAGGCTGGTCTGCAGGGGCAAGGAGGGCAACAAGGGCTCACAAAATACACTGAAACACCACCTCAGAGGAGCACCCAGCTCCTGGCATCCACCCCAGGGCGCCAGCAGTGCAGGGCAGGAGAAGGCTGAGGAGACAGATGGCTTTTTGAATAGAGAAACTGCTCTCTCCTCAGCTGGTTGCACCAGGGACCACAGGAACAACCACTGGGCAACTTCCAGGCTGTACAGCTCATCACCCCAGAGAGCTGCCTGCTGGAGAGCACCAGGAATCCTGTGCACATCCCTCCCTCCCCCAGGGTGAGAGCTCCTGCACAGCACAGGCTCACTCACTCCTTTGGAGTGACAGCCCTCAAACAGCCTTGGTACAGTCCCGGGGGAGAGAGAAGTATTTCTGCCACAAAACAGCCTTTCTCATTGCACTGAATAGGCCAGTTAGAACAAATTCCCTGCAAATCCTGGGAGAGAGGAAGGGGCAAAATCCTGATTAAATTGGGATAATAGTTTAATGCAACTACAATCTACCCTGGCAAAAACTGAGGAAGTTTACATCAAAAACCAGCAGCCTGTTCCACCTCTTTTTCCCCATCTCACTGAGAAATACAGTCAGCGCAGAAAGTCTCAGCCATTAAACACTTCTCCAGGCTTTGCACTGAACTAAGAGGCAACTAAAAATGTATCATGTAAGGTTTAGGAAGAAAATGGTTGTGCTGAGAAATAAAAGATCAGAGAAATCATCTGCAGCCCCTAACATCTAATGAGAGGTTTTCTCATTCATTCTAGCTTTGGCTCTAGTCTCACAGGGGAGACAGCTTTCAGCATAAGAGCTAAAAACTGCTCCACTCTGGACATGCTGCTGAGAGTCATTTCTGAAGCTTTCTTTGGCTTCTCCGGCAAGAGCTGCAGGAATCGGTGGCTCAGATCCAGTATGACACAGAGTAGAAGTATCACTGGATTTTTCCTCCAACAGATGCCACACACAGCTGAAAAGTGGGGGGAAAGAAGTCTCTTTCTGTCATGCTTAGTGGGCTGTCTATGGGATCCTCATCTAATCTTCACTTGCTTTCTTGTTCTTTCAACTTTTCATCCCAAACTCTGCTGTACAAGTGAAATCCAACAGAATAAATGACAGATGAACACTGAGAATTTTTGTTTTCTTTCTCCAGGATGTTTAAGTGTGGGGGCAAAGATTTGCAAATCTTTTTCTAATTAAGTTTATTATATTTTTCTATATAAAGTTTCTCTATTTCACTATTGTGTTATTACTATTCATAAAAAACTGACATTAGTAACTAACGTACATTGATCTTGGTGAGTCTTTGTTATTCACTTCAACAAGTGATTAATGCATTCCATTCTGCTCTGCAAAGAAGAAAGCACAGGCATTCAGCTCCTTTCCACACATCAAAGTGAAGCTATAACTACAGGAGGCACCCACTGTTACACCTAGAACTTGTAAAAAAAAAAACACTGCAGCCCAGTAAGTGGAAAAGGAAACACTTTTAGACTTCAGTCGTGGAGACAGGAGTTTCCTTAGGTCACATCACATTCACGTACTCAGGAAATCACCTAGAGATTCAGCCTGACAGTGACCCCCACTTGTCAGCAAAGTTTATCATCTCACAGGAATGTAAGATGTGGTTGTAAGGAAAATTGTCTCCTCAGCTCCATTTAATAGGGCTCTGCTCTCCTCTCCTTGCTCTACTACTCTTGTTTCAGACTTAACCCTGTTCTGGGCAAACCCCAGGTCCATTCCATGAGCTGCATCTCTCATGGGAGGGGACAGAAAACCTCTGTGTGGATGGAGGGCTGACCATCAACTGAGTCCCCAGGAGGTATCCACAGCTGCTGCTCTCCCCCCTGCCACAGCAGACACTGCTGGGATCAGCTGCAGACAGGGCTCAGTCTGAGCAGCCATGGCCATACAACCTCCTGCTCCCAGGGCAGGGCACCGGCAGCAGCAAACCCATCCATTATTAATTCTCCATTTTTAATTTCCTCATTAACCTTCCTAAACTATGGTACCAGAGCCATATAGGGTTCTACTTCTGTTACCTAAGAGAAGGGATGATTTGGGATCCTAACCCTGGGAGATGGGCTGCAGGGACAGACACCAAGTTCTGCTACAGTGCCAGGCCCCAGCTGCGATCCACACCACATGGCAGCTTGGATAATAGTCAGAAGAGTTAAGGCTTGGCCAGACACTATCTTAATTCAAGTATGCACAGAAGGGAGGAGGAAAAAATAGCTTTTAGTGACTTAAGAGAAGCATGATACGTATTTTGTTAAAATAATTATAATAATTATAATAATAATTCAATACTTAACCAAACAAGACCTTATAACAAAGTACTCTGGCATGAGCATGTATTTTCTTTTAAAAAGGTCAAATTCAAACGTATGAGGAAAAGAAAGATCATAATAACAGCCTGTGATTTTAAGCATTTTATTTCACTGCTTGGTAAAAAGCCATACTGCAGAACCCCAGTGGGGATTTCCCAAAGTACCAGAAAATCTTGTGACTGAAAATAGAACAGTTGGGGAAATTTAAATCAAAGCTACCTTGTTAGTGCTGTAAGCTACAAGCTACATCCAGCTGAAAACTTTTCAGCAAGAGAACTTCCCGAAATGGAAATACTCACCCACACACAGGATGTTGAAACAAAACCCATGATTAACTGACTTATTAACCAGCTGGTCAGGCAAACTATCAAATCCGACGTGTCCGGAAAGCGGGACAGTACGACAGCCTTCACCCTGAAATACAACGAAATAGCTGTGTCACTTTCAAGCAAAATACTCTTTTCTGTATAAATCCTTAAGACCTCCCAAGTGGAATCAACTGCACAGTCCAAGCAGAGATTTGCACAGATCCATCAATCAGGTCAGCATGCTTCACTCTTCTCTAAAACAATTCCAGAAGGCACAAATAGAACATTTCCTTTGTCAAACGTTTGAAGGTAGCCCTGGCAGAATAACACTAAAATGAGCAAAGCATGTACACAAACACAGCTGCTGAAATGAAGAGGTGAAAAACACTTGTTTCTTCAAAAAACTATGCAGAAACTCAAGTCTCACCTAATACTGAAAACAAAAAGAATCCTCTGTGCAAAGCAGTGTATTAATGACACCTCCTCCTCCAAGCCTATTACCATTCACTTTATGTGAATTGGAACTCACATGTAATTCCCATTCACAGCTGCAATTATAGAAATTACCTAGAAACAGTAAAGGAAACTGTACCTACAGGAAAACAAAGCAGAGAGAGTGTCCAGAAGTGAGCTGCTCATAACCCCACAGGCCTGAAGGAGCCTGCAAAGAGGGTTTGGGAGTGGAGGTACTCAAACCTCCTGCTGGGGAGGCAAGGGCTGCTCCTGCCTAGCCACCCAAAGGACTTCCCGAGAGGCTGCTCCTGCACCCTGCTCTCTCCTGTGCTCAACACCACCAGTCTGGTCTGCCCAGCCAAGCAGAGCACGTGGTGCTCCGTGCCCAGAGCAGCCACGAGCTTTGGGAGGGGGTCAGAAATTTTCACCTGGCCAGTCTGTGCCAAGGCACCCTGGATCCCAGCCCTGCCCAACTGACACACACAGAGGCTCAGCACAACACACAGAGTAAAGCACAACACACAGAGGCTCAGCCTCAGAAATGGCACCAGGCAAAACGAAGAGCCAGTTCTACAACCCTGTATTGGTGTGTACTGGAGAGTTGTCCTCCTGCAGCCCTAAAAAGGTATTTCCCTCTCTGAAGCAAAGGCTTTTCTTAAAAATGCATTTTAGTGTGAAAATCAGAAAATTCCCCTCTAGCCTTTCATCAGTTTGCAAAAAATACTACAGCCAAAAGGCAGTAGTTTATAGGGTGTGATTTTGAATTTATTTTCACAATCATGCTTTCACATATCTGGAAAGCCTGTTTATAGGGACAGGAATACTGGTTTTCCCTCTTCTGCTAATGGCACTGGTATTTTAGGCTGGGAAAACATCCCCAAGGAGTACATTTACTACAGCAGCCTGTCAGTATGTTTTCTTGTCTTGTTACTGTTTTGCTGTTGTGGGTTTGGATTCGTTTTTTTTCAGATGAGACTCCAAATACACTTTGATCATTAACCATATTTACCAGTCTGTGATGTGTAAATATGTTTCCCCTTAGCCATATTTTGTGTATTAGTCTGACTCTTCTTGACAAGATGTTCAGCAAATATGGCGTTTCATTAATTCCTGAGCACCTTCCCTCCTAATGACATGCTCATGAGGAAGGCACTCAGGCTCCCCAGCAGATTCTGGTTTTGCCTACTGACAATGCAGCTGTGAGGTCCAGTAATGCAGAACCAGCTAAAGCAGAAGAAAGTGAGAGTGTCAGACACACAGATTTTGTGACACCACACTCAAACCCTCCTAAACTGCATTCACCAAAACAAAACCCCAGTCCTGGGGAATCTCATGGCAGTGTTGGATCTGCAGCGACAGCCCCAGGTCCCAGTGAAGAACAGAGGAGGGGACAGAGTCCACGAAGGTGTGAGCGAGAACGACCCAAGACACCTCCTGGGGAAGGAGAAATATCAAGTGTATTTTTAATACTCAGCCCCAAAACCACACCACTGGAAGACTGCTTGAACACTACTCTCCCCAGGAAGCGTGGGCAGGAGTGTGGGCTCTCATTAAGAACAAATCATCCCCTCATCCCTAAATATAAGTGTGATCCAGATGGAACAAAATAAATGGTAGAAGTTAAGCCGCTCTCAGCTAAGAGGAGGCATTTACCATCACACAGAATTCAGCCTGCAAGTCACTTCCTGTAGGTTCTTTTTCTAGTCACCTGTGGTTTTACAACGCAGTTAAACCACACTTCACATCTGGTACAGGCCAGGAAACAACTACTGCAAAATGGGATTTCCAGTCACAGCAGCTAAGTCTCCATGTTAAGTACACAGCCATAAGGTATATTGTGCTACTCTGCCTAAAAATCTACAGCCTCCTTGGCCAAGGCATCAAGAGACTGGATGGAGTGCAAAAAAAAACCAGAAAGTAGTAACATTTTAAGATCAGCCTAGTTTTGACACTTATCAGAAAGTTGACAGCAATTACCAAACCAGTGGAAAGAAAAGAAACACTTTCTGTCTGATCCACCAAGAAACAGTGCAAGTCACCAGTCTTCAAGCACCAAGTGGTGTCTCTGCACCGGAGCACTGCTATATATAAACAGCACCACCATAAACAACATATGAACACACTGATTAGTCATCCGGGGTGTATATTAAATGTAGGTTTGGATCCCCTTGTTCAACACTGGAGGAGAATATGTTAAGCTTATAAGCTTTTTGCTTATAAGGTGTTCAAGGCTGTTTTCCATCATTCATCTTCCAAACCAGATCAAATTTTAAACATATAAAGAGGTACCAAAAAGGTAAGCAAAGTTTAACTACTGCATGCATGAAGGCTTTTTCCAGGAGCATCAGTGAGTGCTGGATGGCTGAGTCCTTTGTACTCTCTATTTTAAGGTTACATCTTCTTGGAATGAAGACAAAGATGGAATCTCTGGAAAGCCACAGTGAACACTGGCACCACACCAAGATACCAGATGCCTTTTTTTTCCCCCACATACACAGAGTGCCCCCTGCTTAGACAGAATGGGCTGTTGTCGCTTGGGAGGAAGTAAAGAGCGTTTGTCACAAACAAGATTAAAAGAAAAAAAAGAGCAACACTCTCTTGCTGCATTATCAGGCAGGGCTATTGCAGGGTGAAAGCAAGGAGAGTAAAGAGCAGCCACTTGGAGAAGCTATTTTACTTCTTCCTTTCTTAGAAGGATTTATGCAGCCTTTTGTAAAGACTTCTCCATGCCACAGAAGCCACCACCACCTACTCTAATTCTTACAGAAAACTATCCGAATCATACGGGAAATACAAAGATGTTATAATGAATGACCCCAAGCCTGAAAGCACCACCCATTAACTATTAGTTTACATAAAAGGGGCAAGATTTAGTCTTCAGGTATTTGAATCACTCCAGGGTCCCTGGGATGAAAATACGACTAGAGGAAAATCTTGCTGAATGCACATCTGTGCCCTGATTGACTTAGCACGACAAGCAGGTACAGCACTGTCACCTCCCGACGTCCCCGGAGCCCTGAGAAGCCGCTGCCTCTTTGTGGAGCCAAGCAGAGCACACGCAATGGTGCTGCTCATCGCAAATGTCAACGCCGCATATTCGGGACTGTGCCTGTGGCCAGGATGAGAAAGGATTCCATGGCAAAGGCAAAGCCTCCACTTGGTGATATTCAGACAGAGCAGAGCAAAGAAAATAAAGAATGTTACAGCTCTGAACCCAAGGGACCCAGTGTCCAAATGAGGCCCACAGAGCACAGAACTGCTCTCAGAGGCTGCAGACAATACTTCATCTAGTTGAGTGTTTCTGTTCAGGACCTCACAACTGACACTTCGTACTTCTGACACAACTTCTCACCTCTTCCCACTTCAAACTCTGAGGCCTTGGAGACTCCCTTAGAAAGATTTCCAAACTGCCACAACAAACACAGCAGCACCATCCTGCAATGAAACCAAATAAAGCAACACTCACAGAGCTCCACCACTGCTGCCAGAGCTCACAGCAGCCACCTCCTGCCCCTCTGCTGCCCTTAATGCTGAAACCTGGGGGCTCAACCCCCAAACCTGAGACAACTCTTGCACGAGAAGTCAAATGGCAAAGCAAGGCAGAACCTGAACTCAGGTTTCCACACCACAGTTTTCCACATCGTCTTTAAGCCAGAACAACATCAGATCCCTTCTCATGACCTTGGAGTTATGGCACTCACTTCCCCAGACTACATTTGCTTCTGATTAAACAGCAAATCAGAGCAACACTTGTACCAATTATTTCTCACTTGTACAAGTATGCAATTCTCCTATGTAATGAAAGAATTATCCAGCAGACAGTATAAACATCCTCCACAAGATAAATGTAAATCAGGAATGTAAAGTCTAGATAAAGACTTTGTATTATTTTTCCTTGCTCAGCTGATAAAAGATCATCAAGAATGGAATGTAAAAGAAAAACACCAGAAAAGTGGGAGGGAAATAATTTTGAATCAGGCCCCATAAAAAGTAAGAAATGTCTCACCGAAGGTCCTGACCATCAACCACCCTCTCCAGACGCACCGCATCACTCGGCCATTCAACACTCACAAACAGTCAAGTGCTTCCGAAATCTCAAATTCTGACAGCTCTTAAGATTACACTTCTTCATGCCCCTGACAAAAGGCTGCAGAAATGCCAAGCAGTTCGGATACATTCCCAGGAGAAGTCGGCAGTCAGAAGATACATATCACTATCAGCAGTCGCAATATTGTTTCTGACCTCTGCTGGATACGGAGAGTTGGACAGTGCCTGGCAAGACGGTCCCCTGCACCCATCCTCCCCGCTGGCAGAGGACAGGAGAAGAGGCTCAGCTTGGTGGTGACAAGGCCACCCTGCCCACCTGGGGATAAGGGGGTTTCACCGACTATCCCTGCAGTTAGTGTGGGCTTGATCAAGGGTTCTCTGGGACAATGGCAGGTTGTAACCCCAGCTCCTCCCCAAACCCAGCCCCAGCTCTCACACCTTTAACCTTGTTGGCACACACAGAGCCCTCTGCACCACCAGGACATTACAGCTGACTGCTCCATGAACCAGACATGACCAGATGCCCAACACATTGGCTGACAAGTTACCTGCTTGGAAAAGGACATTTTCAATTTGCAGCACACTAATTTCAAGTCTGTTTCACAGCCAGCTTTCCTTTTTGTCTCCAAAGCGAGGCTGTGCGGTATCATAAATTCATTCCAGGCCACAAGCAGATGTCTCAAACTCCTGTACATTATCTTAGGAAAGCATAACACTCAATTTCTTTAAAAGACAGAGGAGCAACTGAGTCACTTCACATATTTTGGCAGTCACATACAAGGCAATGGGTATGTCCAGGAGGAAATAACATCACAAACTGGCAAGGAATGGCAACATCTACTCGTTCAGCAAGATTGGGTCCATGCTAAAACATACTGCTTTGAAGAGGAAACTGGAAAGCATTCACCTCAAGTGTTACTTCTGTATTAACACATGGACATGAAAGTTGGAAGCCCATCAAACCACAGACAAAACCTTTCCACATGCAAACGCGTTACAGATGCCTCCTCAGCATTTCTCTGACAAACGCAGAGGTGGCTCAACTCCCTCTGCTCCTCTTCTGGATAATTCTCCGCAGGCACACAGGGATCTTGTGCCGCGCTAGGCAGGCGGGCGAGCCCGGCAGTGGCCGCCGGCACTACCGGGGACCCTGGGGGACGTCGCGCAGCGAGGACACGGTGCTGGTGTTTGGCTCCCACCGCTCCTCCGCGGCACACGGTGCCAGGCTGGAGACGGTCCTTTCCCGCACCACTTACCACCGAACACGGGCTGATCTCCTCTGGGAGGAGAGCAGCATCCCCGGAGAGACAGGGATGCCACTGCCGTGCCCTGGCCGGCCGAGGGGCCCCCAGACCTGGGTAAGGGATGCACGGCCAGGCCTCCCCAGCGCTGCAGCCCGGCCAGCCCCGCGCAGCGCGGCAGGTCCGGCCGGGGCCGGGCCGGGGCCCGGGGGCACCGGCGGGGCAGGACCCCCGGCCCGCCGCGGTGCGGGCAGCCCAAGGTCGCCGGGCCGGGCCGGGCTGCAGCGGGGGGGACCCCAGCGTCCTCTACCCCAGGTAACCTCGGCTCGCCTCGGGTCGGCCCCCAAAGCCCGACCCTCCGGGAGCCGCCGCCGCTCCGAACCGAGTCTCGCAACCCGCGGGAGGCCCCAGGCCGGTGTCCTCGCAGCCCGCCCGGCGCCCCCTGATCCGGCCCCGCCGCCGCAGCCAGGCCCGGCTCTCCCGCCCGCCGCCCCGGCGCTGCCCGGTCCCGGCCCCCCGCCGCGGTGCCGCCCAGCCCCCGCGGTGCCGCGGCCCCGCGCCCACCCGCACCTGCCGCGCCACCTCGGCCGCCGCCATCGCTGCCCGCCCGCCGCACGTTCCGCCCCGGCCTGCGGGCGGCTCCGGGCGCGCCCACCGCGGCCCCGCGCGGGGGGGCCCCGCCGCGCCCCGAGCCCGCCCTGCCCGCGCTCCCCGCCCCGCCCCGCTGCCGCCCTGCCCTGCTCGGCCCCACCGGGCCCGCCGCTGCCGCCGCCGCCGCGTGCTGTGAGGAGCGGGGCCGCCGTTCCTCCCCGCAGCAGCCCGCGATGGTGCAGCCCGGGCTGCGGGCGGGGCGGGCGGAGGCTCGGGCCGGCGGCTAGAGGGGCCCGGCGAGCGCGGAGCTCCGGCCGGAGTTCCCGAGCCCGACCCAGCGCGTTCCCTGCCCCGCGGCACCCCGGCCCCTGCCCGCTCCCAGCGCGGGGAGGGGTTCCCCGCCGCCTCCTCCGGGAGGCCCAGGGGGACCCGGCCCGGTGCCCTGCGTCCCCTACGGTAGCACGGGCCGGGCCGGGGCCGAGCCGTGCAGCCCCGAGGCTGGGCTGGGGTTCGCGTTTGGGTCCGTTCAGGTCCCCCAGCCTCAGCAGATGAGTTGCTGTTTCAAGCGGAATGTCCGTGCGGTTCGCGCACTTGCCCTGTCCCAGCTCCGCCGGACGGTTCGTGCCCGCCCGGGCACCCGGCTGAGTGCGGCTGTGCCCCGTTCCCTCCTTGCGGCACCACCGCTCCTTCCCGGCCCCGCTCGTCCCGGCGGTGCAGCCTCAGCTCCCGGCCTATCACGAGCACAGCTGCAGCTGCGAGGGTGTAGCTGGTGCCGCTTGGGCTTCCCTTCATTTGAAGGCAGCACAAGCACCAAATGAGGCTGAGGAAGCTCAGTCCTTCTCCAAAGTAACTTTCCTGGCCCCTGGACTCCCGAATGAAGTCCCCAAGGTTGTCACCCTGGTTTTATCATGATCAGAGCTCACCAGTGTGTCCAGTCCCTAATGCAGGCGTGACCATGGTGGTCCTAAATGAGAGATTTGCTTTGCACCATTAATGCCTTCATTCCCCAAGAGCAGCTCCTTGTTTTTCCCAGATGCCACCCAAGTGTTTTCAACTGTTCACCAGGATCTCATGGCTGTGTGGTTCAAGTTCTCTGCCTCTCTGAGCCCACAGAAGCCACCAAAACGCAGTGACAAAATCAGGCAGCTCCAGAAAGGGAACAAGGGGGCAATTATGCTTTCACCACTTTTTGTTTGGGGTTTGAGATTATGCCAACTCCCCACACATCCCAGGAAAACTGGTCCACGTGGTTGGAAAAAGGCAGAGGCCCTCAAGGACTGACGACCAGCTCAGGGCAAGTCAGAGCAAAGCTAAAGCTTAGGGAAGGCAAAGAAAAAAGGTTCAGGGGGCTGGTGCTTCCAGAGAGGAGCCCCTATCCCAATTCACACCTCTCAGTTATACCCCTGACACTCATCACCCAAGCCAAGTCAATCACTGAATTCTGGTTGGCATTAATTCTTGATTTCTTGTTGGGTTTTACTGGAGCTGAGCTGGCTGCCTTCTGATGTCACTTTATTCTCCTGGGCTTGTCTCCTTGGCCTTTATCATCTCCATTCTGCTCATATCTGCTGAATTCCAAGAGTGCTTTGTTAGCAGCATCGTTTTATGAAAAGTTTATGTTTGGTCAGTTCTTACGGCCTAAGGCTTTGGCTACTTCAGGTGCTAATGCTGAGCCAGCAGTGCTAAACGAGACTACTCGGGCAGGAGAATATAGTCCATCAATTTCTCCTTTAGCGTCAGCACTGAGCTGCCCAGAACCCCCGGGCCTCCGCCCGGTCCCGCGGTTCTGCACGCTCCCTGTGTTCCCACACGCTCCCTGCATTCCCAATATTCCCTATATTCCCTGTGTTCCCAGACGTTCCCTGTGTTCCCACACGCTCCCTGCATTCCCAATATTCCCTATATTCCCTGTATTCCCAGACGTTCCCTGTGTTCCCACACGCTCCCTGCATTCCCAATATTCCCTATATTCCCTGTATTCCCAGACGTTCCCTGTATTCCCAGACGTTCCCTGTATTCCCAGACGTTCCCTGTGTTCCCACACGCTCCCTGCATTCCCAATATTCCCTATATTCCCTGTATTCCCAGACGTTCCCTGTGTTCCCAGATGCTCCCTGTGTTCCCAATATTCCCTATATTCCCTGTGTTCCCAGACGTTCCCTGTATTCCCGCACGCTCCCGTGCTCCCTCAGGCGCGTGTGGCGGGGGCAGAGCCAGCCCGTGTCTGAGGCCGTGCCCGGCACCGGCGGCAGCCATGGACACGGCGTGACCAAAGGTCACCTGCGGCTCCGCCGCCATGCCGTGCCGCCGTGCGGGATCGGTTCCTCCTTCGCCAAGGCCGGGAGGGGAAGCGCGGGGTGAGTGCAGGAGAGCCTGAGCTGCGCCCTGCTGGGGACAGCCCTGCGAGAGGCAGCGCCATGGCCCGGCAGGAGCGGGAGAAGAGCGAGGCAGAGAAGGTAGCTGGCAGCTCCCGGAGGTTCTCCTTCCTGGATGCCGCCCAGCCCCTCGCGGGCGGCCTGGCCCGCAGCTCCCATCTCTGGCCAGCCACCCTGGGGAGCAGGGAGCGGTTCCATACGCTGCAGAAGATGGACACCAACAAAAGCATCGGCTGGGGCAGGCACACCCTGGGGAGCTGGGGTAGGACTTCAGGCAGGTTCTCCGTTAGCCCCAGCAGCACCCGGAGGAAAGAGCTGAAGGAAATCCTCCTGCAGAGCAACAGCCCTGGCAGCACCATACGGTTTGCCACTGCTCAGAAGACATCCAGCAGCAGCAGCAGTCTTCCTGCAGGGCTGCACCAAGAGCAGAAGCCTGAGCAGAGCCCTGATCTGCTGCCCCTTGTCCTTGATCCCCTGGAGCACGCATGGCTGCTGACGGTGGCCGAGGGTGATGCGGACAGCATCATCAAGCTGCTGGACCTGGATCCCAGCCTGCTGACCAGGAGAGACTTTGTGACAGGCTTCACCGCTCTGCACTGGCTTGCCAAGCATGGCCACCATGAGAGCTTCATCCAGGTCATCTCCCATGCCCAGAAGAAAGGCTACCCCGTCGACATGAACATCCCCACAGCCAGCGGTGGGCTCACCCCTTTGCACCTGGCTGCCTTGCAGGGACACGAGGTGCTCATCAAGGTGCTGGTGGGAGCTTACGGGGCAGACACCACCTGCAGGGACCACAATGGGCGCAAGGCTTGGCAGTACCTGCCAGCAGACACCTCCAGGGACCTGAAGGAGCTGGCAGGGGCCTTGGAGGAGGACTTGGTCCAGCTGCACTCTCACAACACCAACAACAACTGTAAGTCATCCAGAGAGGCTGGGGCAGGGCAGGACTGTGTGGACTCTGGGGCCGAGGGAAAAGCCCAGCGCTCCTGGAGCCTGTCGACCCTCCGAGGCTTTGTTAGACAGGCCTTTGCTTTCTTCCATGAGCGCTGAAGCTCTCCTGGCTCCATTCACTGGTAAACCCATGCTGGTTAGCAGCCAGAAAAGCCTGCAGGGAGCTGGGAACTCGGCTACTCAAAATCCTGGCCAAGTGAGGGTTAAGCCATGGCACCATGGCCATCCTGGGTCTTGTGGTCTTTTGGGGCTATTCTGGTGTGTGTATGGAGCACCATGGCCATTGGGAGCAGTACCTTGGGACAGTCCTTCCAAAAAACTGCCTGTCTGCAGAGGGGGTTATTCCCTCTGCCCCCGTGGATGGGGACTCCTTGCTGCACCCCAGCAGATAGCCATGGTTGGGGCTCACATGTCAGCTCTGCTGTGGGGAGCTGCTCCAACACCCTGCATGCCCACAGGAGGATGCTGACCCACCATGTGTGGATCTCATGCTGCAAACACCTTCTGGCTCCCTGTGATATCCCACAATCTTGGCCATATGCACCTTTTCTGGGATGATGTTTGTTTATGACAGCTAATTATAAAGCTGATTCTCAGCAGAGTAAGAGCTAGTGGCCCTGTTTGTCAGAAGAGTCCAGGCCAAGAGAAACCTTTCAAAGTGTGAAACAACTCACACTGGCAGTCCTTCCCTTGAGATCCCCTTCCCAGGAAGCCTGAAATGCTCACCCTCATTAGGAATGGGGGCCAGAGCAAAGGAGGCAGGAAGGACACAAGGAGGGAGCATGTGGTGGCTCCTGTGGGGATTAGAGTTCAGGAACAGCTCTGGAAAGATGATTCATTCTCAGAAACTGTGGAAAAGGTATGTGAAGGCTGTGAGATAGAGATTATTTTTATTGCTACTGAGGGCATGCTCAAAAATGAAACTCTGATGAACATCACTGCAGCAGCGTAACGGTGCATGTATGTCTCGTCACTGCATTAAAAGGGCAAAGCCTCCGCCCGCCTGTTTGTGTTTTGTTCATCAAGTGGAGTTCTGCCCTGATGATTTCAACTTGCTTTTTACATTCTCAAAGGCCAATACTGCTTCAAAATTTCTTCAGAAAAACAACAGCCCCTTCCTCTTTCTCATCAGCATGAGACAATTCCTACGCCCTTAAATAGCAGTCCCGTTTGAGAAGTGCTTCTCAAACAGGAACTGGGGGGTTTCTGTTCCCCAGGGCAGCCCTTGCAGGGACAACTCCTTTAGGAGGGCAGTTGTGGTTTTCTTTCCAGCTGCCTTTCAGGGGGCCTGCAGCGGTGACTGAGGGACTCAAGGTGATCTGGCCCAGCTACACAAGGTGCATTTGCATCTCGATGCAGAAAGATACACAAAGACACACAGGTAACTTCCTCTGAGGAACTAGAAGGGGGTTTCACCGATCCTGAGCAAACTCCAGTTATATTCAGACTGCTTGGACACTCCTGGCTCCATTCACTGGTAAAGCCATGCTGGATAACCCAGTCCGCAGTAATGACGTGGAAGAGCAGCCTCCACATGAGTGAACAGGGATCCAGTGACTGGATAATTCCCAGTCCAGGTACCTGGGTGAATATATAATTGTGTCTGGACATCTTTTTAATCCCTGAGGCCAGCAGCAGATACATACAAAACACACTAGAACTAGATTTAATGCCTTATAATGCTTTAGCTCTAATGGATTGAAGATGTTGCCAATGCAGCTCCTTCTGGAACTGCTGTGGCCATGTCCATGCCATGGCTCCCATGGCTGGCTTCTCACAAGTCTGCTCATGCCAGCACTGACTCCGTGAACAGCACTGGTGTCAAGTTCTGGTAACCAAAGTGCTCTTGGTAAGATAGACAGGACTAACAAAATATTTTTTTTTTTACTTATTAGTCTTCTGTCACCTTTCTACAGCTGTCAGGGAGGGGGCACAGGATGGCTCTTACATCCTTCTCTGGGTAAGGCACAGAGTAAACATTGGAATTGAGAACTTCCTTGAAGGAGCCATTTCCTTGGCAATAGTACCTGTGGCTCAGTCATGCTCTGCCCAGAAACATGGACTTAAATGTTCCATTTGAAAGTAAAATTTGGCTGACAAATGCTGCACCTAAATATGACAAAATGTTTTTCAGTTATTGCCTCGTCTTGAGAGATAACCAAAACCCTCTAAAGACAGCTTTTGCCCCCATCTTTTGGTCATGGGTTTGACCCAGTATTCTGTGCTGAGACAAATTAGGTGGGGACTTCAGAGCAGGACCAGAACTCTGCTTCTCTAGATGTGTTACAACATCCTCACCATGTCACCCCCTGCCCTGGGTGGGTCCCTTTCCACTGAGCAAAAAAGAAAATATTTTATTCCAGTGACCCACCCCTTTGTCTCGCTCGGTTCATTTTCATACCTATAGAAAGGCAGTTGATTTGGACAGAGACATGTTTAGAAAAATACGCCTCATGTATACAATCAGCTCTAATTTTGCTTTTCACTCAGAAAACAAAACATATCCATCAAAATAAATGGACTAGAATATCCAAATATTTTTTTCTTTAAAGCTTCTGTTGATGTCTCAGTTATCATGTGTTAGCCCACTTCTGCAGAGATTCCTGATCCCCTCTCACAGGGAGGAGAAGGCAAAGAGAGCTGCCACAGACAACAGAAAACATTCAAACTCAGAGGTATTTGTTTGGTTAAGGTTCTGCAGAGGATTAAGTTTAACCCAAATTTAATGTGTACTAAATTTACTTTGTGTTATCCCTTAATGCCCAGTTTGAAAAGCAGATTCAGTTAAACAGGCAAAATAATACAAGGGGTTATTTTCCAGAACAGCTCCTTAGTAGGAGCTACTTCCATCTAATAAAAATATTAGTCATTATAGTAATGGGGAGACTTTCTAATAAATAGTAATAAATTGTCCAATCTGTTGCTCAGGAAAGTTTTCCCACAAATACCATGGAAAAAACTGTCTCCTTCCATTCTCAAGTCCATAAAATTGCTGTTTTCCTCCTCAGCCAGATCCCCATAGACACAGTTACAGAGAAACTCTTATGAGCAGCTTTGCCTGCCAGCAGTGATGTGGAGAGGCTGGAGGAGGTAAGCTGGATGCCAAGGCAGAACTCCAATCCTCAGCAGTGCTGTTATTTCCTGAACACTCACTTCAAAAAGAGTGCAGAAAAGCTTTAAAAATCATTGAGGTCAAAGTAGCTGCAGCATGCGAGCCTCTCATCTCTGAGTTCAAACATCTCTGGCAATGCTGTTTGCTGCTTTCCTGTTGCAGTGACTTACTGCTTCCCCCTGATGATGAACTAGAGTCCAGACTCTTACCAGACAGGATAAGGAGCTAGAGGATACCTCAGAAGTATCCTGAAGCTGGTAAAAATCCCAGCCTTGCTCACCCTGACTTACAGAACCCTGCAGCACACCTTAGGAAGGAGAGACCTCATGACCTGAGTGAGATGTGTATTTCTTAGCATTCACCTGTTTGGCACATGCTGTACCCAGCATTATTTGCTCTGAGTTGCAATACAAAGGAGATAAATCTATTTACCTTCAGCATGAAAAGCAGCAACACAGAAGGTATGGCAGCCTGAAGCTTCCTCAGGAAGCTGCCTCTCAGGAATAGAGCCACGACCCGAGGCTGAACCCAGGAATGAGGCAGCACCTCGGCAGCCCTCAGTGTCGGGATGGGCTTGGCCACAGCCCAGAACAGGCTCACACCAACAGGGATTTCCTGCTGACCAGAGCAGCGACCCCAGCTCAGAGCTGTGAACAGAAAGGACTGGGTGCAGAGCCACAGCCTCCTCCACTTCCCTGCAGTAAACTGGTTTCACAGGCCCCAGCAGGGAAGACCAGCACAGGGGAGCTGAAGTACCAACCACCCAGAGACCCTTAATCCCCTTTTTCCTCTCCCTTAGCTGCAAACTCTCCCTTTGAGCCCCATTTAAAATTTCTACCTGTCTGCTGAGAATATTTTATACTAAGCTGTATCTATGGTTGGTGTTGATTTATCAAACCAACAGACGTCCCAACAAAACTAATTTAATATTCTAGGGATTACACAGACATTATGTGCTGCACTCTACAGTACTGCATTTTGTAAGAGATTTTTTCAGGTCTGATTTTGACTTTTTTTTTAAATTGGTACTTTGCTCCTGAAGGTTTACAGTCAGTGGAAAGGAAGACACAGGCTACTCTACCTGAAAAGAGCTGCCAAGGTTCCTCATATTAAGTGAGAATATAACTAACACGACCATTAATTTGATTGTTACAATCCCACCACGTGCACGTGAAATAATTTTCAAAACGAAAGTCATTCAGGTCCATATTTATTACCAAGCCAGCGCAGTGTGAATGCTCACGGTGATGCCTGAAAGAACACTATAGAACACAGTCTCCATGTTTCAGATACAAAGATTTTCCCAGTTAACATCAACATCCCAGACCAGCTTATAAACACCCCACACTGGGGACTGCACTCAGCACCACAGAAGGAATGACTTGAGGGTGTTACTGATCTGACACAGAAAGACCAATGTTCCTTAGAGCTCCCGGGACAGTCTCTCTTTACAAGCCCAGTTTGGTCCTCCTCCAGTGTCTCCTTTTGGAGTTGTACCTAAGACAAAAGCAGAGTCAATTAGCAAAGTGTACACACACATTTGTTAAACATGAAAGCAGAACAGCACATGGAAGAAGTCTTTTCCATGAAAGCACATTAACTTGTGAGCATGTACTTGTCCATGTTAAGAACAAATGCTTTCACCATGGTGTGGGTGAAACCACGGACAGTGTTAACAAGGTTGCTCTCAGCAGGAATATGGCAGCACTCCCACATCAGGAAGCGCTGCAATTGCAGCCTGCTTTAACACTAAGCTTGGACAGAACCCATGGCCCAGCTACTCAAGTGCCAGGAGACCAAACTCCAAGATTTTGTCCCCAAGGTCAAGTATTTCAGAGTACTGCAATTTAGCTAAAACAGAACCCAGTTGTAACCTGGCACGTGGAAGACAAGGATCCAGCTGAGTGCATGCACCACTGATCCTGCCTAGAAACAAGCTGGGAGCAGCTACAGGAACAGAACCTAGCACTGTTGTGCTGGGTCACTGCCTGAGCCAGCCAGTGCTGCTGTTTCCCTCCTCACTGCTTAGGACAAAGAGAGAAAGAGAAGAGGGAATTATGTTGCCTTAAAAAGCCCAGATGAAGGAGTGTATGAGATAAAAAACTATTCTGCAGTTTTCAACCGGAGGGCTTGGACAGGCACCACCCTGTTCTTATCCACACCCACCACCACCTTATTCTTATCCACTCCCATGTGCACCCAGTGTGTCACAGCACTCAGCACTTCCCTAAGCACAGTGCTCGAGAACACAAGAGGAAAGCAAGGAACTATGACAAATTAATTCTACAGTCAGGTGCCAAGCATTTCATACTATCAATCTGACTTCCCATACATCCAACAAGTCCTTTGCTCCCTGAACCTCAGAGCACCCATGCTCAGGAACCATTCCTTGAAAATGCAGGAGCCCCAAGGGCAGCTATTAGAGAAGACAGGTACTGGGAAGGGGAACGTCAGGAACAGAGAAACTACTAGAGAACAGAATCTGGAATAAGTCATCCACACGTACAGCTCAGGTTTCACTTTACATGTACCACTGACGTGGTACATGAGCGTCTGTGGACACCTGCAGAGCACCGGCACAAAACCACTAAAAAAAATGGCACAGAAGCCTCACAGTGCCTCACCTGCCCTACCATCCCTGCATGGCCCTCACGAACACAAAACTGCGCTTTGGCTGGCATAGACGCCATCAGCTCTCGCCGTCGGCCCGTACCGCCCAGGCCGCCTGACTAAGCCTGCCGGCCGCAGCTCCTCAGAAAGCACCGGCCGAGCTCGTTACCTGATCTTATTGCCGGTTTTCATGCGAATCCACTGCGGGATGGGCCGGTTCTGCTTCTGCTTCTTGGCGAGGAAGCGTTTGATCTTGAACGTCTTGTGCGACGACTGCAAGAGAGCGCAGCGGTCAGCCCCTCACCCAGCCCCGCCAGGCCTCGGCCGGCCGGGAAAGCCGCACCCGGCTCCCTCCCGCTCCCCCGCGGCCGCTCCGCCCGGCGGCCCGCCCGCCAGGACCCCCGAGCGCGGCGGCCTCGGGGAGAGGGCTCGGGGCGAGGCGGGAGGGCGCGGATGGCTGCGGATGTCTCACCATGGCGCGGAGCGGCGCGGCGTCCCGGCGATGGCGGCGTCCGAGGAGGCGGAAAAGGGCGGCGGAGCGGCGATGGCGGAGCGGGCGCAGCGCCCCCTGGCGGCCCGGCGGCCCCGCACGCAGAGAGGGACGGCGGCGGCCGAGCGAGTTTGTGCGAGTTTATTTGGGTTAGTACAAAGAACAGCTATGGCTAAAATTCACCTGCTACCGGCGAAGTCTCGTTCTGGGCTGTAAAACAATACTTCAAGTTATGAGGGAAGAGGAAGCAGTTCCGAGAGGGCAGGAGTTCGGAAATGTTTCAGACTTGAGAGAAGGGAAGACGCTGGAAAAGAACAGGATGCCCAAACCAGCTACATTTGATTAAAAATAAGCATTTCAGTGTAGGGAGACTTTACATGAGAATTTATCAAGTCATATTCAATATTAAGCCAGCTTATTCATACACTCCAACTTAAGTTACTTTATCCAGAGAACCACTGAAGAGGACGGTCTCTCCCTCCCTAACATGGTTACTGCACTGCGAGATGTTCTGCTCCTTGTGTGCCAAAAGACCCCTATCCACTGGTACCTCAACAACCCCAGCCTGTGTATGTGTCTCAGTGCTAAAGTGACACACTTCAGCTTTCACTGCCTCATGTAGGAGCACCACACAACACAGCAACATCTGTGTTAACTCCAGGCAACTCCAAGCTTGCTCTGCTTAAGTGCATCCAACACCGGCTCTAATTGCCTTAGAGTTCTGGCTTTTGATCCAGGTGTCATTCCCTCCTGACCACAACTGATTTATTATCAAACTTAAGGCCATAAAGTCTTTCTATTTCGCAAAGATTCTCTTCTCTGCTGTAGTTAGATGCTGGGAAAATAAGTTCAAATAACTGAAAATATTACAATGAGAACACGTTTCAAATTTGGAATCTACAACTGAGGTTCTTTAACCAGAAACATCCAACAGCACAATGCCCCCTTTTCTTCCTTTGTTCCTTTTTCGCTCCGAAGGCACTTCTGGATTGCGTAGTATGTGCTCTTTGGCTGCACAGACAGTCAGAACACATAAGGCTGGCACATCAGTCACTCCTCTTCCTTCGTGTGACTGGTCTCACCCTCTTGTTTCTTATCCACTCCCTGATCTGGGGGCTTTGCAGCACTGTCTTCATACTGACACAATCTGCTCCGGCTTCGGGCTCCGGGCTGGTACAGCTGCATTGCTGGGCGATCCTGAAATAAATCAAAACTATTTAGATTCTTTCATAACTCCCTGCTCTCAGGGTTCTTATGGCATCACTTCTATGGTATTAGAAATGGCTCAAATTCAAACTTTTCAGGCTAAGTTTAATTATTCCACAGTGTGGCAAAGTAACTTCAATTGTCCCAAATCGAGGTTGTCTCTGTTGTAAAGCAACAGCCCTGTTCAAACCACAATGAACACTGCTCATAGTTAAGGTTATTTGTAACGAGGTTCCTGTTGAGTTCAGCTCACAGTCTCTCAGAAGAGAGGCCAACTTCAAAGTTTCAAAACCCTGAGTTTCATTTGTACCTGACAACGTCTTAAGTGACACAGAAAACAAGCACAGTGATACTGCAAAAACAGATTTTGTAGAGTACATAAAACTACACTCAAGACATTATTTCTTGAGCCAAGAGGACATGTCATATTCTGCAAGTTGCAGTTTCCTATTTTAAGGAACCTGTTCAATCACACTCCCACACTGAGATGCATTTTCAGGCACCTATAAGATCAGCAGACACAGATTACTGATACTCTACCAACACCTCAAAGAGATAGCTCATGGCACAAGTCAGCAAACAAAAAGGGATCAGTGTCTTACAATTTAACCCATGTTTTCTTGGATTAGTTCTTACACAGTGACAAGAAATACCACTGTTAAGCAAATTTTAGTAGACATTTCTAGCAATGGCAGAGTTTGTTGCAGAACAGGGAGAAGTTTCAACAGAGAAACCACATTTTCCTTGAAGTGCTTTTATCCTAAAAACCACAGATCCCTATGAATCAACACATGAATTTAAAGAAATCCAGCACCTTGTTTCTGATACGATCCCTCTTAATTGTATCCTCTTTTTTATCGTCTTTGGTTACTTTCTCAGATTTGTCCATGCTGCTGGTAAAGTCTGTAAGATCACTTTTCTTTCCCTTTTCTCTGAGTAAGTCTCTCTCCTTTTTCACCTCTTCCTCTTTTCTTCTAAAAACCTTCTCTTTCTCATAGCGCTCTTTCTGCCTCCGACGCTCCTCTTCTTGGCGTCTCAGTTTCTCTCTCTGTGCTCTCTCATATTCTCTGTCTCTGTCAAAATCTCTATCTCGGTCCCTGTAGTCCTTTACACACTCATCTTCTGATCTGTATGAAAACAAAACTGAAAATTAAGCTCAAAAGATTCATCAAACAGAGTTGGGAGATCAATGTAATAGTGGTGTAAATGTGCAATAGGAAGATGACACACTGGCAGGTACTAGGGAGCTCTTGGGAGGCTGTGATAGCCCAAGTCATGCATGACAGCCAGAGAGGACACTGAGCACTAGTTTCCCAGCCTCCTACTTGCATAGCTGGCTGAGTCTCTTCTGGCTTTGAAAAAACATCTGAATTTGTCTGTCTTATCTGTATTTCTCACATGGCAGAACTGAACTTCAAACAGATCACGGAGCTGTTGAGAATTACATTTTCCACTTTGACTTTTTACAAGACTTAGAGGAACTGTTAACTGGAGAACACCTCTCCTCTTGCCATGGTTATAATAATTATCTCATTGCAAGGACAGTGCTCACAGCCTGCTGCATTCACCTACATATGGGCTTCCTTAGTGGAGTTCCTATAATGAGTTGTAAAAATATTAAAATCTGTCCACTAATGAAGAATTTCCAGGTAATTCACAGAGCTTTCTGTAATCATGGGAATGTGCACTGGCACAGAGAACACAGCTCATGCCTTATATGAGAAAAAGCATTTGGAAGGAATTTCAAAACATGGTCATGGCAGAGCAGCCTAAGCCTCAGTACAATCAGGAAACAACTTATAGATACATATATATTTATAGCAAGTACTAGAATACTTTTTTGCCTTCTCTTCTTTTGTCTCCCCATCAGATCGTTTGGCAGATGCACTACTCGCATTTTTTTCCTCCCTCAGAGTCTCTCTTTCCAGTTTCTTGGATTTTTCTTTTCTCTCCAAGTCTTTTTCATCTTTTTCAGGCTTCTTAAGTAGCTACAAAGAAAACAGAAGTCTCAACTAAAAAGCTCACTCTAACACATATTGTCTGGCACAACACCGAAATTGCATCAAAGGAACCACAGTCCAGTAAGAAGTAAACATTAAAGAAATATTACTGCAAATCACAGTATTTCTAAAAGCTGGAGTGTATGAGTAAGCATTATTCACACAGCAGACTAGAATTTTTCTCCTAAACCAGGCTGTTTTAGAAAGCTTAGTCTCCATTCCACAGTGAATTCACAATCCTGTTTACCACAGCATGTACAACAGTCACGTGACAAAAACTTGAAATATTACTATGAAACATTACAGCATGTAAACCTTTACAATGCCTACTACTGAATATTACAAAAAAATTGGTCATTTACTAACACCAAACTCGTATGATTCTTCACACAATACCCAAAGTACATTTTGAGACTGATATACAAATTATAGGGGAAAGGGAGTGTAACAGTTTATAATAAAGAACTGTTCTAGACCTTAATCTTTGGTTCTTCTTTTGATCTGTCTCTTTCTTTTTCTGGGCATCTGTCTACTTTCTTCAATTTTTCTGCTTCTTTTCTCTTCCTTCTCTCCTCTTCTTTCCATTTTCTTCTTTCTTCTTCTCTTTGTCTTTTTCTTTCTAATTCTCTCCTCCTTCTCTCCTCTCTTTTTTCTTCTCTCAGTCTCTGTGTATTTAAAAACAAAGAGAAATAGTGTCTGTCCACAGAAGAAAACATCTCTTTAAGCCATCAAACAACTCACCTCAAAGCTGCCTCTATTATAAAAGAAAAAAAAAAGTCCCATCACCTCTGTTGTTGTGAACCTGAACATGTAGCAGCAGTATTTTGACTCATAAGCCTCAATTTGTACTGTCTTAAAAAACTCAAATACATCACTAGCTTCAGCCTTTATCATTAAAAATTTAATTAAATCTGCCCCACCTCTGATTTTCTCCATTGCTAGAATTAGTACAACATGATGTGCTAGGAGAAAGATCATCTACAAGGACCTCAGCCATACTGCACTAAAAATGGAAGCACTAAAATGGATCTGTTTTGTCAGTGCAAAGAGAGGTGTTTTGCTGTGACCAGAATGTACACAAAGCACCACCATTCCAACACTCTACTCCTTTAAAACGTATGAATCAGAAGTTGACAAGTTGGGTCAAAAGCTCCTTCTTCAAAGGAAGGGCAGAAATGTATCAATGTACAATGAGCAAATTGTACTTGCAAACAACAAGAAAATTCTGGAGGTAAATCTTACCTGTTTATTTTTCAAGAAGTTCAATAAAGGAGTAGTCTTTTTAGCTGGAGAATAGATAAAACAAATGTAACTATCTTGCCTTATCCAATACTGCAATACCTACAAAAGAGCCCTATAGGAAGTGAAGCAGCGTGAAGCAGCCTGTCTCCTCTCACATACAGCAGTGAAACAAGTATTCCAAACCTATCTCCAAACAGTGGCAACTATTAGGATTCTATAAACTTCATTAGGATACTAATAGGACATCCATTACACCTATCTCTACATTCAGTCTGCATTAGGGTTTTCCTAGACAGTCTGATTTTTAAAGAGATCCCTGTAAGATACTTAAAAAGAGCAACCTGGTCATTTTTTGGTGGTATTTTACCCAATCACACTATCTCTTAACTTGTGCCTGCATGGAACATCACTGATCACAGCACTGTGCATTAAACACCACTGTATCTCACTGAAATGCAGCCACTCCACAGCCTGGTCTGGCTAACAAACATCTGCAACAGGAAGGAACTTTGTCATCTAAAACCTATACTTACAGAAGCATTTAGAGCATGGGAACAAAACACAACACGCTGAATAATATTAGCCTAAATGTTTAACAAATAGTAAGCAGGCAAACAAAAGAATTCAGTCTCCTCCAGGTTGAGCTTCAAATTACAAAACATACTTGCTTCTTTGTGATCTAGGAAAATGTAACTATAGTACACAGATTTCCATACCTATTAGCTCTTTGTTTCTTGCCTCTATTTCCTCCAACAAAGTTTCAGGAGTGGAGGTTAATTTTTCATCATCTGCACTGTAACTTTCCAAAAACTTCTTGTATTCTGGATCTACACAGAAGAAAAGGGAAAAGGGGGGGAGGGGAAAGAGGAGATACTGTAGCATGAGAAGTATTTGCATCATGCACTGCTCAGTTACATTTACTTCAGTTGGGTTTTTATATGCCACCTTTCATAAGTTAGCAGCTCTCAAATGAGCTGCCGTATTATGTTTGTCTGGGACAATCATATTTAATAGATTTCTAGCTGACAAAGTAGTGCTCATAAACTTCACATATAATTAAGCAACCACCCTATTGGTGGAACTATAGTGTCACAGTAAAAACACTACATCAAATTACTGCTAAGAGTTTCAAGTCTACACATGCAAAAACAAACTAGCTCGCTGTTATACCATCTTCAATAGTTCCAGTTTTGGCATCCTTTTTCTTACTCTTCTTTTTTGCAGCTTTTTGGAAAGGTGCAAACTCAACTATGGCAGCATATTCCTGACCTGTTGAGAGAAAAAAATACATTAAAATAAAGATGAAATGGATATAAAATAGATTATATCGTCTACATCTAAAGCAGGAAGGTAAGTCTCACAAGAAATATGCAATACTAGAACAGATTACTTACATAGCATAAAAAATTATTGTATTTGGAAAACCATTCAATAAAAAAAAAACCACTCTAGAGACTGCAGAACTCATGACCTTAACACTCTCACTATACTAACAAACCAGCCAATTCACAGGCTGACAAGAAGGACATGCTAGATTTAAGACTGCCCATGACTGTCGGTTCTGCCACCTCAGCGGCACCACGCTGCATAATGGCCTCATCCTACAGACTCTGTGTACATCGTGCAAGAAAGGATACTTTAAGTTAGTACAACTGAGGCAAATCTCAACTTTTGACAAAATGTAGTAGAATACAACACATGACAAGCAGGCTTTACAGCTTTATCTTCTGACAAGAACACTACATTTATAGCTGCACAAATCCAGCTGGGTATGGCAAACACAGTGTGCTGTTACACTGCAAACCAGCTCATTTAAAGGACTTAGATGTTATCGGATCTATAGATGTATGTTGTTCTAGAGGTATTGGAACTCTTCTTGAGGCACTAAACCCGAAGAAATCAGACGTGGCTGCTCACACCCACCCCTCCAAAGCTCAGCCAGCACACGGCACAGACAGCAGGGAAGCAACAACTTCCATTGAGTGCCGTTCACCTACCTTTGTGATCGACAAAAACGTAGCCGTCGAAGCGATCCCTGAAGAGGACTATGTCTTCCTGGTTCTTGAAGTTGATGTAGGCTCTCGAGAACATGTGCGGGTACAAGCTGCAGAGACACAAACCGAGAGCGCTGGGCTGACGAGGCGGCGGCGCCACTGGGGCCCGGCAGGCGGTAGCGGCGGCTCCCGGGAGCGCCCGGATTGCGCAGGCGGCCGTACCTGGAGTCGTTCGCGAAGAACTCGAAGTAGTCGTGTTCGGGCAGAGGCTGCAGGTGCTCCTCCAGCTGCTCCTTCGTCAGGCTGGGCGGCAGCCGGCGGATCACCACCTGCGGCACGGCAGCACCGGCGCTCAGGGCGGCGGCAGCGCCGGGGACGAGTCATTACCGCGCCTCCCCCGACACGTCCCGTCCCAGGAGGGCAGCGCAAGCGGCCCGTTAGCGGGGGAAGGTCCCGTTACAGAGGGGGAGCCCTGTTACCGGAGGGAGGAGGGGCCCGTTACAGAGGGTGAGCCCCGTTACCGGGGAGGGCGCCGTTCCTGGCGGCGCGGAGGCCCCACCTTGCTGAGCGTCTCCTTCTTGTCCTTGGGCCGCTCCAGGCGATCGAGCTCGGCGGCGCCGGCTCTGCCGTCCGTGCCGGCGGCGGGGCCCGAGCCTGGTCCCGCGGCCAGCAGAACCCCCGGCCCGGCGGAGGCCCCGCGCCGCTCCTTGGGCCTGGCGTTCTCCTTGTCCTCCTTCATCCCGATCCCGATCCCGATCCCGACTCCGGGCCCGGGCAGCGCCGCGCGCACCCAATGACCGCTGCCTCTCGCGAGAGTGTGCCTGAGAGGTGCCGCTGCCTCCGCCGGACTACCACTCCCAGCGTGCACCGCGGCCGCCACGGCTGATCCCGGTGGGGTCAGCGGCCGGGACCGGGACCGGCACCGAGAGCGGCATCGGGTGAACTGGGACACGGGCACGGCCTCATTTCTTGCCAGGGACTGTTCCCCGGCAGCGCTGTCGCTTCCGCTGCCCGCTCGGGCCCGCTAGGCTGTGAGAGGGCGCGGGGCAGGCCGGGAAGGGCGCGGGGCAGGCCGGGAGTGCCCCGCCACACGGCGCAGAGGCAGCGGCACCGGCACCGGCACCGTCACCGGCAGGATGTGGTACGAGATCCTGCCCGGCATGGCCATCATGGGCGTCTGCCTCAGCATCCCCGGCATGGCCACCATCTTCATGCACCGCTTGTGTCACGGCGGCAAGGTCAGCGTGGGGCGGGGCGGCAGGCCCGGGGATCCGGGACCCTGGGGCTCCGCTTCCCCACCGGAGCCGCCCGTATCCCCCAGGCCCCTGCATCCCTCTGGGATCCCTTCCTCCCGGGGCTCCCCTTAGCCCGCCTTCCCTCGGGAGCCCTGCCCGAGGCCTTAACAGCCACTTCTGTGCCTGCAGGAGAAGAGGATCGCCCGCTATCCCTACGAGTGGACCCTGCTGGAAAGGGACCGGCGGCTGTCGGCAGTCAACAAGCACTTTGTGTCCAAGGCAGGTTCTGGGGGCGCTGGGCAGGTACCGCCGGGGGGAAGCGGGACCCAGGCGCTGCTCCCCCATCCCTGAGCTCTGGGACAGCCACTGAGGTGGGCACTGGTCGCTCTTGTCAGATCTCACTCGGTGCCTGCAGCTGGCCTGCCTCTGGGGATGTGCATTTTAATTTTGTTCTGATTAAGACCTGGGTAATTAAATGTAGTTTGAAAATCTCCATTTTCAGATATGCCCCGTTGCACATTAGTGGCAGGAATGACACAAATATAGCTGTTATTTTTTCTTTTTCAGGGTCTGGAGAACATACACTAAGGTGTCAACGCTTTGAAAAATTCATGTATCTATAGAAAACGATTTAAATCTTAAATAAAGCTATACATGTGTTCAACCCTTGTATTTGTGTTGCTGTGGTGGGGTGACCCTTGCTGGACACCAGCTGCCCACCAAAGCCACTTTGTCACTCCTGTCCTCAGCTGGACAGGGAGAGAAAATACATTGAAAGGCTCATGAGTTGAGACAAGGAGAGGGAGAGACCATTCATCAGTTACTGTCACAGGCAAATGAGACTCGACTTGGAGAAATTCCTTTAATGTATTGTCAGATAACAGCAAGGTAATGAGAAGTTAAGTCATAAAACACTTTCCCCCCACTCCTCCCTTCTTCCTGCGTTCAGCTTCACTCATGATATTTTCTACCTCCTCCCTGCTGAGCTGTACAGGGTGATGGGGAAGGGGGGTTGTGGTCAATGTCATCCCATGTCTCTGTTGCTCCTTCCTCCTCTGGGGAACTCCTCACACTCTTCCCCTGCTCCAGCATGGGGTCCCTCCCATGAGAGACTCCTTCACTAACTTCTCCATTGTGAGTGCTTCCCATGGGCTGCAGTTCTTCATGAAGTGCTCCAGCATGGGTCCCACGCATCAGGTGCAGTCCTTCAGCTGCTCCAGCAGGGTCACATTTCCTGCCAGCAAACCTGCTCCAGTGGGCTACTCACTCCATGGGCACAAGGGTCCTGCCAGAGCCTACTCCAGCATGAGCTTCCCACGGGGTCCCAGCCTGGGCACATCCACCTGCTCCAGCATGGGTCGTTCCTGGGCTGCAGGCGGATCTGTGCTCCCTCATGGACCTGCGGGGGCACAGCTCACCGTGGTCTCGCAACACGGGCTGCAGGGCAATCTCTGCTCCTGCCCCCTGCCCCACGGCCTCTTGTCATGCTGGAAGAGGAGCTGCTGGGAATGCAGTAGCCTGTGATCTGCTAAAACATTTCTGGCGTCTCCCGTACAGTACCCGTGACCCCTTCCCTCTGGAGCTCTGCGCGTTGCCAGCGCTGCTGTTGGGAGCCTGCAGCGCATCCTCGCTGCACCGGGCTGGACAGAGCTCTGCCCGGCAGAGCACAGCCTGCAGGCTGCTTTAGCTCCCGAATTGTCCAGAATGGCAAAAACTCGACAAGCAGAGAATCCGCCTGGATCGCACAGCGGTTTTCTTGCTCATACCGTCGTCCGTCCCCGGGAGCCAGCGGCTGCTGGGCGGTTGCCGCGGGGCCGGGCGGGCCGCGGGGCTGCCGGGAGCGGCGCGGCCTCGCCACGGTAACCGCGCACCGCGGCAGGGACGGCGCCGGCCCGGGCACAGCTCCCCGGGCTCCGACGCCCCCCCGCCGCGCCTGGGGACCCCCGGCCTGGCCGGGGCAGCGGGGGAGGAGCAGCCGCCGCCCCGGGAGCGCCAAGCGGGGTGAGCAGGGCCGGGCTACGAAGCAGGCGCGGTGAGGGACTGCCCGCCGCTCGCCGTGTTCCTGCGGCTCTCAGACCAGGGCTCGCTCAATGTTTGTGCGTTTATCTCTCTAAAGGTGAAGCCAATGGACGAGGAAAAGGAAGAAGCTGCCAGTGAGGAAAAAGATCACATCCCCCGGGAAGATGAGAGAAGCAGTACAGAGGAATGTCTTCCAGAGGCCAAGGAAAAAGAGAAAGGTATTGTGTTTGCTCTACTGGAATGTGTTGGAGCCTTTTCAGGAGGATTTGTCAGCATTTTATCCGTTTTAGAAAGCAAGCATGTCATCAAAAATATCCCGTGGACCACAGCCAGGAACTTCACAGTGGAGAGAGGACAGCAGCAAATTGAAGAACTAATTTCTGTGAGTCACAATTCCATCCACTTAGGAAGGCCAGACTTTCTCACTGTTAAGAAGTATGAAAATTTAAAGGAGAGCACCTCTGTTCCTTTTTAGCACCACCCTCAAGTCAGTTCTACTAGACATAGGGAGTCTTAGTGTGATGTGTTTGTTCAACAGACATGGGACATTCATGAAAGCTGGCTTCACCACTCAGAATTTCTCGAGGAAGAAGAACTTAAGGACAGCAAGAGGTACCATTACAGAGCTTGCTGGGGCCTCCCAACACGCAGAAAACCCATCCCACGAGCAACAGCGAGTGTCTACTTCGTTATAGCGATCTCCAAATTCAAACCTGACGTAAGTACTCAGAAATGGTGTGGATGGACTAGTCCTTTAGGGGACAAGAGTACAGTGGCATTCCTGAGGCAGGAAAGTGCCAGGAGAGTGGAGAGGCTGGCGAGGAGCCAGCAGCTCTTGTGAGATGCTGACAAGGCCTGGACGTGTCCAGAAAATGGCAGGAGATTTAGATGTGGCCTAATAGAAACATGCCATCGGATGGCAAGGGGAGCAAGGCACAGAGCAGGAGGCTGCGTTAGTTCCCAAATCTTTGACCAACAGAACTCGACAAACAGAATCTGGCAGGATCCTACCTCTGCCTTCCTGATCTTGCCATCTTCCCTTTCCAAGCAACAATTCTTCTGGACAGATGTAAGAAGGGCTGAGTAGAGGTGAGTTACAGAATGAAAGGCCAGTAGAGAGGGAGTGACACTTTGCTCTTCAGCTGTCTCAGAATCCCTTTCCTGATCAGCTTGAAATTTGCCCCTGTACAACGAACTCTTGCAACCCAAGAGAAAAATGAAATGAATTGCACTGAGTAAACTTCTTACCTCCAGGCTTAAGTCATACTGAACCTCAGTGTTTCTACTTAACAGCTATGGATCCCCAAATAATATTCTGTGGTTTAACCTCCAGCTGGTAACTAAGCATCACAGACCTGCTTGTTCACTCCTTCCCCACCACCATGGGATGGGGGAGAGAATTGAAAGTGTAGAAAAAGTGTAATAATATTAAGAAATAAATAGAACAATAGTAACAAACTGGGGAAAATAAAAACAGAGGAAAAACCCTATGAAACACAAGTGGTGCAAATGAAAACAATTACTCACCACTTGCCAACCAATGTCCAGCCAGTCCCTAAGCAGCATCTTCCCTTCTGCCCCAACCAAATATCCAGGTTATTTTTAAAGTAAATAGTAGCTCTCACTTAATTACAATTTCTGCTTTTTGAGGGGCTGTACATGGCCTCTGCCCTGTCTCTGCTGTGTTGCAGACTGCACCTGTGGAGGTGTTCTACAGACTGGAGTCCAGCAGGCTGATTCGGAGGTAAATGTTATTACTCTTCTGTTTTAGCAAGCTTTTCCATTCCAAAACCAAACAGGGAACTTGATGCAAATAAGTTTACAATAATAGCAAAGGAGTGGAAGTTGTCAAAATCTTGCTCTGTGAAATGAACCTGCTTATCACTAGCTTCACCCCCAGAGGCATGAATAACCACCCTGCGGGCATCTGCATTATCAGAAATTTCTCCTGCTTTACATGGGTCTAGGTGGGGGGCTCTTTTGCAGCAGATAGCCTTACGTGGTGGATAAAGGCCAGCTCTCACCTGGCCAAACTTGGATTCAGTATTGTGCTTACAATCTACCTTCTTTTTATTCCATTCTCCAGGCCAGAACAGTGTCAGTTTAGAGAAAAGTGGCTTCAGGACATAATTGAAAATAAAATACTGTGTGCAGAAAGACTTGCTTCCCGATGAGCAGCTCCAATTCACCATTACCAATTCTCTGTTGTGGAGAACCAAATAAACATGAAGGAAAAGAAGTTCTTCCTTAGCAGCATTTCAACTTTGTGAATAGATAAAAAGCATTGAACCTGTGCAAAATCATCTATGTCCTGTCATGGCAGCTGGCTGTGTGTGACAGTCCCTGGGAGGTACGGGTGGGGACAGCAGGATGGAACCAGGTTCCAGAGTGTAAATGGGAAGAGGCAGCCGGGCAGGATTTGCTGTTTGTGAATGCCAGGTCTGTGGAACTCCGGGGAAAACATTATAGGACTTTAGGACTTTTATTTTCTTGATACAAATATACAAGACATCTCTGCTGCTAGACTTAGAGGAACAAAAAAATTAGAGAACAAAAAAGAAACAACCCATTTCTCAAAACCATTTTGTTTTAAAAAACATTTGAGAAAAAGAAGTTCCAGGAGATATGTTTGGAAATATGCAGATGAATCAAAGATAAGCACTGCTTGAGCAAAGCCTCCAAGCAGAGTTTAAAGCAAGCCATGTAATGCTGCTGAAACAGACCAAAGTAAAATACTACAGGAGTTAAAACAAGGGTTTAATCTAGAACACTTCCATAAAGAAAAGCATTTCAAAGAAATTGGAAGATACATCCTTGTTAACACCTGTGTGCATCCAGGGGTTCCAATCACTGCACCCCACTGCACTGATGCCTATGTATAACATAGGAGAAAAAGAAGCAAGCAACTGAGTTCTTCACCATGTGTTTCAGTGGATGGAGATCAGACCCTCCTGTAACTGTTACTTTACACCTCAGTTGCCATCTGCTTGCTCTAAAGTAACTGAAGCCCATCTGTATTAAATTACAAACTCATTTACAAAATATATACACGTGTGGTTTGAATCGCAAACCAAACTCAAGTGTTTGGAAGAAAAACCTAAATTTAAAAGATGTGAAGAAATAGTGGGCTGTCCTGGATCTCAAAACAGGAACTCAGGAGTTCCTTCATTTTTGATACTGGTGCTAATAGCTTGTTAAAGGTCTTTCCCAAGCTAAATGATCCAATGATTAATAAAAATAAATGGAATAAAAACCCCACACTTATTGGCATTAGGTAACAAAACCTTCCCACGGGATCCTTTGGCTTGTCAGATTCAAAGCGAGTGCAGAACATTGACACCTCTAATCTTCCCCGCCTGTTCCTGCCTTGTAGCCTTTCTCTTTACAGGGATTCCTTGTAGATGGTAAACAAACCATTCAAGAAAATCTGATGAAAATAACTCTGTTTCCTTGACACAAGTAATCCACTCCTGAGGCTTGGCCCTGTTGGGTGAAAGGTGCTGCAGCACCTGCAGCTTTCTTCAAATCTCAGCTGGACTGCGTTAGCTGCCATGTAGTGCAAGCTATGGTGTACAGCTCAAATGAAGCATTATTTTTCCTCTTTGCCCTTAGTCTTTCTGTAGACCATCTCTCGAAAGCTTGCGAGGATCTTATTCTCTCGTTTCCTCCTCTCCTCCTGGTTGAAGGATGCCAGAGCTCTCTTTTCATCTGCGCTGTAGATCTGGTTCTCTTTCCGCAGACGCACAGCTTCCATGCGCCGGTGTCTGTGGGGAAGAACACGGGGTACATCAGCGTGGGCAGGGGGTGTCAGTGCCCTGGCACAGCCTCCAGCCATCAACTGGCCTGAACATGTTCAGGGGCTTTAAATAAACATACTGAAGTACCAAGGCCTGAACAACAGGTCCTGAGCCAAAGCTGACCTCTAGATGAACCTTCCCACAAAATGTTATATTTGTATCCACTCATTAAGGTAATATACATGACCATTAGTGAAATGTGTGATAAGAATATATTTTATCTTTCTGCATTTCGAAGCCAGACAAAGGCATGAAATCAGACATGTGGCCTTGTTTGAAGGTATATGATCGAATCCAGCTCCCTTGGTTCCTCCTTGAGCCCTGCCCAGGCTTTGGGTGGAACCCAAGAGGAGGATGAAACCAGATGTTCCTGCACTAGAAGTTGTGTAAGCTTGTTTATTCTACAGTCTAAAAGCTGGGCCCTCTCACAGTGAAGATGGAGGCCTCGCCTACAGGTGGACACACCACATAGGAATTTCCAGGAATGGTTCTCCAGTCCTTTGCTGTGACTGGGGCTCCCCAGCTGATGTGCAGATCTGGATGATGGTAAAGCATCAGGGTAACTGGTGATTTATTTTTCTTAATCACTCTAGGCAATCTTTTGCAGTAATGATTAGGTGCATTACTTAGCTTATCCTTTGTAATTCTTTGCAGTTTTGCACGGTAGCAAATTATACTTAGTTCTTAAAGTTGGTATCTTAATCTTTTGTGCTGACCCTGCCAACTGGCAAAACAGATACCTGAACTAGATAATCCAAACTGCACACTAACCTTCCCAGGAAGGAGTGTGGCAGAGCAAGGAACTGATTTCTGAGGGTGTCTGTTTCCAGGCAGTCAGCCAAAAGCCTCCCCTACCCCCAGGGTGTCAGCTGCTGGCTCACCAAAATTTAAGTGAGATTCCTGTTATCATAGAGAAAAAAGTGCAGCCAACCTCTCACACATTGATCTGTCTCCTGCTGAAGGGACAGCACATCTCCAGGGCTGTCCAAACAGACCACCTTTGAGCCACCTGACATAAGCACCTCTTCATTTGAAATAATTAGAAGAGTATTGCCTGTGAAGAACTTTTGCTCTTGAGGAGAAAGTGTCCTTGAAAAACTCACTATCCATCTCTAGCAATGGGGAGTTTAGTGTAGATTATTGCAAGCAGAGCACCTTCTCCTCCATGCTTGCAAGTAGAGCTTGGAAGCAGTCTACTGTTCAGCCAGAAGAGAGAGCAGCTCTTGAAAATTCCACTGAACCACTGCCATCATCAAAACCATACCTGCTGCCACTCATGACATAACCGGAGCTCTCAAACGAAGCGATCTCTTCACTTGTCAAGCCGATTTCACCTCTGCGGGGAATGCGTTTCCCTGCTTTTACGTACTCTGCCATGGCTGCACCTTCACCGGGCAGGAGGGCATGTCCATAGCTAAAAAACACAAGTGGTGATTTCAGTAGTTTCAGATAGAGAGAGCCTGAGCTAAACATCCATCTTCCCTCTTCACTACTGTATACAGCTGCGTTTTTGAACACACTTATTCTTTCCCACATATTGGCCTGTTTCTTCCTTATGGCAACAATGTCTTAATTTATCAGCTGAGTTCATTCTAATGACGCTACGAAGTTGCAATACTGCAGATCTTTAGAATAAAGGCAATTAAAATTGATTTTTCTAGGAATCAAGGCAAAAAAGCATAAACCAGACTCTTCTACCCAAATTCAGGCCAGGGGAAAGCCTAGCACCACTGGAACTTCTGTCTGTGAGTTTCTGGCACAGCATTTCTCCCTCTGCATGCCTTATTGTTGCAACAGCCCTTTTGAACAATAACTTTCACACTTGATTTACTTGATTTGATCAAAGTACCATTAGAGCTGGTTACTCACTTCAAAGGCCTATCGTCCTGAGATGCATGAGTTTTGGGAGCCTCTGGTCCAATCAAACTATCAGCTTCAGTATTTTCTGCAACAATCAAGTAATGAAGAAGATTAATCTTGTGTCCATTGTTCTTTGTTATCAGAAGGGTTATACAGGTCAGCAACACCTAACAACAAATTCACAAAAAGGACATCAAGAAGTTTCCATCCAAGTTTCAAGTCAGGTGAACCTACTTGATCTCTCTATCCAGAGATCATCCCCTTGAAGCATTTCATCATCGGAATCTTCGCTACTTGAATCACTGGATTCCCTCCTGCTCTTCTTAGCTTTCTTTTTCTTATACTTCTTCCTGTGATAAAGCCAGACAGACATGCTATTTATCAAGATTTAAGATTAAAGAAGGTGCTTGGAATAATACTCAAATAATTAGTTTCTTAAGGCAACTTCCACCTGGAAGAATGGCTGTCTGCTGTTTCATACAAAACACTTTACACCAAAGCTAAGACAATATATATGTTCTATTTTGACTTTCTATTTTGACTTTCAGGGAGTTGTTTGTGCTGCACAATTGTGTAGATTTAAATAAAATCTGTCAAATTAATATTATTTGCCAGCTCTTGCAAATGACCTAAGGTCCTCAGGCTCCCTTAGGGCCTGTGAAGGAAACTGAGCTGCCCTCCAGCCAACAGCAGCCAAAATGACACAGCAACCACAACACTTACTTTTTGTTCTTCTTTTTCCTCTTCTTGCTTTTCTTTTTATCTTCATCTGAAAAAAGAAAGTGTATGTATTATCAAAATGAAATTATTAGTTATAACTAAGTAGTTTACTGCCCTGTGAATAACATGGGATACCTTTTACAGCCCCAGTATTCATGAAGCTGTGGGCTCTTTGACTCTCTCAACCCTAACCCTAAGCCTAACCCCATCACCAGGGGTGGTGGTCAAGATCAGAAAGATGTAGGAGCAGCACAGTTGGGGCCTTGCTGGGATCACCTTGGAATGCCTTTTCCAGCCCCGGTGTTCCTGGAGTTGCAGGCTCTGTGACTCGCTCAACCCTAACTCTAAGCCCTAACCCAAACTCAATAATATGGCTTTTCCAGGTCAGAAAGATGTAGGAACAGCAATGCTGGGGCCTTGCTGGTATTGCCTTGACACGCTTTTTCCAGTCCCAGTACTCCTGGAGCCATAGGCTCTTTTGCTCTCTTAACCCTAAGCTTAACCACTCCCCTAACCCTGCTGCTAAGAATTACGCTAACCACTACCCCTACCCATTAACCTAACCACTACCCTAACCCTGAGCCTATTCCCAGCACTAACTGCCTCCACCAGAATGCCCTAGTACACATCCTGATGGGACTGGTTTATACTGGGAAAGTGTTAGTAGAAAGGTCCCTGCAGTACTGGTCGATAGGAGAACATATCAAACAGATCTCTGGCATGAGAGGCCCACTGGATGCTAAATTCAAAAATCCCATTTCCTGAGGCCAGACTGCAAGCTGAGACCCTCTTGTCTTACCACTGGAGTTCTGCTCAGACTCTGAGTCACTGTCGCTGTCCTCAGAATGTTTCCTGCGCTTTCTTTTGGATGCTTTACGTTTTTTCTTTTGTTTTTTCTTCTTCTTTTTCTTCTTTTCCTCTGGAATGTTTTTAAACATAACATTAGAGAACAAAGAACATCTGGTTCCATATATATTCCCTGACCTTCCCAAAGCAATGCTCTTCTTTGAGCGGGAGCTCACCCCAACCACTTCCACCCATCTAAGCCAGGGAACCTCCTGCAAGCAGCAGCAGATTCTAAGCTGCCGTAGCTTCCCATTTTCAAAAAAGCTGTGCAAGCCAAACAAAATACCTTCTGAGCTGGAATCTGAAGAACTACTCTTAGATTTTGCCTCTTCATCTTCTACCGGTGTGTGCTCATCAGAACTGAATAAAATAACAGTTTGCTATTTAAAATCTGTTTAGTTGTACTCAAGATCAAAGGTATACATATGACCAAAGACATTTTGAGTCAATCCTTGCAAGGGAGTAAAATATCAAAGAGCTAATTTAGCCTGGGAACTGCTGTCAGAACCACAACACGTCATCTCATCTACAATAAATCACATATTGCATAATTGGTATGTTGGAATTATTTTGTTAAAAAAACAGTAATCTCATTATGCTGCTTCAGAAAGGAACTGATACAATAAGTATTGTGACACCACGACTAATGCAGGGATAAAGCATTTTTACAAACTGAACCGATATGTAATTAATATCATTAAAAACATGAAGAAAGAATATGCCTTACTCTGGGTCAGGAACTTTTGGTGACAGTCCCCAGACTTCAGGTGCCCCCAGTTCTCCAATTCTCTCTCTCTCATTGAGTCTCCTGTAAAGGAAAACACTGACACTGACACCTAGTTTGCAACACCCAGCACACAAATATTTTAAGTCCTACACGTTAGTGTTTCTGATCGCCTGAAGCAGCTAGAGCAAGGATAAGAAACAACTCGGAGCAAGGAGCAAGCTCGCAGGGCATGTGGCAGCAGAGCTCCGCACACTGCAGAGGATCGGCGCTAGCAGCTGTCACCCCCTTCCAGCCGAGCCCCGTGCCCCCGGGCGGCCCTGCCCGCGGGGAACGCACGGAGAGCCCGTGAGGGGCTGACAGTCCGTGACGGGGCCGTGGAGAACCAGGCCCCGCCGGCCCGCGGCACCCGCCCCTCCCGGGAGCGCCGTCCTTTCCGCGCGGAGCGGGGCCCGGCAGGGCAGGCCCGGCCCCTCGCCGGCGCTCACCTCTGCCGCAGGATCTCCTCCTTCTCCTTCTCGTAGTACTCGGGCCATTTGCCGTGGTGGTGGTGCCCGTGGTGCGCGGAAGAGCGCGGCGCGCCGGGGCTCCGGGACCGGCTGCGGCTCCGCCGGTGGCTCAGGCGCCTCGGGCCATTGCGCTCGCGGGACCGGGAGTGGGAGCGGGACCGCGAGCGGCGGCCGCGGCGCTCGGAGCTGGCGGCGGGCGGGGAACGGGAGCGGGACGCGGGCGCCATGGCGGAAGCGGAGGCGCTTCCGGCGGCTTCCGGTGCCCTCCCGGCCGGGCGGGAGCGGGGCGGGAGCGGGGCGGGAGCGGGGCGGGAGCGGGGCGGCCCCGCCCGCGGGGTCACCGCCCCACCCGCCCGGCCGGCAACGCGGCGGCGGTGGCGGCGGCGGCGGCTCCTTTTGTGCCCCGCGGCGGCCGCCCGGCAGCGATGGACGCGCGCACGGCGGCGGCGGAAGGTGAGGCGCCGGCGGGGCGCGAGCGGCGGGCGGGGGGCGGTGGCGGCGCGGGCCCGGCTCCGCCCCGCTCCGCGGGCACCGGCGCGGGGCCGCGGCCCCGGGAGCTGTCCAGGGCGGCCCGGGAGCAGCACTGCCCCGCGGACAGCTCAGCGTGCCCCGGCGGGGTTCCCCCTTCCTGGCCGGGCCCGGCGCCGCCTGACACGGCCCGGCCCGGGCAAGGCCCGGTCTCGGATGTTCGGCCGCCCGGCGCCTCCCAGCGCGGCCTGACACGGCGCTGGCCGCCGCTCCGGTGCAGCGTCTCAGGGCTAAAACTGACAGGACGAGAGGACATGGCCCCACGTTGCGTCAGGGGAGGTTTAGATTGGGTATTAGGAAATTTTTTTCATGGGAAAGGTTATCAAGCACAGGAATAGACTACCCAGCGAAGTGGCGGAGTCGCCATCCCCGGAAATGCTAAAAACCGTGTGGAGATGGCACTTAAGGACAAGGTTTAATGGTGAATATGGTGCTGGCACTGGGTTCACGGCTGGAGTTGACGATCTTAAGTCTTTTCCAACCTTAAGCTTTACCTATAAAAATTATACAAATTATGTATTCAGATGAGACATCCACTCCTCTGTGAGCGCCCTTCCCCCTCAGGTTTCACCACGTTGCCACGGAGCTCTCTTAAATAAACCCCGAGTTTCTGCTCAGCTCTGGAAAGTGCAGTGTAATATCGCTGGGTCTGGCCAGCTCTGTGTAAACGGGGCATTTTGGACAGCTGCTCCACCCTGGGAAGCCCATGCTGGTTTATGCTGTCTAGAAATTATGTCAGGTTATGCCAGTCTCTTTTTCACAAATGATGCAGTATTTTAGCTCCCAAACCTACCATAAGCAGCATAAAAAAATCTGTAAGACGGAGGAAGCCTATTTAAATTGTGTATTTATTTGGGTGCAAGAAACCATGTGCAGAAGAGGGAGGGAAAAGATTTACCAGAGATTGCCCATGTGTGTGGTGTTACTGTCGCCTGTGTCTGTGTGAGGACAGCCCAGTTACTCCATTCTTTTGATTATTTTGGCAAACTAATTTTGGATAATTTTAGATCTGACTAAATGGTGACTAAAACATCTGCCTCAGGAGCACTCTGCACCTGTGTTACCTAATATCATTAGGTGACTTGAAGCGCTTTTGTACACAAGTTACAATGTCATGACCTTGTAACTTGTGTCATCAACTTGTAACTTGTATCTACAAGATAGATGTAACTTGTGCATCTATCATGTAGATGCATAACAGCATCTACAACTACTACTAATGTCAATAAAAAGATCACTGGACTCTTAATTCAGATATATGAGGCTTTAGCTAATGGGATTGGCAGGAGAAATACTCTCAGAGATTTCTTCAAGGCACGAACAGTGGAATTTTGTATTTTAGAGTCTTTCAGAAGCAGTGATGTTTTATTTGAAATTCCCACAGTGGAAGAATATTTCTGTCCTTAAAGGTAGGTTTAGGTAGTATAACTATTGAATTTCAATTTTTATTGAAAACCCTTAACTGTTCTGCTTATAAAATTTCATTTACTTTAATGTAAAATACATGTTTTCATGATGGAGAACGTTACTTTGTCTCTCAAATTTGTTAGCTCTTTAAAAGAATTTTCTATTATCACAAAGTGGATTTTTTAAAAACAAAAGAGCTTCTCAAATTGCTTAATTGAAAACTCGCTACTGAATTGCATACTGTTTTGTCTTCTTGCAAAAGCCTGCACATAAATTTCTTTAAATTTGTACTTCATATTTTCAGAGCCTCCATCCCAAAGTTTTTTTGATCACTTCTACACATTAAAAGTTGCTATTGGGTCTCTTACATATTTTTTCAGTTCCAAGGCAACCACATGCAGTTCTATATCCTGGATGTTTCTTATCTTGGATAAAATGGTTCTTTTATATTGTTATTTATATTGTAAGGTTTTATGTGACTTGAATCACCAAACACTTTCTAGGCTTAGCTAAACATAAAAGTGGAAAGAACAACCCTTAAAATAGGAGATGCAGGCTGACAAAAAAAAAATGCACATTGAAATCCAGCTTTTAGGTGCAGCAAGATGGTGTCAGCTGCAGCCAAATTGGCTGAGCTGTGGAGAGCACTAACTCTGTCCTGACTGCAGCAGTGGGACAGTGGGGTTCAGATTTTATACCTGACAGAACGACTTGCCATAGAGGAAGGCTGCTGTGAGAAAGGTGAAAGTCAAGGAGATGGTGCAGCTCTCCCAGCAGCTTTTAAATCAGGCAGCATTTCTGTAGCTAAGAATAAGTGGTTTAAACCTGATTTTTGAGATCTGGCGATGCCTCAGGAGCAGGGATCCTTCCAAGTGCTCATCTGTAGCTGTAAATTTTCCATTAGTTATTTAGTACTGGACAAGGCAGTGAGAATAGGAGTCCTTAAAGCTGGAGGATGAAAGGCTAAGAAATTGTTTAATTTGGGCCATCACACATTTTTGGAGGGAAAAAAAAAAAGCACTGGATTACGTATTAAAACAATTATAGTATTATTTTCATTTAATATAGCTTCATGGTTAAAAATTACGAAGAACCTGTGTCAAAGAAGGAAAGAATTGAAGGGTCATATAAGGAAGAAAAGTTATTGTTTTCCCTGATGAATGTTTTCTATTATTTATCCTTATTCAATTGACTCTCTGGTAAAACCTATAAATAAACAGCAACTGGTTTTGTAACTCTAAAATCTGAAGGCTCACTTCAGAATGGCACTTGTGTTACTAACTATACAAATACAGGGAGCCTGGCAGGTGATTTTCTTGCTGGAAGAAAGATTATTCTTGCTAGAAGAAAGATTATGATTTATTTCTTGCTCATAAACCTGGACAGGATCATTTAATTGCTGATTTATGAGGTGAAGGATTGCAGTCATGTCTGCCAGTGACTGTGGCCTGTTACATTTTTCATCAAACTTGACAGGACATTTGTTCTTGTCAAAGTTTTTGAATCTTAAGAAAAATCAGGAACCCCTGCGGTTCAAGTCCACAGAATGCATGGAGGGGGGAAAAAAAGGGAACAGATCAGTAACCACAGATGAAAAATATCTTTTATGATCTCGGTGTTCTGCGGGCATTCGTGAACAGCAACAGTTTCCCAGAGGCCGTCCTGTGGATGTGTCACTTCAGTGGCCACATGTCGAATGTGCCGAGAGTCGCATTTGGTCAAAGGCACTTTGTGCCAAAGCCGTACGTCTGTACAGCTGCTGGCTGAGTCTAACACGTGTCCCTGTGGCGCAAAGAATTCCAAATCAATGCTCCCGCAGCAGGAGCAAGGGTGCTCAGGTGTGGGTCTGAGCTCCCCTCGGTGCTGGGCGGAGGTGCCGGCTGCGTCAGCGTTGGCAGAGCAGCGGCAATGTCCCCGGGAAGGAAATGACACTCAGCGGGAAGTAGCGTCTCCAGGGCCTTATCCACACGGTCAGCCGTAAGGCAGGTGTCGGGGTTTACTGCCGCCTCCGCCCGGGACACGGAGCGCGGGGGAGCCGGGAGCCGGGCGGGAATTGCCAAGGCCGCAGCAAGGCCCGTGTGCGGGACCCGAGCGTCCCGCGGCCTGCGCCGAAGCACGGTCGGGGCCACACACTCGGCACCTCGGGGTCCGCGGGGGGCGGTGACGCGGGCAGTGTGTCCCAGGCAGCGTCCGGAGCCCCCGACGCGCCGAGCCCCGCGGCCTCGGGGCTGCCGGCGGCGGAGAGCGCGGGGCGGGCCGGGCCCGGGCGGGAGCGGCGGGAGCGCGGCCCGGCCCCGCCCCGGCCCGAAGGTTCCCGAGGCCGCTCGGGTCAGAGCCGAGGGCAGCACCGGCAGCGCCCCCCGGCGGCGGTGCGGCGGGTCCGGCGGTGCGGGCGGCGGCGGGGCCGCGGCCGGAGCGCGGCGCAGGTAACGCGGGGAAGGCGGGCTCGGCGGGCTCGGCTGCCCCTCTCGCCCGGCTGGGGGCTCAGCACGGCTCAGCCAGCGGGGAGCGGCGGAGGGGCCGCCCGTCAACCCGGGCCTGGTGCTGCGAGGCCGCTCCCCGGGCCCACTGCTGTCAACGCCGCCGCTCCCGCTCGGCCTCCGGCCGCCGCCGCCTCGGCGGCGGCCCCTCTCGGAGCGCGGTTCTCACGGCCGGGCCCCGGGGTCGCGGGGGGAGTCGGCCAGGACGCGCTCCCCGGGCTGGCGCGGCGGCCGCGGGACTCCGGCCTCGGCGTCTCATCCGACACGGCCCGGCCTGCGGAAATAAAAGTTCTGCGGGTAAAAGTAGAGCCCGCGACTCGCTGTTCTGTATTTGGGTGTTGCTTTTTGCCGCTTACTGGGGGGCTTTGAATGGGCAGTGCTGACAGATAGATCTTAGCAGATCTGTTTTTCTACGGTGCTGCTTCCGAGTCTCGGTTTGAAATACAAAGCCTTGCAAATATATGACATGGGGTTTAAAAAAGTTTATTTTTCTGGGGAAGTAAGTGCACTATCCATAGCGTTTTCATTAACTCAGTTGATTGGTAATGTGTCGACACACAGATTCTGGTGTCTGGCCATAAATAACTTCATGCTATTGGGCTTTCTCAGAACAATCTATGAAATATTTCACAGTTAAAAAGAAATTACTAATAATGTTTAAACCTGGTTTTGGGACCCAAAACTTCAATTTTCTTGGTTTTATAATTAACCTTACTTGCTGTTGCTTAAGATGAGGTGCTGTTTCTGTTTTCCTCACCTTGTAAGTACCTTGTAAGAACAGAGGATATATTCAGAATTCCACTTAACCTTGTGGAGAAGAGGAAAGGACAAACAACAATAAGAAACAAATTTGCAGACTGCAGGAGCGCATAATCTTCTGAACAGTATCTCAGATTTGTTTTTTCCTAAAGAAGGAGTAGACAGTAAATATGTGAATGTTGCCATGCTGTTGAAACTTTATATCTGCATTTTTACTAATTTGATATCTTTTGCTTTCCCTTTGTAGGAATGGAGGGGAAAAAACTTATTTCTGCCACAGACACACAATATTCTAGTGTGCTCCTTCAGTCTTTGAATGAGCAACGTGGCCATGGACTTTTTTGTGATGTTACAGTCATTGTGGAGGACCGGAAATTTCGAGCTCACAGAAACATCCTTTCAGCCTCAAGCACATATTTTCACCAGCTTTTCTCAGTGGCTGGTCAAGTGGTTGAACTGAGCTTTGTAAGAGCAGAAATTTTTGCAGAAATTCTTAATTATATTTATAGTTCCAAAATAATCAGTGTCCGATCTGATTTACTTGATGAACTGATTAAATCGGGGCAGGAGCTGGGTGTTAAATTCATAGCTGATCTGGCCATATCTCCGGCCGAAGGCAAAAATGTGCCAAGCGAGGTCAAAGACAGTGCTTCAGGAACTTCAGCTTCTAGTCCAAATCAAAGAGATGCTGAAACACAGGTAACTGTAATCAGGCCAGAGGGTCAAGAGGCAGCAGATGGGATGCCAGTTATAACACAGTCATTCTCCTTACATGGCATAGAATATGAGACTACAAAAATCACAGTGAGCGATTCGGATGATGAGGATGATGATGTAATTTTTTGTTCTGAGATTGTACCTCCAAAAGAATGTACTAAAGACAAAAATACTGCAAGCCAGAACCAGCCTTGTTCAAGTCCAGCTGGAGCTTCTGACCAAAAATCCTGTGGCAGTGGTGGCTCTCCCCATTTGACAAACACCACAGCAGCTCAGAACCTCACTTTGTCTGCCACTCAGCTAAGCCCAAGCCAAACACAGTCAGGTGCTGAATCATTCGTCTCGGCAACGCCGCAGCATTTTACTCCTAATATCATTGTGCTAAACAAGCCTCTGCTTAACTCATCGCTTGGTGCCAGCTCCTTGCATCAAGCACACGTGACTCCTACAATTAATTTACTTGAGGAGAACCAGCAGCCATCCAATAACGGCTCTGTAACTGAAGTGGAAGCAACTGCTGTTGATGATGAAGAGGTTGTTGAAGATGATGTCGATATCATTAGCTCCTCTAGTCCTGGTTCGGTCAGCAGCAGCTCTTTGGTTCAGCAATCTTCTGTTCCTAAGGCAGGGAGCACTGAAGGATCAGGTGTACAGAAAAAACAGGTTGCTACATTTTCACAAGAGCCATCTGCTAAAGCTGGAGAATTTAAAATTAAAATCTCAGATGTCCTTTCTGGAAACAACAAGGAATTGAGTTCGAGTCTAACATCAAAGAATGTGGCAGATGGGCAGAAAATCATAACACTAGATACAGCAACTGAAATAGGAGGTTTATCCACAGGCTGTAAGGTTTATGCAAATATTGGTGAGGATACCTATGACATAGTCATCCCTGTGAAGGGTGACTCTGAGGAAGGGGAAGCCAAGCCTGATGACACACCCAAAAAGTCTGGTGATGAATCTCCAAAGGGGAAACGCATGAAAGTAAAGCACGATGACCACTACGAGCTCATAGTGGATGGCAGAGTCTACTACATTTGTATCGTGTGCAAGAGGTCGTACGCGTGTCTGACGAGCTTGCGGAGACATTTCAATGTCCACTCCTGGGAGAAGAAGTACCCGTGTCGCTACTGTGACAAAGTCTTTGCTCTTGCAGAATATCGTACCAAGCATGAACTCCACCACACCGGGGAGCGAAGGTACCAGTGCTTGACGTGCGGCAAATCTTTCATCAACTACCAGATCACCATCTCCCACATAAGATCAGTGCACAGCCAAGACCCTTCCGGAGACACCAAGCTGTACCGGCTGCACCCCTGCAGGTCCCTGCAGATCAGACAGTACGCCTACATTAGTGACCGCCCCAGCAGTGTCCCGGGGATAAACGAGGGGGGAGTTGTCTATCGTGTTGGCTCAGGGAAGGATGGCACTGAAGGAACAACATCCAACTCTCCAGCCAAACAAATCACCTGGGATGACATTTTCGTTCCGCAGGGAAATGAAACAATTTTTAAACAAAACCCGTCAGAGGGAAGTACTGAATTTGAGTTTGTGATACCAGAATCTTACTGAAACGTTTGGAATGCTGGAAAAAGGGTTCAGTGCAGGAGCATTGCAACTGTTTCAACTGAACTGTTAAAATTGATGTAAAATCACAGGTTAAAGTCAAAAGAAGTTAACTTGTTCTACCAAGTAACCAAATGGTAACACTTAGATGGACCGTGTTAACTGCAGTGATTTGTGGAAGCAATTAATCAGAAAATTTTCTTGAATAGAGAGTAAGACATTCTAAGGCACTACCAGAAGTTTCTGATATGTTAAATTTGATTAAAACATGAGGATTTGTGACTTGAAGATGTACAATTTATTCTAAAGAGCTAGAAATATTTCTAAACTAATTGAGGTATTTCCTGTACCCATACTTACCATGTAAACCCTTTCTTTCATGTTAGCACTTTAATGCTGAATTCTGTTTAGATGTTAACCAAGAAAAGAGTAAGATTTTTTCATCATAGTCTCTTGGTCATGGAACCATTAAAAAAAAAAAATAATCCCACAACTCACATTTGTGAACAAGGGGCCAGAATACATGATCCCCTACTACACTGGAGTACTCTGTTTTTGAGCTACCATCCTAATTCTGCTTCTATAAATACTATGAATCATCTGTTTCCATGCAAAAAGTCTTGTCAACAAGCAATACTCAGTTAGGGCTAACTTGAACAAACTTTACTTACACTTGGCAGTATGGTGAGCTAAGTATTCAGTGTCCTGGACCTTGGTATTTTACTCTTTTTGCAATGTGAAAAAACCAAACCCTACAAAGCTGAATAGTGAAGAAACGTAGAACACTTAGGAAGGGGATAATTTTACCTTCTTACAGCTTGAGAAATATTGTTGCGTTTTCTTACTGCTGGAAAAAATGCCAGTAATTAGTTTGATATAAAGTGCTGTTCCTTTTTTTTTCCACTTCAAGAAGAAGGACTTCTGTCCAGAATTTTGAAATTATGAAAATATTATTTGTTTTTAGCTGAAGGCTTCTCAAAACTATGAATTCATGTAAGTGCTGTATTGGTTTAGTACTGAGACTGCTGAAGATCTTGTATGCCTGTTTGGCTAGATCTTCAAGTGTAACAGGGATTTGGGTTTCCCCCCATACTTGGCCCCATTTATACATTTTGGAGGATGAGGACTAAACCAACAACCAGAAAATACCCTTTATTCACCATGACCTTAAGTATAATTTCTCTGCAGTTGTCTAGTTGTCAGCTGTTTCCAGGTTTGGGTTTATTATGTTGCCATTTTACTCTCCTTGCAATTGGTGCCTGTTTTAACAGTTAAAAGATGAATTAGATGTCCAGCTTGATCAGGAGATGGTAGAGAAAAACAGCTGTTTACTGGAGTCCTAGTTTAGCATTTCAGAGTTAGTGACTTGTTGAATTTTTGTGAATGGTAATATGAAAACTCCTCAAGTTCTAGAGGTGACTGGGAAAGACTGTTGTGCATAGTACTAGTTATGGAAACCTTTACTTGCTTAAATTGCATTTACAGGTTCCTCTTTTCTTTTTCATGTTTTAAGTTAGTGTCTTGATTTTATGACTCTCAAAGTTAAAGGTTTTAGATATACAGCACTCTTCACAGAAAGGCACTTAAATGGTAAATGGTTCAAATATAAATTGAGCTACAAAAACGATACCAGAAATCCACATGAGCGGTAATGGGAGGAGGATTTGTTTATGTGGTGCATGTAATGCTCAGCACTTTTCCTTTGTCAGCCAAGAACATGATATACCTGATTATTTCCAGGTCATATTGCAGACCTCTTTGAATACATTGGGTCATGCTTTAAGTGTGGGATGTAACTGAGGTGGCATTTCTGCAGTCACACGTCGTCCTCATGGGACATGAGTGTGGATTGCCTGTGTTGGCACAGCTGGCTGGTGCTGCAGTGCGACTTCCTGAACTTTGTGACGAGACAAATGAAATGTTATTTTTGTTATTGACATGACACATGTTTAATCACAGAATAGTTTTGAGTTGGAAGGGACCCACAAGGATCATCGAGCCCAACTCTTAAGTAAATGGCCTGTGTTGGGATCAGGAATTAAGCATACATTACAAAATGCAAAATTAAACATAATGGCTATCACTATTTGCTGCTGATATATTTAAAACCTTAAATTAAACTGTGCCTAGTAAAGGTCTCTTTTTGGAGGAAAACTGGAAAATTAGGGCTTTGTAACTATTTTTGCTAGAAGACTCGTGCTTGCATGTGTCTCAGGGTCTTCAGTTTTCCTTGGAAGTGATTTTGATATCCAAAGTCCAGAGGTATGTAAAGCATTTTTTTAATTTCACTTCCAGTATTTATTGGTTTGGAAACATGTTAAATCCATTATTTGAAAACTTTTTATGGGGCCATGAGTAAGCTGTTATATTTAGATTTCTGGCTATTGCACTTATATTTGTGTTTTTGTTTGTTTTGTAAGCATTTAACTTCCAGTTTAACTTAATGAAAAAACTTATGTAAATATTAAGAAATTGGCTTTGGGATAATGGAAGGAAAAGGTTGAATCTGACAAAACATTTATATAGAAATGAAAAATTTCAACAGACTAAGGTAGCAAACCTCACAGTCATTTATTATGCATATAAAACCATGAACAGATCTGCTGCAGAATATGGTAATGGTGGCTGCATCCTCACTGTCTGGTTTCTTTGGGGATACATACCATAACATTCCACTATGTGAACTAAATAAATATTGAATAACATCTGCTGCTTATTTATTTTGTTCTGTTAAGGCATGCAGCTTACAAAAAGGTGCAGAAGCTGACAACTATATACATTGAATTCTGAGATCTACAGCTATTGCCTAGGAAATGTTCTGTGTGAAACATTCCTTGGTTTTCCCCAGTCTGTGATGTATATAGTTGTACAGTCTTTCCTTAACATACTTTTTAAAGTTGTGTTCTACTTTTCATTAATCAACACATGGTATTAGTTTTTAGAGCTTTCTATGGCAAAAATAAAAAAGTTTAATTCTCAAGGTGAGTGTAGTATGTTTCTTTTTGATGGCAACTCAGTTTCTATAGTCTAACATTTTTGTAGCTTCCTTTTCCATGTCTTTGGGAATAGCAGGGAACCCACTGGAGAGGGAACAGGGAGAGGTGTTTTTATTTGGGCCTTAGTTTTGTTTGTTTGTGTTGATGCTGTTTAATTGGATTTGTTGAACACTTTCCAAGAAAGCAGATTAACTCAACAACCCCAGTGTGCTGTGAGCTGAATGCTGCTATAGATGGGGTGGATGGGAACTCCCAGGACAGGCAGAGCTGTCCTGAGACTGGAACAGTCTGACCAACTGCTGGCATAGCAAATGAGCTCAAAGTCAACAAAGCCCCCACCTAGTGACCAGTAAAACACCAGTAAAAAACAGTAAAAAACCAGTGACCAGGGCAGTGCTTTCAGCTCACGCGTGGTTTGGGCTCTTCTTACCAGCTGCTGACTGCTTTTCATTTGTAAGAATTCCGTTCTTGGTGACCTGGGGACAACAGGAAATAGTTGCTTACTTTGTGTAGAATTCTTATTGCATATAAGGAATGCAATTTAATAAGCATACCAAATTATGTTTTAGATGCCTTTATCTCCTTGGCATAGGGCTTGTGCCTTGCTCTGCTGACATCAAGGAGCAGCTGACATCATCAGGACAGAATATGCCCAAAGTAAGCAAAGGAGACACCTAGACTCCACTGGCTGGATTATTCAGATGTGTGTTAGGTGAAAAACCAGCAGCAATAACTTTACAGGGCTTGAGGTCAGGGCACCGTGTTATGGTAAAACTGCAGAATTATCAAGTGCAGGGGCATGAGCACCTTCAAAAACAGAACTGAAGGAGTTTTTGGCTAATCCTGGTAGAAATATGTCTCAAATATAGTTAACAGAGATGGGGTTTTTTTTATTTGTTGGGTTTTTTTTTTTGCTTTGATTTTTTAAATGTATATTTTACTCACTTTTAAAAAATAACCTTAAAGATGCTTGTAAAAGAGGAAGGTTGCTAAAATGTAAAATAGAATTGGTAAATGTTTACAAAAGTCACACAATTTTATTTAACTTTGGCAAAGTAATAAAAGGGTACATATGAGTCACAAACTTGACATTCTCATAAGAAATGACAAATACAGTGCAGAATGTTGCAGTTACATTAAATGCTTTGTCTTACTCAAGCAGAATGAAACAGGTAATTCAACAGAAAATACCACCAGTAAGTTTCTAAATGTGAAAATGTACTTGTCCTTTTATAGTGAATTTAAAGCAGCAATGTAATTTTTGCTAAAATATTCCTTAGAAAAAAATGAGAATTTGGATAATTTCCTAAGGTTAGTATTTTTCAACTCAAAACCAATGACACAATTCATCTCATAATTGTTTCTTTGTCACTGAGTTATGTTCTCTTCAGGATGTTCAGTCCTGTCCCGTGGTGTCCCCTAGTCCTTCTAGCCCTATTTAGTTGACAGGCACAAATGGTACAGTGTTTGTCAGAAGTGGGACAGGACTCTTAGCTTTTATTTCAAAGATAAAGCAATAAAATGCTTTCTGATACTAAATTAATGTGCCCTTCTGATTCTAGTTTTGTGGGGAGTTTTATCAAGAGAAGTACCATCTGTTTTGAATTTGCCCATGATCTCTTTATCAAGAGATTCTTTATATCTCTTTAATTCAATAAAATGTAATATAAAATGGAGGATGCCCCAGTATATAAATTTATTTCCACTAGGCAAATTTATGGGAGCTGCACTTCAACATTCTATAGTAAAACAAAATGCCACCAGGATATGTTCTACATACACTACTGCTTTAAATCCTGTAAGCTGCATTCCTTTCTCCAGTTGTTTATTTTCTCTTCTTACTGGAGAAAAGTCATGCTTGCTTCTGGATAAAGTGTCATCCTTTAATGAACTAATACACTGATTAGTACTTGACAGTGGAAATGATAAAGTTAATACATAGTCTAGCCTAAAGGCTTTGCAAATGCATAGGATTAAAAACAGCATTATAAAGTGTGGGTGTACTTTGAAAAGTGAGATCAGAGACTTCAGTGTTTGTTTTCCATGTTGACAGCATTTTAATTTATTTTATAGATTAAAAGTAGGTGCCACAGTTTAAAATCCAACTGGATTTTCCCCCAACCCATCAGCATGTATTCCATTTTGATTCTGAAAGCCAGGTTTAACTTTTAGGTACCTTTTTGTCTGCATCAGTTGCACGTAAAGGAAGGCAACTGAAGATTAGGGTCAAAAAAACAATGCTAAGGAAATTATATCTTTAAGAAATAAGGAGGAAAATGTTAATGTTGTTTTCATCCCTGAAGTAAGCAGTTGAGAACGCTCTGGTTGAGCAGGTCAGATCCAAACACTGTCATCTGAAATCACTTCCTGGAGTAGAACCACACTTTAGAGGTCAGTGTGTCACATATCAAAGCTGACCTTTTGTTATGCAAGATGCATGCAAAATCTGCTGGAATCTAGATCAATCAGCACAGTCATCAGCTGAAGATTAAATGAAAGTCACAACAGTAATTGCAAATTCCTCAGTTTTGTCCTATATTACAGGGTGTTGAATTTCATCCTTGTGAGACTTACATCTTGGAGAACTAGTAGTGGATATTCCTTATGTGCAGCCCATAATACAGCTACTAAACCAGTGCTTATTCAGGGTGCTGATTCAGTCCATTAAAAAAGTTAAAAGTACAAGCTTAAAAAGAAATTCCCAACCACAGAAAAGGTAACTTGTAGACGGTTCCTGATGTTTTTTATAGGAATACAAGCACAATTTAGGCAGTGCAACCACCCAAACTGTTTGACTTCAGCATTACTTACACAGAATTCAGAGAAATACAACTCCATTTCATCTTTTATCTTAAGAACCAACCTGAAATAAAACCAGCTTGCCTCCCCTCAAAACAGCAATATTTTGATTGTTTTGCTACACATGCATGAGGCTATCCTATGATGTTATCCTTTTCAACAGGGTTACATTTTGAGGCACCGTCATGTTCCCCCCACAAATTTTTCCAGTGTGTTGGGCCAACAGGTGGTGTGAGCTAGGTCCTGTGCCCTCCCAGTCAAAATCTCAGCAACTGGAGCCCAAAGGCCAAACAAAACCAGTGTTGAGTTGTGTTGTGTGCAAGCACCCTCACTTCAAACAGATTGATAATCTCTAGCAACTATTTATCTTGGCTACGCTTACTTCAGCTTGGCACAAGATGGAGTAAGGCAGACCAGAATCTGTCATCTGTGTTGGATCACTTGATTAAAAATCAAGGACTACGTGAACCAAAGAGGCTGAAATTTAGGTCACCTGCTACTCAGTGACTCATTAAAACATCAGAAGTCTGTCCCCTTTGTCACAGGCCATTGTTAAAACTTCTGAAATAAGTCTCGCAAAAAAGGACAGTCCAATCTAATATTTTTATTTGCAATTATCTTCTGTATTCTCCTGCTCCTTCCCACAGTAAAATATAAATACAAAATGTTCACACTTATTTCGATGGCAAATATTTTTTTCTTCTTTCTCACGTTCTTTATGGCGTGTAAGGTGGTGGCTTTTCAAAAGGTGGGAAGTAGGGTGGTGAGTAACGAGGTGGTGCATTAGAGGCCCACATATAGCTGGGAGATGGAGACAGGGACTGGGGGTCATCGGAGAGGCCAGAAGGAGTGGAGGCTGGAAACACGCTGGAGTGCTGCAGGGAGACAGCAAAGGCTGTAATATAACCATTTCCTAATGGAAATTACTTTATCAAAGCGTATTTCATTACCAAACAGCTCAAAATTAACATTTCTATGTTCACCTCAGTGAATCATGTACATAAAAATAACACTTCAGATAACTTGTTGCAGTCAAAGTATGCACAGCCTGTAAGTAACAGTTTTGAAAAATGAGGCTCATTAGATCCAAAATTGAAGATATTTTTTTAAAAATTCTCATCACTTCTGTGTGCCTGCTGCATTTCACAAAGACTGGACAACTGAAAACTGATGAGCTCCTCTCAAATCTTGGGTGTCACACACCAGCCAATAGCAACAGTGAATGAGCTGCTCCAAAAACCAGAGAACTGGGTCTGCCATTTTAGAGTTGTGGGTGAAAGCCAGGTTTCTGCAAGGGCCCAGGCTTCCTTAGGAATTCTGGTGTGTTGTTTTTCTCCTGTGAAAAATGTGTGGAATGAGTGGGAAGCATTCTTGCACCAGAGGGAGTGCATCCTTTGGAAGGGATGTGAGAGGCATGGCTGGGCTTGCTCCACGTGCTGTAGGATGTCAGGGGAGAGGGGTCAGGGTGGGATGGTCACTGCTTGGAGTAGAGTAGGGTGCAAGGCAAGAGAGTCTCCACAGTCAGAGGCTCAGCTAATGCTCTCCCATGCAGGCACCAAATTCCCTGGAACTTATGCAAGGCTCAGACTTGGAATTTCATGTTAAAGAGAGACTTGGCTATATTAAATTTAGATGAGTTGAATTTATGCCCAGCTTTTGTGCTGCCTCCTAAGCCAACACCTGTGCTCACAGCAGTGAGACCCAGACACTTTGATCTGTCTGGCTGAGCTGTGTTAGCAGAGCCCAGCAGTGCTTGCAGTTACACAGCAGGGAAATCACCCATGCTGAGCTCTCTGCAGGTACTGGGGCTGCCACACTGGCAAGCTCTGGGTCAGACAGTGCTTAGAACTGCTGAGAAACTGAGAAAAGGACTTCGTGGCAAAGCTTGGTTTGGCATGCACTGAGGTTGGCATTTTGTAACTGCAGGAACTTTTACAACACCTGTGATTCTCCCAGGTTCCATTAATCTCAGAAATGAGTCACAAATATATCCCAGAAGTTCTGACTTAAGTGTTCAATTATGTTTAGGAGCCCTGCCAACAGCATTGTCCAGTGGCACTAGCAGCAGACCCAGGAAGGTTTAGATTCATGTTATCTCTAATGCATGGCTCAGATGAGGGACGTGGTGGCTATCACAGAGCACACCACACCTCTTTGTTGATGACCAAGATCTTAAACTCTTGTTAATAAAAAAAAAGTCTCCAGTCCTGGTGGTTGTGTGATGTGTTAATTAACATCAGTCCTGTGGTAACATCCACCTGCCAGAAGAGCAAAGGAGGAAATGTCCTCATCTGCTTCAACAAGTGAAAGCTGATGCTGACAACAAGGTTCACATGAAATCATGAAATCTCCGTTTCCAACAGCACAGCTCCATAGCTCAAAGAGGAAGGGATGCAAAGAGGATGTTTGCAGGGACCCCTCTTAGGCCAGCTGAAGCATGTGGAAAATAAACACAACAAAATAGCTTTTCAGGCATCATGTGTCTTCAGGAGCTCAAATAGCTTGTTTCTAAAAGCTCTTCTATTTCTCTCAGACACAGTAGTTGGCCTAATAAAATCTAGTACCTGAACACCTAGCTTTGCCTCTCTCCTCAGAACATTGCAGTGCCTGAGGCAGTGCCTATTTTTAACATGATCTCTACTAGTAAGTGATGGAGAGGCAGGCAGGCAGCAGGTCCTCCCTCTTGCCTTCACTTCAAGGACAGCTTTCAGGAAAACACTGCCTTAGTAAGAGAGAGCACTGCCAAGGACCAATGCCTAGTAGGAAAGTTTTGGTATTTTCTGCAGGAACAAGAAAATTAAACTGTGTGAATGACAGGAAGACAAGCCCCCAGAGTCCTGCAGACTGCCTGGATTTAACCTTGCTGCTAAACAAGGAAACATCCTGTAATGTTGCCCACCTGAAAGTCATAAGCAGAGTAGGGAGGCAGGTGAGGAGTGCTGTGGTAGTAGGAGTTGTAAGATGTCACTTGTGGCCTGGAGTAGTAGGTCACTGAAGGGTGTGCATTTTCAACAGTGCAGTTCAGTGTAGGGAGGGAAGGAGTCTATCAAAACAAAAAGAAGAGAGTATGAGGCTGCAAACCCAGTCACAGAAAGCTGACAGCTGAATGAAAGCAGAAATTCTTTAAAGGAGCAATGTGTGCCTTTAGACGTCAACTGTTGAATTAGCAACTGGCAATCCAGTTCCCTCTCAGGCAGCAGCTACATTCCAAGGTCACTTTGTTCCACAGCCACTTATTGTTTCAGATTCCAAACAACAAGCTGGCAGTAGCCCAATGCACACCAGTACTCACACAAGACAGATTTACTTCTTCTCAAGTAGGAGAAATTATTCATTACTTCCAAATTACTCTGTTATTTGGTGCATTTTGTGCATTGCTGTTCATTTCTATATATTTTTGTGTGCAGAGGATCTCTGGTGTGGATCAAATCTCAAAGGGCTGTGATGCACAGCTGGGAATGTGTCTACTGTTTTATTTGGGAAGATATTGGTGAGTCTGAAAAGAGTTCAGAGTTCTGAAACAATGTACCCTTAGTGCAGGGCCCAAGATTTCTTTGTAAGAAAAACATATAGCCTGGACAACAAATCTCTTTTCTGTGTGACTGTTTTTGTGTTATTCCAAATGAGTCACAAGTGACTGAAAAAGCCCCAGATGTACCTGTCAAACATTCAGTTCTATCCCTTCATTTCTGCTGTTTAGAACAAAACTGAATGGAAGGTAACAGGCAGCCTGGTTAAGTGGAGGTATTTCAAAGCTCACATTGTTAGAACAGTATTTTTTTCATTATCTGAAGTTTGGTTTTGATCCCCAGTTCACCCTCTCAGGTTCTGCACCATGATGAAATCAGAGAGTTTCAGCCTAACACAGCTGCTTTAACAGTCTGTAAAGCTCAGACTGCTACTATAAAATCAACAGTTAATGAGCAACCACCACACTTTTCCTTGTAGAATGTGGACACTATGAAAAGGAACATCAATTTTTAAGAAAGAGCTATTTTCAAACATCCTGGTATTGCCAGTGCCTCTCTGATGGTTCCTTTTGAAAATACAGTCTTCCAGTTCTGTTAATATTTTCTAACTGTGCTCAGGTGGTGACAAGATGAGAAAAGTGAATCACTTCCACTTTTTCATTATAGTTATTTCCTGCCCTTCTTCCCACCTTGATTGAAGTAATGCATAGATCATTTGCATTGAAACACCAATAGTTTCCATGATTATTTTTAAAGTCAATTTTCCCCATTTGTTTTCTTTAATGCACCGAGAAATTGATATCCTCTTACCATGTCTTTAAAGCCTCCAAGTATTGCTGCTGTAATGATCCCTAGGAATAGCCCAACTATGTTCAGAATTGTTGCCGACCAGAGCAAGTGGTAAAGGTGGATGATGTCCTGGCAGCTGCTGACATCAATGTATTCATAGTACCCTCCAGAAATCTCTACTCTGCTAGATTAGGGAAAAAAACAACAGTAATGATAAAAAAATGCACCACATATCATAAAACCTCAGCAGTACTGCTGGACAGTAAAATGCATTCTGCAACTCAGTGATAACCTGGACCTTACTAGGGAGGGAATGGGGATAAAGCCTCCTGGATCCCGTGCTTGTGGCATCCACCATCTCACTGCACCAAGGGAGTTCTGAAACAAATTACTTTGTGTCTGAACTTGCTGGTTACTTCTTTCATCCAAAATCTCCACAGAGGTCCTGGAGGCTTACCAAGGACAAACTGGTCTTGGAATTACCCTGGGAAATCAGACTGTGCCCCGAGGAGCAGCAGCTGCCTCCCAGGCAGTGCTGGCTGCTCCCCGGAGGCACAGGGCAGCTGGGTGGGATGGGCAGGGGCCAGCACAGCTCCTGCCTGGCTCCCAGGGCTTGGCCACCAAGCAGCTCCAGCTCCGTGCCCCACTCTGCTGCTGGCCCCTCACAGCTCTACAGTGGCCTGGGCTGGCTGGACCCCTGGCACCTCATCTTTCTGCTCACACTCTGAACCTCTTCCACACGCAGAAAAGAGAGAGAGAAAACTCGCTCAAATCTGCTTAGGTCATTATTTGGTGTAATATATGTTATAAAATAATTAGTGCTAAAAGAAATTAAAACTACAGCATTTTGTGTAACAAAGCCAGTGTCGGGCAAAGGGCAACATTATGCTAAACGATACGAGTGGGGATTCAAACACCAGGGGGACAACTGTCTCCAGAGTTGTATATTTCAAGGGTTTTGTTGGTCTGACAAGACCCCAGCAGAACGCATTTGATAGGCGTCATCGATAAGATAATATTTGTCACCAGACGTTTATCCCAGAAGATTTTCACCTGGCCAGATTCCAACAATTATTCACCAGTTCTGAGAAACGCAGCAGCAAGAAAGAAAAACCACAATAAGATGCTAAAGAAGGACCCCCCTTCTTAAGCCCAAAAGACTGTATAAAATGAACTCCTAAGAAATGATATTTGGAGAACTACAGGGACTTTGGTGCAATAGAGGCCAAGTCCTAAGTCTCCCCGACTCTGATCGCCTGGCTCGGAGCTGAATCGCTTGTGGCTTTTTTTCCATATTTATACTTTGCTCATTTAATAAATTTCTTTAAATTTAATAATTATTAAATCGGAGCATTCATTTATAATATTTTGGAAAAGGAAAAGCAACTCCGGCAACACGTGGGCTGAAGTCTCGCAGCGGAATTCTTCAGGAATGACCTCTCTGACTGCCGGGCAGGGAACAGGCTGGCCTTCAGCACAGCTTACCAGATGTAGTGGCCTACAGCAAATACCCCCTCAGAAAACATTTATCAGGGACAAACGCTACCAAGAGCTTATGAATGACTTATCTCCCAGCTCACACACAGGGTTAGGCTCAGAGCACATGAGAGCTTTGAGGAAAGGGGGAAGAACTGGCTCATATTTAAGGCCAAGAAGCAGAAGATCCAGGTTCAGCTCCTCAGCAGACTCCACAAGACCTGCAGGAAACTGCCCCGTTTCACAAGAGTCACCCTCCTCTGCTGATTACTCAACTTCCAACTCTTTGCCCGTTTCACTCTCACATTTCATTTTAGCAGGCCACTGCAGGAGACATCACAACGAGGAGATGGGGATTCCAATGGGGTTCCAAAAACCTGTGCTGGCTGGCACCACCTCTGTGTAACCTGAGCTCTCCGTGACCCTCTAACAATAAAACCTGTGTGTGCTGTTTGCAAGTGCTCGTTCCTATGGAGATGTGGGAGACATGGATCTCTCAGTGAGGACATCCCACCTTGTTCAGCATGTCCTGATCAGCGGGAAGGGGCTGTTCCCGTGCTGCCAGAGCCAGGGTGCCCAGCATCAGGAAGAATGCAAGATTGCTGTCACGTTTGCCATGATTTCCATCCTTTACATGTGCACTAACCAGTCCTGAGTGTCCGTGCCTCTCTTACTGAGACACCATCCAGCACCTCCTCAGTGCAGGATGTTTGTGTGGTACTAAGCAAGATCAAAATAGCAACAACTGATATCTTTCATCAGTAGAGGGGGAAACGGGTCAGGGGAAGGTTGCAGAACCAGGACTGAGGGAAAAAAAACAAAATACCAACAAAACCAAAAGAAAAAGAAATACAGAAAAGTTTAAAGCTTTTCCATTCCAATCAGTTCCCTCTGTATGCTCTCTTCAGCTAGTAAAAAGGGATTGTGTTCTGTAAATACTGCCCAAGGAAAGCCTGAGCTTCAGCCTCTTTCACACACACAAAGTCCTACAGAGACCAGGGATCACACTTCCCAGCACAGGGAACCACCCACCCTCTCCCAACAGCAGCTTTTGATCTTCCTCCACCACAGACAATGATTTAAGTGAAGGCCAGCCCAAGTAAGTACTGTGAGAAATGCTAAGCCTGAAACAGCCCTAGGCAAGAGCCAGCAGTAAAAAAATCAATTTATTAATGCCTTGCTGACACACATTGGACACTCCACAAGGTATAGGCAGTGCATGCTGTACATTAAGCTGGCTTAGGCACAGCAGCCAGATCTCAGTGGTGTGATGTCTCTGCAGTGGTTCTGGATTGGTAACCACCTTCTGACTCATTGCACAGTGCTGGTTCACCTTCCAACCCCGTGTGAGCATGAAAGACATTCACTGGGCAGAGAGGACACGGGTTTATGAAGGCGCAGATGGCACCAGCCTGTTAACTCTCCTCTCTGCTAGCAGGCTGAGGAATGGAATGGTGGCAAGGTGAAGAAGGGCAGTGTCCCAGTTTTTTTGCATCTTCAGTATTCTCAAAGGAAAAAACAAAACCCTGTGCCAACAGAGAAGGAAGGTGTTAACATAAGCAACGCTCAATAGGTGAAAAACCTGAGGAGGACACCAAGCATGGAAGTAATGGAAACTCCTGTGCTCTCATTTTCCCAGCTGGGCTGGCCCAGAGCATGGTCACCCATAGCTGGGATGGCCTTGGTGTATTTCACACCCACCTTTACTCGGTTAACTTTTGTCTGGGACTCCTCCTTGCTAACAAACACAGCTTAAGGTCCCTTCCCACAACTGCCATTAACTATCCTGCAAACGAGCTGCCAGCTATTGCCAAGGAGCATAACCACTGCTCGCCCTTCCCATGGCCAGGAATTTGTGGCATTTTTGGCTTACTTCCCACAGTTGTACAGGTCACAGCAGAAGCAGGTATTGGTTTTTATTTTCGGTGTGCAGGGGGCACGGCGCTGCGGGTGACAAACTGCCTGCGTGAACACAGAAAAAAACATACATAAAGCACAGAACGACACAATGCCCAAACAGTTTCTGCTGCTCTTTGGCCTGCTCTGCATGTAGAATTCTCAGTGATCTCCACATTAGGCCCAGGCAGATTTTTCTTTCCTTATCTTGCTCCCACAGAGCCCTCCATCACTGGAACGGAGATGCACTAGGCTAGGACCAAGCAGCATTTCCTCTCGCTGTGGGGAGCTCACAGACAAGCAGGTGCCTGCAGAGGAAGGAGGTTTTGCAACTCCTGCAAGCAGCCAGGGCCTTGCTGAAGTAACCCACCTCACCCCAGGGACACGCAGAGCAGAGAGCTTCAATAGCATGGCCCAAACTGAGAGCAAGATCCCCACGGTGGTGCAGAACTGACCACAGTGGTTAATTGTGTGTGCCTGTGGGTGGTAACACCCGAGTCCACATGGACAGTCCTGGTCCTGAAAAGAGAGTGGACCACTCCCACGCTGCTGTGTAGCATTTAACTTTGCACCCTCAGGCAGGCCTTCCAATTGGGTATATAATGGTTATTCAGAACTACCTGTGGACTTGTGAGGAAAGCTCTGAGAGACAATGAGTGCTCAGCAAAGGCAGACAGACATCCATACACACTATCAGTATGTGGCAGGATCATCCAGCCCCAACAGGCTTCTCTTTGGAGAAGACAATAGGAGAGGTGCAGAGGCTGGTACTTGTAGCTCATACACACAGAAATTATTGCTGTCTGAAACCTTAACCCACCACCCAGCTCCTATGAATGCACAGCTGAAGACCTAGATAAACTGGTGAATGTTCCTATCCTACATCCCCTTCTCTCCACCTGCTCCTTCACTACGGAGGCAGCACATGGAGGAACCCACCACCCGAGTGCTCCCAGCACCTTGCTCCCAGCCCAGGCCCAGCCTCCCACCCCCTCCTCACTCTGCAGACCTCCGGGACACTGGAGCAGCCGCCTGGCAGCAGGTTCCTCCACCTGCACCAAGAAGCTGGCCCTTAACAGGACACAGCAGGACCTGCTCTCACCTCTGGTGGGGTCGCACTCTTGGAGTAGTACTGACATCGCCCCGCATACAGCGGCCGCAGGTCCTGCCAGAGAGAAAGCACCAGGCTTAGCCCTGCAGCAAAACCAAACTCACCCAAAGGGGCTGGGGAAAGGGACCAGACTTTAGAGAGACCCTGATCTCACACCAGCTCCTTAATACAGCAACAGCTCTGCAGCCCCCACCCCAGTCCCCTGGGTGATGTTTAACCCTGGTCCTTGGAGGCATGAAATTGTTACAGCCAGCATGGGAGGAGCAGTCTCTTGAGCTGGGCTCTTTGGGTGATAGTGGCGATCCTGAACTGAACAGACACAGACCAGGTCTGCTTGACCTATTTCTGAGGGCTCTTCTTGCTGAATCATAGCATTTTTTCATTAATTTTTCACAAATTTGTCCTTCCTGTGCTCTTCAGTGTCTTGTGGGAAAGCTCTGGAGGATCATCAGCATTCCAGCCTTGCAAGCATGCATTAATGCCTCCCTTTGTGGCAGCTTGATCTCCAAGGCAAAACCTCAGGGAAGGCAATGCCAGACATGTATCCACACCAGTGAGCCCTTCCCAGGAGCAGCCAGACTGGCTCTCCAGGTGTCTGATCCAAAGCTCGGGGTGGCAGGGCAGTGGCAGCAGCTGGCAACAGGAAGAATGCTTTGTGCTGGCATGGCAGGAGCACGTTTCCAGCAAGGTGGTGACATTTTTGGACTCTCAGGTGGTAAAGTGAGGCCAAAATCCCATCTGTTCATCAAGAGGCAGAAACCAAAGCGCCTGCCATCACACCTGCCGAGCTCTGGTTGCCTCAGACACACAGCCACCCCCAGACCAGCTGGGAGGAGCTGCCAGCTCATGCCACAACCCAACCCATGAGGTCACACCCTTCCAAAGGGGGTCAGAGAAGGCTCAGACTTGCTGGTTTCATCCAGACAGACGGACACCCATCACACAAGTGAGAGGAGATGCCCTTTGCCTGCCAGCAAATCCTGCCATCCAACCACCTTTCCACCTCTGGAATACTCAGGGGTAGGAAAGAAGGGCCAGCTTCACCAGGAGCATAACTAGCCAGCTAACACAGGCAGTTTCCATTTCATGGGTAATTCTGACTTTCTGAAACTCCTTTCCATTCTGATACAAATAAACTCCAAATCTGTCTTTTTAATCCCTTTTTGCCAAAAATTTAAAAAAATCATCAAACTGCAGAGTTGCAGGACAAAAAACTGTTTGCAGTTACAAATTTCAGTCAAAAAGCTGAACTGTAATTGTGTCTTTTTATTTCTATAATAATAACTAAAGCTTCTGCACATCCCACTGTACTAGTGATTGGTCATGACAGCGGTAGCTCATAATTTTTTAAGTGACCAAATGGAAACTGAGAACCTACTGCAAATGTTTCCTGTTTATACTGCAATGCTTCAGTGAGCTTCGTATCAAATTGCTTCATTCTACTACAGCATCCAGAGCATCCAGTGATTCACTCTGCATTAAGAACCAGCTCCGCCTACATTTAAAACAAAATAGATGCTACTGCTCATACCTTGTCCCTTGGCAACAGCTGTAATTCACATTACATCTAAAGTGTTCTGATACTCAATAAACATAACGCCAAAAAAAACCCAAAGCAAAGCTTTAAGATCTTAGTGCTTTCCACTAATTTTAAAAATATTTTTTAAAAAATGATAACATTTTTCTAAAGCTTGTGACTTAAAGCAGCATTCAGCACATGATACATATTTACATGGTTTGATGTGGCCTGATACAGGCTTGCAGACACCATCACTTGTTTTCTTAGGGTAAAAGCATTGCAGGACCTGTGTTTTCCTGGAAGCACTTACTATGTGTCTGGCAGCAAAGACACCGTCTACTATGGCACAGCAGAACGCAGCGATGACACCAAAGCTGATGAAGACGATCGATGCAACCAGCTGAGAAAGGAAAACAAAGCAAAGTATCATCTGCCTCTCCACAACCAAGTGATCAGTGCCCTCTCCACCAGGATATGCAAAGCACAGTCAATAAGCCCTCGAGCAATCAATGACCCAAATGTTTGCCCGGGCTGCACAGACTGCTCTGGCTGAAGGCACTGGATGCGTGTCTGCTCTGGCAGAGTGGCAGGAGTAGGAGCATTGTGCCAGACTGGTTCTCTGGGGACTTCATCAAGTTTTCATGACTCCAATAGGCTAAACTTGGGCTGAAAATGCACCTCCTCGTCTGGCAGCTGCAGTCCTTAACTCTCCCCTGGAGAGATAGAGGATTTCTTCTCTCCTCACCCTGGAGCGCTGTGGGGAGCTGCTCCTGTGAACACTTCCTGAGCTCTGAGGATGCAGGAGACTGCAGTGTGTGAACCTCTCTGCTGGGACTGTGCCTTCAGGGAACAGCACTTGGATGCAGGCACAAGCACAAAGCCACGAGAGCAGAAGGCAGTGACCAGCTGATGCCATGGGTGCTGTACACCCTCACAGCAGCCTGGTTGGGCTCTTGGTGCCAGGCTGTGGCAAGCACAGTCCATCCAGCTCCCACTGGAGAGCTGCAAGGAGAGAGACTTCCCTCACCTGCAGCTTGAGAAGGGCAGTCACACAGGCACGATCCTTTTCCACTGGCCCCATCCTGCCTGTTCTTCAAATCAGGGTGAAAGCATTCAGCAGGTAAAGCAGAAATAATCTCCAGTCCAGGTATGAGAAACAGTGTCTATTCCCACTATGCCACTTCAAACATCACCTCTGCCAAAGAGCCAGTGCTCAGCTGGGGAAGCCGTGCACCTGAACCCAGCTCAGCTGCTGCCAGTGGGCTCCTGACCAGCTCCTGACCACAGAGCCCCCAGCGCTGATCCCAATCCCCTCTGCCAAAGCACTCTGGGGATATCAGCAGGGCTGCAGAGGGAGGGCAAGCACAGCATTCAGACAGCCAGGTTCACAAAATGCAGCTTGGGGAACAGCTTTCAGTGTTACTTCATATATATTGAAATACGTTGTTTCAATATATTGACAGCATTTCGGTGTAAAGAACAGGAAGCTCCCCCGTGGTTTTCCAACTCTGGTGACCAAACCCTTCAAGTGTCAGTTGCTGGCAGCTGTAAAAACTGTTTCTCCACAAGTACACAGGTGACTCTGGTCATGGGGGAGCTGTAAGCAATAGTAAAAATCTCTACAGCCAAACAGAAAGCTAACAGTTATCCTGGCCAGCACTGACAGATACCTCAGGTCTTCTGACTTGGGGATGTTTTAAAGATCCAGGAACTAAGTTTGCTTGAAAACCTTGGCTCCTGCCACTGCACAAGGCTCCAGTTCTCAGAAAGACAAGCCAACCCCCCAGACAAATACAATCCAGAAGGATCCTATGTGTGTTTTTAAAGCACCTCAGGATTTTTAGATTAATCACACTGGTGTTATCTACATCTCCCTAGGTGAAAACAGATCTTGTTCCAGTAACCTCCATGTACAGACCACATCAGCTTGAACAATGGAAATGCCAGAGGGCTCATGTGGGGCAGTGGAAATGGCTTACTTAAAAATGAGAGAAAATAAAATGGTTTTCTAGATGAGGCAAATATTCAAGGCTTAGGCACTAGACCTGCAGCAGCAGAGAGCAGGCTGTGAAAGGATCCCAGGGACCATGTGAAGGTGCCATGATCACAAGAAGCTGTTACTGGAATATTAGATGCTGCACCACAGAGTACTTGCAGATGGCAGCAGGTGACAAGTTTTCCAGGACCAGATCCTACACTGGCCCTGTTTCTGTCAGCTGTAAACTGCTGCATTTCTTCCCCACTCAGCCTCACCCTTTGCATGTCCCAGCTCACACTATCCATTGCAAGGTCACAGTGTCTCACTACCAAACCAGTGAAACCACACAAGGGGAGAAAGTCCAGTTTTGGTGGAAGACATGGGGTTTATGGCTTAGGTTATTTTGCAGCAAGTTTAGTTTTTCTCAGTACTGTCTTTTGTTTTTGCCCTAAATAGCATGAGCCTTAGAGATGGGAAATGAGCCAAACACTAAATATATACAATTAGGGAATTTGTCAGTCATCTCTGCTCACAGATAGGAGCTGCTAATATAGTGGTTTAAAATAAATACAAAGTTAATGATAATTTCATAACAGCCCTACCAAGAGGTAAGTATCTGATGCTCACTTTATTTACATACAGTTTTTCTCCCTCTCAGATGTAGAATGAAAAGTCTGAAAACCAAACATTGTGAATTTATGGTAGAGAAAAAATCAAACAGCAAATAGAAACATACAAGTGGAAAGGAATGAAAAAGAAGAAATGTCTTTTAAAAGAATGTATTTACAAACAAACTGTGGGCCTGATGGTAGATAAGGCCAGATATGGAGAGGTGAAAGAAGCAATGGGGGGAACCATAAATTCCATAGGAATCCCACTACCTGTCACAGACTGTTACTCACTCGAGATTGTGTTAAATCTCTGGATTTAGAGAAAAAGAACAGAGACACAAGGAAGAAGAAAAACAGGGTGGGTATACATAAGAAGGGGGTATTAGGTGTTTCAGGGTATCTACACCTCTCATGTATCTCAGCCAGTGGGGAAAGATAGAGGAAAATGAGGATTAAGAAGAGGCTGTGTCCCCTTAAAAATTTGAGAGACCCCAAGGGAAATGACCCATGGCGTCTCCTTTTATTTGAATAAAGTTACAGGACTCCTCTGTCTCCTTTTTGGACATAAAACTCTGGTGTTTGTGGATTAATTTTCTTGACAAAATTAATTTTTAAAATCCCAGTTTTCAACTTGCCAACAAGATTAATTTTGATTTGGGGTTGATAATACTGTTACTGTAGCAAGCAGAAGTCCCTCTCTAGAGCTGTGTGATATTATTGACTGAACTTCACTCACGTAACTCCAGATGAAGTCAGCCACACCAAGCAGCATTCCGACAACAAAAGACAAATTGGTTTGGATAGGGCAGGAGTGTCCTGGGCTGAGGTTGCTTTTAGGTGATGGTACAGCCCCAGATGGCTGTGAAGGTGCTGGTTCTTACTTTTCCATGGCACAGATGACTGTCACAAAGGCAGGTAAACTGCTGACTCCTCACTTGGAAGCTGCTGAGTGGGCAGTGGGGTGTGTGCCAGAGCTGCCTGGGCAGCTGGCCCTCCCTGTGGGCACAGAAGCTCTCCCTTCCCTTCTAGAGGGATGGCATGGAAGTCAATACACCTGGTGGGGAAAACCAGAGAGGTCTGTTCCTGTCAGCAGTCTGGGGGAAGTGAGAAGTGCTCCTTCAGGTTAGCTCTGCCCATCAGCCACACCGGCTGGCTCCACTCCTCACGCTCACCAGTCACCTCACAGACAGAAACAGGCACCAGAACACAGCTGCACAAGCTCCTTTTGGCTTTTTCTGCCTTCAGCTGCACAACAAGCCAGACCAAGGCTGCCTTTCAGCAAACTAGGACACAGGGGAAGTTCAGAGAAGTTGAAAAAAATAAATCCTCCATGGCCAGTGGTATCACAGAAACATGCAATGGACAAAGCTGCCACTCTGAAGTGCTCCTGGGTAAGGAGGACATGTGACTAAAGCACAGGGACAATAAGTGACAGCTACTGCATGTCCTCTCTGCCATCAGAGTGGAGACATGCTTGCTGCCAGCCCAGGCAGCAGTGATGCAATCCCTGCAAAGCTGGGTCACGAATGTTTTTTAGGACACAAAATGACAGAGACATGAAAAGAATAAGCTCAGGATACCCAAGGCTCTTCAGAATAATCAAACAAGTTAGAGCCACACTGTCACTTGTGGGCACTCCTGTGAAGAGTCCAGGACTGGCACAATATGGTCATTGCTCAACCAGACACTGACTGACATGCTGCTAATGCATGATGAGCAAGAGGCTGAAACCCTGCTAGGACAGAAAGAACAAGGATATGTTGCTCTTGCAGAGCCAGGGTGGAAACAACAAAAAATATCCACTGGAAAACTCACCTCCCCTGCACCCTGTCTTACTGTGGGAAAGGCAAATGTCATCTCCTGCAGGGTCTGCCGCACCCTCTCCTCCTGCTCCGCAGGGAGCATGCTATTTGCAAAGCAAAGGCAGCACAAAGGCAGACTCTGCATTTGGACAGGAATTTCTCCCATTTGCCTTTACAGAACCTGCCTTAGCCTTGGTCAGCAGCACACACTGCTAACCTGACCTCTGAGCCCCCTCCGTCCCTGCCAAAGCAGGCAGCAGCCCAGCAGGACAGGCTGCAGGACAGCCCGACCTCCCTGGGCCCTGTGCAGCCTCACACGAGCGAGGCAGGAGGCAGAGTGCCACAGGGTGCTGCTCCTAGGCTGCCAGAAACCATCTCCAGTTCTCAAGAGGTATGCAACACTACCCTGGAAGAGTCAGGAAAACCTAAAATAATACTCTTTACACACAGTATTTGAGTTACTGTCACTTTTTTAGAAAGTGTTGATAAAGAACTTACCATTTGTCTTTTGTTTTCTATCAAGTTTGATCCGATTATTCCAAGGAAGGACCCAAAACCAAGCTGAAAAACAATGAATTGTTAGCATTTAGCTCAGGATGATACCCAACATATTTTACAAACAGACAGAACACAATCAAATCCAGAAGCAGCAAAAGAACATTCTGCTGATGTGTGAGCTCTCTTCCTTCAGCAAGAAATCAGTGGAGTCTCTCACTGGGAGGAACTATCAGGTGTATCCCACATATGACACTAAAAGCATGTGTGGAAACCAAAAGGATGAGTTCTGAATTCCATCCCCCCAGTGATGCTGAGAAATGGCTGGTGGATGAGGATATGCATTGCTGTTCTGGAACAACCCTACAAACACTCAGGAGCCTCCAGATGCAAACCTAGCAGGACCAATGCACTAAAACCTCCAGGACCAGATTTCTGTGACCTCACTGAGCATGTGAGCAACCATCTCAGTTTTCAACTCGGAGAGTTCCTCGATGTGAAGCATGAAATAAGGGAGATTTATACTTTGGAACATTTAGCAGTTTTCTGTCTTCTCTTACTCTTCCCTCATTTCCAGGGGTGAGGATGCATCCGCCACGGTGCTCTACCAGAAGAGCTCACACTGGCCCAACAGAATAAGCCACTACAGCAAAAGCATCTTTTCTTGCTGCTGTAACTGACAACACTTATTTCAGCTCAGTGAAGTCTGCCAGGAGAGCAATTTCCCACTTCTTTTCTCCATAGCCTTAAGCCACACTAAGAAGTTGTTTCTAGGACAGAGCACACCTCAGCCAGGACAGAAAAAGGGACTTCAAGCAGGAACCATGGACAAAGAGGAGAGATGCAAAAATAGAATTGTGTCACACTGAGAAAGGCCTTTGGTTGGTGTAGAGCATATCTAACCTACTTCCATGGGCTGGAAAAATGAGAAATGCTGGAAAAGTCCTACAGCTGGATCTGTCATATTAAGGAGGTTCAAATCCAGACTACAGACCAAGGGCCAGTGAAGATCCATGTGAGAATGCCCAATAACTGGCCAATTCCCCAGGAAGAAAACCAAGGCATGAGACAAGCTGTAGTGATTCAAAAATGAGTCAACTAACCTGGAATTGATACTTTGAGATCCAGGAAGAGAAAACAAAGGTTTAATGAACCCAGTACTAACAGGCAGAGGCATGTGCACAGATTAGCAGACACAAAGGTGATGTAAACCTGGCTCCAATCTTCCCTTGCCCCGCTTAAGCCCAGCAACCTTTGGTGCAGTGCTGCAGGCAGGGAGGGCAGCTGGCTCGAGCAGCAGGGATTAAAGTGGAGCAGCTGATCAGGCTGCTGCCTCCCCACTGCCTGGCTGGCCCTCCGAGCTCCTGCAGACCACTGTCCCCACATCAGGCACACACTGCCATGGTGGGAAGCACTGCAGTGAAGCCAGGGTCTGCTAACCACTGGGGTGGCAAACAGGCAGGGCAGAGACCTAGGGCACTGCTGAACTGCCCCACACTGACCTGCCAGTGCTTCTGGGCTTGTTGTTTAGCTTAGGCAAACAACACCCCCACCCTCCTAAAGTACCACATTTATAGTTCAAGTCCAAGCAAAAAAATTTTGGAGATCCAGGCATTAACAGTGATGTAGATCCAGATATAATTTTCAGTCTGGTGATATTTAGCAGAAGGAACTTGTGTGGTAACACACACCTAAGACAAATGCTCAAGAAAAATGTTTTGTGTCCTTTGAGCTTTAAGAGAAATATCCACATGGTGTTTCAGAGCAGCCTCAAAACAAAAGGTGAAATGCTTTGGATCATTTAAGATAATTCAATAAGAAGAAATCAGAGCAAGTCTGTACATCCAGCAGGTGAAGACCAAATAAATTGGTGGATTCTCATTAACAGGAATTCTCATTGCACTAATGGAAGAACTACTCATTCTTCTATGGATGGGACAAAGAGATCTTAGTAATGTTCCTCAGTTACATTGTTTATTTGCTGGTAGATGTGATCCCCTGGGATGTCTGTCTGAAAGGAGGACGGGACACAAAGTGAATGTGCTTTTCCAACATCCTTGACAAGGAACCATTACAGAAGAGGTTTGGCAGTGAAAGCCTAAGAAAAGTCAGTAATTTACACAGATTCTGGCAGCTGTTGTAACTTGGAGGCAACACACGTATCTCACAGTCTCACTTCCACAGGGCTCCTTGTCTTCTGCACCTGAGCATTACTCTTGTCTGCTGAACATCATAGCTGTGCTCTGGGCTTCCCTGTCCCAGGTCGGTCATCCAGCCACAGGTGAGGACATTTCCCACAGAGACACAGCTGATGCAGTTGTGAAGGTGTGGGTGGTCATGGAGGAGGGTGAAGGCACCCTAGCTATAGGATGTCACTGAACCCTCTGCTTCCACTTCTCCAGTTGTATCAACGAGGAACTGAGCTGCTAGAGAAAAAAAACAACTTCAAACCCTCAAAAAACCCAAGCAAACAAAATCCTACTTATGTGTGGAAGGTCTCCAGTGCCCAATTCTGTCCTTCCTTGGAAGCAGAGGCGTGGGAAGATAATCCCCTGCATTGAAGCAAACATCTTTGCATGATTCCTCCTCCCACAAGAGGTGCTTGCCCAAGAAACACAAGTTGAAGGAGGAAAGAAGGGTGGTTTAGGCATGGCAGCAATGAGACATCTGATATCTGAGTTCAAGAAGAATTTGGACAATGCCCTCAAGCACATGGTGTGATTAGTGGGGTTGTCCTGGAGTTGGACTTGATGATTCTGATGGGTGTTTTTCAACTCAGAGTATCCTATGACTTTATGTTTCTATGTTCCATAAGATGACTCCAGCCATGGAACTGCTCCACACACAGAGAAGTCACCCAGCACGCAAAGAGACTTCTGGCTCTATCTGCTTGAGGACAACTCATGGAACACTCATTCACTGCAGCCAGCCCTTTCTCCCCAGTAAAGGGAGAAATCCCAGCTTGTTATGAAACATCAGCTATTTTAAGCACCTTCTGAAGCATCCAGCAACACACTGAAATGTTTTCCTGTGCAGCAAGACAGGTGAGGTCATCACACATTTCCACAGAGCAGATTCATAAACCTAGGTGGAGAATTTGGTGACAAACACAAATGGCCAGGGTGCCTCTGAATAAAGTAACTCAACGCCCTTCCCAAGCCCAGGACTTCATTAATTCCTTGAGTAGACTAAGCCTTAAAAAAGCGTAAGCGATGCTGACGTTTCCAGACCATAAATAGCTCGGGAGATGTCAAGGGGACGTGAACAGCAGACTCTGCCCATTTGCATCAGTCTGCAGGACCTGCTCTGAAGCACGAGGTTCAACTCAGGCTGGCACAGTGCAGAGTAAGTGTGGAGAGTCTGGAGCCAGTCTCATCTTTCTCAACACCTTCCTTCTAGACTTCTCTTTAAAAAAGATCAGGGCTAAATGCAGGAGATACTGGGACAAGCCAGAAAACCTAAACCAAAGAGGCCAAACATCATCTGTAACAATGTTCCACACTGTAATGGCTGTAAAGGGGCTTTCTTCAGCTGTAGAAGAACTTGGACACAGAAAGTATAAACCTCTCTGAGATCAACAATGCATGGCAAATAAATCAATCAGCAGTAAGATAAGAACAAGTCTCCACCTGGTTGTCTGGAATGGTTTCAAGCCTCCAAATTCAAGGCTCCAAGTCAGATGTGCAGCATCCTACAGCTGTTACACCAGGAGCCTCTAGCTGGGGCTACTGGATGCATTTAATCTACTGAGACACCTAATTTGATTGCAGTTCAGTGCTTCTTTTTCAGCATGTCTTAGACATGCACAGGAACAGAGCAGGACTTGCTGTCCAGCTCATGTTAGACCTCTGCTCATGCCAGGAGGGTCATGACATACCCTCATGCTTCTGTAAGAGAGTATACATCTAGTGGCACGAAGGCTGGACACAGAGGTCTTCTCTAAATTAAGCCGTGTGAAGCTAAAAGATGGTTCTTTCCCATTTTCAGACGCTGATAACAAAAAAAAAAAGAAGAAATGGATGTGCTCTTGGCTTTGGTGTACATGCTCCCCTGGCAAGCTGCCACAGCTCCTCATCCAGGGACTCCAATTTGTTAAACACTTCTGCAAGTAAACTTTATGACCACAAGTTCATGTTACCAGTATTTCAAAACCTGGTGTCTCAACTGCTTTTGGCAGTAAGGTCCTTCTTTGCCTTACTTCTGCCTGGGCTTAGTGTGATCTATGAAAACAAAGAAGTTCTAAAGTTCCTTCAACTGACATAAAATCTATTTATCTGTCTCACCACTAGCTCAAAAGCAAGTTATTTACCTAAGCTCAGAGGAAGTTGCCACTTGGATGGGATTTTTGCATGGGAATGTGCAGCAGGTGCAAAATAATAAAAAAAAAACAAATCAAATGGTAATGAAGTAGCTGAGCAAAATATTTAGGACAAAATCACCTTTTATAACATTTTCAACATTACAAGGGACTTTGTAGGCAATAATTTTTCTAGACCTACCTAGGAGTTCTATACTTACAATAACCCCTGGGTAATAACCTCCAACAGTCACATTTTGGGTTCTTGTTGTAGCAGCTAGGCCCACCGTTAGAATTAATACTGACACAATGAGGAGAGTCACAGTTACGTAGAGGGAATTTCTTTTTCTTCTATTGAACGACCCTAAAAACACACACACACAACAGAATTTGCTGATTCCATCTGGGGAGAGTCACAGCACCACAAATTTCTCCTCCCACAGCCAACCACACCATGGAGAATTTCCCTTCTTCTGACTTGAGAATATTTTTGGGTTTGCCTGTCACTTCTCACCTTCACTAACATTGCTCTGACGTAGATGAAGAGAGCCTTAAGAACTGCAACTCTGCAAAGCTCATTTAGATACACTGGAGTCTCCCAGCCCCTCTAGCCTGGGGCAATTGAGCTAATGAGAAATACTCACGACATTTATATACTTTCTGATCTGTCTACTTGCGTCAAGCTAAATAACCCCACTGCATGCTGCTTGTTCTGAGAGGGGAAATTTGACTGTAATCATAAGGCATCCACAGTTTCCCATGCAAATAAGACATCACCAGTAACAGCCACTTCTCCTCTACTTTCAGCAAGGACCAGGTATTTTTAGATGCTTGAATAATGAATTTGTGGATTAGTAAAACTCATCTACAGCTGCCTGATGATGAGGGTTTTTTTTCTTTTCTATATTTATAGCCCTCCCAAATGAGCATAAACATAAAAGAGTGATTCCACCAGCCAAGAGGAAAGCTGGCTGCGACACTACGCTCAGCAACATCTTTAGGGGTGTGTTTGGTCTGCATGTGCTTTGCCATCTTTGCGTCACTCTGTGGAGCAATCCTTTTGATCATATTTCATATATTATGTAGATACAACCCAGCACCTGTAAGAATGGCTGGTAGGATAATGGATTGTAGGGGCCCCCGCCTGTGGGCTGCTAGGGCCACCCTGAATCCCATTCCCACAGCCTGGGGCTCTCCAACAGGCCCTGGGAGCAGGTAAGGGTATTCCCACCTCAGAGACTCCCAGCACTTCTCTGGGTGTTTCAGAGAAGGGCAGGAACGTGTCCCAAGGGCAAGGAGCAGCTTTCACCACTGCAGAGTGCATTCCCTAAAGCAAACCGCCTTGGGAATCCCCACGTGCTCAGCGGCTCCATGGCAGCCTGTGCACAGCAAGATAAAACACCTGCAGAAGGGCCCCGGTGGAAGACTTGGTCAAGCCAAGCACAACCTCCTTGTCCAAATTCCCCAGAAAGAGGAGCACACTGAGCCCTGCTGGGCGCCGTCAGTCTCAGAGATGCACGCCCCAGGTGCCCACAGGCCCTTCTGTAGGATCTGTGTATTTATGCCCAGCAGATAAAGGGATCCTTTCACCCCAACAATGATGCAGCCATACCAACCCACACACGCTGCTACAAATGATCTCCCTTCTTCCACAGGGACAGCTCTCCACAGGGAAAAGTACAGCAGCTCCCCCCTGCTCCTCCACACCTGCTCCAGTCCGACCCAGGAGCTGTGCAGCTGGCAGCAGGGCTCCCTCTCCATGCTCTGGGCTGGCACAGATGTCATGGGCACGGGGCTGGATCATTTCACCCACAGATGAGCTTGAAATCACAGACAAGGGCTAAACTTGGGGCTTAAAAGCCCAACAGAAGGAGAGCACAAAATCACAGAAAGGTAAGGCTGGAAAAGACCACTGGAGGTCATTTAGTCCAACATGAAAGGCAAGAGAGGTTTATAAAAAAAGCTCCATCCTTTCTGACTGACCTGCTGTCTCTGGAAGGAAAGCTCTCCACCCACAAACCTTCTGCTCATGTTCCAGAGCACAGGTCTGACTGCACCACTGGGACATCACTGCTCCTAGGAGCAAGGAGCCTGACAACTGGTTAGTCCTTAGCTGGAATAAATAGCTAGATAGCTGCTCATTTCAAACAAAAACATATTAAATAACTGCCAGAGAGCCCCAAGATTCAGGCTGGATATTTTATCAATGATCCTTAGTCTTTCAAGCCATGTTTTACAGGCTAAAGGTACATGACTGTTTGCTGCAGTCGCATTTGGGGTTATTCTCCTACATCTGCCAAATAAGTAAAATCTAGGCTTCTAAATCATTCAAAAATCATTAAGAGATGAAGCCATTCTGTATGTACGGCCTCACAAATACTATCATTGTGCCACACTTCAGTTTCAATGCAACCATTTAAATGCACGTGTCCCTTACACGTCTTAAAAAATCCGTAACAGTGGGACCAAAACTGGAGAAAATTTGCCGTTTCTTACATAGATTAGTTCTGAAAGGGGAGAAAGGATGAATCCATCTTGCTTCCACAGAATTACCAAACTTCTGATTACTGCCATGGCTTGGCTGGCAATGAGCAGAGGGTAAATAAGCCCAGCCACGTGTTCCTTACACAGCTCCCAGTGCGCAGGGTCGGGCTGTGGGGGTGCAGATGTCTGCAGGGCATGGCTGGGTGGGTGCTGTGGGCACACGGGCACAGCACTTACACACCCCAACCAGTGCTCCTGCACTGCCATCACGAATGCTGCAAAAAGTTACCACGAAAACCAGTCTAAAAGGAGCGTCTTGAAACACCATTTACAGATGCTTTATTTGTTTCAGCACCGCCGTGTTTTTCACTCTTAATTTCTATGCTGTTTCCCAGCTTAGGACTGGCACACGCCAACATTCAAGAGAGAACACAAACATAAGGTTTCAACTGGAAAATTTCTCAAAGCTTTTCAGTATTCCTCATAAGATTAAAAAAAATAAAAAAAGCTTTTATTTTAAGTTCAGACAAAACCAGCCATAGTCTTCTAACTTGATATTGAAAAGAGATGATGGACATAATGTGACTGAGGAGATAATGTGACTACCTTCACTTCAGCTTTATATTGGGATATTAATTACATTTTTTCCTTCTCTGAAAACACCCTTGCTATGTGTGTAGAGAGAAAGTGGTTTTGTACTTCTGCAAGGATGCCTGCAGCTGCTTCAGCACACGCGGACTCATAACCCAGTATCTCTCTAATAGCTGCTGAAGGGCTGCTCTGACAAAATCCTCTCCCTCAACATTAATTTCTGCTGAAAGTATTCCCCATCAGATCATTTTCCTGTGTGCTCCTGAGCTTGGTATAGTTCTATGCACAGAAGCTGAGCTACGGCAGCTTTGCTATCTCCACTTTTAAGAGATAGCAATAGCCTTTTCTCTGTGATTTATCCCAAACAGATACCCCAAAACTTGCAGTGCTTACCACAGCATAAGTAGACAAGGTGATCCAAAACACCGTGCTTCACTCTGTTAGGGAGCTATAAAGAAATTTATGCTATCCATAGCCTGGCTATTGCTTTTGCTAAAATGGCACTCCGAACGGGCACTGGTTTTAGAATGATTGTTTTTCTTTTAAGCATCAGAAACATTCTCTTGTTATATTTGCCCTATAAGCCACTCGAAAGACAAGGCTGTAGCAGCTTTTTACAGATTACTTTAAAAGTTTGCAATAATGCTTATCTTTGAACTGCCCTTGATTCACTTTTTTTTCCCCCCACTATTATTAGGAGAAAATGGACAAGATGGCACAGAAACACGACTGTCTTCTCCATCTTGTTCTTTGGGGGAAAAGCCAGAAGCGAAGAATAGGCATAGAGTAGCAGCTCAAGGAAGAAGCCAGCTCTAACTTTTACCCCGGGAGAACCGGGGGCAGATGGCACCGAGCCTCCCTCTTCCCAGCCCCTCTCCTTTGGTCCCATTTTTCTGCTAAAAACGCGTCACCGTGGGAGCTGTGACCCCACGGCTCCGACTGCGGGCCCGGCGCGCACGGCCGGGGGGCTGCGGGGCTCACGGCCGGTGGGGCGCTGCAAGGGAGGGCAAATCGCGAGTAGCTACGAGGGGTCCCCGACCTCACCGGGGGTGCGGGAGGGCAGCGGCCGCGCTCCGCCCCGCTCCGAAGGATGCTGCCGCTGCCGCGGGGCCGCAGCCGCCTCCGTCCGGGATGACCGGCCGCGGGGTCCCGCCGCAGCGGCACCGGGGGCTGCGGGGACACGCGGCCGGAGCCGCGCTCGGCCGGCGGCGGGGCGGGCGGGGGGAACGGCGGGGGCGGCCCGGCCGCCGCAGCCCCGGCGGGGTCCCCGGGGACCCAGCGCCCCGCACGGCCCCGCGGCCAAGCCCGCGCCGCCTCGCCCGGGCCGGCGGGATCCCCCCCGGTCCGGCACTCACCCACGGAGTCGGGCAGGGCCACGCCGGCCGGGCGCTGCTGAGTCAGGGACTGCCGCATGCTGCCGCCGCTCCCGCCGCAGCCCGCCGGGCCACGGCGGCGGCACAGCCCCGGCACCGGCACCGGCCCCGCCGCGCCTGCGCCTCGCTCCGCTCCGCCCGCGGCCGCCCCGGCTCCCCGCGAGCGATCGGCGACGTGCGGCTCCGGCCAGAGCGGCCGCCTGGCACCGGGGCCACCTCGCTGGCGCCAGCGCAGAGGCCTTTCCCCAGGGGGGCTCGGGGAGGGACGGACGGAGCTCCCGCCCCGTCTCCCGAGAGGACAGAGGTCCTGTCCCGCCTCTGGGAGATCTCGGCGCACTCACCGGCAGCTTGGCCAGAGGGGCTCCCCACCTGTCTCCCCGTCTTTCTCCATCCCCTTGCCTTCAGCAGCTCCCACCCTCCTCCAGTCCAGCTGCTCCAGGACACTCTGTCCTTTGGCAAAACGGGGCACCTCTCTGTTGCCCCGTTCTCCCCATCTCCCTCCTCCCTGAGGCGCAAATGACAGTCCCGGGCAGCCACCCCGACACCGCCCCCGGCCCAGTGTTTCATTTCTCGGCACTCCGAGATCTCCGCTCCGGTGGCAATGCCTGTTGCTGCCTGTGCCCTATTCCATGGAGATGGCAATCATCTGCAATCTCCGTGTCCGTGGCCAAGGAGCAAGAACAGGCCCTCAGTCTCTGTTTTCCACATCCTATCTGCAAAGTGGGGATAAAAGCATCTTCCCAGCAGGCTTCATAATTCCTTGTAAATCACTCTAATGCCCTGGGCTGAGAGGTGCTAAGTACAAATCATGTAATTATTTCAAGCATATTTCATAGACTTAAAAGAAACTAATACTATTTCTGCTTTAAAACCCCCACACTTTCACTGGGTAAGAGCCTAATGACCAGCTTCTCCCAGGAGAAAAGGGAAAGTGTACACTGACAGCGACGCGAGAGCCTGCATCCCATTCCACCTCCCGAGCTTCGGGAAGACAACCCTTGCCCCACGGCGCCAGCCTGGCCAGGGGATCCAGCTGTGGGCACAGCTGTGGGCACAGCTGCCGGCGGGCTGGCTGCGGGCAGGCACCGGCACCGGTACCGAGCAGCAGGCGAGCGGCAGCCCCGGCCAGCCCTGCGCAGCCCGGGGCAGCTGCCAGACCTCTTTGTTTCCCGCTGCGCCCATTTATTAGCGCAGCCGGTGAGCGGCTTTCAGCCACGCTCAGGAGAGGAAAGGGAGAAATGGTGCTTTACCGGCTGGGACGGCACCGTGCAGCCTTGCGGGAGCCTGGGACACATGTCCCCCTGCCTTCGGGCACAGTCCCCGCCTGGGGCAGGGCAGCCTTTCCCACCCTCGAACAGGGCCTGGCTCTCTGGCGAAAGGAAGCACCGCTCCCATTGGAAAGGGGCCAAGAGGATGAGCAGGTGGATGGTGCCGGACTCAGGCTGGGACAGAGGTGTAAAACGAGCCCCACTGTTCCTCGAGAGCTGCGTGGACACCGCCAGGGACGGGCAGCTCCCGCACGCTGCCATCACAGCGCTGGAGCTGCTCCAGCAGCAGGAGTGCAGCACGCAGCCGGGATGCCCCAGTGCATCATCTCCTGCCTGTAATTCACTGATGAAGGAAAATCTGAGCCTGCCCAGCCTCGGCCTGCAGAGTGGCACGGCAAGGCGTGCCTCTGGATTTTGTCTGAGAGGCTGTGGGCAGCTCTTAAACCTGGGGCGAGTAAACCGGTGCTGTGAATTCCTGTCTGCTCTCGGGGATAAATATAGACCCGCCTGCCCCTCTCCCTACCCCTTTCACCGTAGAAGAGATTTCGCAATTTAACCCTGGCTCCGCTGTGACTGACAAGCACACATTGACCGACACTTCTTGCCATCGGAAACCCCAGCGATTTGTTAATGTTTATTCACAGCTACACGGTCTCCTGGGGGAAGAGCCTGGCTTCCCCATGTAGGGCGTTGGCTGGCAGAGATGGGAGCTCAAATATGAGGCAGGATGCAGTGAGGGTGCTGCAAAGGGCACCAGATGCCAGAGGACTCAAGATAGGATCCTGCTGCGTTGAGCTTACCCCCGTTAGGAAAGCAAGATATTTTTTGATCCACTCCTGAACAGCAAGGTTCTGCAGGGTAGGGACGGAAAGCAGCCTTGCTCCCCACAGTCTCGGCATAGCTGCTGGTTTAGGGGGTGCGGTAGGGCCGGCGAGCAGTGCTGGGGAGGGGGCTCTGTCTGTCTGTGAGTCTCTGAGAGCCAGCACGACACGGCACATACACGGCAGCCAGTCCTGCTGCGATAACACTCACATTTTTTTGTGTTTCCCACCCAAGAATGGCCAGGAACACCAGCACCAGTGGCATGGAGGGCCAGCTCAGGAGCCCCAGCCAGAAGGTGGTGAGTATTTTGGGGGCTACTAGCCTCATTTCACAAGGTGAGGTGGAAGCTGCTGCAAGGACCTGCTTTGTGGCTGATAGGTTTATAACTACTTTGCTTTAAGGAATGCTGCTTTGTCTCTTAGGCAAAGCACTTTGTATGGGAGGGGGGGAAAGGGCAGTGGCAGGTCTGGCCAGTGGTGCTGGGTGGTGAGGGGGACTAGAAGGGTCAGGAACACCTGGGCAGGGTGGGCCTCTGTATACCTGGATTTCAGCAGGAGGAATCCAACACTGGGAGCCTACCTGGTCTGAGGTGAGAATGGGGAAAAGCTCCTAGCCTCCCCCAGGACTCCCACAACAGTCAGCATGGAATGATTTTGCCAGAGATGAACCCCAGATTTGCTTCCCAAGCTGTCACAGCAGGCAGTGACTCAGGGCTGTCCAGTGTCCCAACACACCCTGCTGTGGTTCTGCCTTCTCCCTGCCCCACTGCACTCCTGTCCCAGCTCCTGCCACTCCTTCTGCCCCTTGTCCAGGTGCAAGGGACTATTCCAAGACCATCTCTGTCCTGGGCTGCAAAGATAAAAGATAAACCACCTGTGCTTCATTCCAGACTTGACCTAGCTCCCTAGCTGAGAGACATCTGCCAGGGACCTGGTACTGGCATCATCCCATCCTGCCCAGCTGCCCCACAGAGACCCACGGGGTGAACTTGGGGCTTCCTCAGCCTCCCTGGGCTGCCATGGAGCCCTCGTGGCCTTTCCCAGCCAGCAGGACGGGACCCTTCGCTAAGTGAAGGGTCACAGAGCATAGAGTCAGGAGAGCTGGAAACTTCTCCCCTTGCAAAAGCCTCCTTCAGTTCCCAGGGTGAGGTCCCATGACAGGGGAAGCTGTCCCCATATCCTTCCACAGCTCTAAGCATTGGCAGCAACTTCTGAGTGCGGGCTCTTGCTGCCTCCAGTAGAAGTCTGTGTGAGGTTCAAAGGGCTTTCCCCAGTGCAGCACTAAGCACCAGAGTGGAGTTCACCTGGGCAGTGTCCCCTACTCTGGCAGTCCGAGGAAACGTTTCCAAAACATCTCCTGGTAGCTCTTTTATTTAATAGGGATAGTGGGAAGAACACCTCCTCTTCCCCCTCTTCGTCGGTCTCTTGTTCCTTGTGAGTGTCCTGGCAAGGTACAGCCCCCACACCTCCTGTCCCACGTCCTGCTGGTGACTCGTGCTGGGGCTGCTGCTTCCCGGCTCCAAAATCTGCTGCTCTCGTCAGCGCTGTACCCTGTGTACCCTGCTCTCAGGCCAGGCAGGAGCTGGCTCAGGCCGGGCTCCAGCCTGGGGTGTGGGACCTGTGCCAGACGCGGTCTCGGCCGCGCAGGCAGCCGGGGGCATTTTGTGGCAGCAGCGCTCTGACCCAGCGGCGCTCGCAGAGAGCCCCAGCGGGGCCTTCCTCAGAGCCCGTCCGGCCAGGGATGGTTCACTGCCCCCGCTCTGCCCGGGCTCCCCAGGGGACACGTTCAGGCTCTGGAGGCAGTGTTCTCCCCCCCGTTCTCACTGGGTTGCAGTATTTGTGTGTCTGAGCAGAGTTCGATTTCTCGTCCCCAGTTCAAAGGAGTTTCCAAGCAAGGCTTTCGCCAAGCTGTCGGCCGCGTCCCGGCTCGCCCGGGGCAGCCCACGGCTTGCAAACATCTTCTCCGTGGGTCCTGGCTCCGGGAGGGCCCGTGGCCGGCAGGTTTCCCTGAGACACGCCGGGGCGGTCCCTGCAGCTGCCGCGGGCCCGTGGCCGAGCGGGCGCAGCCGCCCCGGGAGCCGCCGCTGGTCCCGGCGAGCGCGGCTCTGACCCGCCCGGGGCGGCTGAGCCCCGCAGCAGCGTTTGCACTGAAGTGCCGGAGGAGACGAAGCCACCCAGGTGACAGCACCGCCCTTCTCCCCGGCGCTGCCTGGCCCAGCCCTGCCCCGAGCTGAAAGCAAGGTCAGCACCTTCTCCCACCAGCCCGCTTTTGGAGACCTGCCCGGACCCAAGGGGAATTCAGGACGGCTTCCGTGTCTCAAGTTGCTCTTGTCCAGGCACAGGACTTGTGTTCCTGTGTTCTGGACAAACAAGCTTTCACCCCTTAGGCAAAATACAAACTCTCGCAGCCTGGGGAGATGCTTTTCCCTGGAACTCGGTGTAATTAAAAAAGTAACAACACAGGGATTTCTTCAAAGACTGAATACTTGCTCACACGCCAAGGAAAACAAGCTGGTTGGTCTCTTAAATACTGCTGCCTGCTATCATCTGTGGCAACACAGAGAATGTGCACTTGAACTCAGAGATGTTGCAGAAGTGTGGGAACAGTCCCAGCCTTCCCAGATCACAGGTTTTCTCTGGTCATGTTCATGCAGGTGGAAAAAGATGGGTTTCTGTAAATGCCAGCACAAGGAGACAGTACCCAGTGTGACAGCAGTGACGTACATGTAATGGAAAAATGGATGCTGGGCTCTAAGTGATCTTAAGTTGGAACAGCCAAAACTGCCTCTCTTTAACTCAAGAGTGATGATGGGAAAATGGAAATTTGAAACATTTCCAGATATTAAGTGCTTTTGCATTTATTTTTGGCCAATGAGAAGTTCAGCTTGCCTGTGGGGGTTGTGTTCTGCAACTCTTCCAGGAAAATAAGCATGAGGAGAAGGTCCAGGATCCTGACAGAGAGAAGGACGAGCCTAAGGCAAACATGGGGAGCAAAACCTGGGCAGACCTGGCTGGGGAGATGAAGATATTCTTGTGGAACCCGGAGGAGAGAACATGCTTGGGGAGAACAGCCAAGAGCTGGGGTAGGTTCTTGCTCAAGCCCCACTTTTGGGGGTTGTTGTCTTTTCTGCTTCACAAGAGATTCACTTGCCTGTGAATGTCCTTGATAGCTTGGACTGACCACCCCTGCCCATTTCTTTAGTGTTAATGTTTCTAACTAGAGCAATAAATAACTAGTGAGGAGGACAAACAGAAAACCATGTAAAAGTTACCCTCGGTCTGGAGGTTAATGTTGAGGGAGAGTGTGAAAGCAAAGATTTCGGGCTGCCCAGACTGTGTCCCAGAAAGAAGTTTAGAGCCTGGGCAAGCGTGGGAGCTGCAGGTCATTCTGCTGCAGCTGTGCACCCCTGCTGCCACCAGCACTCCTGCCCCTGCCTGTGTAGGTCAGGGACCCCTGGGACAGTGGCTTTGGTGTCATCAGGTTGGTGGGGGAAGAGTGCCTGGGCTGTGGGCAGGTGTTTTGTGGAGGGTGCACACCATGGGGCAGAGCAGCCCTCCCTGCCTCAATGAGGCCTGGCTCCAGAAAGGGAAGGGAAGGGCTGGTCAGCACTGTCACCCCATGGCTTTCAGGAAGTGACCGGGTGCCCACAGCAGGACCCACAGTGCTCTCAGAGCCAGTGGACTGGGATGTGCCAGCTCTGATGGTTCTGAGTGCCCTGTCTGCTTTATCCACATCCATGTGCCTTTCAAAAATTATTTCTGAGTCTGGAGGTGCCCGGGTGGTTAAGAGCAGCCTGTGGGTTGAGTGCTGCTGCAGGCTTGGTCCAAAATCAAGGTGCCCCAAGCACATGGGGTGCCACCCATCTTTGCAGCTCTGTTCTGCCAGCATCCAGCCCCCTTGGCAGAGTGAAAATCCCAGCCTGATCCAGAGCCACCTGCACGTCCATCAGTGTAAGGCTGTGAACTACCAGGGGCTGCTGCTCGGTGTTTGCAGCCCTTGGCTGGCACTGGCAATGCACCACAAGCCCCACAGCCCTCCCATGCCCCTGCCGAGAGCTCTGCGTCTTCTGCAAAGCCTGTGTAGGCAGCTGGGAGGAACAAAGGAAGCTGCCCACCAGCACCAGAGGAGTCTGAAAACCTGCCAGGATGAGTCTGGGACAGACCTTGGCATTCATGTTTGCAGTCCTGTGCCCTTTGCTGGCCATAGAGGCAGACCAGTTTTGCTGCTTCTTTCCTGGATGGGAAGGCACAGACCAAAGTGTGGGAGCAGTAGGGCGAGTCCTTAGTGATGTAGGTTTGGTTTTCTGGAGGCTTCCCCAGGTCCTGAGAAGATCCTTGTGAGAGGATTTGCTCAGTGTGCTGTGGATGTGACCCTGGCAGGCTACTGCTGGCAGTGCTGGGGTGGGGGGCAGCATCCTCCTGTCCCCTGGGGTCACTGCTATGCTATGTGACACCCCTGTCCATGAACACACGTGCCCTTGGTGCACACACGTGTGCTCACATGTCTCTACGTGGGGGCAGGAGAAGCTACTACAAAAATCAAAATTTATTTTAAAGTGAGAGCATTTGGAGGAGGTGAGTGGAGCTGAACTTTCCCACTCTCAGCTCATGGGTGGGGAGGAGGGAATTTGCCCAACCTGGGGCTGCTGCCCTGTGCTGGCTCTAAAGGTGTCCCCTGAAATGGGGGCCTCAGGGGACTTGCACTCACCAAATGCAGGGAGACAACTGGCCACAAGGCCATCACTGGAGGCCCCAGCCCCTTGGAAAGGCTGCATCCCCCTCTCTCTGCTGGTGACAACACTCCCTGCTGCACTGCAGGAAACATAAAAATGGCAGCAGTAGTGGAAGATGTCCCAACAAGCACCAACTTGGTGCTCCAGCAGCAGCTCCAGCTCTGCCCGGCTGGGGCAGAGGCACCATCCAGCATCGCTCTGGCAGGGCTGGACATTGTCCCTTCTGTGCCACCAACACAGTGATGGTCCCATCTGCCCGGCTCAGCCCTCAGCAGGACACAGCCCCACAGCAGTTCCCAGCACGGTGGCCCTGGCAGAAGCACGGCAGGAGAGCACATCTGTGTTCCCAGGGCTCCCTCCAAGCTGCCGGAACGTTTCTCCTGGGAAATATTTGGGTTAGGGCTTCGCTTTGCTTTCTGAGCTGCTGGGTTTTATTCATAGGCTGTGACCTCTTGAGACATCCTCAGCCATCAGCCTGGTCCAGAGGAAAAACAAACCCATTCCCTGAATGTCTGGGCTATGAAACAGTGAGCGGTGCTGCAGCCCTGAGCGATGCTGCTTGCTCAGTCCCAGCACCAGGGTCCCTCCCGTGCAGGGGACAGGAATCAGGGCAGGAGCTGCCCCACAGCTCCATCAGGAGTTTGGCTGAAGCCACTGCGTACCTTTGCATGTTACCATGCCAGGAGTGGGTGGGAAGGGCAGGAGGGAATGTTGGGTCTGTCTGTTGGAGAGAGCTGAAGCAGGTGGACACACAGACCTGGTCCTGACACAGCTTTGGGAAGGGCCATGCAGCCAAAGGGATACAGAACCAAACAGCAGCTACCCCAGCACTGGAGCAGCTGAGTCCTGCACCCACAAACACCAGAGTCTGTGCAGGGCTGGGCTGCAAGCTCCCACCTCCACCACGGACTCAGAGCTGCAGAGGACGCCGTGCTGAGCACGTCTGTGCATCCCTGTGGGACACATCCCGCGGGATGTGCTCTGGTTGCCTTAACAGCGACATGCCTGTCTGTTTTGCAGGCTTGATCTTACTGTTTTACTTCATTTTCTACACGTGCCTGGCGGGAATGTTTGCCTTTTGCCTGTATGTGATGCTGCTCACGCTGAGCCCTTACACGCCCAGGTTCCGGGATCGTGTGTCTCCACCAGGTACGTACCCCAGCCAGATGGCACCTCTGCCCATCAGTGTCCCACCAAAATGGCATAGCTGGCACCTCAGGCAAAGCCCTGCTGGAGCTGTGCACTCCTACAGTCACCCAGCCCTCCCTAACACGGGGTGTTCTCACCTCAGGGCACTGGCAGAGCTGCAGGTTCTCTGCAGAGGAGCAGACACCTTAAAAAGCCCCATACGAAGCATTCACCCTGATGATACCAATAGTTATTCTCACTGTTTATTGGTATCATTATTCTCAAGGCAAAAGCCAAGTTTAGGTATTTCATAAGTGATGCTGATGCATTTCAGCTGCTGGCCCTTTATACCTCATGCCTTCAAAATAAAATGCAAATCAAGAGTTGCTTTTATGCATTATTATTTGGGGGAGTTCTGGCAAGAGAATGTTCAGAAAATCCTTTCCCTATGTCAGACACAGCATTTTCCCTGTGTTTTTGTGTTGGTGGGTAACAGAAGGGCCCCTTGCCCTGATCCTTTTCTGGAACCACCCACACAGCTGGCAACATGGGGGACCTGCAGCCACTCTGTGCAACCCCAAGCCCATCACTAACCCACAACACTACTGGAGCTCTTCATATCTCCCATGTTTTCTGGGATATTTTGACGTGTATGGTGGTCTCCAGGGGTGAAATGAAGGCGAGGGATCAGTAGGTTGAGGAGAGAGTTGATCTGTGAGCTGGTGCTGCCTCTCACGCCTGTGCCTGGCCCAAGCCCAGTCACAACGCACCAGCCCTGCAGCACACAGCCCAAGCCCATGGCTGCTCCACCTACATTTGCCTTACCAGGGTCTGTCTCCTTCTTCAGGAGTGATGATCAGACCATACTTGAATGGGTTCACCATTGCCTTCAATGTCTCCCAGCCCAACACATGGCAGCCCTACGTGGACAGCATGCACCATTTCCTAGCAGGTGAGCTCTTTGTCACCCTGGGAGCCACGGTGAGGTTGTTTTTATCCATGGATACATGCATGTGGTGCAGGGGTCTCCTCCTGGGCACCTCATGAGCCACGTCTGGAAAGGGAGGCTCACAAGGTCATGGGAGCTTTGCCTTTCCAGGTCTGACTTCCTAATGCCCTTGACATGTGGATGTTCTCTGAGAATTTGGGTCTGTGCAGGTCTCGGGGGATTTTAACAAGTCTCTTGGTCCTCACCAGCTTATGATGACAAAGTTCAGGAGGAGAAGAATATCGAGTGTGTCCCAGGCCAGTACTTCATCCAAGGCGGGAATGACAGTGAGGAGAAGAAGGCCTGCCAGTTCAAGCGCTCGCTGCTGCAGAACTGCTCTGGCATCGAGGACCCAACGTTTGGCTACTCCAAAGGCCAGCCCTGCATCCTGCTGAAGATGAACCGGGTACAGAGAAAGCTGCTTGTTTTAATTCCTTCCTTTGGGGCATCCCATTGTGATGAAGACCACACAGGGACAGAAACTCCTTCACTTCTCAGGCCCAGAGAAAAAAGGGACTAGAATTCCTAATCCTACAGGCCATATCTGCTAGAAAACATTAAAAAAAAACCCCAAAAAACCAAAACAACTCTATAAAACTTGCTCCATTTGATTTGCTGAGGCCTTAGTGCTTGGAGGGTTTTCTGCCAGACCCTTCTTCATGAGGAACTGAGCTTCAGGGGAGCACCCCAGACCTCAGATGCATTACAATGGCAGTTTTCTTGGAATTTAGTTTGATTGAAGTCTAACAGCATGGTGGTTCAGTGCTCACTGGTAGGAAAATAAGCATGGGGATGGTGTGAACTGTGTGGGGAAGAGGCTGTGTTACTCCAGGGGGTCTGGACCCTCTCTGTGTTCTCTGCTCTGTCCCTGCTCTCAGGCAGCAATCTGGCACTCAGCCATGGGCAGGTTGCACAGTGTGGGGTGGCAGACCCTGCTGCAGGGACACACAGCTCCTGTCCTGAGCAATGTGACTGGCACCCAGAAAGGTTTAAGCTCTGGAGAAGGGAGGCAGCACGTGTTTGGCACTGCATTTCATACAAGCATGGATGTTTTTCACTGTTGCAGATCATAGGCTACCGCCCTGGCGCCGGGGTCCCCGTGAGCGTGGACTGCAAAGTGCAGGTACTGCTCTCCTCTGTGCCCGGCAGCGTGGTGGGGACAAGGCCTAACATCTCCTCCTGATGGACCACAGCACAGTTTGTCCTCATTTTAGCCCCAGACACTCACAGGACTCAGTGCTGCCCATGTGTCTGGGCAATTGGAGGTCAATCTGCTGAGAGTGGCAGAGGTCACCAGTCTCCTGCTTCCCCAGTTGCTCCTGCAGCCTCACGGGCACCACCATGCTCAGCCCCTGGGGCAGCGGGTGGGCCTGGGTGCCAGGTCCCAGCCGGAGCCTGGAGCTCAGTGGGAAGATGTAGGAACCCCTCACACTCATCTCCAGCTGCTCTGCAGCATCCTCAGTCCTGGGGACACCCTGCAAGCCAACAGCAATGGGGTGAAGGAAGGGCTCCCACTGCCCAGGCAGCTGCTGGATCACACTTAGAGAGCAAAGGCGCAGCAGGGAATCAACAGGCAGCAAACTGCAACCCTGCCCATGCCTCCATAGCTCCACTCTCCCCTGGCTGGAAGCAGGGCAGTGACTGTGCTCACAGCAAACACAGCACAGCCGAGCTCAGCCAGGGGCTGGCAAGGGACATTTGCTCTGAGACAAGCTCTGAGGGAAGCTGTATTTTGTGTCCCATGTCCTGTGTGTGTGTGTGCCTCTGTTTTTTTTCTGATCACAGAAAGGCAATGAGAGTCACCTCAGGTCAGTGGACTTCTACCCTGGGAACGGGACGTTTGACCTCATGTATTATCCCTACTACGGCAAGTTCACCCACGTGAGTGAGGGTCTGGCATCACTGTTAAGCTTCCTTGGGAATGGGAGGGCAGGAGCTGCTGCACAGGGTCCAGATGTGCTGTCAGGCTATTTTGGGCAGATGTGGGTAGGACAGAGGCCACGGGCACTGGGATTACAGAGCTCTATTTCTGTGTCTGACAAACTGTGTGAGTGTGTAACTGTGTGTGTGAGTGTGTGTGAGTGGGTGTGAGTGAGTGTGAGTGGGTGTGGTTTTTAGGACAGCAGAAAGCATTTGTGAGTCCCATGGTCTGGTGTTGTTCTGGGCAATGACCCCAGGAGGCAAAGTGTTGTGATCCCATCTTGCTAAGGCACAGACACAGAAAGTCTCAGCATGCTGAGGGACCCTGATGGACATCAGGCAGGCACTCTCAGATGCCTGGAGCCATGAACAATTTACAAATTATTCTCCTAAACATAAAAGCCCTGCTTGCTTTTCTGCTCCCTCAGAAATTACACTTAAATCTCCCTTCTTTCCAGGTCAACTACACCTCCCCATTGGTGGCTATGCACTTTACAGATGTGCAGAAGGATTACTTGGTCCCCATCCAATGCAGTCTGAATGGGAAAGGAATTATCAACGACCTGAACAGCGACCGCTTCCTGGGCCGAATCATCTTCACACTCAGCATTGGGAAGTAGCCCCTGCCAACACCAGGCACTTAGGTTAAGTCAGTCAGAGGCTTCTTCCTTTTTAAAGCATCAAGCCAGCAATTTTTTCTGCTAGGAAAAACAGGCACATAGAGATTATTGTTAATTTATTTTTGTTCGTAGTTAGGAAACCAATGAGATACAATGGAGTGTGGATCCACATTTTTCATCTTCTGGTGTAAATCATTATTAGTAAAAAATAGAAGTTTTCCCCTGGGGAGAGAACCTGCAAAAGATTTCACTTCTGATTGAAAAAGAAAACCCTCTGATATCCAAATACTATTTTCACAAGGTCTTTTATGAGTGATCCCTGTGGAATGCATCTTTCCTGGCTTTAAATTTTATTTTTTAGCATAGTTTTATGTGCATTTCTCAGGCAAAAGCTAAAAAGGAGGTAGTTTATTAGCACTATTCTTGTTAAAATAATAACCAGCAAAAATTCTGGATTATTTCTGCAATAACTGAGTGGAAAAGTGAAAATGGCAGCTCTCAAAATGCTTTCTAGGATCTCCAGCCCCAGAAGCATCTTGACTGCACATTTTACACAGCTTGTTTATCACACCAAAGGTGTTGAGCAAGGGCCACAGAAAATCTTTTGCCCTTGAACCCTTCCAGCTGTTCCTTTCTAAAGTGGGAAGATTAATGCATTTCTCCCTCCCTCCTCCTCACTCCAGTACTTCTCTCTGCCCCAGAAACCCTCAGCCAGTCTCTTGGACAGGGATGAGTGAGAGGAGCTCTTCTCTCCTGTCACGGTTCTCAGGTTGGCAGTGCCTCCTGATCAGGCACAGAAGTGCCCGAAGATTTCAGACCTGTTCTTCCCTGCTCCAGGAGGTCACAGCTGTAATGCTGCAGCAAAATGCAGGAAAATGCTCAGCCCTTTCACAGTTAAGGGGTCAGTGTTGGGGTGAGTGAAGGCATCACAGTTTATCACCCTCAAATCTGATGAAACACAGGGTGTGCTGCCCTGAGCAGCCCGAGCCTCCCTGGGATGTGACAGACCAGCTGCACTTTGCTTGCTGGGAGCTACAAAACACAGCAGGACAGGACACCTTGGGATAAAGTACTACTTGGAAATCACACTTACTAAAATTACTGCCTGAACAGGGGCATTATGGTATGTTTGTCCTACATCCACAGCCAAGGAACTTCATCTGCTGTCATTTCCTGATCTATATCAGTCTCTAAGAAGTGATTTTTTCTATTTAAAATAAAGTGACTACAGTAAAATTAACTCTATGGTGGCATTCTTGAAACACCGGTGTTAAGAGATGCAGTTTGTGCTGTCAGTTAGGGACTGAATTTCCAAGCAGCATGTAACAACATCCTGGAATTCTGAGCACTTGATAAACTTCCCCAGGCCAAAGAATTCAGTACAGTAAGACTCACTCTTCACCAAGCATCACAACCAACCATCTGGCAAAAAGTATTTATTAAGAACTATTAAATACCTGAACCAGAGGTAGTTTAGGAACTAATTCTGCTCAGTTGTCATTATCTGGATGGCACTGATAGAATCAGGGCTACATAGTCATTCTGCCTGCACAAATTATCTGTAAGGGCATCTTCTGACCAACAGAAACTGGCTTCTGCCAAGGAGGATGCTGCTGGGGGAGTGGCTCTTCTTTTGACATCAGAAATAAGTTAAACCCAGAAGCAGTTCTCTGTCTGCCAATTGCTTTAGCTCTTTAAAGCATTCGTATTTGTGAGGTCTTGAAAGGAAACCAAACTCATTGCATCTCATGCTATCAAATTAAGAGCCTTCACACTAGCAACAAGATAAAACTTTGATATCCATTCCCTATCTGTCTGTTGGAAGGATTCTGATGGAAGATGAGGTCCTTTAGCAGACGCTGGACCCATGCTTTGACCAAAACAACACAAAAATCAACTGATTTGGATGTAAATGTGTGAATAGCTTAGAAGCAAAAGCTTCTGTTTCCCACAAACATCCAGATCCAAGCAGATTGACAATCCCTCTGGAAAAGCTCTCAGAAATGGCATTTATGTCTACTTACACTGAAACAAAGCTTTATAAACTTTATTTTCCATACACATATTTTGCTGTCAGCATATTTGTACAGTCATTTTAAGATCTGGAAAATTGTACACACCACTCTTCATGCTGCAACAACCTTAAAGTGTCGGATCAATTTTTGACTTCTGTTGAAGCTCAAAATAATACTTTTTGTGTCTATACAATATATATATATACATGTATGTGTTTGCATCTAGGAAATGACCACATTTCACTAAGATAGCCTAGCAAAAGTGATATTAAATACTTCAGTCTGCAATCTCAGCATGAAAACATAGCTGTGATCCATCTGCTGGCAACAGAGAAGCACCACACTGACAAGTGGGTGTACTCATAAAATGCCACCTGAAATAATTCCATTTAACACTGGCAGGGAAATCAAGTATTGCAAGAGCAAAGGTACAGTACAAGAGACCAAGACAACCAAACCTAAAGCATACAGTCCAACTCAGCAGCATTGAATTGCATTCCTAAAGAAAGAAAAAGGACTTGGTCCAAGAGCCCATTTGTACTATGGAATCACTTTTGTCAGAATCAGGTAGAGTGTATCTTTGGTCACTGTGAGGACAAGAATAATTGAATGTACAGGTCTTCCTCAACCATCAAAACTAACTCTTTGGAAAACTCCCTTCCCTGAATACACAGCTATTGTGAGCTGCTTAAACATCAGTGTTGACTGTCACCTTTGTGTATGTGAATTACTGAAGGTGTTTTCCCCACAACATGGATACAGGGTCGATGCACAAAGAGATTAAATATTGAAGCAGCTTTAGTAAACACTTGCTGCAGAGGACAAAACTTTGTGTGCCCTCAGGGTTTATTGGCTGCAAAAGGCTTTTGCCAAGATGGACCAAAAAGGTTTGAAGAAGAGCAAAAGGCTTCTTTCATTCCATTAACAGGAACCCAATAGGAATGAAGCAGAACACAACCACAAACTACTACATTTGATTTTGATTCAGTTTAGATATGGAACACAGAATTGCAAATGTATGGCACTAATAACAAAGAAAGCATCTTCAAACCGGTAAGATGCTCATTCCTTTGGAAGTCACTTTCTTCACTATACATATATTCATTTCTCCTTTATGATCAGCATTCCTCACACTAGACATTTTGTGCTCTTACACTGAGACAGCAATAATGAGGAAGTTAAAAGCAGATTAATTCTATCAGCCCTGAAAGGTTATATATCTCCACTTGCTTTCAGAGATCACAGCTTTTCAGTGATGCCCTATTAACCTAAGCAAGCTGTCCAAAAGAACTGCAGGAATCTCTGAGCAATCTGTGTTCTCTGTCAGTCTGACTGCTCTCAAGGTACTTTTGGTCCTCACATGGACCAACGCTGTGTAGTTTCTTTTATGCTCAGAATCAAAGCTGAGAGAAACTGCAACCAGTGAAATTCCAGCCTCCCACCCTCATTTTGCAGTTG